>NC_135509.1:12859545-13500000 GCF_051989575.1 Stigmatopora nigra | reverse complement strand
TCTTTGCCACATGTACCTTATTTGTGTGTAATGCTTTTATGGTCCTGTGTCTCGTTTGGGAATATTTCTGAGGTACAGTTCAATGCATCTTGCAATAAATAAATAGATAGTAAATAAGCTAAGATTTGTTTAGGGTTTTTCTAAAGTATATCGGTTTAAAAGCACAACATAATAAATTTTCTCTAAGCTCTTAGTCAACTGCAGTCTGTAAACACGGCACTTCTTTCACTACCGGGAGACGTGGAAGTGAATTTACTCTTTACCGAGCATACAAAACAGTCTGTGATCATTTCCCCATGATTAATGAATACTTTTTCAAAGGACTCTTGTTGAAGTAAAGTCAGTCAGTAGTTGTTAATCATTTTTCCCTTGTGGACTGTACAGATTGCGAGAACACTAACTTGCCTTTAGCTACCTAAATGTCATGTCAATCTTTTCTTTTTTGCCGCACAAGAGAATATGCGCTCTTTGCTTGTGTCTTATTTGAGTCAGGTAGCCGTCCAACATTTTTGTATGTATGCTGCCGTATCTAAAACCATCCATTGTTCTCTTGGACTATGAACACGGGAAGTAGCCCTGAGTGATCATGCAACTGCACCATAATCTGCGCTCCAGGCGTAATTGTACGTTTCATGTTACTGTTTATTCATAGCAACAACGAGCATTGTAAAACCCAAATACTCAAGATCAGGACAATTTGGAAAATGTTCCAAAAAGGGTAGATCTGTAATATGTGAAATCAGGTAGGGCAATAGGGAGAGTGATTTAGTGTAATAAGGATAACAGTGGTAAGAGGAGGGCAAATCCACTGACTAGAGGTTAAGTGGCGAGAGAAAGGGATAAGAGAACGAAATTGCTGAACCAGTCGGCCAACCTGTCAGTGGAAGGGCCTCTTTCCCTGGAGCAGGGGCTCCAGGGTTGTGGCTACATAATGAAGGCTTGTCTGGGTACTCGTTCAAACATCACAGAGAGTGCTTGGAAAAACAGTGCCCCACGGGCTAGTTTTATTAACCCAGCTTGGATTCCCAGCCTTCAACTCAGTTCTATAAGGATTAGTCGCTTCTCATGCACACATAAACACACATTGCTCTGCCCCTTCACAAAAAAAAAAAAACAAGAAAAAAAATTGCAGAATTACATGTCACAAATTTTCAATCTGGGAGGCTTCTTTTCCAAGATGCACTGCACTTTGTCTTCTTCCGCTTCTCCTGCTACCTATCTGTCATAACATACATAGGCTTGCTGATTGATGTCCATGTGAGATGCACTAGGGAGGATATCTGACTCAGGATTTTCCGATAATAGGATTTGAAACCTGCCTTCAATAGATGGTGGTTTTGTGGTGAAGTAAAAAAAATATGTCAAGTTACTTCTGAACAGAAATACCGGAATTATGTGTGGTGCAGTGTTTACCAAAGGGGTTGCACAATCAGAACCAACATTTTGGAGGTGTTTGAACATATATTGGGAGAATTTTTAATATCTGAAATTGTGATTGTCAAGGAATTGTTGGATTATTAGCAACTAGATGTGTGAAGTACATACTGTATGCGTATACTATAATGTACTTGAGGATGTTGAACCCCATTTGAAGACCTTTGGATGCCTACACTACAACCAAGAGTTACGGTCAGGTCTGATGTGAAAATTGGAAGTTATTCGTGCTAAACTACTTATTGATACAAGTTACAAAGGTTTTCCGAAAAATTGAATAATGCAGTTGGATGGTAGAGTTGCTTTCTGCTGGCTGGTAGTTTGACTTCTGCAGCTCCTAAGCATGCAACATTGCATCTTGTCTATTGTTTGAAACTGTGCCGTGGCCCGTTGAGTTGCCCTATACCGCTTACATTTTCTTTGTGCTCAAAGTTTAGACAGAAAAGGTCAAAAGACAGCGTAGATAAAAGGACCTTCATTTTTTCCCAGGGTTTCCTGTTTGAGGCCATCCGTTCCATGGACTTGCATAAATCCCCCTTAAACCCCTGGAGTCAGTCAGGGTGTATCACGCCGTTGAATCTGCTGCGTTCAGGGTTGGGTGGCGGCCTGTGGTCCGGAGCCGGCCTGGGGGAGAGGACAGCTACTGTGAGGGCGCCGAGAGAGCGGGGAGTCACTCACCCACAGAAACCCTGTGTTTGTGTATGGAGCGCTGGACTCTTATCTCCCGCCTGTACTGACGCCACGGTCTTCCTGTTTCAAATCTTTACCGCTGATTTTTTTTCTTCACTCTTGCCTCAGACTCCAGCCAGTCGTGTTGTTTTTATGGCATTCTTGTTCTTTTCAATTGTGATTAGATAGAGTTACTGTGGCGACATGAAACACAGAGGCATTACCGGATCAGCAACGCACGAATGTGATAACAAACATTATTAGTTCAACATTATTAGTCTGCTCTGGCTGCTTTTAAGCAATTGTTGATCTTTTAATATAGAACCCTACATTCTTTTTGAGAAGTGCATGCTTTGCAAGCGAAAAAAACAGTTTGCAGTAAGATTCTACAGCCCATATATGGTGATGGAAATGTTTTTTTAGACTACCTCGATTCCTTCATTTACTTGCTCGGACTGACACAATTGGCAAATAATTCAAATGAGCAAAAAGGCAAATTTTCGATTGCTGGCTCATTTATATGGGTGCTGCAAACACTGTACCCCCTATTTAACCATTTCAAACAAAGCTATATACAATACATACTATAATAAAAATGAATACTATAATTTCCATCCAAAGGCAAGGTGATCAGACCATTCTTACACATAGAAGAACCAGTTTCTGGTAGAACAACCTTGAAAATGGTGTGGTCAATATTTGGGCCAGGAGGGAAAACTTTTGGTTGCTCTGGTAACTTGACTGGTAACTCGGAAGCCAAGTCGTGAAGGACTTGATGGCCTGACTGAACAACCGTGTTAAAAAATGTTGTAACTATTGCATCACAGCAATTGCATTGCCCACTTTGCATTCAAACAACTTTGGTAAGTGCTAAAGGTGTTGACTTCCCTCCCTGCTTTTGAAAGCAAAAGCCATTCATTTAAAATACAGAGAGATTTCCCCTACTTGTTATTTTCTAGCGTCTCTACAAGTCTTCCTCTCCCAGTCTGCCTGCCTGGCTGATTTGATGGCGCCAAGCGCTGTGCAAATCTGCCGTAATCAGGAACAGCGAGGGGCAGTCTGTATCACATAGGGTTTCTTTCCCTTTCCTTTACTTTCCACAGATTTCCTTCCTCGTTTTCTTAGATATTGTCTCTCCACTGATGCAAGTCCAAACAGAGGCATATTTAGAAAGTAAACAGATGAATGAGGGGAGGTTCTGTGCCTGGCGTCCACGGAGTCGGGCGCAGAGCGGAGACGTCTCTCATCCACCCACCCTAGTCTGACATAGGCTGTAAATATACAGCATGACAAATGGCGTGGCGCAGAGGCAGTTCCCCAACCAATTTCTGGCAAGCAAGCCTTGATGCCTTCAGAGACCAGTCAACAGGCTGTGTTTGATTCGGTGTCACAAGAGAGGCATTGTTTATAGGACAGAGAGAGAGGCTAGTTCAAAAACACTTATAACCTTGAGGGGTGAGCAGTGAGAAATTGGATTGGATTTGGGCCTCTAGTATTATAATTTTTAATGGTATATACACAGTAAGTGAACGTTCCACCGGTGAAATGTTTACCATTCACCCATTGGCCACAAACATATGTAGCGACATGTACCCAATAGAAAGCGATTTAAAATTGAATTGCACCAGACAAAAAGATATGAGGAAGATGTTGCAGTGTTGTTGCCGAGGTTTTGCCCTTCTCTCATAATGCTAAATTGGGAAACACACCTCAGCATGACGTAGTGCAATCTTACACCGCTGCTAATTACAACCGCAACAAACACTTAAAACACTAACAAACTTTTCTCAAATGCAATCGGAGCTTGGTTATTTTTAAATTGGTTACAGTTTATTGAAAATGAAGTGTTGACATGACACGATGGATCTTATTTAGAAGCTTTGGTAAATGTAAAATGATGAGTCCTGGAGTTTGATAGGGCAACGTTACATCAGACTTCTCTGAACAAAACTGTCCCAACTCTGTCAAGTCTAGATTTTCTTCAAACATTTCCTTCCCACGTCTCTTTAATCATCAGTGACTTAGGTCGCAATGCACAACCTATTTTGAGCCAGGAACAGCCTCTATGGACTAGGGTCACACAAAGAGACTGCGAGCGCCAGACAGGCAGGCGATCCTTGCCTTCCTCCAAGATTAGTGATCAAATAATATTTGAAATTCAGTAACTCTCAAGAATCTTAATCCTAAATTGAACTTGTCCCCTTCAATACACATCTTTTTCCATTTATGGAGCATTCAGAAAATTATATTTGCTTTTATTTCTTCTATTTAAACCCTCCTGACATATTATTTCTTATCAGATTTCACCACAAATAAAAAAAAAAACATCATGAAAAGCACAACGAATGAGAAACACTATGTGGTGATGATAAAATTAGTAAGTGCAGTTTACATAAAAGTTAGTTTGTAAGTTTTCCATCAAAACTTGAAAATCGAACTTAAAAACCCAAAATTTCAAGTCGTGCAAAAAAAATGTGAACAGTGTAGCGAGCTGCTGTATTTTGTTTGCAGGTATCGTAAATAATACGCTATCTGGTGAATATTTGGCTGAAGGAGCCTTTTCTGAAAACCTTGAAACCTTGCCTTGTAGTCAAAAATTCCAAGTGAAATAATTTAATGTTGGAGCCAAACGTTGGGCATAAATCTTCTGCATCTGTTATGGACTTGTGGGGAAATGACTTCATATGTTTTGTTATAACTTTTACAATGTTTTCAGACGATGTGGATCATCTCTGTTAGTTACTCACCATGCTACATTAAATCACGTCACATAACTGAGCTGCAGGCACTTTAATGTATGTCAAGATTCCTCAGACCTTCCATCTGGGTTTTCAATAATGTTTTCTTCCCAAAGTTCACTCACTCACTTGATCTCACTCTTGTCTTACCAAGCTCAGGGCCATTAAGCACACACTGAAGTTGCTCACTTTCAGTACACGATTGAATGCTTCCTTCTCTTTCGTATTATTGACATTGAAATGGAGCCGATCAGTAAAACTTAAGCATCAGAGATGTTAATTAGCGACTTATGAATGGCCGCAGCTAATGGCTTGGTTGGGTGAAGTGGAAATTGTATTGTGTGGACAAAGAAGTGTTCAAGTCTGATCAATTTTTGAAAGCTCACATTTCTCTGTTCTGTACCTATAGTCTTCGTTTTTTTAGTTATTTTTTTAAGTGTAAAGTGTGTACAGGCTGACTGTTGAACCTTGAGTTTGAGAATTTTACCACCAATGTTTTGTCAGTTAAGGTCACTTGGAGAACCACGTGCTGTTTTGGTTGGAGTTTCTCAACGTCTGCCGCCTTCCTTGCATATCTCGATACCATTAAAAGCAATAGCTCTGATGACATGCTCTTCCTGAAAATGCCCCTTGAGACGGTTTGCTTTGGCTGCTGGTGCCTATGGCTCTTGGTCTTGAGGCCCTTGTCTATTTCAGGAGGTCATTTGGAGCCGGACACTCTGTCTCCCCATTGTAGCCAGTCTCCTGATACCGCTATCTACTGCCGGCTTTTAACAGGGAGTAACTGCAATTTATTTGAGTGACGCCAAGCAAGTCAGTTATCAGGACCCCGACACCAGATTAGCTGCTCAGTCTACTAATGAGCATCCTTGAACAGGGAAATGAAGGGAGAAGTATCAGAGAACAAAACCATTTTTCATAGTAGTGTCAAGACAGGAAATACTCCTGAAAAGCCAATTGTGTGATCCTTTTTTTCCATTTTATGTTTACCATTTATAAAATATATCGGGCACACATTTCACTAATTTGCTCCCATTGAGGGCTGCCATCTTCTCCCAGTTCAAATTGAATGGACGTCTAGTTCCAAATAGGGCGCTGCAATATTTGTCAATAAAAAACTTCAATGTGAGTGAATGACTCAACCTTTTCAGCTACTCTCTGCTGGGGAGCATGACGTCTCATTTCCAAACTTCTTGAGGCATGCCTGGCCCTAGCCATTGTAAATTGTGTCAAAAAATCGTAAATTGTATCAGTGAGGAGGTGAAATCATATTTGGCATAATATCGTACTCTGGAATTTAGAGGGATTAGATTTACAACCGGCTGAAAAGTGCACAATGGCTCCTACTAAATGTCCCACCCTTCGCATCTTCATGAAATGCCTGTGGAACCAAGTGGGGAAAACCCCCCAGACTGCATAAAAACTGAGGGGACTAATGTGGGTATTGAAATGTGATTCAGAGCTTGTTTTTGTCAAAATGTTCATAATTGCCCTTTGGTAAAAACATTTGGTTTCTTATGAGAACTCTTACCGTGCATTTAATGAGCTTTGACTAATCAGGATGTGGTTCTTAAACTTTATAGCGCTTTTGCATGTGAGTGCTATGTCAGAGTGGGTGTATTATATCTTCCGGAGGTGTGAAAATGTGCTCTGTGCCAGTTGGTTTTGGAACCATTGCCGTTCAGTAGGAACAGTATTTTCATTTTTACAGCATGGTATTGAGGGCAAAGGTTCAAGCAATGTGAAGGTAGTGAACACATTTGACACCTTTGGCCAGTTACAGTTGAGTGCAAACAGACTGCCGGTTATAATTTCAGGATATGAGTATGATCAGCACAACATCAAAAATGAATGGTTTTTAATCCACATGCACTCACAGCTGCCTGTGTCGGGCTCAGGACTAGACTGCTGGCTGGTTGCGCCTGCCATCCAATCACAGGTCCAGCGCCTAATGGCTTAAACCAGGGATGTCCAAACTAGTGGATCGCAGTCAGGTGCTTCTTGTGTTCTGCAGAAATCTCATTGGTCAAGGACCGGTTTTGCCACCCCTGGCTTAAACAATACGAAGCGTGATTTGTCATTCAGCAAGATGTATTTGAAGACGCTGGATCATCTTAATCAGTTTACTGATTCTGACCACGCTCAGCCCCACGACCACGATCTTGACCACACGTATTGCATTTTCATTCTGGACACCACTACGAAACAAAATAGTACATGTAAATGAGTAGCATAACCAAACAAAAGCATGCAATACTCACCAGTAAAGTACATACGGAAAAACGTTATCGCTTTACATCTTCCACACTGTTCCTAACTGTGAGTTGTTTTTACGAGTGCATCTGTGTTTTGTATGTGGCGACAGGCTTGTGTGACTTTCTGATCTGTTCGGCTCACGTGGCTGCTTGGTCGTGGCTCCAGCCTCCATCTCCAGACTTTAATCACAACATTGTGTTTGTAGTCTTTTGAGGTGTGGATTAGTGGGAGTGTTGAGTCAGGCGAAGACCCAGGAGGTCAACCCAGAGAGAGGCCCATGTAAGCAGGCTCCACTGCTGCTGCTGAATGGGCTGATAGTGGCCTGGATCCCAAGGAATGTGTTCACTGACAGCAAGCCCCAGGGGATATTGGAGAAAAGGGAATTATTTGGATTGGTACCAAAAGGAGATGACAAAACCTTTGCCGCAGGCACCGTCTCCGTGGACTTGTCGCCTCAAAAACAGATTGGATGAAGTAAACATTTCATACTGAAGTCAACTCCATACATATCATTTTATTTTTTCATATTGCTTACCGTCAGAAGTTGTGAGGTGAGCTCTAACCTATCCTAACTGACTTTGGTGAAAGACAGACTACAGCTTGAACTGGTCACTAGTCAGTTGCAGGACACATAATGCGACCGACAGCCTTTCACTTTCACATTCATGTTGATACAAAGTGGAAGCTGAAGTCAGGCACAATTCAGCATCAATTCAAACATATTGCACAAAAACTGACAGTGTATATATGCCTATACACTAAGGATGTAAATGCACTGAGACCATAATATAGTATATAACAGTTCACATCTAATTGATGTCTATCACCGCCAATGGCAGCAAATTAATTAGACTTTCTCTTGAAGCGGCCTTTAACCATAGTCAAGATGCAAGTACGGCAAATAGAGCCTTCCTCTTCCCTGTACTTTGGCCAGCTCTTTGAATGACTTTGATTTCGATGACTTTTAATTCATTTTATCATTTATATGCTTTGGTCAAATTGAAGCATGTAACTTAGTTTCCTTTCCTTTCATTCCACTGGCAGCATTTAAAGAGTGGTTAAATTGTGATGTTTGCCAATTCTGTTTCTGATGACTTAATATTATCATAGACACATTAAACAAATTAAATTAACTCTAGCTGCATATTTTGAGTTTTTTACTCACCAGAATAATGCGAGGAAAGATGGCAGTTAGAACACAGATCATATCATGAATATTTTTAAGAATTTTGCAGACAGTGGACCTTAATTCAATAAATTAATAAATATCCCAACACCTCCACAGATTCAGAATTTACCTTTAGTGAGCTGTTCACGCGCTCAGGTTGGATTGAAACGTCTGGACTGTCTTTTCACAAAGTTTTACGTGCTGTCAAATATGGCAGGCGTGTAGTCGGCATAGTGCAGGCTTCCCAGAGGAATCCTACTCAACCGCTAATGTATTAATACAAGCTCAGTTCGATTTGTTCACACATAATTATGAATGGTTGAAGTGTGAATGTGTGGTGCTGCCGAGCCAATACATTTGAGCATTTGGACTACAAGCGTGGTAATGTGTTGTCCTGCCTGATGGGGATTGTAATGCATTCAAGTGCGGGCTTCATAATTATTGCAAATCATCCAGGAGGGGTTAGATTAAATTAATGCCTTGAGTGTGACACGTGTGGTTTGAAATATTAATGTCATAATAAATGTACATTGCTTGTTAACTCCCAATAAGGCTTCTAAGCGCACCATTGATTCGTTATGCCTCGCTAACAGAATACAAATTAATTCTGCCTGTAGTTATTGACACACTCCTTTTTCAATGGGAGTATGTACAGTAGGTGTGTATTCCCAAACAACACAATCTAGTGCTTGTAATGTACATGTATCAAATCTAAAATGCTCAATGGGAAAAGCGAAGAAGCAAGAGATTATATTTCCATTTAAGGAAAGAATTTAAAGGACTTGAAATGCCATTTAACCATTCTAGCAATGGTCTTATAAACAATTTTGGAAGCCCAAGCAGTAATAAAAAAAAACAACTAATTAATAAGGGCTCTGTTTTATGACTTTAAATACTGTCAATTGTATGTCTGCAGGGAGCTGCCTCAGCAACGTGTCAGATAGATAGCCTCAACTCTATTTTAGGCAATGGCATGCATATCACTTGCGTTAACTATATAACAATGGACTTCATTTACAAGGCTAAAATCACACACCCAGACTTTAGTTGGATTCAATGACTACATTAGATGAATTGTTAGATGTTATTACCTGTATCACAGCACATCATATTACATAAATGTTTTGTGAACTTGTTGATTGTTTTGAGATAAGGTATACACAGTATGCAAAGTGCAGCATAATATATGCATTATGACGAATATAGATCATGTTTCTATCATAATTAGTGACTATTTATGGTAATTTAAAAAGAAAATCATAACCCTTATAAAGAACCCATGGCCCACAACCGTCCTTAAGGACTGGTTTGGAGACAAATACCAACTCCTAAACTTATAGTACATAAACTACGTCCTCTCCCTGCTGTTACTTGAAACATCAGAGTAGGTGCCCATCAAGACTGACGATGGGGTTTACAGTAATTATAATTAATTGAAAAATGATATAACACTGATTCAAATAAAGTGGCTCACTGGAATAACAATTTTCTTTTCCTTGTCTGACTTGTGATTGAGTTACAGAGGGGGAATGCATTTGCAACAGGTGCCCGCGACGCAGTGGAAGCGTGATGGCCTCCCGTGTTCTGTCGCTATAACCTCGCTGTGGCCCAAAGCCTACCAAGGAAACATGACTCCGGTGGGGACACTGGCACTGTCACAGGTGGAACACGGAGAGTTTCGGCGATAGTCCCGGGTGAGTGTGTTCACAAAAATATGGGATCATAACCAGGAGAAACACCAAAATGCATTTATACTTTTCAAGAATATTTCATTAGGCCATAGCTATCACTCATTTACAATGGATTAAACAATAAATGTTCACCGTATGCTTGTGTATGCGAGTTTTTGTGCCATTTTTTCAGAAAGATATGACCTCAGGGGCTTGAGGGCTTCCGCTGTATACTGTAGAACAGTGGTGTCAAACATACGGCCTGTGGGAGCCCAGAACATTGTAGCTCATTCATACAGTAGCTTAAACTAGCTCTGGATGCTCACTATTTGTCCGTTGCTTCAGACGTCTAGCGCTGTCAATGGTGGCAAGTGAGTTCACTTTTTGGGCCAAGAATAAACTTGTCCAGCTCACATGAGATCTAGTTGGCATGAATGTGGCCAGTGAACCAAACTGAGTTTGACACCCATGCTTGTATAGAGGGTGACTTTTTCCAAGTAAGAGTCGACCGCCAATGAAGTGCTCTCGACCCTAGAGCATCTAATTACTGCAACTTGGCTGCTTTGAGAGCCAGTATACTGTACAGTACCTATTACAAGATCAAACTTCTCTGTGGTCATTGACTACTACATTGTCAAGAAAAAATACTAACATTTATGGTAAAATACTATCAGTTGAGATTTTTGGGGAAATTGCTCCAACATTTTTATTCGGTTTGCCAATATTTGTATCAGTTTGGACAGTCTACATATTAGAGTGAAAATGGCACAAATACTGATTTTGATATCTGTTTTTTTTCTGTGAGGAATAAATAAAACCAAAAAACAACTAAATTGGGCTTTTTCAACTGGGCTGACCTACCTTTTTTTGTTTTCCAAACGCTTCACGTAAACATGGAATCATTTCAAGAAATGTGTGTCCACAGAAAAACACTGAAATGATGTAAGCGGTGCTGTAATGCTGCCACAGGAAATCACAAAAACTTGAGAAGCCTTCCGACGTCAACATACAATTATGGTGAGGAAGCAAAAGGGAAATATTTGTTTGGAATGACCAAGTAAAACTTCGACTTTGAACAAAAGCCCAGATGACTGCCAAAAAATAGGAAAAGCTAGGCCAGTGCTTACCTACTCTGGTAACTGTTTTCAGGTTGAAAACTATTTTCGTGAATGTTTTTGGGTGCATCTTATGCAATCGCTTTCCACAGTACAATCCAATTAATTTGTAGGTTATTCTGCCTTTAAAATCACATTCCACAAATCGTACCCCCCCTTCCTCGCCGGCCTTTCGCCCACAAAACAGTTAATTCGGTTTATTAAAACGCATGACGACCATGTCAAAAGCACTGCTGCTAGCAATTGAATTTCAGCTCAGGTGATGGTGAGAGCTTGACCTTAGCCTGCTCTTTTACAAAAATGACAGCTATAGTGACACACTTAATTTGCACTAATCTTATTTACTTATTACAGCCACAAAGTTGCCGGTCATGAAGATCATCTGGAGGCATCTAATCGCTACAGCTGTCAAAAAGTGGTAATCAAAGGTAAGCATTTTACATCACTTCTGAAATTTTTTACGTTAGACTTCCCATCTATTTTAATTGGGAAGGATGGCAGCGACCATTCACCAAGTATACAGTGTTCCCTCGATTATCGCTTATCACAAATTCTCATCTGCTGTTATAAAATATTTTTTAAAGTTCATAAAAATGTGAAAATCTAGCCGAGGGTTCGACCCCAGGTGGGTCGTCACTGAGTGGAGTTTGCATGTTTTCCCCGGGCTTGCGTGGGTTTTCTCTGGGTACTCTGGTTTCTTCCCACATCCAAAACAACATGCATGCAGAGTATTGTCGTCTTTCACCTTGTGCCCTACAATTGGCCAGCCACCAATTTAGGGTGTCCCCTGCCTCATCCCCAAAGTCAGCTGAGATAGGCTCCAGCACCCTGCATGGCTCTTGCGAGGATAAGCGGTACAGAAAATGAATGAATGAATATTCCATGGAGGTTCACAATTAGATCTATTTTTTTTCTCCTAAAGAATGGGGACGGTAGAAAATCAATGGCAGTATATTTTATTATTACGTACAAGCCATGAATGTAAATAAGTTTTTGGGAGTGGGTTGAAGTTAAAGCGAGAGGCGACCATTTCGCCTTTAAGAGTTAAGAAACTTGAAACCTTGTTTGCGCAACAATCAGTGCAGCTCCCAGCCGCCAAAGTGTCTAGACTAGCACATGATGGTAGTCAGCCAATGGCTCCAGCGCTCTCCTCGGGGGCCCCGCATGTGTGTGTGCGTGTGTGTGTGTGTGCGTGAGAGAGGGGGAGAGAGAGAAAGGGTGAGAGAGATGGAGTGAGAGAGGGAGAGATCGAGAGAGAAAGGGGGTGAGGGGGAGAGAGAGAGGTAGGGAGAGAGACAGAGAGAAGGAGGGAGGGGGACAGAGAGAGAAAGACAGAGAGACTGAGAGAGAGAGAGAGAGAGAGAGAGAGAGAGAGAGAGAGAGAGAGAGAGAGAGAGAGAGAGAGAGAGAGAGACTGAGAGAAAGAGAGGGAGAGACTGAGAGAAAGAGAGGGAGAGAGAGAGAGACTGAGAGAAAGAGAGGGAGAGAGATATGTGGTGGGGTGAAGGGGGAGAGAGAAAGAGAGAGAGGGAGGGAGAGAGATAGGTTGGTGGGGTGAAGGGGGAGTGAAAAAGAGAGAAACGGAAAGAAAGCGAGCTGGCTTGCCTGCACTTTGTTTCAGCTCTGAGGAGAGAAGAAGGAATGCGCTTCTTCGTCCCAGGGATCGTTCGCATGGATCCGTCGTTGGGATTGTAAAGCAAAAGAAAGAAGAAGAAGAAGAAGAAGAAGAAAGTGGCGTCTCAGGAGGGCGAGGATGTTCATATCGAGCGCATTGTTTGGGGATTTAATGATTCCCTCTGTGCTCAGAGCGTAAGAAAGCAAACAGGCGAGCAAGCAGGCAGAAAGTGCCCCAAACTATTGCAGTCTGCCACTCTCTGGAGCTACTACTACTTTTTCTTCCACGATGGACTTCAGCTTTTCTTCGTTCTTGTAAAGAAGCCTCGCCGTTTTATTCTTTCGATTTCGTTGCATTCTTCTTGGAATGTGGCGATCGGCGTTTTAATGTGTTTCGTGGTGCGCACTGTGTCTCATGTTGCCGTTTGGCCAGCCGTGCTCGTCGCTCGGTCGGCTGTGCGTTTCGCTCACTTCTCCATGTTGAGTGTATGTAAGTGAGCTTGGGGCAGCCGTAAACGAGTCACCCCGAAGCCAGCCGAAGCCAGCCGAAGCCAGCAGCCCCACCCCCCAACCCCGAATAGATAGTCAAGTTGTCGTATGTTCAGGACGAAACGCTCGGGTCTTGTGCGGCGACTCTGGAGAAGTCGTTTGATTCCAGATAAAGGGGGGCGCGATGGAAATGGCCAGAGTGGTGGCGAGGGATGCAGAGACGATTTGTTTGCCAACAACCTGCAGAAGATTCCCAAAACGGAGTTCCGAGCGGTGACCCCCAGCGGCTCTTTCCTCGTCGGAGGCTGTGCCGGTGGCCCTGTGGACGAAGGCGCCCTGGGGTTGGTGGACCAAGAGCAAGATGGGGGCGCGCCTGACCAAGGGGGTCCCCGCTCCGTGCAGGACAGCGATTCCAGGACCGTGACGTGTTGCTTATTTCAAGAGCGGGACCACTCCGAGATCAGGGCCCCAGAGGCGGGCCCGGAGAGCGTGGACCCCGGCTCGTGCCACTTGGCCCCCCGGGGCCCCGGCCAGCGGGATGCCGGATCTCCCGAGGCGCGGGCCCTGCTGGAGCAAGAACTCAAGTCAGCCACGCACTCGCTTCTAAAAAAGCTCAAGGAGAAGGCCCTGGATACTTTGCTGGAGGCGGTGGAGTCCCGGGGCGGCCTCCCCAGCGAATGCGTCCTGGTGTCCCGGACTGAGCTGAGGCTGGGAGGCCATGTGGCGCCCCCGCAGCTGCTTGTGTGTAAACTGTACCGCTGGTCTGACCTCCGGCACCCGGCCCAGCTCAAACCGCTCTGTGAGTGTAAGAGCTATTGGGGCCCGGACAGTCCCACTGTATGCTGCAACCCTTATCACTACAGTCGCCTATGTGGGCCAGGTAAGAAGAAGTCACAACTCCACGTACTATACAAATTATCCATGCACAATCACATAAGGCACTGGATTTCTACCAGAATGACCAGCATTAACTCATGGCCTTCCATTGAGAACAAGAGATGTTCAATTCATTTAAACTGAGAGAATTTGTGAATCGTAGTGTTCATGAGTAACAAGCCAGGGTTTTATTCCGTAAAGAAAAATGTTAAATTTTTGTAAGCAACTGTGCATTTGTCAATAGCTGAGGAGATGACAGGAAAACAGTTTTAAAATGTATTTAGCAAATGAAATGAAAATGATGTTAGAGACACGCGTGTTTTGCTCTTCAAAAGTAAGTCATGCTAAACTATAAGAATGTACATACGCCAATGGAAGCAAAAAGTTTAGTCTACTGTAATTCAGTCATTCTTTTGTGTACCACTAGAGGGAGCCCATTTGTGGTAGCCCATTTGTCAAGCTGTATTTCTGCCATTGAGCTATGGCACACATTTTGCATTGTGGAAGAAAAAAAATCTCATGGCACATCGCCAAATATGAAGTGCACACAGAGGTTAATTGCTATTTAGAACTAGAGCATAGGACTGCGCTATCCCCATTATACATAGCTAGCATGGCAAGATGAACTATGATATACAATATTGGTTTTAGATAGATAATAATAACAATATTTTCAGACCAGTATTGGGTAAATGGGATATTTAACAACCTTTGCAAACTTCTGGTCGGAATCGCCTAATTGGATTACTCTACTCTTATTTTTTACCATGTTTACTCACTTTTCTTGAAAAAAAAACTCTTTAATCACATTTTTGGTCAAATACTCTTATACGCCAGCTTGTGACATCTCGGAACGACAAAAGAGATTCATGCCTCGGCCTGAGTCATTCACTAATATACGCCACATGTCACAGAAATGTGACTACTTCAGTACTTACACTGTTATTTTTCTGTATTCTATCTTGCAATTCAAGGTAAATGCACATGAAAAGCCATAGTTGTCGTAATAATTGTAAAACACCCTTGGGCCATTGGTGCTAGTTTCATAGGATTGAATTATGGCCACGTTCAACTTGGCCAGCGGCAAGCATGTAGTTTGGCTAAAAACCAAACGCCAGGCCACTTGACCCTACTGACGCCATGACAACGTACACTATCATGTGCAGAGATGCAAGTGTCAGTATTTCTGTCTCCTCTCTGGCACAGGAGGTGGATTTTCCATAACATCCACATTTACAAGCCAGCTGGCTGCGTTCGGCTCTTCAAAGGCATGCGTGCAACAATATCAGATTAAACGTAGCTCCAATGTTGTGCACACAAAACCATGATTGGTTGTTATTTCTTTTTATGTTATGTATTTATTCTATTCAAGCATGAACTCTTTGGTTGTCATTGATTCCCAGTCAAATTGGATTGGACGTCCATTGCTGTTAATGGCAGTGAAACACGATCACTTACAAAATTCAGCTACTAAATAGTGATATTTTTGTTTCTTAATTTGATTTCAATATGTTGTAAAATGTAGTCAAACTGGATTTGATTTCACCATCATTGGCAAACATTAAACTGCAAAATACTACTTTTAATTTGATTTTAACATGTTATAAAGTTCTGAACTCTCAGTGGGCAGAGAAAAGCCTTTTAAATGTAAAGATTGTAGGCTGAATTCAAGCTTCTTCTGCAGGCCATGTTCAATAATATTTTCCTAACCAGGGCATTGCATTAGGCCCATGGGCTGTAATTTTTACACCATTGCTTTAGAGAAATGTGGGACTGAGTTTTGCCTCCTGTTGTTGTGATGTTGCTTCCCTCTGAAAATGGAAGGTGGATTTCACATTACACATTTCAGGACCCAGGCTTGTAGTAGACATAGCTTGCATGCTTTCATGCGTGTCCCGATAGAGAGGGTATTTCTTTCATGCTATTCAAGGCCTGAGTTTCTAATCAAGATTTTAATCTCTTGCTCGGACATCGAAATGGTCAAGTCACATTTGGAGGTAAAAATCTTATAAAACTGAAAAGTCAGAGTAAAATGAGTCGGTCAAAATGAAGTCATTTTAAATTATCCTTCCTTCCACATGCAATTTAACTGGTAAGCTATATATTTTTTGTGGCTTGAGAGACTACATTGGAATAAATCAAACGCGTCTCTTTTATTTGGCCTTCCTTTGTGCATTTCTAATGAGATCCATTTCAAGTTGCGCCTTTAAAAGCCCTTTTGTCCCAAAAGAGGTTCCCTCATGCTATTTAGGTGGAGGAGTGGTGATAATATAAAGTTTGCATAGTGCTGGCGCCAGACTGACTCGCAGTGTATCTGAGTGACTGAGCTCAGGTCCTGGCAATTACTGCCGTCACTCTTAAAAGACCTGCTGCTATTATGCTTTTCTCCTTCCCATTTTCCCTGCAGGCAAGGTCACAGTGCGCTTGCAGACTTTTCTTTCCTTTCTCCCTCCTTGTGGAAGGAGCTCTACCCCCACACCCCCTTTGCATAAGATAAAACCATTTTGTCTGAAATAAGCAAAGTTGAAAAGCACACATTTACTTTTGATTAATGCAACCGCTCTGTGAAAATTCATCCGAAAAATTGGCTTCATTAACATTTTAGCGCTCCAGTAGTTTTTGCAGTGTTTAATTTAAGCCTGATGTTTGTCCTAAAATATTCCTGACAATTTCATATGTATTATTTTTTATTCCCATTTTGTACTCTGAAACTACAACACTTTTTTGTATCATTGTGATTTAGTTTGTACTTTAGAACTTCTTTTTCTAATAATTTGCGCACATACTGCAGTTATTAGTTATTATTATTATTATGATTTGGTACAGTTCATTCACGACAAGCCATCCAGTGGACTTAATAGATTTTAGCCGTCTGTGTACCAGTGTCAAACTTTCTGGTACAAGTGCAAAAATACAAAAATGTACACAATTCTCCCCCTCACTCATTGCGTTTAATTTTGACATAATTATTTTATTATTCCAGAGTCGCCCCCACCTCCATATTCAAGGCTCTCCCCTAATGAAGAACACAAGCCACTGGGTAAGTAAGCTTTTACAACTTATGTCAACTGTGACATTGTTCAATTGTTTCACTAACATCTTGAATAGACCCTGAACTCAAAAGTATATGCCAGGGTTTGTCTCCTACTCTTTGGGAACTAGTGAAAAACCATCCCATCCATTCTTCAAAAAGGCCAGCAGCCATAATTGTTCTCAGTAGTGTACAAGGCAGAGTGAGTGCTGGGAGTTTTAAAGGCCGCCAGATTGGCTAGCACGAGGCCAGCTTCAGTTGGGCTATCTGGAAGCACTTGTAGGAGGATGTCATCAGTTAAAGCCTGTTAGTAATCCAGTGCTGTTATCTATTATGGGGTGAAACTAATAGTCTTTAGTGGATGGGGAACATGATATTGACACTAGCAGTGATGAATCGTGCCAGGAGAAGGCCTGGAGCAACATTGCAGGAAGGTTGATGCACCTAATGAGGAGCCTAATTCTTCTTTTCTTCCCTACAGACCTGTCAGACTCCACATTGTCTTACACTGAAACGGAGGCAACCGGCTCACCTAACGTTACACCAGGGGAATTCTCAGGTGGGTGTGCTTCTCCAACTGTCGTCAGATTCCTAATAAGAAGCTTATATGTTAAAAGTGCATTTCTGTTGTAAAACACTAAGGATTAGATTAGATTAAACTAAAAATTTGAAAGGGCAGACTTAAAAAAAACATGTGATGTCCACCTATGTGGACCACAACTGTTTTTTAGTGGCGAAATCTTGCTTTTTTTTACAAAAAGACTACAATTCAAAATTAGTATTTATCAAAGGAATAATGTTGAAAGGGAGCCATGCATTTTTTATCCTTGCTCTTAATGTTTTGTGTGGCTTTCCAAGTACTTTGTATAAGTATTCGTACAATTTATTGCAGTGCCTTTTATCCGTTTCTGCATTTTCATTCATTCTCTCAGGTCACTTCTGTATTTATTCCAGCTGTTGAGCGTGTCTGAATGAATGCACAAAACCTACCAAGTTTCGTTTTTGGCCTTGTGTTTTATACCTTCTCATTAAAAGCTATCAAGAGCGTGAGCTGTTCAGATAAAGGTTTCATTGTAAGTAGCCGTTCCACAGGGCGTGCGGGCCTCCCCACCCTCTGTTTTCCTTTCAGAAATATTTGAGTGGGATAAAACGGTAATAAGAGCCGAGGCTCATTCAGAAACATGCACGCACACATCTACTTGTGCACGTGCGTGTGTGCAGACGTGCAAGACTCAGTCTAGCGTGGATGTCGTGGAAGGGAGGGTCTGGGGAAACCACCAAGGCAAGTGAGGAGAAACAGACAGACTGTCCTCTGATTTGAAATGAAACACTCCTTTCTGGTACCCGCGGGAGCTCAAAACCCCTTGAGCCTCGGTACTAGCGCCACAGACGGCATCATGTAAACAGGGAGTACGAGCAAGGGTCTGCCAGGGCGAGCATTTCCTGTTGACGTCTCGGAAGGTCGAGTCGCCGGTTACCTGGCAGTGACGTATTCCGTCAGAGACTAGGGCCCCCCCACGGTAGACGAGTGTCACCGCCCAGTGTGTCCCACTGTGGCGACACTCCCTCAGTCAACAAATGAAGGGCTTGTCAGAGCGTGCGCCGCAATTCCTGTGAGAGTGCGGTAAGCAGGGACTTTCTAGCCAAGCGACGCTTTGGTTTCTTCTCACTACTGTGTTGCCGCTCGCACATGCCGCACTCGGGTGAGAGGCTGACCGCCGGACCAGGCGGGGATGTTTTTTTCCACGCTGTGCTCTAATTATCGGAGCCACCCCAGCTCCGGTCGTGTGATTCAGCTTTGCGAGCCAGGCTAACAGTGCGGTTTGAACTTACCTCAGCTCACTTCACGACAACCCGCGGTGAAATACGTCATGGGCAATTCTTCAAAAGAGCCTATTTTGAGCTAAACATATAGTAAAGAGACTAATTCCACATAGTGCATCTCAAACAACCGCATAACCTTTGCCTTGAGAGGGAGTTTGCAATTTTTCCTTCACTTCATCGTAATGCTTAGTGCTTAATGTGAAATAGACAGGCTAAACTTAACAGGGGTGGGTAAAACTATTCCACAAAAGGGCCGCAGGTTTTTGTTCCAATCTCCAAAGAGGAAACCTTTCCACGCATCTGGTGTCTTAGAAGTGCAATCAGTGGATTGCAAAGAGGTGCTTTTGTCTCTGCTGGATAATTTGGAACAAAAACCTGCACCTGAAGCACCCCTGGTTCTCAACCTGGAGACCAAAATGTGTGCCTTCCACACACATCACTTGAAATGTAATTCTGCTAACAGATTCAAACATAACTTCTCAAGTGAAGGTAATGATGTCAAATGTCATGAGAAATGTCTCATCAATCAACATTCTGATATAGAAATTAAACTGACTTTGTTAACTTTGGTGTTTAATGCCCTTCAGCTTGCAAAATCAGACATTGCGTATGACATCTGACTTTAAATTAAAATCATGTCATGCGTTTTTTTTTTTCAAGTCATTGCAGTTTTAGCATGTTTCTGACCTGGAAATCCCACTCCATGTGACCCACCTCACAGTTCACTTTGGGAGTGTGCGTTTTGTCTGTATGGGAGCCAGACTTCAAACCCTGACAAGAGAACAAGTAGACACAAGTGGGTTGGGTGTAAAATGTCAAAAAATCAAGTTCCATGTGCAGCCTGGGGCGACAGAATTTGAGTATTGTGTATTCCTTCTGCTCAATGCAATTGGCCAAAAACACATTGGAAAATGGTTGCTTGGGTAAGCTGTCTACCCTGAATGTTCCACATCACTTGCTCAACTTGATGGCGACAGTCGAGTTCAAATGGGTTGGCGTCAATGATTAAATACAGAACATTTGTGCGAGTACGTCATTAACAAAGCATCAAAGGCCGCCTTGCCATTATCAATAGCTCAGGCTTGCCATCCTATCTTTAGCCAAAATGTGCTCATAGCCATCTGGACCATTCCCAGTGGTTTTATTTGAACATGGCCATGTCACATTGTGAAAGAACGACAGCCACCAGCCGACACTCTGGGATATCTGTCTACGTCAGGTTTACTTGGGAACCACATAGTATTCTGTGTGTGCATGTGTTAGAGAATTCGCTTTTGCTTGCGCTGCCCTCCCAGCGTGCCCGCACACCTGTTTCCTCAGCGCTTGGGCCTCGTCGTGCGCACATCAGAATGAAGGCCTTTGAAGCAGGCCTCATTACTTCCTGTATGACTGTCTGAGGGCCGTTTGCTCCCTACGCATTCACTTTATTACGGCACTCTCATTCAGGGAAAACTTGATTTCACCAGCTGGATTTCTCTTGGTGAAAGACGATTCCCAGGCAATAAATGAAATGGCACTTGCTCCCACACATTGGTTGTGAAGGCATCATTCATTAGCCATACGTAGTAAGATTACAGTATAACTACAAAAGACAGTGGTCTTGCAGTTTATGTTGTAACATTGTTTTTGTATTTTTTAACAATAAAATGCAATGTTGCTTAGTTAAAAACAGTAAAGTAAGCAAGGTATAAATTAAGCAGTTGTCTTGATGGAGTCAAAGCACTGTGGTATATTCAGACATTTGGACTTGGCAGAGGATTGCAGTATACTAAGTTGTCATGTTGTCATGATCCTTTGCTTGTAGAGTGCAGACATGCCGACGTTCTAGTTTCCCTTCAATAGAAAACAATATTTACGATCAATGAGTGATGCAATCCTTCTTACTGTTTCTACTTTAGACCGCTGTAATATCATGACTCCGGTCTGCCGACATTCTTCCGTCATCGCAGGTTGTGTGCCCAATCAAGCCATGGAATTTGTCAGCATAACACTCTGCACAAGAAAACACACTCACGTTGGTGTGACTGCAGGGTCTCCCTTGCATTTACAGAGGTCATGTGACCAGGAGGACATACAAAGTGACTCTCCTCTTTTTCTTCCTGAGTGTCAAAAAACAGAAAATGCTCCATGTACTCGTTTAGTAGAGGGCATCAATAATCAAACATTCTCACACTTATAAAAACAATTCTCATTGTTCACAACACGTCTCTGTCTCTGAAGCCAAATTCATGTATTGACATACAAAAGACAATTTAATATCACCAATTTCATGTTTTTTTTAATGAAATTTAACTGTGGGTTCTCGAACTACAATAGCCAGAAGTCAGATTTCTATTTTTTTACTCATTTTCCTCTGAATTGGCAACAGTATACAATTCATTTCCAAAGTAATTTTCATTTGAAGTATCATTGGGCATGTTATATATTGGACGATAAATTGATAGGGAACTTATCATGACAGGCCTTGTTGACATATAGCATGAAGTACATAGACACCTTGTTGTTTGGGCTCATCTGCCCCAATAGCTTGACATATATCGTCAGGCTTTAAACCGCGGACCCGAATCTTTGCCAGCGCCATCCCAGCGCCTCGCCGCCCACACTCCCTCAGGAACCCCGATGCTCCAGGATACGGGATGTGGAAATAATGTGACTGGAGTGCTTCCACCCTGCCTCCTGAAATCGGGTTTTGCGGATTGTTTATTTGAGGGGAAGGAGTCCACAGACAAACATCCTGTTTAAAAAAAAAAAAGTGGCCTGGGTTTTGTAGCCTCGCAAGGACATGGACTACCCCTCTGACAGCGGGGGGTGCCTGAGGAATGTTGGAGAGAGGAGTGATACGTTGGGGGGTTGCTCTCGTCACCCCGTTTGTCACGTCCAGCTCGGTGGAGGCCAGTAGTTGTGCCGTACATGCTGAGGGGTCTTGTGCGCCATTCTCTATGTAGTGGTGTAAAGCTCTTCTTACCCACAATCCCTGTCTCAAGTATCTGTTCCTGTCCTGGGAGGCTGGCTTCCGTTTCCTCTTACGTAACAACACACACACACACACACACACACACCTACACACACACACACACACACACACACACACACACACACACACACACACACATACACGTACACACAAAAATGAGGCATTGATAAGAGCGATAAGCACATTTTTCATTTTCCCTTTCTCAGCATTGTTAGGCTGCCATCAGAAATCCACTTTCAACATTTCCTCTTGGGGGCTGTTATGCTCAATGTCCTCAACAGAGTCGAAAGCAGCGGTTCATTTACATGGCCTATTGTCTTGTATGCAAGTGTGTATTTGTGGTTATTTTGGTTGTTTGTGTGTTGATTGCAGTGCAGATTGTTTCCACAGACAAAAAAAGAAAAGAACGAAACGTCATCTGGCTTTTAGATCAAGGCGTTTCCATATGTTTGCCCACCAGTTCAAGATGTGTCGCCCTTCAAGAAAAATAAACATTGAGCTATGTTTTAAATATTTGATGATCTTTCATCGGTAGGACTCTGTAAAATGTTCCAATAAGAAGTCAATTTGAGTTCAGTTCACAATGGAATTATTGAGCCCAGTAATCTTTGATTTGACTTGTGGAGTGTGTCAGCAAGAGGGCAAGAGCCCTGTCTACTCTCAAATCAGTGCTGCATCATGGCGGCGTGACACCAAATTATGAATTCCACAAAGTAGATGGCAACTTGTCATCATGTGTCTGCTTATTACAAGACAAGCTTTGTTTGTGGATTTAGGCGCATTCCCATTCCACTTGTCAAAGGGAAGTTCTTTGTTAGGGAAATCAACTCTCAGCTCGAAAGCTTGTAAAGCTAAAGCGTGTAAAGTATATTGCTATTTGAACACAGAAATAGCTCATTTGCAGTAATGTCTTTTTTTAAAGTATACCAAGTATATACAATAATTGTAAGGATATATACATTGGTCAGACATTCCACTGAAGGCAGACACTTAAATGACTATGTCATTATTGTGTGTTTTATGAGTTTATGAGATTGAAAGACATGTTTGGAATTCTAATGTCCTTAGCAAAAATGGTTCTTACAATTGAGTGGGGTTATGACCATTGTTTTGATGTTTTTTGGAAAATTGGCGCCTCCAACCAGCCATTAGCAGCTGACATTAAAGCTTTTCAATTTGACATCTAATTTTAAAACATTCGCTGGTAAGGTTTACGGAATGGCTTATTGGATTGAATCACGCTGACGTTAATGAACCTAATTTCCATTGCAATTTACGCAAAGGTACCACCTGTCCGCTGACTAATTGTTATTTGCACAGAATACAACTACTGACTAAAAATTCACCCTTTAAAAGGTGAAGATCGTAGCACATTTGACTTTTAATGCCTACCGAGAGCCTTAATATGTTTGAATTCAGGCATGAGGCCGACATTTGAAGTTTTTCATTAAAGTGGCAGGCAATGAGTGACTGATTGATTGGGCAGATCTGAATGGCCAAGCTAAATTTTGAGTGGATGGCTTGCTGGATGTGAATAACCTTTAAATGTTTTTTCTAACATTGCTTTTTCTTCGAAGAGCACTTTATGATTGAAGATTTAAATAATTCAAACCATGCTATATTTACAAAAGCACCAAATTGTACTGCTTGCCCAGTAGTTAGTTCAAATATAGTAATCTAATGTTGCCTGTGCACGTAGTGCTAATCCAAAGCATTCCTCAGTTTGGCCTAAAAACCTTTACATGAGAAACAAGCCTGCGGGCTTGGCATTTATCTCGCTTTTGGCCAGCCAGTACGGTGCCGGCGCTGTCGGTGTTTGACTAACTTCTGAAGGGCTCGCAGATAAAGATTAATCAAAAACCTCCTGCGTGACTCTGACTCTAATCTGCCGGCACCACGCTTGTCATTCAAGGTAACACGGTGCGCAGTGTTCAACCACAGTAAATGGTTTGTCTTTGTGTGCAGTGTCTTAAGTAAAGCGACGACTTCTGCCCCATTTTTTTTTTTTAGCCTGGCCAGTGACCTAATCTTCCTGGAGGGATGCTGCTGCTGCCATCTTCACCCCGCAGCACAGCAGCAATAGCTCCATTCATTCAGTTGGGGGCATGGGGTTACAGCAACAAATAAGGAGCGTGCAATGCCATTAAAAATGTATGGAATGTCCAACTGTTAGTTTAGTGTTTTAGTGTGCCTCCTCTCAAGGCTGAGAGGGGTGAACAATGCTCCCCTTTGAGCAGCAACAGTAAATGTGCTTGCCTGGCAAAGAGGGGACGGAGGAGGTGCCAGCTGCAGAGGCTGTTTTTATTTTCTGACCATTTTTTACCCACAATTATAAATCCAGACACTGGCCTTGGTCGGCTATGATTTAGGCCTGTGGTCTGATTGCCGGTTAAAATAGACTTTCTTTTCCTCCCCGGAGGAGCATCGACAGTTGCCCCTGAATCTAGCTAGGGCCGTCCGTATTTTTAAAACTGAGAATAGCCGGTGCATTCTTTAAGCCACCAGAATGCTGTGTGCGGCTTAACTGTGGAGGCCCGTGTCAGTCGACATCTCCAAACAAGCCTTTTGCCGCTAGAGGTGAAGGACAGAAGCTCATTGTGGGCAGAGAGGAACAATAAAGTGCTTCATTTTCTCTGCCGGTTCACATGTAACTGGAGAAACATGATTTTCTCTCCTTCATTATCTCAAACATGATCTCCTCGGCATAAATCTCTCACAGTGCTTAGTCTGAACGTTGGACCTATAGACTGTATTTTCATTAAATAGATAGAGGGCACACAATATAATATATGAAAATATAGCATTCCTTTGTCGTTCATTCCAGTACCCATCTATCAAAAAACGCCAGTTTTTTCCAACCCGGTTCGCAGTGTCTGTAGCTGTTTATCTAAAAAAAAAAAAATGTTGGATAGTGTTGAAACCGGGTCTTGAGTCAATTGTTCACCACCGGACCTTTCCGAGCATGTATTTATTGGCCCGGAAATATCAACAGGCCTTCCCCAAATTGTTCCCGCAAAATTCCTCCTATTTTGTTCTAAATGTGGTGAGAAGTAATAGCTTTTCAATTCCAAGTCAGTTTTATAAGTTGAAATGCAATGTGCAAGATTCCTATTGGTTTTGTCCCTGCCTAGAGCTTATTAAAAAACATCTTAGCGTTTGAAATGTTTATTTTAAGTATCTTTTCTTTCGAAAGCCTTTCTTCAAGTTTTTCCTGTGTGGCTGTAGTACACGCAGCCAGGCTGTCGCATTTCAGGGTACGGTTTAGATTAGAGGTCTGGCTGTAACTTCCCCCTCTTGCCCTTCATGTGACTGCCAGCACATCATTTTCATAATGAAATCCTGCCATTGCCTTTAACTTCAAGACTTACTGCAGATGTTGACAGAGAATGGCCATGCTAGTCATTGGAAATCTTCTCTTCTACTTTTTTTCCATTTCTGTCTATCTTGTGTTGTGAATGGACTCCATTGAGAAATGTGGCAGTGTTGTTGTATGCGTTTGAGGCGCGGAGCAGTGTGCGTTACACCTCAGCAAGTGTTTTGATTGAAACAGAAACTCTGGTGCCACATTATCCTGACAGAAGACATTTCCCTCACAGAGTCTGATTCCTTGCGCCCGATCAATACGAAAGCCTTGTTAGAAGTACAACTTTGTCCATCCTAGCCAATAGAAACCGAATACCAGCCTTTGGTTTTAATTCTGTCGTGCTGAAATAACCCGTAAGCTTGGAGTTTATTATTGTTCACATGACACAGAGTGAACATGATTGCAAATGTACGATGTAGACGTTCGAATTACAGTTAGTCGATAACCCCAGCGATATTTGTGCGGAAACCCTCTTCAACATTGTCTGCGTCTTAAGATATATTGTCCAGGAGCTTCTCCATTTGGAGCGTTAGGACTTCTAATTCCAATGAGTACGTTGAAATTCAAGTGGAAAGTTGGCCACCCGTAATTGAATACTTGAACTGAGTGGAAAATCTTAACTCCTAATCAAAACCTCAGAATTCAGGTTAGTGTGCTAACCGCGACCCAACTCTTGCCTGTTGGAAAATGTTTTGTAGCCTAGTTTCCCTTGAAAAGTCTTAAAAGGCATTGCATTTATCAATGGCTGACAACCATAGGCATCTCTATCATTTCAACTAAGGGTGGTGCCTCTGAATGCTTTTCTCTTAGTGCCATTAACAGCATGGGACGTCCAATCCATGTTAACTAGACGAGAGCAAATGTGTTAAGTTTGATTTGTTGTCAGGCCGGATTTAAACTTAATTTCAAACAGCATAAAAAAAACTAGCCGTCGTAAACCCCGAATGGAACAATGTTGTGAAACTCAAAGTATAAACCTCCAATTTTTACTCTAGAGTTGAGTTAGATTTTGAACTTAATCTTTGAGGGCGGGGGGTTTGACTTCTTCCTGCACCACCAACACCACGTCCTAACCAGAGTAGGAAGTTATGAGGCGCAGGGAAGAGGAGGGGAAGCTAAGGAATGTGCAGGGTCCTCTTTACTTAAAGGCTCCAGCCTACTTGGCTGAAATCTGCCTCACACACTTGCAAACAAACACTAACGCACACTCGCATGCACACGTAGGTTGTACGAGGAGGTCAAAGAGCGCAGCCACCCAGCAGGATGTTCACTGAATGTTTTGCTTTCGGTGCTCGGCCGCCTACCCTCTTCCACGTCTCTGAGCCTTGAAGGCGGTCTGGACATGTGACCTTCACGACCCCCCCATAACCACCCATAGTACGGCCCGAGCTTTGAAAAGAACCCTACAATAGAGCTAGAGCGTCTGGCCTTTTGACGCTTCTCGCTACTTCAGAGGAAACTTGAAGGAAGCGAGTTGCACGTTGTATTCCTTGTTCCTTCCCACCATGCATTGCTTCCATGGTAGCCTCTCTGTACTTTATTGATTCGATTCACTACAATTGTGTCGCTTATCTGCTCTCAGGGAACTTTCCGCTGCGTCCCGGCTACAACGTTTATTTTTCCGCTGCTGTTGACGACAAAGGATGTCCATTTAATTTTTTGGGCAGCTCTGGTTTGGCTATGACCATATAGGACAATGAGTTTTGGTTGTTGGTATGTTTCCTTAGTTTGAGTATTGTAAAATGTAATTTACTAAAGTTTTGATGAAAAAAAGTTTACATTTTATAACAAATTTAGCCATGCTGTCCCCATCAATGGCAGTAAATGAGTTTAAAACACTTAAAAGTTCTTGAAGGTTAATAAGCAAGTGTTCACGACATTTAGGGGTTAAAAGAAAAAAATACGTTTTTCTGGGAATTGGAAAAAAGTACTATTGACATTGTATTTTAAACAGTTTGATGAGCCAGGCTGGATTTTCTAGATACAGTTTCTCATTTTTTCCCCGGCCTTGTTTTGCTGGAATTCGTATCTCTCTTTCTCTCCCCCCTAACCTCCCTCCCTCCCTCCTTCCTTATCTCCCTCCCCCTCGCGGCCAAGAGCACCAGACCTCGGGGAGTGGGAAAAAAAAAATCCATAGACATATAAAAGCAGCTTCGGTTGGCGTGTCTGACTGATAAAGCTGACTTTGATGGCAGAGATAGCCCAGACGCCAGCCTAAATGTTAACTGCTCATGGTTATAGTCTGCCTTTGGGAGCCACTGTGTACTCGATTAAAGGCCAAACATGGCGGGGTAATCAAGTTGTTGTTTAGGGTAAAAAGAAAAAGAGGAGAGGTACTTAGGAATGCCCCCAAAATGTTACAAGCACATTGCAAGGAACATCAAGTCCCCCTGCGGGTTTTTCCGTCACCCCAGCCCCCCTCAGCCTATCAATTCATTGGGATAGACTAATAGCCGGAGGGAATTTAATCCTTGGCACAGGATGAGAGGCTGCTGCCCTCCCCTTCTCTTCCCCTTTCTCCTTGCTGCCCCCTTCCCCTCCACTGGGCTGCTCAGAGCTGGACTGGAAACACTGTTGTTGTTTTTTTTTCTTCCCCCCTCTCTTTTCCTCTGTAAGCTTACGGAGGAATGAGTTCATGTGTGTGCTCCACTCCCGATGAGCAGAGATGGCCGAGAGGGAGACGTACCATTTGACTCATTTTCTGCCTTTGACGGGAATAGACGTTTCTATTTGGACCCTCCTTTGAATATGGTGATCTTAAATGACATTCTTTATCATGTGACTTGGTATAGCGTATCACGATTGATTAACTTTTTACCTGGCCTCGTGTACCCACATTCTGACAGCAACGAGAGCACTTGGAAGCACGTTATGTAACTTTTTGCTGCTGATTGACTCGTCAGAGGAAGTGCAGAGGCTGCGTGAACTCTGGGAGTGACACTAAGAGGAGAGGCTTTTGAGAATAAAACAACAATAATAGCACGTGCTACTATTCTAATGGGTAAACTGAGCTGTTAAAGGGCAAAAGGGTTAAATGGATGCAGAGAAGCAGTAATTGCTCCCATCCTGCCACGACTCCACCCTGAGCAGACCCTCTCAAAGGCCGACGTGGATTCAAAGAGTCGGCCGCATCTGCTGTGGTCAAACACACGCCCTCCCCTAATTTGCCGCATCCAGTCTCGTTTGAACGAGTCTTTTCCTCCGCCCCTAAATCCAACCACCTATTTTTTTCAACATCGAAAGTTCGATCACAAAGAATGAATTTCATCTTATCTATTGCGGTCAGTTTGTTTGTCTTATCGACCATTGAAAGAAATTCAATTAATTCTTATTTACATAATCTCATTTCATTTTCTGAACCGCTTTATACTCATTAGGGTCGCGGGGGTGCTGGAGCCTATCCCAGCCAACAATGGTCACATGGTAGTGGACCCCCTGAATAGGTTGCCAGCCAATCAGGGCACAAGGAGACAAGCAACCAGTCAAACTTATACCTAGGGGCAATTTAGTGTCCAATCAGGACCTGACCAGGATTTGAACCCAGGACCCCAGAGCTGTGAGGCAGACATGCTTCACTCTTGGTGGAGCTGTGTCAAAGAGATCCCAACAAGTCCCCCCCCTCAAAGTTCTCACCTTAGTGCCCCCCACCCCCCTCCTCCTGTAGCCAAAACACACAAGTTGAGAAGAAAAACACAAACACGTCTGCTTGGCCGACACGTGCGGAAAAGCACACGTAGACGCTTGACACGCCGGAGAAACAGGAAAAGCCCTGGCTTGCGTAGCCTTTATTGTCTTCCCTCTGAGTGAAACAACCTTTGTCCTGCTCGTTCCTCTTCCTGGTTGCTCCGGGCGGGCGGGCGTTTGCTCTGGCTTCGTTTGCACTCTTTAGTGGCTGCGTGTGAAAATGTTGTCTCCAGAAAAAGGCATGCCATTTTGTTTACATACTAGAGCTGCCACACTGGAGTTTATTAGAAATAAAAATGATTTTATATATTAATGAATTATATGAATCCATTAAAAATGATACATGATATATTAAATGATTGGTCACATCCCAATAGTAATCTGCGATGGGTTATTTATGAACTTATTCATTAGCATGTATTCTCTTAATTATTTATTCATTTTTAATATAGGTGAAAAAACTTTAGTGTTATTTTCTCATTTTATCTCTTATTTATTTTTTTAATGCAAATGTAATATTTTCAGTTTTTTTTCAAAAAAAGCAAGAAAAATACATCACATTTCTTGAGTCCAGTAATACAAAAAAATATTAACACGATTAATGTATGAACTGAGTTTGTTAGCATTTTTTCTAAAGAAAAAAGTTAAAGGATTACCATTAAATCTATTTTTATGTCCTAAACAATATTAAGCAATAAGAGTAATAAAACGACACATTCTCTTTGTTATCCATCCACTAATTTCCCAAAAGAAAAATTCATTGAATATTCTCAGTTTCCGGTAATATCAAAAGTAAAGAACCCTCATTTATAAATGAACGGATGAGATGACTAAAGCCCAAAATAATCAGTCGTTACTAGTCAAAGTTCACCTTGATGTGAGGGCTCCGTTTGATTTGAGACAACAGAGGGGGCTGTAAACAAGTTGGGTGTGTGCGACTTCTTTGTAAAGGCCGCTCGCAGTAAACGCTGAGCTGCAAGCCGAGGAGTCGCAGTGTGGAATTCACTAATGGCGCATGCATGTCGGGGGCCCCTGACGAGTGGGTGGGTGCGGGGGCTGGGGGGGTCATTTCAGCCACCAGTGTGTGCGCAAACACACAGCGAGCCTGTCTGCGGCCCCCCGACTCCCACTCATTCCTAAAAGAAAGAAAGAAAGAAAGAAAGAAAAAGCCTTGAGCCAGCGCGTACGGTCGCGTCTGTGCACGTCTGGCTTTTTGTTCATGTTTTCCCCAAACTTGATTAAGGCGACGGAGAGGCTTTCCGTCCGAGGGGAGACGTCTTCACCTTAAAGGCGCCCGTTAATGTGGCGGGTGGTCATTACGACGCCCCGAGCGCGCGCAGCCTGAAAGGAATGGGGCCGCGGGCTGCGGGCTTTAAATCCTCTGCGCCAATAGACTCCGTGAAACAAAATAATGGCATCACTCTGTGTGTGAGTTAATGGGAGCTGATAGCATGAAGGCCGGGGGGTCGGCGGGTCACGGGCTTGTGCTAAGTTGTCAGGGAGCTGAATGGCGTCCCTGGGCCCGCGGTGGGGGATGAGTTGGGCGGCGGGGAGGGGGACCCCCTGCCTCACGCCTACCCACTCCTCCTCCCCCTACTCCTGAGGAATCTGTGTGCAGGGGAGGAAGATGTAGGTGCACAAAAAAAATGGAATTTGGCCCAATTGTAAAGAATCTGTAAATATCTGACAACTCTTGACAATTTTGTTGGGGGGTTTTAAGCCACAAAATGAATTTGAAGGTTCTTTTAACCCCAGAATTTCTTGAGGAAGTACTGATAAACAAACCACTGTGGTTTTGTTTTAAACACCTTGGCTGCCATTATAGGAGCAGAAGATGAACCAAATCTGCCCCTAAAATCAACTTTTTTTACACGCAATAACTGGCATTTTACACATTAAGGAAACACATCTTGCTAGTATACTATTTTAAAAAATGTATCTAACTGACAGTCCTAGTTTTCTCTAAAATTGGGCTGTTTTACATTAACATAACAGTAATTTCATTATTGGTTGCCATTTAAAGTATCTTCATCACTGCAAGTCTTCCCAGTCAAAACAAATTTAACATCTTTCATCTTTCATTTTTTTTAAACAGATTTTTTTTCTGTCCACTCTTCCATAGCACAAACTACGTCAATAGCGAAATTGATTAAATATCTCTCTTTGTTGCTGGCGCTGTAACATGATCATTCATTTATGAATGGCTGCCAATTGTAGTCAATGCAAAATCTGGTTTGAAATACGGAAAATAAGTGTTCCAATTGGTGAATCGTGGTTTGAGCGCGATTTCATCCGTCTGCCACGAGGGCGGCCTCTCGAGGTGGAGCGAGCAGGGGCAGGTATTCCCCGTCGCCGACCACGATATTACCCTCAGGATATGTATAGTGTGCGTCGGATGGATGCGCCGGCGGCGGGCTTGGATTTCAACGCGGCGCCTCCTTGAATATTTATAGCGTAGCCATCTGCCGGCTACAATTAAAAGCAGATCCTTCCCGACGTGTCGGTGTTGACGTTCTGTGTCTCCTCTCGTGTCTCGCAGATGCCAGCATGTCGCCCGACGCCCCCAAGGAGAGCCACTGGTGCAACGTGGCGTACTGGGAGCACCGCACGCGCGTGGGCCGCCTGTACACGGTGTACGAGCGCTCCGTCAGCATCTTCTACGATCTACCTCAGGGCACGGGCTTCTGCCTGGGCCAGCTCAACCTGGAGCAGCGCAGCAGCACGGTGCAGCGGACACGGGGCAAAATCGGCTACGGCATCCTCCTCAGCAAAGAGCCGGACGGAGTGTGGGCGTACAACCGCAGCGAGCACCCCATCTTCGTCAACTCGCCCACTCTGGACGCACCGGATGGGAGGAGCTTGGCGGTGCGCAAGGTGATGCCGGGATTCTCCGTCAAGGTGTTCGACTACGAGCGCTCGTGCCTGCTGCGCTACGCGGCCGAGTCGGACTTCACGGACGGACCTTACGACCCTAACAGCGTCCGAATCAGTTTCGCCAAGGGTTGGGGGCCCTGCTACTCCAGACAGTTCATCACCTCCTGCCCCTGCTGGCTGGAGATCCTCCTCAACAACCACAGATAACACGGACAGAGCGCACGCACCATCCCAAATATCATCTACCTAGATTTAATATAAAGTTTTATATATTATATGAAATATATATATATAAATATATATATATATTATACTTGTAAATATGGAGTCCTTTTTACAATGTCGTTATTTATGTATGGTGCAATGTGTATATGGACAAGAGGAAAAAAAATGGAAAATGCACTTTGGCTTATCTATATTATATATATATATATATATATATATATATAGAAATATATATAAAGAGAAAGAAAATTTCAATACCAACTCGAGAAATTATACAGCAAAATTAGGACTGAGCCTGGATTTGGTGTATAGTTTTTATATACTATTAATATCCAGACGAAAAGCTAACCATTCACACATTGATAATAAAGTATTTGCATAATATGCCCCTTTGTGTCTGAGCTTTTACTGGTGGTGTCAATCACCAATTTCAGGACAATCCCCTATCGTTTGGACAAAGATGGGATATTTGCCCATATGACAAAGTCTGCCTTTATTCCATTAAATTTCAGTAATTTCCAACGAAGCCAAAAAAAAATCAATAAAAAATACCAAACAATTTTAAGGTTTCTGGCTATGTTGATGCTTGAGTATTTCAGACTTTAGTAAGTAAGTGAAGATGCCAAAAAACAAACAAAAAAAAGACCCGTCTTGACTGACTCAACACCATTGAAGAAACATCTATCCCAGCCCAAACAGCAAGTTTTTTTTCCCTGAAAAGTGACTCCAAGACGCACCGTGGCTTGAATCAAACAATGAGCGCACTGAAATATGAACTTTTCTTTACTTCTTTCTTGACGAATACACATCAGGCAAATGAAAAGCATTGTTTTTTACGAACTAAGATTCTTTCCGCTGGGATGGACAGAACAAAAGTATTGTCTTTTCATTGACAGCTCTAGTCTCCCTATCTTCATTCACACCCTCCCAGTCCAAATAGATTGGACATCTGCCAACGCCAATGGTAGAAAATTAGTTAAAAGAGCCAGGGGGGCGACAAAGCAACCCGAGACGGCTTGTGGAATGTACACTTTTTCTACTGGAATCTTCCAAACTCCTGCCAGGGTGGATGTGGTTTTTCTGGCTTCCTTCATAATTGCTGGTGTTGGGTTAGATTGCTGGTGTGGCGGTGGTGAACGCGCGCTCATCCACGTTTGCCAGCATTCAGCAAAGGAGCCATTCAGCCACTCTCCTTCCGCCTACAACAGAGGGGCTTTTAATAGACAAGCACAAACGAAGTTTTTTTTTTTTTTTTAAAGCTAGTTACCATGGGAAGCGGACTTTAAATTGATAAAAAACATTTTCCAATTCAATGTGCCGCCGAGAGAGGCGTCTCGGGCTCAGACAGGCCTCCTCCGGGCTGCTGCCTGTCTGGAGCCGACGCTGTGGCTCCACTTCCCTACAACTGGGGGCCATTATCCTGCTCCTTTGTGTCTCTGTTATGGGAAAAGGGTCCACGTCACCACTGGGGAAAAACTAGCGGACAATTATGTATACTTTTACGCAAGGGTGGGCGAGGAGCTAAAACTTTGAGTGTGGCTGTGGATGTCCTGTTGTCGACGTTAGATGTCCAATCTATTTTAAGTACTTTAGACATTTTTACTTTAGAAATCGTGCCCCAAAACAATAACCCAAACCAAAAAAAGCTCCATTCATCCTGCCACTCCATTTCAACATTTTGCTGCGACGTCTATCTGATATATTTTATTAAAGATAAGTCACTCGATTTTTATAACGCTTTTCAGGACACCAAATGTCATTTACATTGCATGATTCTTTCACCCCACACTAGATGGTGTTAAGCTACTATTGTAGCCTAAACTGCCTTGGGGCAGTTTGACAGAAGCGAGGCACACAATTTGCTGTTAGGAATTGGGTTTGTTATGTTTTTTTTTCCCTGAGTGACCTCTCCATGTGATTACCCATTCAGTTCACCTGGTTTATCACCTGCTTGCAGGCTCTTGTGTGACCCAGGTATTTTTCCATTGTCTCATTAACCCATGTCTGTCTATTGAAAGACTGTGTTTGTCAGTCCTTGTCGGTCGGATCCACGGTATTATGTCCATGTCCCGTGATCCTCATTTCCCCTCTTCCCCTGTGTCAGGTTTGATTTTCTTATTTGATTCCAAAGTCTCTGTTATTTTCTGATAATCCTCCATAGTCATCAAAGTTTTGTTAGTGCACTCCACTCCCTGTCCTTGTTTGGGTCCTACTACACACCAACAACAGATCTGTCTTCCAACCACGATCAACCACTCATTCTCACAGGCAAGTAGTGTGATTATTATTATTTTTTTAAATCAATTTGACTGAGTAGATATTTACCTTTTATGGACTGCATAAAATAATGTGTGTGGCCCACAAGCTTTGAATTTCACTCCTGTGCACTATGATAAAAGCTGTTGCTGATTTAAAAAAACAAATGTGTACATTGCACCCCTCAAAATGCAGCGGTTTTTTTTCTTTTCAACTTGAGTGCGCACGTGTTTGTGTAAGCGAACGGCCGCTTTTTAAAGCTCAGAGTTTCCAAAAGCCTGTTATTAGGGTTTGTGTGCTGCCAAATGTTCAATGCATTCCTGAGACTGCAGTCTTTCCCCATGCCAAGAACCCCGAAACAAAGATCTGAGCGCTGTTCACTCTTTGCTTTTATGTCACTCCATTTCTTTACAAAATAGCAGGAGTTTAGAACATTTACTCTGCTAAACTTTCTAAACTGGCTATTTTAATTTCTGCCAACTATGGGCAACACCCTGAATTGGTGGCTAGCCAATCGCAGGGCACAAGGAGACAAACAACTATTCACGCTCACCAATTTTGAGTGTTCAATCGACCTAGCCTGGATGTTTTTGGGAAAGCAGAGTACCCGGAGAAAACCCATGCAAGCCCAGGAACAAGCAAACTCCACACAGTGAGGACCCACCCGGCATCAAATCCTCGACTGCACAAGTGTGAGGTCCATGCACTAACCACTCGTCCACAGGCCGCCTATTCAAACCATCTTGGAAAAATTTGATTGGAAAATGTAATGTGTAGCCATCACATATCCCATATACATCAAGTAAATTCCAGAGAACCTCAATTCTCCATTAGTCCAGGCGAGAAGCATTTGTTCCATTTACGTCGTTTCCCAAGTCGTGATGGAAACATAAAGCAGATCCCAGTAGACGTTTCCAAACTGTGTTAAATTTTACTGAAGAGCCCAAGGGAAACATGGCCGTAAAGTCAATTGTTTAGTTAAGTCAGGCAGATGCCTAGACGCTTTCTATCACTCCATTTGATGACCTGGCCGAGCTGCACATCTGGCCCACCTTAAAAAAACAAAAAAAGTGTGTGTTAATAGCACCTTTGGAGACAAGGAGAGATTACACAGAGCGTCCGGAAACTACTTCCTGCTCTTCTCCTTGTCATGAACCCCACAAAGCATCTTTTTCTCACCTCTGCATAGGGTGTTAATTAGGTCTCCTCACAGCTGCCGAACTTACTACTTAGCGGGCGTGCAAATACACGCCAATGCCGGAGAGCCGCGATCTCACGGGGGGGAGGATTCGCGGGACGGCACGCTACCATTGTCAACTTCCGGCGCTGTTATTCGACACTAGTTTCGACTCTCACGGGCAAATATTGAAGGGTTTCCATAATACGTTTCGTCTGTTCTTGGACACAAGACGTGAACTTTTTACCGTATTTTTCAGAAGCCGAAAAAGCAAAGCTGGTGGCGATGCTCCTCTGCAAATCTCATCCCTCCCCTTCCCGCCCTCGGGTAATTATAGGGTACAACGGGGGCCTCTCTGACGTACGAAAAGGATTTATTTTAGTGAGTTTCCACAGAGGTTAAAAGAATGCCACAGTGAGAGCGCACGCACACACACGCTCTTGGCAAAACTCGGATGGCGTTTATGGGGAGCGTATCACCTTGTTTTAGGCAAATGGCACAACGAGTCGTTTTGTGGTGCAAGTTTCCGGAAATGTGGCCGATTTGGACCAGCGCAACGAGCAGAAAATGACATTTTGCTCTTCCTGTATCGTGTTGTTGACACTCACTGTGTCTGTCATGGTCGCAATTGGCTTTGCTTTTAATTAGAAACCGTTGAAGAGCTCATTCAATTGCATTGACTTGCACAAAGAAGTTTCACTGATGAGAGACGTGTGTGTGCGGGTGTGCGTGTGCGGGTGTGCATGTGTGTGTGTATGTGTGTGTGTGTCAGGAAGGCCTTGTAATTTATAGGAGCCTTTAATAGAGCTGCTTTGCAAACTATAATCAAGGGCCTGCCAGACCCTGCTATCAAAATTGTGAAGCAATAGCACATGAATGTACCCGTGCACACGCTCATCTTGCCTGTGGGCACTTTGGGAGGGATTTGGGATTTTTTTTTTAGGAGGGGGCTGTTTTTGGTAAAGGGGGATACGTTGTTGATTTTGCTCATTCATTCACTGTCCTTACTCATAATTATCCTACACTTATATTCATATGCATCTTGGTTTAGTCGATCAATATGTATGTATGACATTTTCTGAGTGTTGCTGATTTGGTCCACCTTCGGAGGTTTCAAGAATTTCAACATTGGCAAACTTGAGTCATTTGAGTAATTGTCTATCATGTGCAAGTCATTTATTGTCCTTTCTTTCAAATGCGTTATTAGCGAGCACCAATTAGACGTAGGTTTTCACAACATAACTATTTGTCTTATTCATGAAGGATTCATTTAGAACACATGCTATTTCCAGATGTACTTTAAACATTGCGGATACTTTTGCCACCTATGGCAATGTAAAATGTGCTCTGTAGACTGTTTATGAGAGGATATCAAGGCTCTTTCCGAGAAACCGTAAAAGAGAAGACGGAGGATCCCTGCTCCCCTCCTCTTTTTTTCTTTTTTTCTCTTCTCCTAATACGTTCCATATTGTGAGTTTAAATGGGGTGGACTCAGGAAATGCAGTCACACTGTGTTGCCTTCCAAGCTTCCAGTTTGAGGTTTGGCATGCAGCACTGGTGGTTAAATGCAGGCGGGCTGATTGGTGCTGCTCATGTGGCCTTCTTTCCCTCCTCTTTCTCCTCCTCCTCCTCCTCGACGTGTCCACGTCGCCGCTTCTCCTTGGCCGGCTTCTCCCCTTAAACTTATGTTTAGATCCTTAAGCTTTATGTCAACTTGCAGTGAACTGGTACGCAGAGGAGGTCCGAATTCACAGGAGCAGGGGGAAAAAAGATCCCTGACTCACAAGAAAAGCCACTGAAGCTTCGCTTTACTTGAAGCCGAAACCACGTTAGCTCTTAATTAACCCGTTTGTCTTATTTGACTCAGCCAATGGTTAGACCTAGTCATTTCCTGCCGTGTTGTCATCGTTGTTAAATTGGAACGGGTCACCAAAAATCCAATCCTCACTAAAAAAAATAGGATATCTCTTGTTGAACTTTTAATCAAGTCAACTTAAGTATTTTCATTCCTCTTCCCGTTTATAAAAAAAACAACGTTTTAATTGAATGACTAAGTGCATCAACATGGGTTCTTGTCTCAAAAAAAACATTGGGGTGTCCTACTTTCCGGCCAAGTTGTAATTCATGGCTTGACGCTTATCCCGTGTTGTTAGAGGAGTGGTCTCCGTTTGGGCTGTGACTGATGAATCTCGGAGAATGCAGAAGATAGGCCACCGGGTCGTGAGGGTCAGGTTACACATTCCATGTTGACATACCTGCCGACTGTGTGTGTGTGTGTGGGGGCCAGCATGGGGTCTGGAATGCGTACCCGCGCACGCACACCCACGCTCACACTTAGCCAACCTGGCTGCTGTCTGTCTCTCAGATTAATACTACAGGATTTGAACAGCACAGCGAGTTCAGGTACCTCATTCACTGATCCCTGCCAGCCGTCCCAGTCAACACTCAATAGGACAAGTGACTATTTTTTGGTCATTTTTTTGGTCATTTAAAAGAACTTAACCTACAGACACAGACATTTTGGGTCATGTAGGCCGATATTTACTATGCGTCTTGGGCTTACATGACCCAAAATGTGATGTCCACCTATGTGATGCCACCAATAACACATTTTTTTTAAACTATCTTTTTACTTTCTATTTAATTAATTCCCTGCCATTCATTATTATCAACTTTCAAGCTGAAAATAGTCAGTCAGTCAACCCATTTGTCTGCAAATGAGTTAAACCAGCATCTTATTGAGGGTTAAAATATGTAGATGCTGGTTTGTTTCCCTTCCCTTCAGAATGAATTGATTCTCCACCCCGAGAGAAACATTCTCACTTCACAGAGTGCCATAAATCAATGTCATGCTCTGTTGTAAACTTTACATTTTTCAAAGCTGCAATAGAAGACACCACCGTTGACAGTTCATTAAAAAAAAACTAAAGCCAGGCATTAAATGTTCTGTTTCTTCAAACTTATTAAACACTGACTGACAGGAAGTTAGCCTTTCAAGTATCCACAGGAGACATGTTTAGTCCCCCCAAGCGTGAGGGGGAGGATTGTACGCTATGTTGCGTGTCCCCTGGGGGCTCGGTGGTCTCGAAGAGTAACCACTCCTGTAACAACATTTCTTATACCCTGAGGGCCAGGCAACATGATTCCAGCGTTTGACAATCCTTCAGCTTGTGTGAACCTCGGTACCCGCCGCCGCGTTTCATGGCTCGTCCCGTGCCATCCCGTTTGAAACGTCTTCATCAGCTGCTGTCTTTCATCTGGCTTCTGTTAAAGCCTGAACAGAAAAGCTGCGAATGTTAACTTCTGTCAGCACCTCGGCTGGAAAGAGCAGTATATGCATGCTTTCTGGATGGAAGACAAGAAAGCAATTTTAGAGAGCAAAGAATGTTGAAAAGAGTCCAGGGTCCAGAGGTGCACTCATGTGTCTTATCTCCAAATTTTTAGGAATAAAATCTCACCTCAGAAACTTTTACTTCCAAATTTGTTTGAGCTAACTCTCAAGAAACATTGAGAAACAACTAAAACAACACCCCAAATTGCTCGTCTTTGACAAACATTTACCAAACAAAATGAAACCCACAAGTGGCAGGGTTAAAACGCATTTTAATGAAGGCCAATATTGTTTCTAACTGCCAATTTTCTTACATTTGATTCATCTAGAAGTACCTCAAATTGAAACAAGGGAGGCAAGAACGGATGACATGACCAATTCAAATTGGATTTCAAATATCTTTGCAGTTCATCAAAACCATAAAACGTCAGTGAAAAATAATTTGCTTATTTAATATAGTTTCTTGTTTTGATAAAATGACTCCCAGACATGAACACACACAATATAATACTACTACTTATATATGTTTACTGTATATTGTAGCTAAAACATGAAGCAAGTACCTCTGTCACCAAAACGCATTGAGGCAATCAATCATTGCGAGCACCCGTTTTCGATATCCATTCTCTCCTTCACGATCATCTGTTCTCGCTCTTTATAGCATTTTTTTCCCAATTGCAGCATATTTTCATGATTGAATAAAAAAAAAACAGTGGAGAAGAGAGGGCATTCCACTGTATGTCAATTGATTCTCTGCTCATGTTTCTCCCTGATGCAAAGCTCGATTCCTCCATCTCTACATGGATCTATGTGTTCCCCTCTAGCCATTTTATTTACCCTGGAGCTCAAATAGCTATCGTCAGTGTATCTGACGTTGCGCTTTGCAGAACCAGATCCTGTTCTTATCTCTGGCTGCTCTCCTGTCATCTTGCTGACGTGTTGCTCCAAGATTCCCAGGCAGATTTATGCCAATAACCTTCCCCCTGGCCTGTGACAGTTTTCCCACAGCCACTCGTGTTCTTACAGCCATTAACACGGTTGCGTATTGCAAAGAGTAGGAATGACCCTCCAGGTAGAGGCGGCGAGTTCAGTGGGAGTGCAGTAGTAGTGCGGAAGGTTTTTGCAAAGTAGATTTATCGAGATAAGTGTCAAAACTGAGACGTGATGCCCTCTGGGGGAAATGAGTGGATTTGATCAAAAGGCTGTGGTTTTTGAATAAACTCGTTCATCAGAAACTTTCACTTCAAGGTTTGCATTCTAGTGTTTGAGAGTCCTAACAAAATTCCCCACTAATAGCATGTTTTTAGATTAGATTAAATGATTTCATCCCGTATTCTGGAAATTTCTTGGTTACAGTAGCAAGACAGAAACAAGATACACAAGATATTGTAGACCTAGGTAAAAAAAACTGGAGCCACACACAGAGAAGTTGCTTGAGCAGAAATTCCAGTTTTCTTTGAATAATCAAAATAAGTAAAGTGAGTGATAATGAAAAAATGGGACCACTTTAATAATCTAATGTTTTCAATTCAAAGGTGTCTGAGTTCAGTAAAACCAATCCAATGCAATACCCCCATAGCGGTTGTGAATTGTGTAGATAGGATATGATAGCAAATTAATATTCTGAGTTGAACTAATTACGATGACATTGGATGACATGATCTTTCCATTCATTTTCTTTGTAAATCCCACGACAGGTTTGCTTTTTATCAAACTCACGACTTCTTTGTGCCATCTTCTAGCAGTGAACTAAATTCATTTAATCATATAATAACCTTTTCGTGATTTTCAAAATGCCCTGACCTTATAATTGCATTCATCTTTGTGTCCCTGAGCCTTCTTCGCTGAAGAGAATTGAAATTCCTACTGCTTCAAGAGTAACTTCTTTGGCCTGTGTGATCCTGAGGAATTAATCCAAAGGCGCTAATCGCTGCCCCCCGGGATACTGCTAATCAGGATAATAGCAGAGGCGCCTTTGGGAATACAGAGACGTGAATCGTCTTCACACTTGGCTTCTGCCTTCTCGCCGTTGGCTGACATGCGGCAGCTTGTCGCTCGTGCTCGCTCTCTCACCTCAACACGGCTGCCCTTCATTCCTTAACACCCGCCAACTGAATTATGTGCTCGTCGATCGTGTTATAAATCCTCTGGAGGTCCGCTGTCAATGTTTGCGACTCTTCCAGCAAAATATCTCGAGGATGTTAGCAACTACATTTGCAGGTTTATACCAACTCTGCAATTCCATGCTTTTGCACGTATAGTACCGTATTTTTCAGACTAAAATTTGCACCCGAGTATAAGTCGCACCTGAGTATAATTCGCACCACCCAAAGAATAGAAAATAACGACGGAAAACCGGAGTATAATTCATATTTTTGGGAGGGACATTTTTCATTTCGTCAGGAACCAAGAGTAAACATCTGTTCAAATAAATATAGTAAATGGAGAACAGAGATCTGCTAACATGAATGTTTTTCAGATAACTAAAGCAACATAACAGGATGTTGAACAGAGAGGCAATAAAAAAACACAAGTCCCATTTGAATATTAGTCGCAGGCCCAGTCAAACTATGAAAAAAAAGGAAGTTTTTCATTCATTCATTTCATTCACTGCCTTTTGAAATGAGACGTCCAATCCATTTGTACTCGGAGGGTTGGCAATTGAAGGATCACTTGAAAGGGCATTGGGTTCAACAAACCGGAGAGCTGCTTTTTTTTTTCTTCAGATGGTGCAAATATTAATATGTCTCTAATGTGGTGACACCTACAGACAACCTGGTTTAACAGAGCAGCTGAATTTGTTTTCATCCTTTTCATCTTGCCCTCCCTCACCCCCAGCCGAGTTTTTCATCTGAAAGCGTGCTTTCTAGCAGGACTAAATCTCAAACAAGAGCTCTTTTGTTAGTTTGCCCTCTAACAGCCAGGAACAACTTGTCAACCCCTCTTCAGTAGCAGAACAAGATGAAAAGAGGTGAAGGGGATCCTTCTGGCTCCTTCTCCACATAAAAAAGACATTGTTTCGAGGTATTACAGTGAATATGAAACCAAATACATTTGAGTGTTCACATTAAAAAGGAGGCATTACAAAGCACCGTGGGGATTTTTTTTATTGTAATTTCTCGGCATTATTTTGTATTACAGTCTTAATGCTATATATGGTATTGGATGATTTAATACCTCTTCAAAATAATCGAGGATATGGGGACTTACAAATGCCATCGATTTGCGAAAACTGTTCAGTAGATAAAACCATGCAACAGAAAAAAAGATCATGCTGATTTTCACCTTGATATTTGGCTCTGAACAAAACGATGAGGGACAAACGTCATAGCTGCGAGAAGATTCTTCACTTTGACGTCAGTGGGATATTTGTTTGGGGTAGACAGACGCCAGCCAGGCATCTGTGACTGTCACAGGGCACTTCCCATTGCTAAGCGTAAACTTTAAGTGACCTCTGTCCACCGAGAAGATCTCGATGACACGCGCCCCAGGCCGGATCATTTACACTGATATGCGTTGGATGCCGCTAGGAGGAGAAGAAGAAGAAAACTGAAAACTGTGGCTGGTGGCCAGCTGAGGCATCAAACACGAACACTTGTTTTGGAAGCCATCCCGTCGTTTTGTAAGCACGTCGAGGCAAGCCCACCGGACGCACTTGGCTATTAAACCGTCATGAATGGATTGGCTGATGAGAACCTTGATATTTCTTTTACAATTCAATGAAATGGGACGTTTTCTCTTGGTTAAGGTGATCTAATAATATGATGGCTTCAGGGCACTGAATGCAGAGGGTGAGTAACAAGACCAAGTGGGACATGATTATTCAATTCCTGTGAATTTATTTATTTTTTGGGATATACTGAGGAACTAATCTTAAGTGACAAGGTTGCATGCAAATGGGTTTTTAAACCGATTATGAAAATATGTTTTCCGCAATCAACATTGCAATGTATTGGATGGACGTTGGCTCGGTCCTGTTTCTGTGACCTCGCACATTTGCTTTTAATGCTGGCAGGACACGACTAAAAATTCTTGTTTGACCAATTTCCTTCTTTCTAGGTTCACATTTTCTCTTCTAGCAACCGGCTTGTTTTCTCCTGGCTGGCGTTTCCCTTTTTTTTCGCCCGTGTAGTAACCTGAAGAGAAGGCTAGCCTGTTCACACACAAAAAGTTATGCAATTGACATATCCACGTAAAAAAAGATGTTCTATATTTTTGGGTGATTGGCCGCCACTTTTGTGAGGACCGAGTGAGAAGCTTCTTGCCGGTTAGACTGGCCCGAGTGAGCGTGCGGCAGCTCCGTGAGGGAGTGGAAGTGTTCTGTCATGGTTAAACACCGGCGCCTGTTCCTGATTAAGGACCATTTGTTTCTGTCAGAGCACAAAGCAACAGCCTCCTCCCCGGATGATAAATAAGTTTGTGGATGGGAGGATGAAAGGGACATGTTCATCAATGAAATACTTTGACACTGGGATGTTCTTTGGAACGCTTTTCCCCCCAGAAAGTAATCACCATCCGTTTTAGGATGCAATCTGGTGAAAACACATGAGTTTTTACTTTGGGCTTTGGAAAAGTTCCCCCACAACATTGTCCAAGCAATCACAGTTCACAGTAAAAACAACTTCAAATCATGCAGTGGGCGCGCTAGGCCATGAGTTGGAAATGGAATACTATTTAGCGCCATCTGGATTTTTCAAGCTTAATTCATTCCATTTAGCAAAACCATTTTTTGCTATGAAATGAATGCAAATGTTTTTAATTCATAATATTTGATCACCAGTACAATCCCGGATTCTGGCTTCTGTGGGTTTTCTCTGGGTACTCCGGCTTCCTCCCAAATCCCAGAAACATGCATGGTAGGCTGGTGGAACACTCCAAATTGTCCATGGATGTGCCTCAATGGTTGTTTGTCTATGTGTGCCCTCGGCTAGCAACACGTTTTGGGGGTATATCCTGCCTCCTGGGATACCCACAAGCACCCCTTGTGAGGACGAGCTTTCCATTAGATGATAGAATGATTGATCCTGGGCCTGCCTAAAGGTTTTTGGAGTAAAGTAATATTGTAATGGAAGGTATAATGAAGCAGACCCAAACTTTTTTTTTTTTTTTATGCAGGCATAATTTGCACAGAAAGAAAAGAAGTATATACAAAATAGCATTACACAGAGTATATTCAATTTTATATATTTATCTGTCATATCCTGTCATAGTGCAATTGTTTACTATACTTATCTGCTTGCATTTGTTTTTCTACTGATTGCCACCCTTTCCATAGGTGACCAAAGTTTCTCTTTGTTTACTATTTGGAATCTAAATCTTATAGTATTAATCATCATCATCATCATCATCATCATGTATTTGATGAACAAATTTTAAATTAAGACCTACTGTCCAAATGTTAAGTATCTCGGATGATGTTTTTGCCAAACTAATGGTCATTTCATTCCAACGATGCTTTGCTCTCATTCCTGCACGCATGCATTTGCATGCACACATGGACATAATGGTAGACATACATCAAAAACCAAGTAGCGACTGGCCGGCCTAATGCTTGTTCTTTTTTCTTTTTTTCTCCTTTCCAAATAGCCAAGATAAAGACTGAAAGGCAAGTGGTAAGCAGCAGCAGCAGCCTGGCTTCTCCGCCCTCCCCGAGGGGATCGGATGTTCTCAGCCGTTATAAGCAAGCAAAGCTGGCGGCCGGCAGACCGTCTGGCTCCAGAGCGGTGCGGGCGCGGCAACGCGCACGTACACGTGCACAATGCCAGACCTTCTGTCATGAGGTTTGCTTTCACTGAGGTCAGCTAAACAAGCCCGGAGGCCTCCAAACGTGGCCACGAGGCTCCGCCGGCGTCACACGCTCATGACAACACACTTCACTTTATTTCCTTCCTCTGTCCTGTCAGTGTCTTGTTTGTGTTGTTTTTGTGTGTTTGTGTGTGTGTGTGTTCACTCTGTCCTGCTCTAAATTACATCACGTTCCACCCTGTCACCTTAAAGTCGTGACTGGACCAAAACTGTATTCATGCAATACACAGTACTGTACTCTCTGTTTGGTTCACTGCTGTATTCACCCATATTTGAAGTATTTTTCTCAATATTATTCCGATGACTGAAGATCTTTGCAATAACAATTTGAGTACAGATGACAGCGTTTTCATACTGTTGGTCCGGCTAATGAATTGAAAAAAACAGATGACCATTTTGGAGATCATTTCAATATATAGTATATGAATGACTCCATGTCGTTATAATATGAAATCCTATTTTTTACAATTACTTTTGGATGACTTTTATATTATTTCATTTCTAATCATCACATTTAGTGTTGGTCTTCGGTTAAACATTGACTAGCATGGTTTGATCAACTTTTACTAACCTCACTTTGCGGTTACCCCAGCCTGACTGCATTCATAAAAGAACATAGTAACTTTTTTTTATGACTTATTCCTGCTGTGGCTGTTTTTGATTTCACAGTTAATCCTCTTCCTCGTGGCCCACCTTTTAAGAATGCATCCACATCCCCCTCCTTTCCCCTCAACTCCTCTGATGTTCACCTAAAATAGATCTACTCTCCATTAAGTTTACTTCTCCTTGGGAGGTTGGAAAGCAAGAAGGTTTTGTATATGTGGAATAATATTGAGCATATATATATTTTTTAAAAGTGGTGGAAAAAGTGTTTCACTTTAAATTGCCCGTAGGTATGAGTGTGAGCGTGAATGGTTGGCTGTCACCTTGTGCCATACAATTGGTTGAAAACCAATTGAACGTGTCCCCCACTGCCTGTAGTTGGCTGGGATGGACTCCAACACCCTCGGCAACCATTGTGAAGATAATTGGTTGAGAAAATGAAGAAATAAATGAGTTTACCAGTGCTTATTATCACGGTAGCGCCCTAAATCATGTTTATTCTCCTACAGAATACCCTAAAAATGACTTATTCATTCCACTCTCTTTGATTAAAACCACAACGGGCCATGCCCTCGGCGTCAGTCGTCCATGTTAAAGTCTGCTCTCATGCCAACTAAGCCATTTATATGTTTCACAAAAGCAAATGACTAGATGACATCATCTCCCCAGCCTCATCGCCTTGAGCGATACCAACAAATACAACAATAAATTGATGAAACAATTAAGCGGTAGAAATGATCGTGCGCATATTTTGTAACTTGCACATTTTCTACTGAAATAGGTGATTCCATTTTGAGTGTGGGATAATGCAATGATGAGTAAATGATTGCAGGGCCTGAATGACATCGCAGCATATTGGAAACACTCTGGTTCAGATCTAAAAACAACAAAGTGCGCCCATATTTTGTGGTCATATTCAAGATGGACAACTTTTAGATTGGGCTGCGCAGTTCAAAACAAGCTCTTAGCTTTCCTCCCACTCATTTTACTATTTCAACTCGACCCTATTTTTCTCCATGTTTTCCTTCTCACTCGGCCACGATCGACCCCCCCCACCCCCCTCTTTCTCCCTGTAAGAACTGCCCTCAGATTACTGAGGTTTGTGGAGGTCTTTAAGAAACATGTGTGTCTGGTTGAGGGCGGTTGATGGGAAGTTCTGCATCAGGCGTCACAACCTCATTTCTCCTAAGAGGAAAGATGACAGTAAAAATGGCAAACTTCAAAGCAACCAAATGAATACTGCCATAGTGTATTTAATATATAAATATATAAATACAAATATGTATATATATATATATATATATATATATATATATATATATATATATATATATATATATATATATATATATATATATATATATATATATATATATATATATATATATATATTATGAGTTTTAGAACTTCATAAAGTGAACACAAATAAGTAGTCAAAAAAATATTTATATACTATAAAAAGGAAGTGAAAAAAAGAAAAACATACATAGTGATAAAGTCTTTCTTGTTGTTTTATTAGAGTTTCATGAATAGTTTGCCACTCTAGTATAGTAGTATATCTGTTGTCTAGTTTTTGAAAAACAAATGTTACACTGCCATCAAGTGGATTTGAAATTAACTGTCACGTGAGCATGAAAATCTACAATTTTACAATTTTTCAAGTACAGCTAGAGCAGCCACATGCAATATTTTATTTGGAGCACCTTTTTCCTGTCCACTCATCCTCTCCATGTATTCACGACATAAATTAATCAGTGCATTTTTTTAGCTTTGTATGTTTCTTTGTTTTAACAAATATATTCAGCCTACTATAATCCACTGATATAAATATATACGGTTACTATTACTACTGGTTGTAAAAAAAAAAGTATGTAAGTGCTTTGATTTGCAAACTACAATCTCGTTTTTAACAATCAAATCTTAATTTTAATATATATTTGATAACAATTTCTTGGCACTCCTGATGGAGAACTAATTCACTGCAAAGTTTCATTATCCAGTATATTTTGTGCATTATATTGCAATGCTAAATTCATTTTTATATGTATCTAGAAATGTAAACATACTTCCTTTGAGCTATGCTATCAGAAAAAAATGCTGCTTAAATACACTCCTGAGCAAGGAACAGAGAGCACAGTGGAAAATCTACAACATTCAGGTTAAAGCAGCATGTCATAAAGGCAACTCTAATGAGCTAGACATGTTAAGAGGGGGAGCAAATGGCTTACATATGGATTTGAAAAATCACAGGCATCACAGCTATGTTGTGCATTTAACTCATTGTTTGCCATTAAGAGAGACAGACGGGGGATTACATGGCCATCAATGTCAATGGCACTTGAACAAGATCATTCGCTGACAGCATCTCAGTTCAATTGCATTACACGTACAATTATTTCCCTTTGAAATACATCCAATTTATGTGGAGCAGCTACAATCAGTGATTTTATGAGACCTATATTGGCTCTTTTGGCCCTAAAATCTGCTGATCGTGCAGGCCTTGAAAACAGTGTGGTGCCGATGCATAATAGATACAAGATGCAACAAGCTTGATTGCTTTATTTTCCTTTCTTGTGACCACATTATATCGTCTGTGAAGCCGCATTAAAGTCCATTTCCTTTGCATCCTAAACATGATGAGGCGCAAGTCTTAACAAGGAACTGCAGGGCTATAAAACCAAATGTGTTATGAATTCAACTACATCATAAAACCTAGGAACGTCAATTGAATAATAAGATAAATACATTTCTGGATTCTTCCCACACGGACAGTCATGCACACGTTAAATCTAAATTATAGGGTAGAAGAAACCTAAATGTTTACCCAAAATACTGAAGGCCATGATCAAGGAGTAGCGTAAGAACAGAGAGAGGCCAATCAGCACTTCCAGTGCCCCCAAGCACTCCGAAATAAGCAAGTTTTAATGTTCAAGAGCAAGACTTAATTATCCATTCACAAGCATATTGCCAAAGGGCTGTGACTATTGCAACCTAATAGAAGCCAGCATTCTAGAACGTGCCATCAGAATTACTCACTGCATTACACACTATTCATAGCACGTATTAACACAAGCAATTTCATGCATATGGATACAGTGGCTCTTAGCGGGGGAGCTTCTGATTGCTCGGAAACTAATTTCACAATCATTAGTTTTGGAGGAGGAGTGCGTGATAGTCTGCAGCAGATTGTAGAAGATGACAACTTCCTCTCCATGTTAAACAGAGAGCTTCAATAAGCAAATATATCGGGGGGCATTTTTGAATCCTATTGTGATAAAGACGTTTAATAGATATTTGGAATCTGCTATTTGTAACCAGGTGCATCTTTTGAATGCAGGCCAAATGATGCCAAGTAGGTATAGCCTGAAGGAAAAGTTAATGAGTCATGGCCAAGTACTGCATCCCATCCATATGTAAGTCGGGTTGATATTTTGTAAATCCCCTGATTCAACTTAATTCTGTTATGGGCCACTGTACACAATAAACATGTAAATTGAGTTCATGGAAGAGACTATAAATCAAATCCTTTGATTTATTGATTAAATCAACACTGATGTTAACCCAAGGCAAAAAATAGAAAATACATGGCATGGAATTGCTAAATTATATTGAAAACTACAAAAGGAATTTGCGACTGCATTGGTGATTGTTTTAATGCCATTGCCACAATACAAGTAGAATGTATATGAATCCAAACAAAGTAAGGACACGCTCTAAACAACAATAGCAATATTAAATGGATGCAGCTAGATGGCAGTGTTAACTCAGGACTTACATGGTATAATCAGCATATGACTGCATGAATTTTATGTAGAATAACTGAATATCAAGCGTGAGGTAAAATAAATGACATGCATTTGAGACATTAAAAGGGGGATATGTAATAGATTATAAATATTGATTTATTTCAGCATCATTTGTCCGCATACAGCGAATGAATGAGTAATACTATGGTATTTAAGAATACAGTATCTAGTGATGGCAGTGTGCAATAGTAGGCAGGGGACATTTTAGAGTATAATCTGTTTCTTAATTGAAAAGTGGTTTTTGTAACATCATTTAAAATTGCAAGACCGCGGTGTAAATTTTAATCAATTTGAAGTAGTAATATCAAACCTTCGGGGCGGGTACATCACCTATGGAGAGGGATTTGAAAGGGGGTCATTGGGGGGGCTGTGTCCCACATTTGCAGGTGCCACCATCTGGGAAGTTTAAGTCATCGCTGCAAGCAATAGACATTTTGTAAAATGAGTGAAGATGTAAAATGCAATAATGGACTGCTCGCTTTTGGATGTGTAGTATTGAAAGAACCCTCTGGCAACGTTGTAGTTGGGCTTAGTCACCAGAAGGCTACATCTAATTCCAGTATTTGTAACATTTTGCTTTGAGCTGTTTCAAAAACCTTTTTTATAATGTAGTTTGTGACTCGATAATGCGATAATGATCCTATTTGAAGACAGCACAAAGGCCACATTTGTGTAATTGCTGCTGGATCCTTGTTTAAATGTTGTTGTGATACCCGAGCAGCTGATCACATGCTCCTTGTTTCCCATGTTGCTTTTGAATGCTCCATCACAATGCCATTGTTACACATATGAGTGTGTGCACTCATTACTTATTCTCAGAGTAGCGCAACCTTTTGTCCCAACTCATTCCTCACTGGCTCCGCAAGACCTTTCCTAGACCTGCTGTGGCCCATCTGGCCCCCAGTCTCACACAACCCCCCTAAAATCCCCTCACAAGGACACACGCAACATCTCTCCACACCAGCTGTCCGGCTCATGTCCCCCCCTCTACTAAAGGTGCTGGACATAGATTACAGCAGGGATGTTCAAATGGGTGCTCGAGGGCCTCTGTGGGTGCAGGTTTTGATTTAGCACACACAACTTCGTCACCCATGAGGTTTCTACTTTTTTCCTGGCAATTTCGAGTCTATCAATGGTTATAATAATGTGTGGAGGTATGCTTAGTTGGGGGGCAATGACTACATATTAGTAATTTATTTGGATGCATCTAATGATTATCTCATTTGATGTATAATTGACAGCAGGGATCTCCAATTTATTGGATTGGCAGAGGTTGGCTGTGAGTTTAATTGGATTGAGATTGTCAATAGCAGCCAATAAGGTAACAATCAATTACCTTATCGGGTGCTGTTGACAGCCCAATGCGCCCAATCCACTTGGACAGGGAGGGCTGACAGGACTGAAATGTAAACTGAACGTCTATTGCTGTCAATGAAAGGCAATGAGTTAATGGGCATTTTAACAATTGGATCAAATCCTTTTTTTTAATTATGAGTCCCCCTTAGAAATATTTAATTGACTACATAAAATGCATAAACAAACTGAATCTGATTAAATTGTTAGGTTTATCAATGACAAATGTTTACATTAATGTATCCCCCCCCCCCCCCCCGAGTTTTAAAGTTAATACCATACATACATACAACATACATCAACAATACAACTGCAAAAGGGTTTGGTTCTCACCAGTCATTCTAAAAATGTATTTCTAATCCAATGCAAGAAATAAAGCAGGTTAGTCTTGGCTATTTCTAGGGAGGGGAGGAGTATTCTTAAATCATAAATGATAAATTAATGCGGGTTGAAATGACAGTCATCCTTGTGTTTATGTGCTCGGTGCAGGTGGAGCGATGAGGAGCAAGAAGGCGGGGCCGGATGGATGGATGGATGGATGACAAGCGGATGCTGCGCTCCTCTCTGGCCGACTCTCAGTCGACTTGAGCGGACACAGGCACCAGCGTAAGCCCCTCTCGGTTACCAGCATTAGGGCCATTCTGGGAAGTCCAGTCGGAAATTTTCCGACTCGACTGGCTCATCGGACAAAAAAGCTTGTGGTATTTCTTTTAGCCTCACATCGGAGATATTTATTTACTCGAACGGGCGTCGATTTCTTTGGACATTTGAACATGTCCATATTGCCGTTCACGCCTCCCATAGTGAAGAGGCTCCTCGGCTGGAAGAAGGGGGAGCAGAATGGCCAAGAGGAGAAGTGGTGCGAAAAAGCTGTCAAGAGTCTGGTGAAAAAGTTGAAGAAGACCGGCCAGTTGGACGAGTTGGAAAAGGCCATCACGACACAGAATGTCAACAGCAAATGTTTGACGATCCCGAGGTGAGGAAATCGACAGCCTGCGCCTCTCTAGCAGTTAGCATCTTAGCATTAGCATCACCAATATTACAGCCTAAAATGGGTTAATACTGGACTGGGTATACTTGCAGTAATGCATTTAAAATGGCTGAAAAAGCATGGGATCTAATCTTTCTTGTGATGGCGTCTCAGTCTTTGATATGTCATATAATCATATGCTGGATAACCCACATTTAGGGAATAGAATAATTGATTATATACTAATGGGTCAGTGTCTTAGCCTCATCGCAAGGTTTGTAGGTGCAAAATGTCCTTGTTTCATGCTCCAAACCGGTTTGTGATCATAAGAAGGTGAGAATAAATATAAATGCTGTTTTTTCCCTGTTAGCCTTGTATAATGGAGAGAAAAAGTAGGGTTGCCAACTTGCTTGGTTATGATGTTTAATACCAAAATGACAAATTACACATTATATTCAGTACGACGTGGGGTCTAACATTAGATGTGTAAATATTTGTACTGCTTTCTATGTCCATCGGGGTCAAATAAAAACTGGGACCAGGTTTGAAGTCCTCCCTTTAGATTCTTGGTCACAGCAGTGCTGTATGGGAAATAGTTTCTTTTTTTTTTATAAGAAAGTCTCTTTTATTGGCAACACTCGTCAAAAGTATGAGTCAAAGAATGTTTAGACTGGACTCTATATATAGTAGTTTGGGAAAGATGAAATAACATTAACAATGACGTGGATGCGAGTACTAAAATTGTGTACCTGCCAAGTAATTAATTGGAATAGAAAATGATTGAATGGATATTAAACAAAAGCTAATTCAAGGTTTCACAATATTTGAAGGTTCTAGGAGTGAACTGTTTGTGTGTTATGTACACCTTTCCGAGAAAGCCAACATTAAAATAGCGATTTTGGGTGGGAATCCGCTCCAGGCTGTGGGAGGGTGTGGGCCAATGTTTGGATTGTGGGTCAGATGTCGCAGGTTTCGAAAATCACAGCTGTCTACTAGAGACAATCCAGGAAATCGTTTGTTTTATACTTTAACCTCCACTTTTCCTTTCTCTCTGATGTGGAAGAAACTGCATCAGTTCAAGATATATATCCTGAAGTAAGCTAAAAAATAAAAATGGGGGTGGAGTAGTGATGTATACATAGTATGTTTTTACCCATATCTCAAACCAGTCGTGTACAGTGACACGTTTTTTTGTTGTGATTGTTGTTATCAGATCACTAGATGGCCGACTCCAGGTGTCGCACAGAAAAGGTCTTCCTCACGTCATTTACTGCCGCTTGTGGCGCTGGCCCGACCTGCAGTCGCACCATGAGCTTCGGGCCGTTGACCAGTGTGAATACGCCTTCCACACAAAGAAAGATGAAGTGTGTGTGAACCCTTATCATTACCAGAGGGTGGAGACGCCAAGTGAGTCTGGCTTCCAATTTCCAATCAGAAAAAGTGGTCCCCGATAAACATAAAATTTGTGTCTCTAGTTTTGCCGCCTGTTCTGGTTCCAAGACATACAGACATCCCTGCTGAGTTCCCACCACTGGATGACTACAGCCCCTCTATCCCCGAGAACACTATCTTCCCTGCTGGTATAGAACCACAGAGCAATTACATACCTGGTGAGAACAAGCAAAATGTCCCTTGTGGATGTGAAATATTTGTATGATAATAATAGCACCATCCAAGGAACCTAAGGATACTTCTATTGATGATTAATGTGATTATTTGTTAGAAACTCCCCCACCAGGGTACCTGAGTGAGGATGGCGAAACAAGCGATCAACAACTTAACCACAGCATGGACACGGGTAAATTCACTGTTTATACAATTTCTAGATCTATTGTCTCCAAATATGGAACCAGTGTGTTTGTATTTCAGGCTCACCCAGCTTGTCGCCCAATCCTGTGTCACCCACAAACAATAATCTTGGTAAGTGTGCACAGATGTTTTATATTTCAACCAATATTTTTTTATACATGTATATAATTCTATATAATATAAAAGCAAAAGACATAAGCAAGCTACTTTCACAATGTGAATGTACAGTCATACCTTGAGATTCGAGCTTAATGCGTTCCGGGACTGAGCTCGTATATCGATTTACTTGTATCTCAAATCAACATTTCCCATAGAGAGAGACTTGCTAGAGACTATTTTGAAACAAATCATGAAAATGACGACTACACAGGACCTTTAAGTGATGTAATTGAAACCACTTGTGAGATTCAACAGTAAACCACTTATTGAGCTATGACTGGGGTCATTGTCTGCGTCGGGCGTGCTCAGGTCTGCAGGGAGATCATGTAAAGACAGCCCCAGGTAACCTAATAATGCTAACATCCGGTTGTCAGGCTATTCAATCTGCGCGCAAAGCCAAAAGGAGGTCAGCATTTCATGAAAATAGAAATAATGTACGTAACGTCTCGACATTCCAGGCTGAGGTCGTGGGAAAGAGCCCCAGGATTCCATCGTTATCGGCTATAGGCATATTCAGTTCAATGAATGTCAATCACAGTCGTTATCCTTTCAACTTTACGCTAACTGCTTAGTTTTCTCATTCACAGACCTGCAACCCGTGACTTACTGTGAGTCGGCGTTCTGGTGCTCCATCTCCTACTACGAGCTCAACCAGCGTGTAGGAGAGACTTTTCACGCTTCACAGCCCTCCCTGACGGTCGACGGCTTCACGGATCCCTCCAACTCGGAGCGCTTCTGCCTGGGCCTTTTGTCAAACGTTAACCGCAATTCCTCTGTGGAGCTCACGCGCAGACATATAGGTAATTTACGCTAATACGCACTAGGTAATTGGAATGGATGGGGATATATGATGTCTTATCATTTAAGTATTGTGCCTTAACTCATTTACTCTTTAATGTTAGCAAATGAAAGTATACCTATTTTTTTCATTTATTGCAATGTGACTTACTATTCTCCCTCTTAACTTTTAGGACGAGGTGTAAGGTTGTACTACATTGGTGGGGAAGTGTTTGCAGAGTGTCTCAGTGACAGCGCCATCTTCGTCCAGAGTCCGAATTGCAACCAGCGCTACGGATGGCATCCTGCTACTGTTTGCAAGATTCCTCCAGGTGCATCTAAAAATTTGGATACTTTACAGAACCTTTTGCCCCCTTTACTTAACCTAGGCAACCACTGTTTTAAGGTATACATACATTAAAATGGCAATAAGTATGAACTATGAACTATTGTGTTTAATTGACAAAAAACCCCCAAAACATTTAACTTAAAATCTGGGCCTGTTCCATGTATACCAAGTGGTTTTGTTTTATGTAAGACAACTAATCGGTGGATAAAGGGATTCTTGATACTTTCTTTCATTTTGTTAAAGCACATTTCCTTCAATTTTTTCATCAATATACGTCCTTAGGACCTGGAGATGAAAAATGAATGAATGACATTCAATGAATGTAAAAAATTCTAGTGACTGACTTGATAAAATTGTGGCACTGCTTGTAAACAACTGCTCCATGTTTCCATTCATCACAATCAGGTTGCAACTTGAAGATCTTCAACAACCAGGAGTTTGCCGCACTTCTTGCCCAGTCGGTCAACCAAGGCTTTGAGGCTGTTTACCAACTCACCAGGATGTGCACCATTCGCATGAGTTTTGTCAAAGGATGGGGAGCCGAATACAGGTAAACAGAGTTGAAAACTCCAATAGAAAACATTTGGGGGATGACTGTTTTCATATTTCCCTACCTCAAACCAAGCTTTTAACTCACAGTTGTATACATCTGTCTTTGTTTTGTTTTGCTTTGCGCTTTCAATTTGGAAACCCGCTTTCTTGGTTTAACTTTTTTTTTTAAATGCCATGATGTTGATGGTCGCGTTCTTGAGCACACCGCGGAAGGGATATGGGGGATGGTGTTATTTGGCCAGCAAGCTTATGCCACTTGAGTAATGGCGAAGGAATGTAGCAGGCGCGCAGTGGGAGGTGAACTCATATCAGAGACACTTGCGAGGGGAATTCCCAAAAGGCCGTGGCGTGGCACTTGTGTTTCTGGCACTAGGCACTTTTCGGAGAGCGCGTTGAAAAAGACGAAAAGGTTATTTTCTATTTTTTTTAATTTTTTTATTTTTACAACTTGCGTCAATCGGACATCGTTTATTCACTCTTCTTTTCTTTTTTCGCAGACGCCAGACAGTGACCAGCACCCCCTGCTGGATTGAATTGCATCTCAATGGTCCTTTGCAGTGGCTGGATAAAGTCCTCACACAGATGGGTTCCCCTAGCATTCACTGCTCCAGTGTGTCTTAAAGGCAGTCAGCACGTGAAGCCACGTGAGACTATACTTCACTTTCTCACTCTCTCAATGCAGAAAAGGAAAGAGACCAGGATCTGCCTCCTTTCATTTAATCTCACACACACAATGGAATGCAAATGTTTGAGGACCCCTGGTCTACTGAAGTGGAAGATGATGTCCGAAAGTCCAGGAATCTCACAGAACTGCTTCCAAAACAGAAAATTTGACCAGGGATGCCCATGCAAGGTATACATTCTGCACTTTGCCTCGAACCATGTCAGTGTACAAATATTGTATTATCTGTATTTTTCAGACACATAGGGCCTTTCTTTTTCTTTTTTTTTTGTCATTGAGATATCAACTAGACGTGCATAGCAACAGTCTTGTTCATAGTGACAACACTGACTTAAAAAAATCACCCATGTTGGCATGATGGGACATTTTCATGATGCTTCGAGGAGTGGGGTTAGAAGGAGGCAATTTATTTATACAGTTCTCTTCCCTTTTCATGGTTTTTTTCCCCCCTCAGGAAATGCAATAGAAACCTTACTAAATATTTTTTTTCTTTTCCTCTAAATCTTGACCTTGCCAGGTCAATGTGACAACACATCCTGAGTGTTTATCACAATTATAAATAATGATTCATTTGAATTCAAGCTTTCAACAGGTCATGCTCCAGTACAACTTGTTTTGAGTACAGAATAACCCTAATCAATGTGATAGAATTTGTGTAAAGTGTTTTAAGTACAATGTACTTTCATCCTAAAAAAATCATATTTATGAGAATTACATGACTTGGTGTCTTATATTTTCAATAGCACCATTTAAAATAATAATAATAATATGAAAACCTATTTTGCTCAGTGAAAAATACATTTTATAAGTTATTTTTGCATACTATCCTGCATCGAAATATATTTTTTATTATGCCTCAAGTCAGATTGTACATAACTATTTATAGCTTGTGATTTTCTGTAGTACGTAATGCGTTGATGGAAACGTGACTGCACAGGAATTGACTGTATTGCCCAAGCAGGAGTTCACACGGATGAAGCTGCCTGTTTTAATATTGACACGCCACAACATACGAGTACACAACACCGAAAGTCGTCTGAAAGGTATGCACAGTTGTTACAGCATGTTTAGATAAAAGAAAAATAACAAAAGTTCTTATCACATTGGTTCAATCAACCAATGGGAAACTGGCTCCTTGTAGCTGATGATGCACTTTTACTGTTGATTGGTGTTCAGCTTCTTTCTAGTGATGTATGGTGTCTCTGAGTTTATTTAATTTGACGGTGTAAGGCATGTGTAATCAGGCTGTTGTCCCTGATTATTGTCATTGAAGTTGCCATGTTACTGAATATTAATATTTTCACAGTACAAGAGCTAATCTACTGTATTAAATAAGTTAAACTGCATTTGGGTTGATAGTTTTCTTTTATTGTGGTCTTTAATGTCTCATTTACAAATATTTTTGTCTGAGTGAAAGAATTGTCCTTAAATGACTTTTGTCATGCAGGAAGTCTAATAAATAGATCACCTAAAATACATTTAAATTTTTCAAACTCTTATTTTTATTATATATATTTTTTTATGTCCAAATGTTATGCATTTTAGGTTATTGAAGGTGTAACCACTTTTGAGTGCCCTTAAACAAGCGTGTCTGTATCAGAATAGGAAAAATGATTGATGAGGGTTTAATATACTGTGTTATAATATATACTTTGTGTGTTTGTTTGCTTGAGTGCCATCAGTAAGATTTGGTAAACACTGCATTATTGTACTTTATTTGCATGTGACATCATGAACAGTTAGCCACAATGTAACAGTCATGTTTACAGTACAAGAAATGAAAAGAGCCATTCACAAACACTAAAAACAAAACGTCTTTATGGTGACATTACAGACCGTTATTTGTTTGACAGTTCATCTTTTGTGACTTGACAAAATGTCTATGACTTAGTTGGATAACAGTTGGTCATAAAAAGGAACAAAACCAAAATTGTCCAAACTTTGCTGGATTTTAAATGGGTCTATTTTCTGGATCTGTCACCTTTAACTTAAAAGTAGAACATCCCATCTAATTGCTTACATATTTCCTATCTATTTATGAAGAAAACCATAGTTATTAATTATTCAACAACCACAACCACCTTTTTGTCATCCCTCGGCAAAATCTTTTGACTCTTTTGGCAATCTTCAATTTGTGTCCCCACTTTTAAGGATTTTAAGCCTTTTACTGAATTTACATATATCACCAGCTACTTTTCAGATGACAAAAGTGACGAGCGTTTAGTTGACCAACGAGTTGGCGGACTTCCTTTCATTTGGGTTTATTTGCTCTTTACGATAATGCATTCTTGTGACTTCCAAATACATTTTGCAATTGCAAGCCAGGGATAAGTTCAGAAATTTAATTTTGCACCTTCACTTTTCATTTTTGAAGGATTGCAGGCAACCTGTCTACAGTACCTCCATGAGCGAGTCCACTTTCCCCACGCCAAAAGCCGTTTGAGGGAGCACTGGAGCTGGCACAAGAGCCAGGAAACGTTGATAGGGCCACGGTTCGCTTCTGCTAGCTTTCCTCACCTGATGATAAGCCATCTATCTCATCATTATCACCGCCAATTGCCATCCAAAATGCTTTTGCAACCTGAAAAACAGAATTGAGTAACAATTTAGAAAAAAAATGTCATTAGTCTGTGACTCTTAGTGCAATGTCAAGTAGTTTAACCACCTTCTCTGCATGGACTTTTCTCTGCTCGTGAGGTAAAGATGAAGCTTTGTCTGCGAGACAAAGGAATACTGTTATCTCATTTGCTACATTACCGAGATTATGTGGCTATGATTTGAGGATCATTGTTCACCTTTCATCTCTTTTAATTTGGTGAAAAGGCGTTCAAAGTTATCCACATCTGCGTCTCCAGCTGTGAGATTTGCAAGCTCCTGAATATCCAAATTTGTCATTGCATCTGAAACAAGCCAGACCGTTCATTTCCACACTTGTAAACTCAAAAGATATTATTATAATTTAAAAACTGGTTTCTTTTTCTCACCAACAGCAACGGTCTCCTGTGTGCTGGCTCTCTGTGTCTGACAATCCAGTTCGTTCACAAGGGTGCCCTCTGCTGGCAGACTAGAAGACTAACAACAACAAAGAGCAATGACTTCCAGTTTAGGAAAACATATTAAGGTAAGAATAATCTTTATCCAAGTAAAGGCACCACTGACCTGTTGATCTTGACAGCTGCGAGGGTTATTGTGTCTGGCGGCCACCAAACTACTCATGAGTCCAAAGCTCTGACTATTCCCTGTTAAAGTGTAAACATAGTATTATTTGTTTTACAGGGTATTCGATAAAGGAAGAAAACTTAAAGGGCTTTGTTTATCTGACCATCCTTCATCTCCACACTGGTCCATACATTTGCATTGAGAGCTTGGACAATTCTTTTTACCCCTGTGGATTCTGGAAAGTCATCTGCATGAAAAAAGTAATATTATTAATAAATGAAGTGATGTTAAAAGACGGGTGTGGGTTGTAGTTTTGATGAGATACTTTCCCCTTGGACATGAAAAGACTGGGAATCAACATATCACATGACACATCATGCAAGAAGTGGAAAAACAACAAATTGGCAAAGCATCGCTCACCATCTTCATCGGGCAACTCCTGAGGATTAAGCTCCACCAACTCAAAGCTGTGTGACAAACACCACTGTTGGGCTTCACGTCTGCTGACACCTTGCAAAAAAATCCAGTCCAACAGGACTTACAATGTCAAACAGAACTCTTTCAACAATGACACGTCCACACGACGGGGGAAAAAAAAACATACCGTCGTCGCAAACTCTGTCACACACCAGAATGAGCACCTCTGGAGAGATGTCCTCCATCACTGAGATCCACGGACGAAGCTTTTCCAGACCATCCTTCTGCAACACATACACTTTAGGTATCACGTTGAATAAAATAATGTGATTTCCAATCAACAAAAATTGAGGCATACCTGTGTGCTGTCAAAATAAGCAATGAAAGCCTGCATGGACTGTGCAATCTCTGATGACATTTGAAAAACGCTGGGAACCACACATAGGCTGACATCTGCTGTGTAGTACTTGTTGTTGATGGTCCATGGGTACCATACTACGGCTTGCTCTCGTTTGGTAGCATCTGGCAGCGTTTGGGAACCGATAATTTCTGTGAAACACATATTTCGCATGTACAGTTTACAACCACTCCATCTATTACTTAAAGAAAACCCCAGATTACTTAAAGGCGACTCTTCTCCGAGCATTGTATGGGAAATCAAGGGAGAAGCGTACGCTAGCTTTAGCACATTTGACATCGTTGTACAATTACCTAAACAAACACTTACGCTTGACGATTTCTTGCTCTTTAAATGTGCCGTCACTGCTCGTGACAACTACACAAGGAATTGTCATCGGAACGTCCTCTGAGTCGGACATTTTAATGAAGAAAAATACGATGATTCCAGCTTCAGGTTCGGGAGGAACTAGCGTCACGTGACGCAGGGTGAACTTTCAACTTTCCCGAACTCTACCGGTTCATTGAACGCCTCATGAAAAAGGGAGGAAAAAAAGGTTTTCCAAACATTTGCCCCATCTGTTCTGTGCTGCAGAGGTATGAAGAATATATTATTCCATTTTTTTAATATCTGTAAAATGATTTTTTCCCATTTCATCTGCCCTTTAGTTCAGCAGTATTTCAATCTGCAATGATCAATTTGTTCAAATTTAGTTCACAATCAGTCATCCAGTTTAAGTTATTTTTCTGGAGCACGAGGCAATCAACAAATCAGACAAAATCATACCTAGGTATAATTTCGGAATCTTTTGGAGGAAACCGATTACCCACAAAAACCCCACATAGACATCATAGAAAGCATGCAAACTCCACTCAGTGGCTGGGATTGAATCATTAATCTCAGAACTGTGGTGCAGACCTACTAACCAACCACGACACCTCATTATTTAATACATTATTAATTTACTTCTTGTAAATAACTAATTTAATACAACAAGTAAAGCAAATTACAATACATAAGTACACATTCATTCATTTTCTGAAATGCTTTATCCTCATTAGTGTCACGGGGTGCTGGAGCCTATCCCAGCTGATTCCGGGCCATAGGCAGGGGACACCCTGAATCAGTGGGCAACCATGCAGACTTACACCCATACCTACGGGGCAATTTAGAGTGTCCAGTCAGCCTACCATGCATGTTTTTAAGTCCACAAAAGAGCAAGTTAAAAACTATAAATTTTGGTTAAACTAATATCATTCTCGGTTAATGTTCCATTCACCTATAAATGCTCTTCTTGCAGTCAGTATCAGCGCTGCTCTTTGGATTGGAATGGAAATGGATGTACTACTAAATAGAAGCAACATGTTTCTCATTTATTCACTCTAAAATGTTCACATTGATTCAATTTATCTGTTGTTTTTTATATTATTGCCCATATAGCCCATTCGTCAGGACACTTTACCTTGTGAAACGGCTAAGATAGATTGGCTATCATTCTTCCTTTCACTTATATTTACGGCACCTCTCCATTCGGCAGGATATATACTCTTCATGCTGGACTGAAGAGTGATGGAATCCCTCTGCACTCAAAGGTCTCACTCACAGAGCAATGATGACATAAAGGTCACTTGGCCATCCCTGTCACAACAAACACATCTTTGTAAAGGTCAGTCTTCCTTTTAGATATATACGTAGTAGTTTTATCCACTTTTCTCAGTGATGTTTTGGGCGAACCCGCACCTGACGTGACAAGGAATAGGCCGAGTGTCGTCGTGATATTGTACAGATGGACCAGTTGGCTGAAGAAAGCAGCAGATTGCAGCACATCAGCATTCCTCTAAAGAAACAGGCGCTTGATTGCTGTGTTATGGGCTGGTGCTCTACAGCTGTCTAAGGGCAGACGCCCATACCTGTTCCCGCATGCCAATGAGACAAGCGTAGCTTCCCCAACTGCTAATCACTGGCTATCTGCCGACTCCCTCCTTCCCAGTTTTGCAACGGAACCGGGCCTTTCGGTTTTTGGGAAACTCCTCCCCCCAAAAAACAAAAAAAGCTGCCACATTTTCATAGTTGAGTAGGAGACAGATGTGTGCCTTGAAGCGGAGCATCGCTCAGCACCTGGCCTCCTCTTGTGGTCTGTCAAAGAGCTCAGTGGTCTGCAGAGAACAAGGATTGGGAGGTGGGGAATGGACATCAGGTGGCGTCAGGAAGATTTGCACAAACTTATGTCTTAAAAGTGATGACACTTCTGAATCATGACCAGAATTACAATTAGCGCAGGAGAGAGAGAGATATCAAGTATTTGGGTTAATTTGGGGCACTGTAGTGAGAATAAGTGTATCTTTCTTAAATATGTCCATATGGAACATCATCGAACATCAGAAAGAGATGAAATGGTTCAAGTTACAGGGAAAGGTAAATGTTTTGTATATACAGATGAGCTTGAAAGGCTTGAGTTTATCCAACTACAGAATTATTTGTTTATAACATGCTTGGCCAGGAAGGGTTAGTTCTCATGAAATGTTAATTCAATCCTTCAATGTTATTAAATTGTCCAGATTGAGAGGACTGAGTTGATTTGGTGTCTGGATTGAAATCGTAGCCAGCGTCATCATTGTCAGTTCATGTCTAAATTTCGGAGTGGGTTACTCTTGGAAAAAGCCATCGCTATTTTGTATAGAAGCTATCAATAAAAATGCCAACTGCATTTAGTATATAAAGTCAGTTGTCAAAAAACAAGCATTTCCGACTCGGGCGCTGTTTTGATATGGAAATGCAACGCGTTACGGTTGATACCCAATCATGAAAATGAACATTGTCCTTGGTCAGCATAGATCTTTGTTTTTGCATTCATCCAAGTTGGACATATTCAAGCGTACTGACAGTTCCTTAATTACCACCTCCAATCCATTTAGTTATAACAGTGCTCTGTCTACTACATGCACAAAACCTATGTTCTCTCTCTTTAAACATTCAACAGCCATTAATTAAGCCTGCTAATCTTCCTCTGGCAGTGGCATCATGTACCTCGCTGATTGGACTAATTGTGAAAAGATGTTTCTGAAGTAAACTATCAAATTAACAGTGTTTTTTTTTTTTCATGCTTGGTTTGCTTGGGTTAGCCCGAAGAGATTGACAATGCCATTGAGCAATGTAGTAATGGGATGATTTGCGTGTGATTAGTCCATGACTTCATCCTTGGCGTCTGGCGGCCAACTGGAAACAGCCAGTCTTCCAAGTGAACCATTATCCCTCCATTAGGTTATTTCCTCTTGCACTCACACACAAATTCTTGTCTTGGTTGGCGAGTGTGGAGGAACTCATTCAAGTGATTCCTTGCAGGGAGATGACAATGTCCAAATTAGGGAAATGAGAAGCCATTACATGAAATATCTGCACTTGACACTATGCTAAAATCAAATGAAGACACGGCAAAAATGGCATTTTCTTTCAACACAGTACAAACGGTGATCCGTTCTTGTTCTAAATGAACCACCCTATCGCACTGCTATTTCCACTGTAATCAGGCACGTGTATTGTAAATCATTTTGGGAGCGTGTAAAATTATTGGGCCTAATTACGAGCAGATGGAACGCTTTATGCGCACTCGGGGTGGCTACAGAGGGTGCTGTGTGAACAAGGATAATTAGAAAGTTGAACCCCATTGTTGTTAATTAGCATGAATCCAATCATTTAATTACCTTGATTCAGTTGAGGATTGTAGCTCAGGCAGAAATCCAGAGTGCGCTCCTGGAGGTGTTGCTGGATGGAGCCCAAGCAGTGGCTGGACATGATACAACAGGTGCCCCCCCCCTACTGAAATATGAACCCAAATTAATCATCAGCCTCCATACTCTCTCCGTACTCTATATGATTAGACTTAACGACCCAAACCCCAAGGTCTATTAGTGAGCTCGGCGGGATGTAGTTGCGCTGATACAGATTCACAGTAAAGGCAATTATAGAAGATAGGAAACAGTGGTGTTGACATATTTTGTGGCCTTGTTCTGACAGCATACCCCGAGAGCCACGTGCTTGAGCTTGAGGCAATTTGACGTCCCGCGGAAAATCAGCGAGGTGGATTCGGATAAAACGGGTGGGGGGTTGTCACTGCCTAATACTGTTTGCATGTACCCTAATATTGAAGTGTGGATAATATCAGATCTTTTTTTTTTTGATCTATTTTGATCATAAAATATGATTTTTTTAGGAACAAGCTGTACTTCAGGGAAAATAACCAACTGACATGTCAATCATTGCCACATTGTGTCCTGAGGGGAAAAAAACATTCACAAAATGAGGTTTGAATTCTGTCATGAATTCAATTTATTTGACAAAATATTACAATTGTTGAAAAAAAAAACTATTTATTCCTGCTGACCAAAAGGAGAAATTTACCTTGGTAAATTTTAGGGGTGAAACTAATTCAGATTTTTAAAAACGAAATAATAATAAAGATGTGTATTTTTTTCCTTCAAATCACGTTTTAATTGTAGGTTACATTGCAAACACAGAACCTTTTGTTAGTGCACAATTTTTGGTTACCTTGTCTAAACTAATGGCTACCGGAATAGAAGAATCAGATGAAATTATAGTACATTAATATCGTGATTAAAAAAAATATGGTTTTGTCTCAATATATATTATCCACCCATGTTTTTTTCTCCATTGCTTACTATTATTATTATTATTTTAAATTTTGTCTTAAAACAAGGGTATTTACTCAGAAATTACATTTTGTAGTATTTGGCATGTGAATTACTTCAAATGTGAAGGGCTGGAAATGTGCCTTAATTGTGGAATGGTCGATGTATTAATATTTGTACAGTACCTAAAACATATTTTTATGTACAATATTATGAGCGTCTGTAGTTTTTGGATTCCCCTGTAGGAGGTGGTATAGGAGATGGAAACCAAATGTACAAGCGCTCCACTTGAAATGTTCTTTTTACTGCTTGTGAAATGGAACATCTGTTTTGTTTTGGGGTAAACACATCATAGGGATATAGTTTGATTTAATTATTATATGTTTAATGGTTTACATCCCGCTTTCTTTGTTTTGATTAACTCCATTTAATGGCAACAAATTGTAGAAATGCTGTTTTTGTTATTTATGGCCTCAATCTGATAAAAGTGCAGCATTAGCATTTTACATCCCGTCTTTGTATGCATTTATGACACCCATTTGCAATACGGCCGAGTCGTCGTCTTCTTCATTTATTTCTATTGATCTGCCCGCTGTTTTGTTGTTACAATGCGCCAGACGTGTTGCCGAAATGAATCACTGCTACCTATGGCTGCTAGCACAATTCTGCCACTGACAGAAGGGGTAATTCCTTGTGGATCAAATAAATACAGATGTGGAGTAATTAGTTGTATTCCCAAGGAGCTCGTTGCTAGCGCACATTAAAGAAGTGAAGGATAGGATGGGCTTCCCATCGGCAGCTTTTATCAATTCAACCTGCTGGAAAACAAGAGAGGTCAAATGCCTGCTGGCTATTACAATAATAGATCTGTTGTGTGTGTGTGTATATGTGTCTGTATGTGTGTGTATACACTCATAAATCAGGTCAAGAAACAACACTAACTTTGTCACTGCAATCATCTTTCTCTCCCAACAGGTAGAAGGTTACATGTGTATACTATACTACACGGTTTGAGTACGCCATTGACGGGAGTGGACGCCAAAAGTGGCTTGGAAGTGAGTGGTTGCTGCCATCTGGCTCAGGTCAAGATAAATTGGACGTCTTTTGTCATCCAAGGTAGGCAATTCGTAAAACGGTTTATGGGGATTCTTTGTTTAAAATGTTTGCTCACAAATAAGGAAAAATCTCTTAACATGGAATACTGAAGTTATTCAAAGCTGATAATATATTTGAACTTACTGGCGATTTCAGTCAAGACCATCAATGAATTAAGTATATTTTTTATTCTTAAGGTGCAACTCATTATATACAGTAAGGCACATTAATGTGTCACAGTACTGCATTTGTTTTTCTTTATTGTTGAACTGTATAATTGTTATTTGATTCTGGCCTTTTTGAGTATAAGTGCCACGGGAAAATAAATAAATGAATGAGAGATAAAGGATTCTACATGTGCCTTACCATAAGAAAAAAGCAAGTATATTGACTCTCATCGGAACATCCTCTTTTTTTTTTTTTTGCTTGAGTTGTTGATTTTAAGTATGATGCATTGTTTTTATGACTTTTTCCAAAGAGCCTCTTTTAGAAGAACTTCACAAATGATGGTTTTTTTTCCTTAGGACAATGAGGGATGAGCTACTTATAGTTAGCACATGAGGGATGAGCTACTTATAGTTAGCACATAAGTAGCAGATGATGTTACACGACCAGCTAGATATTGAAATTAAAGTGGTGCTCATCATTAGGATGAGGCCACTCAAAAATAGACCTCATTTACTCTAGCAGTGAAATGCAACAGAATCAGTTGCAAAGGGCATTAACATTATGATTATAGTTCAGTTCTTTTCCGTAATTATTTGCATTACTATGTAAGCCAAAGCAGGGCTTCAATTCTGTTGTATAATTCTAAAACAAACAGTAGCATTTGTTTTCCAAAGAAAGTTAAACACATAGCTAGTCCAACAATAATAAAGCGTGCTTAATGATTCCGAAACTATTCGTTCACCACAGTTGTAAGCTGTTGGCTCTTATGTCTCATATGCTTACAAATAGCCTTTGATTTTCTGTCATGTGTTAATTACCGACTTTTGCCATTTAACGGGAAGCTTTGTGTAAACTATTTACAGCCTAATGACTGCGAGCTTGTAAGTGCAACCGTTTGACTCTTTTTTTCGGAATTCCTTTTTGAATGGAGACGCATTCACTTCCAACTTCTGGCTCTCAGATTTTGAGCCTAATGGCTCGTCACCTCATTCATGGCGATGTAATTTTTGTGGCATCGGGACTGTTAATTACGGTAGCGACAGGCCGAGCCGCCGCCAAGGTCCATAATGGCGGTCCAGGCAGCGTGGCAACGTAAATGGAGTTTGTTTCACCAGCTGGGGTCCCATGGACAGGGAAGAGTGCCGGCCGGGGCCCCCCAAGTGTAGGCCCACAGCCTCGGGGCCTTGGGGCCATATGGACACCACACTTAAAGTGGCCTTTATTCTAAACCTGGCTCTTTTAATCAAAGCAAAGCCCACATCCCGCGTTCCGCATTGCCTGAATCTTTTATTACGGCTTCATTGTTTTCCCATAAAATACATTAATCGCTTTAATGCTTTACGACGGCCTTCTGCTCTTCTGCCAGTTAATATTGCGGATAGCAATTTGCTATGAGTGGAAAGATTATAAAGGTTCAAACAAACAAGCATGAATATTTGATCCGGTCACAGTAGAAAGTGTAGATGGATGCGTTGCCGTTTATTTTGAGATACAACTCTCATTAGCTGGCCACTCAGACCAAACGGACACAATAACACCCATTTTGAACATATTTGTTATCAGGGGAAGAAGGTTATTAGATTCTCATAAAATAATAGTGATGCATTTTTCATGGAAAAGCAATTTATTTCCAATAAATATTTAAAACTTAAAAGTTGGATTTTTCCAAAAGTATTTTTCTATTCAAAAGTGTTGATTAAATTGCGATTAAAACAGTTTGCTTTCTGTGAGAAAGGTGGAAAGGTGTGCCTCACAGTTGTAAGGTCGATGGTTTAATCCCAGGTTCAGACTTTCCTGTGTGGATGTTCCCACCTGGGATTGTGTGGGTTTTCTCCGGGTACTCTGGTTTCCTCCCAGATCCCCAAAACATGCATAGTAGACTGGTTGAACACTGCAAATTGTCCCACACTGACTGTGGAAGTGATTGGTTATCCGTCTCATTGCGATCCAGCACCCCCACGACACTTGTGAGGATAAGCGGAATAGAAAATGAGGGAGAAGGCATGTCTACAACAAGAAGGAACGCCACTTTCATTAGCTTATTTGCCCATGACTTGTTAAAGCACAGCGTGACGAAACGGACTCTTGCTAAGAAAAACACGAGCTTCTTCGAATAAACCAACAATCCTTTGCCTCTCGCTGTGCTTCAACAACGCCCAAAAAAGGTCCCACCAAGAGGAAGAGGAGGGCAAAAGATGAAGAGGTACAACAGGATGGGGACCCCCTGCCGCCCCAGGCATGATGTTTGAGCCCCCGGGCCCGTTTGAGCTTCTACACACACACAAAGAGGTTAAAGACATGTAGATCTGCAGCCATGCAACGCCTGAAGGGGGCCATCCACTCTTAAGCACTCTCACAGCTTGCATATGGATCATTAGGCACAAGAGGGTAAAAATTACACCTAATAGCGTCAACAGATGGAGGCCTTCTTTTTTTGTCGCAAACAAATCTTAAACAATACCTTATTTTGGTTAGGCTTGTAATTTGAAAGGCATTGCCGCTCTGAAAAGGAAAAGTCACTAGGAGGCTCTCTAACTGCTTTCAAGAGCTTGTGATTATTTTATAATCAATTCCAATGAAACATTGTGAGATCTTGCTCATTTTAGGAACATGTCCAAAAAAATTATACACACCAAATCATTCAAACGCCAGGTTTTTGTCATTGGAGAATTCCGATTAATCATTGCAAAACTTTTTCTAGCAGTCTCCTGTGCAAGGCTTTAGGAAAGAGAAAACTTTTTTTGCAAATTCTTAAATGATAACACATTCCATATACAATGAATACATGTATTGTCACTTTTTGTTATTTTTTTAAACATTCTAGAATACATTAGGTCTTTAAAAAAACTGATCAATTTGCTGTTTTATTTAATTTTAATTATGTAGCGTAATTTGCTGCTTTTTTTTGTTGGTGCTAAAGTAATTAAGTTTGGTTTATTTTTCACTTGACCAAATGAGTGAATTTTGACCCAATGGTAGTTCAAATTTTTATGTATGAAAATAATAAGTCAAGTTAATGCTTCTCTGCAATATCCATCTAAAACAATGTATGCATCTTAAAAAGTCACCCGAAATGTGCAAAAATATTCACTATAATTGACATGCCTCACATTAGCAGGAACCGTAAAATAAATGAACATTAAGACAACAAATTGAACCCAGCCAGCTTTACTTTAGAGATTCTCACTATTTCCCCAATGCCGTTGTTCCACGTGGCGACGGGGGAAACTGAGTGGCAATCAAGAAAGAAGGGAAACATCTGTTTTATTTATAGCCAGATTGCCGGGCGCTTTGTGGAAAGCGAGCAAAGTCGGAATCCCATCAGCGGCTACTCCACGCAGTTTAAGACCGCAGAATTTATTGCCAAAGCATCTCGCTCGCTCTCTTTTTGTCTTTTGGCCTGCTGTTTGGCCCAACTGCATAGGCAAAGTCCCGGGGTGAGCTTGCTCTACCATAGCAAATGACAACAGTTCCCTTACACTTTTTGCCGCACCATTGTGTGCTTTATGGTTTGTACAAGGGGAATCACTGTGCCGCATTTGACCTCTTCTCTTACAGTACTTGAATATGATGATGGTTCCTCCATGACTGGAATTTCAACAGCATTATCTCCAGTGAAGCCAGACACAAAAGCGCTCAAAACACAAATAACACTTGGCTTGGATCAAAGAGAGGGTGGCGGTGAATGAACACGTTTCGCCGCCATTGGTTAGTCATAGTCGTCCATTCGCAATGAAAATGGACTTCCCGTCTATCCCTTCCGATTGCACCAAATCGTGATCCTTCCCTCTCAATACTGTCATTTCAAATGCCTCGAGATAATCTTTCCCTTTGTCACTTTCTTCTTCTCAGTGACTGTATTTCTCAGCATTGAAACGTAATGTCTTCCCAATTAACAAAAGCTATTCGCAAGCTGGCACGTTGTCAAATCAAAGAATGCACTTGTGCTCCCAAACGGTTTAAGACACCTAAAACCAAAGTTAAAAATTGACAATATAATTAAGCGGCAAAACCATTATGGCGCCTCCTAGTTACAGAAACAAGAGTGCTATCGATCGCAGTCGCGCTCCTGATTGATCCCTGGATAGATGGGCTTAGCTTCAGTATTCATCAGCAGCCGCCCAGTGTAGAGAGCGTCGTTATTGAGGGCAGGTGCTGTCTCTCTGTGCTTGTGACTTTAAAGCCATTACACTCTGGAGGCCTTCTGATAATAGGCTGTCACTCACAGATTGACCCCTCCTACTTGGTCCATCAGGCATCCCACGCAGAAATTGAAACAGCCACCAAAGGTCTCGAGGATAACTAGAAATTTACCCAAGTCATCCGGATAGCACAAGGACATTTGCACTTGGGGAGGGATCATAAAATTAAACTTTTAAATTTCCAATTAAACGTTTGGATCTGGAATAGTCAAGAAAAATGAAAATAAAAGTCAGCGTTTTTAGGAAACTGTTGGTATTAGTGTCATTGAGTGAGATGCTTTAATGTTGACAAAACAATCTTTTAAAAATCAGTTGAGTGATATAAGCTAGTTGCGACTTCATTTTAGTGTAAATGCATTGGATTTTATTGGGAGGCTGCCCCTACCAACATGGCTGACATGAGGCCTTTTTGACCAATGAAATAATTATTTTTTTTCTTTCATCTGCTTTGAACTGAAATGAGTGCATCAGTCATAGACTTACCATTTTTGAATTGGGAGGGTGGGAGATGAGTATGCTACTGTAATTTTAGTACTAAAAATAAACAAAAAGTGTATTTTTTTCATAAAACGTAATACCAGTACAGTATCGGTAAATTAGTGTTGGAATCGGTATTGGGTGGATTTACATTAAAACACTCAGTAAATAAAATGGGTCAGAAGGTGAGAAGCTACAAGAAGCTTGCTGTGATGGAGATGCAGTTTCGAGCGTGGCAACATGTGGCGTCAAATTGCTCCATTTGACTATGTTGTGAAAGCAGATCAATGTTTAGCCAAGATACGGGATGCGTTTGGGCAGATAGGGGCCTCTCTTACAGCCCCCTCGGGATGCGGAGCGGAGGCAAGGCAAACAGTGGGCGCACTGAGCAAATGTGTCACATGACCCTCTAATAAACTGTCAGCTTTTATTGTGTCGATACACTGATTCCACCATTTAAGGCATGCCCTTTGACCTTAAAATGGCGAGATGTTCAGAGCTCCCCCTCCGTCTTTTAGACTATAGGTCATTTTTAAGTGATGGCCTCCAGAATGTGCTGTCATTGGTTAACCCCTGACTGGTTATTTGCCGTGGCTGATTGCAAATTGTTTTGCCACCTATACCTGATCTCATTTATCAGGATGAAGTTTGCTGGAAGCTGCTTGATTTATGATACTGGAAATGTGCTGCTTTATGATGGTTTAACCTATGCTCCCAGTTTGTGGATGCGCTGTCGATTGATCTGCCAGTTGTTAAAGTGGAATATTTGATATTGTCTGACAATTACGGCTGGAAAACCTCCACTATAGAACGATGTACGCAATAATAGAAAAATGCCTTTGGACACTGTAATTTATACGTTGCAGTGGTTGGTGCCCATGACTGTGTGGGTTTTCTTCGGTACACTGGTTTCCTCCCACATGCCCAAAACATGATAGGCTGGTTTAACACTCTAAATTGTGCTTGGGTGTGAGCATGCAAGGTTGTTTTGTCTCATTGTGCCTTGCGATTGGCTGGCAACCATTTCAGGGATTACTGCCCAAAGTTGGTTAGGTATGGCTCTAGCACCCCTGTGACCATTTGGGATGGAAAAAGAATGACTGAATGACTTTATTCTTTATTGAAAGAGATGTGAAGGGTGGCATGTTGGCCAGACTATACAAAACGAGCATTAAGGCATTACAGTCTACCTATCAAAATGTCTTCACAATACATGATTTTGTCACATCATCCACACGCTATTGTTCAAAACACCCACAGGGCATAAATAGAGGCAATTCACTCGTAAATTAGTACTGAAGAATCCTTTCAGATTGGATTCTACTAACAAGAAAAACCCTGTGGTTGAGTCAATCTTTGGTGACTACTATGAACTGACTGTGTATTTCCATAAACACTAATGAAGTTATTTGCGCACACACAAACCCGATATAATCAGAGACATAGTACTTTAATCTCTGTGTTTTTTCAATGACAAAAAGTGATCATTTTTACACTGTACCTTCATTTTTTTCCCCTTAATTTGTATGGAAAGATGAGTATGGACGGGAGTGAAGTAACAATGTCTAAAAAGTGTAGTGATTTGAGTATAACTTAAGTACTAAAGAGGGAATCTCCTAAGAATACGATTCCACTGACAACGACAGCGTCAAGGGACATAACGTCAGAATTGAAATCAAACTTCAATTTTAGTTTTCAGGATTTGAACGGGATTTACTGACAGCGTAATTAAGAAGCAGGCCATGAACAGTACACCACGACACAGCTGCGTTAAAGACACATCTTGGTGAATTGGACACAAAGCCACATGGGCAAACCTGTCTGGATTTAAACATCAATTTAGATTCAAACCTGTTGCTGAAAGCTGCATACCTTATTTGATGGGAAGAAGCAGGTCACATATGTTTGCCCTTGCACAGTCATTCTTCACATTGTAGAGCGAGGGGGGCTCAGCTGCAGCATCGGGCTTTTTAATGAAAATCCAAGGCAATAGAACACAGGTACAATCCAGACTTATATTTCCCACGGCTTTGTGTGGAGCAACAATAGGACATGGACAAGTAGATTTTAGTGAGTGGAGTGAACGCACACCGTCCAGTCGGCCCGTCTCTCTCGGGTATCAGATTCATGCATTGAAACAGTGGTCAATGTTTAAGTGTGCTGAAAATGGGAATCATTTCCACTTGTTTTCTGTGTAGCCAGCCATCAATTACAGAAGTAAAAAATATCAGGGCCATTAAATCACCATAGAAAAGAAACAATAGGAAACTTAAACGAAGACCAGTAAGTGGCGCCCGCAGCCGATATATCCGTCATCATTTGAGCACATTATACAGCAGGACGATTATGCCGAGTAAAACATATAGGAGAATTACACACTTTCATGCCCGAGCGTCGTGGTGAAGATGAAGTGGCCGGTCGTGGTGAAGATGAAGTGGCCAGAACCGAGAGACTTTGGAGTTTTGACAGGCAGCCATTTGCATTTTCTGGCAGGGGTGTTTACTTTGATAAATAGGAACAGCAAAGGGAGGCAGCTGACTGCCATTTAGTTATTCACAACTCCTTCAGTGGTGATTTATTTGCCCTGTTTAGAGGGAGGCCATAGCTATTAGGATATTATTGGTAAAACTAGCCCCGTTTAAGTAGGAGACGACGACCATATCTGACCCCTTAATATGCCTCTAATGATGTCATTAAGCATACAAGTATAACATAGGAATGGGAACTTCACATTAGACATGAGACTAAAAAATCTAGCTCAGGGCAAAATGGGTCTACATATACAGCAAAGGAGGTTGTCATTCCACAAGAATAACCCATATCTGTCGAGCTTTCTTCTGCTTAATTTGGGTGACTTTGGAAGGACTTGAGGAGGTGATTTTTAGGCTGGCAGTTAATGATTGTTTTTCCAGTGCCATTGATGGCCATAATAGTCCAATCCATTTGAATTAGGAGAAACTGGCAGTGATTGACTTGATGTTTAGCGTGAATTTTTTCGTAATATCTTGAAGTCATGTGTCATAATTTACCGAAAATGAGCAAATATAATTTTGCCAACTCTAGTTTGATTGCATCTGTCCTCGTGATGTTCTATTAAAAACTTTGACGTGCGGTGTATCAATGTTAAAAAATCTAGTATTTCCTTTAAATTTGGAGAATAAAAATTACATGTTTTGCATCTCCCCCCAAATGTAGTAAAGTGGCAAACAATTACAGGCTAAGACTAACAAACTAAATAGGTAATACAGTAATCACAAAGATAGATCAGTGCTTGGCCCTTTATTTTCGTTAAATACAAGTAAATACTGTAATTACGCATAGTGCTCAATGGATGTTTAGGCGCAGACTTCATTATCATTTTGATAGATGAGTCTAAATAATCAACACATTAATAATTCATACCAGTTTCATTATGCATGCCAGAAGACCTCATCAACCTGGCCCGGACCTTTAAACAATAGATGTCTTTTATTAGTAGTATGCACAAGTTTATGCTTGGTAATCTGCTAGTTGTATTACTATTATTATTTTTTTTAAAACATTCATTTAGTAGGTGGCCTGGTGCCTCAGACCAGCAGTTGAACCACCACCATCGTGGTTAATGGCTTTAACGCTAGCCATCATTAGGGGCCTGCATATTACAAACACAATTAAGTCCCCGTTGGACACTTTTATTGTTGTGTGCTTGACAAGAGGAGCCACACACATGCAGCAGGGCGAGTTATTGGCTTCTCTCTCCTGTGCTCACCCAGGCTAAGGCATCCTCCTTTTTGTCTCCCTAATGTGCTTGAGAACCTGGAACACCTTTGTCCTCTTGAGCCTTCTGCTTGAAGTAATCAGCCTATTCATTTATGTCACAGCACATTCAGCTCTGCTTTTTGAAAAATCTCAACCTGAATGCAAACCCTTGCTTAACTGCTCACTCTCTTTGATTGGCGTCATACAAATAAACCCATTTGGCATCGTTGAAATATTCATTGTTCCTCCCAGCTGTTAATTAAGAAAGGGCTAAAAATTTACCACGTGTGGCCCGACACTCATCATCCGCGAAATATACACTCTACAAACTCAGTCGTGACCCTGAGGATAAAAATGTGGAGTACAACAGCCAGTTCACAAATGAGAAATTTGATCTATTCCACAAATTAAATAATGACTATGTATTTTTTTTCTATGTAGCTCCCGCGGTAAGTAAACACGTTCTGGCAGTTTCATTATTTTATTCATTATTAATAGATTATTCACACCATATATGAGCAGGGGGAGAACTTTGTTTGTAGATTAAGACATTATTTGAGTTTATTTAACCTATTTGTTCAGTCTTTTCTTTGCTTGTTGCATATAGTTTAATAAATAAACAGTTCACCCGCATTCTTTACAGGGTGGCAAATGCACTGGGAGGTTCGTTTAACCACAATTTACAGATTAAAATGCTTAGTTCTCTGAAATGGCAACATGGGAATCATTAGTAAAGCTTCTTTTGTATTGGTTGCTGTTAATAGAAGTGTCTCAGATAATCTCAAGAGAGCCCTGATGACCTTTGCCCTCCCCTGTCATTCATCGGGAATATCATTCTCTAAAATGAAGGGAGAAACCAATTTTAAGGTTGCTGGCTAATGCCTTAACGATCTTAACGTTCATGTGCTCTATTGAAGTTGCATGTAAAAAAGCAATGTGGTCACATCCCATTTCAAATCAGGAATAACAGTCCAATAATGACTGTAGTAATGTAAATTAATAAAATAGTGCACCTCAATAAAATAGAATATTATTAAAAGGGATTTTTGAATAGTTCTATTTTTTAAATAAAGTCAAAGCCATCTCTTTATATGAAAAATAAAAACATGAAAATATTTTTAGGGATCATTGATAGATAATTCTTAATGACAGTTCAATATTTTGAAATGATTTTGGATATTTTTCAAGTGACATTTATATTTTTCAACTCCCAATTAGTTTTATATAATCTATATTCACTAAAAGCAGTTTTACAAATATAGTGAACATATTCACAGTTTTTAATGCATCTCATTTGCATTTGAGCTATTAAGGCAATTTACAACATTTGTTATCCTTGTTATTTTATTGTTAAATTGCGGTCGATTCCGCCTCCCCTCCTTTGTTTCTACCCGGTCAACTTTATTGAGAGCACCTACTCACCGAAATGTCACCGAAAACCAACAATATGTCTGTTCCATTTCAAAGATAAGTATCTATTACGCATTGCAATGGACAGCGATTTGAATCTTATGCATCTGTACGTGTAATGTTTTTAAGATGCTTGCGTTTTTTGCAAGTGACAGGAGGATCATGTTTGCAAAGGTTAGCTGAACTAACGCCAATTATTGTCTTAAAGGGCCAGTAACCAATTTAAGCCGCTCCTGCAGAAAATCAAAATGATCACGCGAGTTACGCAGGAGCTTTTGAGTAAAGTGCATCGTGTCTTTGTCAAAATTGCGCTTTTTCCGAGCACTTTGGGCAAATCTGCCACCCGTCCCACCGCCTCGGAGGTGCTCACTTGTCATCTCGCCCAGCGAAATCTCCCACCATGGACGTCCTTCTGCGTCCGCTACTCTGCCGTCCACAATGACCAGTTTGGTCTGTCCAACTTTAACTGGAATGTCCAAGGTTCCAACTATCACATTCTAAGAACAGGCTGCTTTCCTTTTATAAAGTACCACTGCACCAAAGCCCCTCCACAGAATCTGGACTTTGATGACAAGTTTTTCACCATGCTTAAATTCATCAATCTAGGTCTGTATGAAAAATGATGAGGTCATTGATGTCAATTTTTCTTTCCAAACATGACATCAGGAAGCTATTTTTTTGTAGGCATCCCCTGTTTAGCCTACGGAATCGGTTGCTGGATGGTTGTGGGTGCTGCAGAAACGGTTCAGACGAGCGTTGGTCCTGTTAAAGTCTATTTTGCCTACAAGGAAGATGAAGGTGCTCAATATTGAACCAAAAACAAAGAACAAGACATTATTGTTATTTACATTAACTAATGCAATGTTGCATTGGGCATATTGCCAGGAATGGGATTCTGTACCAAGTGGAAATGTTCTGTTGAATTAATAAAGATTTCAAGTTGGCATGGAAAAGTTGTTTTTGCAATTATTACACTGACAAACAACCATCTTTATTTAAATGACACACGTCACATTAAAAATGCATGACAAAAAATGTTATTTGTATATAAGGAAGGTGCTCTTGAAGTTGTAATTAACATAACACTGAAATGGGGTTGGACATTTTTTTTTTCTTTTTAAAGTGACACTAATGGTGAGTCTATGAGGGTTTTTTTTTCAATTTCATAATTTATTTACTGATTTTAAGTGCTATGTTTTGGCTGAAAAAAACTGTAATTTGGAGGTTTCCTGAAAGAAAAGTTGTCATTTTAGCAACCATAAGGTTTCCACCAGACTAAACTTGACAAATTCGAAGGAAATAATCAAATAAAACATCAAATAAAAGCTTTTCTTTCCAATGAAACAGAAAAGGGGTCAAAGTGAGTCATTTTACATATACATTTTGCAGTCTTTGAGGCTCAAATTGGCTTGTTAAACACATGTTTTTACAGCATGTGTTTTTTTAATAACCCTGTTGTTAGAATTTACTTCATTTTGCCCAACCAATACAATCTAAATGACCGCTGTTCATTTAATTTAAGGCAAATTAGTGATCACCCTCCATGCAGCAGCTAGTCAATAGTGTTACCGTGTCAAGACAGGTCTGATGAAATAGCTTTTAATCACCAAAGTGCGGCCCGTGTACGGAGACACGTGCGTGTCTTCCTTTAGGCCTTCTCCATCCTTTGATTTCTGTTAATGTGCTTTGCTGACGGGGCAGTCGCTTAGCTTCTGCTGCACTATCGTGCGCCTTGCGAGAGGCAGCGTGACAAACTGCCATATTGATTTGTTCACCCCTCCGCATCTCCTGCTAATAGCATTTATCAGCGACCTCAATTTTCTGCCTTTGGCCTCTTGGTTTTCTGCCACAAAGAGGAAGAAGGAATAATTTCTTGTCGTACATTTTAATCAATGTCTCCTTTTGACCCTTTATTTGCACTAGGATGCTGCAAAATGACTGACGTGACCATTTGAGGGTGATAGTTGCTTGTCTGACGCTTGGTCACTTGACTGGGTCATTGATTGAAACATGAAAAAGGCTTGAATATTATTTATTGGGCCTGTATGGCTCAGTTTTGGGATCGACTTCCATTCATATTGTGGAAATTGAGATGATTTCAATTGTACTGTAACCTGCTAGTCCCCTGTCAAAATGGCCTAACGCTGTCAATGGCAGTACAACACAATCACTGAATGCCGGCCATCCAGGTAAATGTATTTGCCGACAATCACTGTCAAGGAGTTAACATATGGGGAATGAAGATTTGGATTATTTCTCATTCCAAATTGTTCAGTTCGCATTGGCTCAGATTACTTTTGCATCTTTTGAATGACTTATCTATGAAATCTACTTTGTTGTTTCAAGCGACAGTTTCATTGTGCTCATGCATGATTCACATGTCAAATCCCCCTACACAGTGCGATGACACCACACTAAGTTAATCATTCTAATTGCCTTGAACGAGGAACATTTACCGAAATGTGATCGGTAGTATCAGGCTACGTTGAAATCCCCCCTCTCCTTTCATCAGGACTCAAAGTGTGCATGGGGAATGCTCAGGCAAGCATGTCTTAATTACTCATTGACCCTTTGACCCTTCGGCCCGCATTGATACGGCCGTATGGCCAGACGCAAACGTGTGGGGTTGCAGTCCGTCGCAGCTTTCTCGGATCGCCGAAATCCAAACTGGGGCGCGTGCCACTGAGCTGTATTTTTTTACAAGGGCTTCACCTTTTGAGTCGCTCTCGACTACAGCAGGGAGCGCCAACCGAAGTGTATTTGTCTAGGTTTGCCACAAGACGAATGCCTTTTAATAGCGCTCGTCTAATGCTGTTATGAAGTGGCTGAATCAGCCCACGCGCTTGACTCTAGTGCTAATCAACAAAGAATTAAAGTATCCAGTTTAATTGCGTGTAGATGGCGGTAATACATTTTGTCAAGGTGAAATCTTTAAGTACTTGTCCTCTTTAGGATTTGGGTAAGTAAAGCAAAACAAGTGTTGAAATTGTCTGCTGCGGCAATGTGTTTAACAATTTAATTGCAAAGCCTAATTAGCCACATTTTCTAGCCTGAAAAGAAAAATCATCCGCCCAGAGTAGTTGTAGCTTTCCGAATGAATTATTTAACCAGGAAAGTCAGGCTACTCACCCACGTTTCTCCTTCCCCTTGTCATATAGATGTATGGTTTGGGGAAAAAAACAATTATGGTGCCAACAACCCCCGCAGCTCTAACATTTCTACGGTTATCATGATGTAGCTTCAGGATGAACCGTCTCCACGCTTGCTCTATTAACAGCAGGGGTATCGCTGCCATCAATCGCGTCACTTTAAGGATGCCGTTGGAATTACATGTGAATACAGAGGTGCCATCATTGCATGTTGTCAAAATGTTCATCGTGCAAAGGCATTCTCCCAATCAAAGTATGACAAGTGGAACGTAAAACTCATTTCGTTTCAACTACAAACATCTTGGCTAGGCGGGCAGATGCCGTTTGTGTGCTGAGCGAAACAATGCAATTTAGTTCAGTCAGTCAGTCTTTTGATTACTGCATTGTTTTTTATTTTTTTGGGAGGAGGGCAATATTCCAGCAGACAGCAGTGGTGATGTGTTTCTTATAGGATGATAAGGGACTGTTTTTTTTATCCCAAAAAGTTAAAATCTAAAGAGAGCGGCGGTTGTGTGGGTGAAATGTCTCATTAATGTCAAAGGAAAATGCCCCGACTGGTTCTAGAACTGATAAAAAGCAGCGATAACTTAAATAACCAGTCGATACAACTGAGGTATTATTAATTAAATCAAACTCAAACCTTTTGAGTTGTAGTTTTTATACAGTGGTGGATGCCATTGTTTTTTAGCATTAAGACAGTGTTGGAAAAAATAAGTGTAATGTAGTGCTTATTTTCTCCAGGATCTGTTTCCTTCCAGATTCCAAAAACATGCATACATTAAATTGCTTGAAAACCATCCATCAACATTGGACTTTTTAAGAACTACCCATGCATATGGTTGATTAATTATGGCTGAACTGCAAGTCAATGTAAAAATCCTGGCTCTATCCTAAAATCACTTAGTCAAGTACCCAGTTTAATCAATAGATTTTTTTTCAAAGAATAATGTATCTATTTATTGGGAAAATAGAAATTGTCATGGTGAATTATTTGGAGTAAAGAGTTGTATACATGTTCTCATGCATCAAACTTAGGCACTCCCCTACTGGAGAATATGATAACAAATGTTATATTTAATACACTAAAATATACTAAATTTTCCCCCCCTTCAAGTAAAGTTGATGATTTTGTTTTTGTTTTGTGAGCTTCAGTCCTACTTAATGCTTACTCTGTTGACATGAAGAGCGCAATGAACTTGAGTATTTTTTCCACGACTTATTGGTGAGAGTGAAACAAACTATCCATTTTTGTTATATATTATGCAGTAGTTAAAGTTTCAGCTCATTTAAAAACAGACACCCTCCATAATGCACCCCCCAGGCCGTCTTTTACCCCCTGCCGCTATGCAGTCAGGCTCCTCTCGCCACAGGCTCCGCTTGATCTGTTTTTCTCCACTTAAAATTGAAGTCGTCTGCAATATTTATTTGCTTTTCCCTTATTTTTTACCACAAAAACAACCACAAAAAGAAGGAGAAATGCCCAACTTGTCTTTTGCTGTAATGGAATGTGTTACCTCGTATTACGTTGATCATTGCAACTAAGGTCTAACTAGAAAGTGGTGGTTAAAGATGGTGAACATCCATCTGCTGCATGCTAGCTTTTGCCTATTGTGCCTTTTCAAAGCTCCGTTTCTTACTGCCACTTTAAGCAGCAACGTTAGAAACTCAATTCTGGGTCGGGGATTTACATGAAATACCGTGTTATAGATGCTGCATGCAAACATGGCAATGGAATAAATCAATTTGGTTCCCAGGGATGCTTCAAATGATATAGCATGATCTCCAATCTCTCTGCAAATGAGCCGCGGTCCCTTGTAATGGTTTCTGCTCCTCGTGGGAGGCGGCCGTCTCGGAAAAGCTGCTGATTGAGGGAGAAATGTAATACAGGTGTAAAGCACACTTGATAGGGGTCTTACACGGGGGTTATGCATTTTAACGGTGATATACATACTCTTACATATTTGTCAGTGGATATTGAATTTGCTGGCTCGACTCTTTGGATTCTGCAGAGATTTGCAAGTTACTGCCAGAGTGTCGTTAATTCGGGCAGCTATTATGTCGAATTAATAGGAATTAAGGTTTAAATTGGTTAAGTAAGCACTTCATTAATCGTGAGTGGTTGCTGTGTGAATCGGCTTTATAGGTGGCCCCTTGATGTCCAGAATAAAGAGCTAGTCCTTCTTTCACATTAGATTGACTGTAGATAACTGCTGATAAGTGTTAACTGTCTTATGTCTGCATATCAAATAATAATCCTTCAGTATTTATTGTCTCTCTAAAAGGGACTTTTTTTCCTTCATTTGGAAAAAAGAGAGACAATCACTAGAATTGGTTTCCAGTCAGAACACAAATGAGGCTTACTACAGAGGAAGATCCTACAAAAAAGAAAAAAAAAGAATGTAAATGTCATATGAATGTAAAGCGGCTTCATTGGCAATTGCTCCCTCTTTCAATTCCAAGTTTTAGATATTTGTTGTACTGTATTTTTACTTCTAACGCATCTGCCCAACAAATAAACACACAAACTATAATGTTATCATAATCTGTCAAGTGTGGCTGGGGAAATAGTTTGAGTTTGTTGACAGTGTAAATTTTAAAGCTTCCTATTATTCATGATATTGAAGTAGACAAAATTCCAATTCTAAACAGATTCCTGCTTCAAATATAATTTTCCCATTAAATGGGGCTATACTTTGACAATGATACGTATTCTTTACCTGTTTAGCTTCGATAAAACTTGAAGCATTGTTACCCGAAAACAATGACGTACTTTATACTTATATAGTATATAGTAAAAGTGACAATGTAGCTCAGAGGAAAATGAGCGCCTGAGTTAATGCAAGAGAGCTGGACTAATTGCAGTGTTTTTTTTTTAAATCCTAGCCTGCTAATGATGATGAGGGTGTAGGAGAACTACAATGTCCCCTATGGCCCAAGAATAGTTTGACTTCTCCAACCTTCTGTACTTATTGTCCAACAAAGGGGGAATTCACTTACTGCAATGCTTCACAAAAGTGGATAACTGTGCTCGCAATCGATAAACTAACTGAGCAGAAAATGAACCAGTGTGCAGGTATTTGGGCAAAATTGCAAGAAGCCAGCTTTGAGTTGATTTTGGAATCGGCGTTGAGCATTATGCGCACTTTTTCCAGCTTTTACACATTGGCGTTTAGTTTTTTTTACGGCTTTTCTCAATATTTCTACATTTATGTACGCATTGTTTGGTGGCATTTGCATCTTTGCTCGGATGAGCCACATTGTTCATGCACGTGACATGTCTGGAGGGCAGAGAGGTATAGAACCTTAGAGGGTTGACAGTGATAAATAGCCCTTTTAATAACATCTGCCCCACTTGGCCGTCTAGTCAAAGTCGATGTCCTCTGTGTATTTATGCCCATGTTTATTTATGCATCCATAGCACGCGGGAAATCACCACCGCAGGGATACAATCATTCTTTGTATTTATTTTGTGTTAGGGGAGTATATCAGTCTAACATGTAAGCTTATGATAAACCCAGTGGTTTAACCTGCCAATGCTCAAGGATACAAAGAGTTAAAGCTGACGAGATCACTTTGCTTGTTTTTCAAAAAAAAAAAACAGCCGATCAAAATTCCTTATCGAGAGGCCATCTGAGGAATTGTCTTGTTGTTTGTCAACATACATGAATTTAAAATGACTGGGTTGCTGTTGTATGACTGAAGTGGGAGACCTTTTGTCTGTACAAAAAAAATGACCTCGGGCATGCATTCTTGAATATTTAAGAGGAGAGGCTGTAGATCAGATATGTCACAGCCTCTGCCCAAGGGGCAATACCCAGTCTGTTCTCACCCCAACCGGTTCCTTCCCTTTAATTGGTTCAATTAGTTAAGTATCCATATACATTATGATGTATGCATTTTGCATGACTCCTCTTAACGCTCTGTTTCAACAGAACAACTTCCGGCTATGATTTGCCATTTGGATGAATGTCAAGGAGGCTAAATGATAGCGCTAATTGAGTAATTAAAAGCAGATGTTAGAGCAAGAGCCAACAGCGTACACTTTAAACACTTTGCCCTCCAGAAATCTTACGTTTTTTTTTTTTGACACCCCTGTTATGTATGGTTATCCCAGAGGTGCCTCTATTATAACTACAGTTTCACCCTTGTGATTATTCAGTTGAAGTCTTTTCTATTGAACCAAAAATGCTGCTTTATGCTATTTTGACCAGGGGAAATGGTCTGGAAAAGAAAAGCCCATCATGCAGACTAATGGCTAGACTGGTATTGGGGGGGAAAGAACCAATCCACCTATCATTCGGACCCCCCGCTGTCCTCTGGTGGGACACTAGCCGTCTCCACAAGACTCTTTGGAGGGAGATGATGGTTTGTTGAAGGTAATTAACATTGGAATTGAGCCAGTAATGGGAATCAGTGTGCCATCAAATCACAAAGGCGCACCGTGTTTTTCCATGGTTTTGACAGGCCAGACGATTGGAGTATTGCTGGAAGGCTTTACAAAGTGTCGATCAATAAATAACAATTTTTCTATTAAAAAAAACGCCTTGGATGTTGACATTCGCTTGGGATTTCTTGTTCTTTTTAAAAAAATGTACACTAATGATAAGGAGATCATTTTCAGACAAGATTGCATTCTTTTGCTGTGTTATCATGTACACTCATTTTTACGTTCACTTTTAGGAAGGGTGGGTACCAACGACACCTGAAACCCAAGGTTCATTTTTCTATTTTGAGCGTTTAAAAAAAAAGTGCTTGCAATCGACAAAAAACAGGTTTCAGATTCCATTTGACCTTCTGTGTGATTTGCATGGAAGAGTTGGATTGGATTTTGATGGCACGTAACTTCTAAAACTTTATTTTTATGTTTTAGAATATTATAGACTTGTTCCTTTTCAGGATTATCAGTATTATCAGGAATCACAAAGTCAAGCACTTTAAACTTGGTATTTAAAATATTTAAGATAAGACTTACACATCAACGAATGGGAGAATCACACATAGAGATGACAATGGGGGGCGAGTGTGGCGAGTTGATGACAAATCGGATTGTAATACATATCTGGACCACTAGCGTGGCTAATGAACTTAGTAATTACTCATCAGTGGTTGGGAGGCTTTTCACCGGGGCGATGAGAGCAATGGCTGCTGGGAGCCAGAGGAATGAAACAACAGGCAACAATCAACACAGTGTCTGCACAACAATCAATCACTCCTGTCAGCCCCTTAACACTCACAATAATTTGTTGTTGTTTCCTCACAAATGACTACACCTTGTAAAATGTAGCTAACAACAAATTCCTAAAGCATTTGCAGACTATGGCTGGTATCATATGATTTTTTTCCCCTCAGAAATCCAAACTACTATGGCTAGTCTTTGGAAAATCATTTCAAAGTATTTGATGTATTTAATTCAGTTTTAATGGCTTTCAGTCTAGTCCTCTTTATACGTATCTGTATATTCAGATTACTAGGTCAATGCCTATTCGTCTATTTGTCAAATTTGTAAACTGTGCTCAGATTACTTTGTACTGACATATTTTACTTTGACACATACTGTACATCATTATTTTGTGTGCATATCTTGTAACATATATTTTTATTTTAGTACTGCAAAAAATAGTGCCCCACGATTGACTAACAACTAAATCAGGATGTACCCTGTCTACTGCCAATAGTTTGCTGAGATAGGATCCAGCACCTTATTTGACCCTCACATTCAAAAAATAAAAATAAATAAAACATGGCTCTGCAATTGCAGAATTTACCGCTGACTTCAACATCCTTGGCGGAAATCAAAAGAGTCCATGGAATTCTGAATATATTTTATCTTTCCATCACTGCTGTTACCCGTCTTGGTTAAAATAAGTTTATTCCACAACACACAGAAAAGCAACTGGATTGAATGGCCTGACTGAATGTTTACTTCGTTTCTCCACAGAAATATTAATAAACAACCATTTGATTTATACTTTGTTATGTGTAAAAGACAATATTAATGCTCACACTTTTTGGGTGTTTTTGCTATTGTAATTTTTATATCATTGTTGCACTAATTTACTTTTTATTATTGTTCGCAGGACACGTCGAACCATCCCAAACATACAAATATGAATGGTAGTCTTCCTTATCGACCGTTAAACGTCAGTGATATTTAACTACGAGTGAGAGCAGCTTGGTGAGTAACACTGGACTATTCACAGATGCTCCTTTTTTTCTCTCCCAGCTCTAAATCACGTTTCCTAATTCCCAGAGCCACATCTCAATCATTCTCCTTGCTAATTTGAGAGTCACCCTCATTTCATTTTAAACGATTCATTTTTGGCAAATTTGTAAATGGCCCTGATGCGTGCAAGTGTGTGTGTGTGTGTGTGTGTGTGCGTGTGTGTGTGTGTGTGTGAGAGCTACAATTTAGTCAATTACTCTTTCAGCCAGCAGGACTCCAGGGACCCGGAACATACACCGCCTGGAGGTACCATCTCAATAATTGTTTCAGAAAAGTTGGGAATGAATTGCCAGCGCTCTGTTCCACTTATTGAAATGTCAATTGGAGCCAAGCCACCTTTTTTTCCCGTTGTCCTCTCATCACAGAAATGTAAGAATGATATCCTCTAAATTCATATCCTCAGCTCCATTTGTCCAATGAACATTATAGAATAATTCAACAGGCTATGCATACTTTTGTACGTTATCATCTTTTTATTATACTTAAGATAATTCCTGTGAAATATACTTTACCTTCTACTCTACTGAAATACGCTTTACTTGAATAATATAATTGGACTTAATTGCGAATTACCTGTAAAAAATGAAGACGTAAAATTCATCCAAAAGAGGTCTTAATGAGTACTAATTAAAAGGAAAACCTTCCTTTATAGATCCCAACAGTGTGACCTGTAGACCTCAATTAATTAAGTTATTATTAGCTAGTTTGACAGTTATGGATCTTGCTCAGCTTAAGGTAAAATATGTAAAATATTGTTCTCCTTTTTTTTTTCTTCTTCATGTCACAAGGTCCTCCACCAATGCCCTGAGCCAATTAACCTATGTTGATGAGCCTTGTGTGACTTATTAATTAGAGAGAAGGGACACGCCGCGCTCCCAGGTAAGCAAGTTTATTACATTTTATAACAATTTGGGCTTGTCAATCCTCCAAAGTCAACTGAAAACACAATGACTCAAAATGATAACTATCCACATGGTAGTACTAGCAAAGAAAATGACACAAGGTTAAAAAAATGCTAAATTGATTAATATATAAACATTTAAGCCATCATTCTAAGCTCTGAATTAAATGATTTATATTTGTCTCTTTATAGCCCTTCACCTGCAATAATATTTCTATTTAAATCTTTCGTTTTTACTGGTAACTCAAACTGGAATCATTAAATTTGAATAATTAAAATATTTTTACAAAATGCTTCATTAGACCTGCAAGATTTAATCACATCCAATAACAAAACTATATAAAAATGTGCCGTTTTAACCACCAAGTGTGCCTTAAAAATTTACGAGAGTATTTTACTTTAAAATGGCCCATTGTGATGGCGAACAGACCCGGATTCCACGATTGGTGTGTTTCCACCATCGAAAATAAGCACGCCGCCGCGAGTACGGGCGACTCCAGCGGTGGGGCGTCACATACATGTCTGCTTTGATTACTGGATGGCTGATTCTGTAGTTGTGTGTGCAAGACCTTCAGCTCTATTCTATAATTAACTTTTGCCTGCGCCCATCAGCTCCCATTCCCGACTTGATGCGTCCACGGCGAGTGTTCCGGGCAAGTAGCTTGCCATTCAGTATGTATTAAGCTGTCAGAGTAGGCCTCTCTCCCAAGCTGCCTGTCTTCCCTGAACAAGCCAGCCTATTAACTCCTATTGACTGTGACACACATGTCCCTCCAAAATGAGCGGTTCCGTATTGATTTTTCTCCAGCGCTCTTCACTTCCCCCTTTCATAGCACCCAGGCTGAGATCTTTATCCTGACTGATTGCGTATGTTCATCGTATCACAAGCAGCGCTGCTGCGCAATTGCCATTTTGGGCCAGCTACACCCCCCACCCCCACCTTCAGTATGCAGTCGAGTCTCAATGAGACAATTAAAAGGCCCAACTCCCCCGTGTCCCCTGTAACGCCGCGGTCAAATGAAGCGGCAGACCTTCAACACGGCCCAAAGTCTCCTCACTCGTTTAATGCAGCAGCCCGACATAAGACGTGACCCCCCCCCCCCCCCCCACCGACGCCGCAGGATCAATGGAGTTGAATAGAGGGGTGCCATAACCCCTCAGTGAGATGCTTCTCCTGCGGCTCAGGCCTAAATGAACTCTGACAGCATATATCGATGTCATATCAAGCCCTGCCATGGAGAGAAAAATGATTATCTGCCGCTAGGCTCTCTTATTGACACGCTGCGGAATAGCTTCTTCCACCCGCCCAAGGGACTTATTGATACACTTTATGTTATAGAAATATTCATCTAATATGTGTCTGGAATAGATTTGTCTCGTTTAGCTGTACAGATCTTGGCCCGTGGAGGCCCATCAGCGTCTGGGCCTCTCAAGCGTGACTGTGCCGCTCCCCTTCTACGCCTTTTACAGGCGGCGTGAAATTGCTTGGTCTGCTTGAGATTCCTTCTTCAAGCTAATAGTCAAACATGTTGTAATTACATTTTATAGCCTTTTACTCTACAAAGTCAAGATGACTTCATTGCAATCGTCTTTCTGTCTTTCGCACCATCAGAAGTGAGGAATACTTGAAAGTAAGAATTACAACATTTATGTGGAGCATGTGCTGTCTAATACTAGTGTGCAATTTTGTGGACAATATTCCAATTAGGTGTAACTGTAGTATATTGTAGTACTTGTCTTTGTAACCTATGGTAGAGCAATAGGTGATTTTATAATGAAATCTCTCACGCCGGAAATACAATGCAGGCTGACTTCAAAAGAAAATGACTTAGAAATAATAGAGAATAAATCAATATTCGTTCTGTATTCCGCTTTTCTTAAGCATCGTCACGAAGAGAGTTAGTGACCATTTGAAAAGGTGATTTGGAACTCCTAGTGGAGTTGTCGCATTTGTACTTGCTATTTTTTTCTTGTGAGCAATTGTAAAAGATCTTGTTCAGTTTCACTTTGATCAATAACCTTCGACCTCAATAAACAATAACTTACAATTCTTTAAAATAATCTTGGCAGGATCACAAAATGGACCGTAATATGCTTGGAGGTATTTTTTATTTCTTTTCTCTTGCTTCTGCTTTTACATTGTGAGTATAAAACCTGCACTTTTTTCTCCAACTTTTACAAAAGAAAATACTGTTTTGCATCATAAATGGTAAAATGTCCTACGTAGTTCATTCTTTATATTATGTTTATAAAACATTTTATATTCCATTTAATCTCACGGCCTGGGAAATTTAAACATGAACGCCTTAGCAAGGTCAAACTAGATAGTTTTGTTCGATTTACGTCTTGACGTCTTTCATTCGATCCAAACAAATGTTTTCTTAACGTGATAGACACATTTTTCTTCTTGATGTGCCCCTTTTATCGTGTCGCAAATTTTCTATTGATCTCCCGCCCCTGTTCAAGCAGCTGAACTTGGGGTGACCCGCTTTGTTGCTCGGGTGCTTCCTTAGTCCTTTCATTATTTTTCCTTTATTTTCTCTTCAAACTATGTTAAGATCAGAAAAAATTGTGGCAGTGCTTGTTAAAGTAATAGCACGAGCTGTCATTGTTGTATCATATTGATTTTTGCTCAAGCATACCTCGGCGCTGCCTTTTTTTTTTCTCCTCTGTGATGCACGACCGCTGCGTTGTGAACGTGACAGGCCGTCGCAGGTCAAATACCGCATCTCCCATCCTCCGCTGTGTCTCTATTACAGTCAGACTGCTCTTTGGCTGACTTATTGAGCGGCTCTCATGCTCGTTACTCAACAGAGGAGTAGTTTGCTGTGATTGATACCACGACGGCCCTAAACGCCTGGCTCAGACCCCTTGGTTCGCCTCCGCAAATCCTATCTGTAGCTGTAAAGCCATGAGTGGGTTTCATTAATGGCCTCTGCTGTTTATGACACCATAATTAGAGTTGAGGAAAGACACCTAACTACCACAGTTCCACCATACTGAGAAAGTCAATAATGCAAGCCCTACAACTTTTCACACAATTGAGCACCCTGGAAAATCTATAGTGCTTTGCTGCTCTATGTCTTTATGGCGTGGTTGTAGAACAGCCCTCCCCTTGTTTTGTTAGTTTTTACTCTCCACTTTTAAGTAATCCACTAGAATTGATTAGTAACACCAAGAATATTATTTAGCTTCAAGTCAGATGTGTGGGTCACAGCCATATTGAAAAATGTACAAAAATATAGTTTGTTTCTTACCATGTCTATCATAGAAAATCTAAATATATAACATGGAAAAAATTGACACTGGCAGCCCCAAATATTGACTATAAATATTAGAGGGATTTTTTTTCTCAGTGTTCAAAAAATACCAACTAGAGGAACAAGTTCAAAATGAACTATGACCGCCCGGCTACCTATGCTGGCTAAAACAAGGGCGACAAAAGGTCTTTGAGTAATTACTGTAATTAATCAGCCTCAAATTTTAAATAGGACTCCAAAATTGATGCACAAATCCTTGCAACGTCCCGACTCAACTCCATTGTGATCTGCCCACAAATAATGGGGATAATACTTTTATATCTGCAATAAATTAATAGAATTAACCAGCCAAGATCCCTCCGGTCTGTCTTTCAAAACACTGAGTGTCCATCTTTAATACAGTGGCTGGCCAAATTTCATTTAGATTGGAATAATGAGGCACATTGGTCAGCATATCGAACCATTGCGGTCGGAAAGGCAGACGCCGTCAGACGATCCATCATAAATTAACTAGGCCTGGCGTCAGGGCTTCTAGAGTAGGACCAAATAGGACAGGACGTTCCCCTCGGAGACTCTGCACCCTCTAGCTGCCCTTCCAGGGAGATTAAATGTTAGCCGCTTGGACTCCAACCTGCGCTTCAGTAAAGGTAAACCGAACTTTGCTGATATCAGGTCACCCTTGACTGGAAACCTAACCTGTGTGACTGAATGAACCGGTGTCATAATTAAATCATCATCGCCGCTTCGCTTTTACTGCACCTGCAACTCAAACCACAGCAGGAGAGCGGCGACGGGGCCTCGACACGGCCATGACCACGTCCATTCCACTGGCTGGAAATGTTTCCAAACATTCTCATTGCAGAAACAAGAGCCAACCCCCCCTCTCACCTGATTAGATCTAATGTTTATTGCAAGCCCTTAGTTACTCCTTTAGCACCCTTGCTTACATGTTGAAATGTGTCCCATTTAAACGGGATGGCGACAATAGCATTTGAATGCATTTAAGCGCCTATCTAACCTTAATGATACAAGCAGACAGAGAACAATATTGAATCCCAAACTTAGGAGATCAAGTTCCATTCCCCGATCCATGCCTTCCTGCGTGCTTTGTTCGCTGTCTTGGTTCCGTGGCTTGTTGCAATAGATGTGTAATGACCATGGCCCTACCAGAGCTTATCCTGTTCAGGAGGAGATATTAAGGAAGGTATAGCTACAAAGGGCAGACTTAATTTGACCTCTGCCTGCCCTCTCTCTTTTGCGAGGTGAAGCAAGCTTGGTGGTTTGGGCAGTTGGTGATGAATGAGTGTATTTGTTGGGCAGATTGTAACAGTTCCACACTAATTGAGGGGTCAACACAAAGAGCAAACGTGGTAATTGAGTCACTTTACTGCAGCTTTACACCTTCACACATTTGACCCTAACTGCTTGCTTGTCCTCTTTGCTCTTACAAAACAAAGTCCTCTTTTTTATCTGCTTATTTTTAGGACTAAATGATGCTGTATTATAAAGAGAAATATGTTAATACTTCATTCTGGCACGTTATTTTTCATTTATTTATTTTTAATTTTGTTTTACAAATTACATGAAGGCATTCAAATTAATTCTTTGGGTTAAACAAGGCTTTAAGTATGTGTTGTCTGTGACACTTGGTTCTGATGTTGATACGTGTTTAATAAATCAGCATTTGAAGTTAGTTACTTTCCTCAACCCTTTTCAGATTACCCGATTTAATTACCAATGGACACCAATTTAAACGACCTAATGCTAGTCCACGTGCCCCTTTCTTTATTTTAGAAGGTTACAGCCATTGTATACTGGACTGTCCTAAGATATTATTGCCAAAGTACTACATTGGTTGCCACCCATATCACTATCACTTGCTTTTGGGAGGCGCTTTGTTGTCAGGTGGATTTAAATGGTGATCTTTACTTGCTTTGCCCCATGGACCTTGCACTCAGATGAGACTTTGGCATCACACTATCCATTTCCAACTAATGGCCTTTGAATATGGCCAGTGGTGAACAACGGTGCATTTGAGGGAATGTGTGTGTGTGTGTGTGCATTTGTGAAAGCTTACAAGGACAAATGCTTTCTGCATTTAATAAGAGTGGGCCAAAGGGAATGCGGGTAGTTAAAACTGAGAGTTGGCACCAGTATTTCGTCCCTTGTTACCTGACTCTTCTGTTGCACCTTTAATCTGCAACATGCCACTAAACTACTCTGATGGTCTCACAGGCGGCAACCCTCGAGAATGGGATTGATGGAACACATTAAACTCTGAGCTTCATCCTGTTTAAATGCTTTTACACGCTAAATCTTTGACCATGGCATAAATGTGGGAAAACAAGACTCGGGGTCTTGAAAATATAACCACGAGATTGTTGTTGTTGTCTGAGCTGGGAATTTAGGCGGGGAGGGAGGTGACATATATTTTGGTCTTTTTTTGTACCATTGAGTCGTTTACTTTCATCTCCCATACCAAGAGAAATGTTGTAATTACTATTTACACACATAAAACGATGGCTTCATTGATATGCGGCCGCTGATAAAGCGGGAGCTTGGCAGCCAGACAATTGTCAAGGCCGCTGGGGGTTCGCCGACACCGGGACGGTGTTGCCTCCGCCACCAGTGCCGACGAGCAACAAAAGCAAGCCGTCATTCACCGCGCACCAAAACCTTTTTAATTAATTTTCCTGGGCTGGCAATGTTGACCCTTAAGATTTGCTCGTCAATTCAGCTCAGTACTCAGCCTTGACTGTCAGAGGGTCAAGAAGTCACGTTCCCTGGGCAAGAGTTAGATTTTGCTTCTAGAGTAGATTAGACTTGAGTAGGAATGTGCATTTGTATTTAAAGAGCCTTTTATGTTGAAGATTGAACTGGTTTCGCTCTGTTAGATTGCAGGCTTTTGTGTAAAAGAGCAGAGACTTGGAAAACAAACTGCAAAAGATGGTGCAATATATACTAAAAATATACTGGATCCTTTTCATTATAATAACTGCAATTAAGGGTAGCGTGTAATACCAACCAAAATAATAATCTTAACTGCATAATGTTAACACTCAGTCTTCCAAATAACGTTTCCTCTCAATTTCCTTCTTTACATAAATCCATTTTGTAATTAAATGGGAGTACAAAAAAAGGGTAACATTTTTAACACATAGAAGATTCCATTTATTAATTCTAGTTTCTGTTGTCCGTTAAACAGCAAGTGACAAAACATGCAGTTTGTGGTTGCAATAAGACGACAGTTGTGCGAAAAGAGTGAAGTGGCGCTCTCACTTGCTGCGCATGCATACAAATCTGAGGGACCTGTGGATTATCTGCATCAAGGTTGATCAATTTGCTGCCGGCACAAAGCCCTCCCAATTCCGATTAATCCACTGAAGTGGTCATATCCACATGCTTTGTAAATCTAGGGCTCCTTATGTTTCCCCTTCCCACTCCACCCGGCTTAGCGCGGCTTTGGCGGATGAAAGGACAAGGCCTTGTTATATTTTAGCCTAAATAAGCACACTTGACTTTTCCTTAAATCTTTTTATACCCCCATCTTTTGCCTCCACGGGGGTGCAGGGGTTTCAAATCTGGCCTAATTTACTAATGGCTGCACTGTTGAGTGAAATAAGGCTTTTCCATCATAGTCTTCAATCCGGGTGAATTTTTAGTCTTTGCTCCTCACCATGTGGCATTAGAGGTTTTGTATATCTCATTGGCCAGACTTAAGATATTTTTTCTTCAAACATTGATCACTGAATATTTTCTGGAGTCAAATTTGGAATGAATATCAGCATGACATTTACATTTATTGTAATTGACAGCGATTGGCATCCAATTCATTTGAACAGAGACGGCCGGCATTGAACAATTATGTTTCACTGGCGATAGATTGTTGGATCGCTGCCGTTTGATCAAATATTGGACATTTTTACTCACAATTAATAGCGGCCGGGGGGGCTTCGGGCTTGTGAAAATACTGTATGATCCCTCAGGCTGCTGGTGAGATGTGGCTTCCTCCCCGTCACTCACATTTGTCGCTATTCCCCAATGTTATATGTGTGTGTGTGACTGTGTGTGACTGTGTGTGTATGTGTGTGACTGTGTGTGACTGTGTGTGTGTGTTTTGAGCTCACTGCCCCAAGCATGTCTCGTTTGAAAGTGCTGTCACTCCCTGCTTCCTGCCATCCATTAACACCCGCCATTATCATGCTAATCTACATTGTATGATTACATAAAGTAATTTATGCACACTTCTATTCACCCGTGGCTACACAGGGACATTTGCCCCTATTGTCAAATGTTTTTGGATATAAAAAGCAAAAGGAAAAAAAAACAATCGTATATTTCCTCGGTCATCAAATTTCCTTTTTTTTTTGTGAAGATGTAGTCGCACTTTTGGAAAAACTTGGCATTTTAGCTTATGAATAAATGCTCTCCTGGTGATTTGCAGAGGTTTGCCTACTGAGAAAGTAATCGCCCTAAAATCTCTTAGTGCGCATGCTGCTTTGGTGTTCGTGAGGAGACTACAATTTCAGTCCTGGCGGCTCCATATCGGGGAAAAAATAGGAGGAATGTTTTGTTTTGAAAGTAGAGGGCAGAAGATGAGCTCTCTTCCTCATTTATTCACAGCTAGTGGAGTAATTAGGAATGCAGAGGGCTGTTAAATTAAAAGTGAATTGCACTTATTAACATTTTAACTACCAACCCCACCCTCTTTAGACACTAAACAAGGACAGTTTCAGCTCTAATATGCCTGAAGAATCCCACTGAGGCCACTCTTTATGTATCTCTAAAACAAAGACCTTTTTTTAAAGTAAGATCTCCCCTTTGTTTAAACAACCCAGCATTTAACATTCAACGTAATGCGCCCAGGAATGGTGGCCGCCGTCGTCGGGAGACGCGCCAGGCAGAGCTTCTCAAACTCTTTGCTTAATGGAACGCTATTTGTGGTCAGATTGGATAGCTAATGGTAGTCCCTTCGAGGGTAACTCTGCAAATTAAATAGCATGGATTCACATCTGTCAGACAAAACCAGGAGGCTCTTTGTAATCAATGACCCAAACCAAGAGAGGCTCCGTAGGGGGGCGCCGCCGCCGCCATCATGGCGGCGAGCGCGGGAGGTGCCGCTGGGGACGGAGGCGACTCACCTGCTCGAACAGCAACTACGCTAGGCTTGGGATGCCCGTGACCGGAGAGGCGGCACCGCCGGCGGGGTTAATGTACATTTATAGAGCGGGTCAAACTACTTAAGCAAGGCGCTGATTTATAATGCAGCAATGCAATGCGACTAAACTGTAAAGGGAATTCTTTCTCTTTTTTTTCCTTTTTTTTTTCTCCTCTGCAAACACTGCCGTCGGTGTTGTGTTAAAACGTTGAACCCCATTAATTTTATCACTCCCCCTCTCTCGTTTCGCTCCTTCTTTAAATTTTGTTTGGAGGAGAGACTAGCGAGACCTCCCGCTGTTGCGGAGAATTTCCTCTCGTTGTTAATTTTCCCTGCTCCATATGGCGCCACAGACACTTCACCTGCAGGCTGTAGCAGGCTGGAGCAGGCTGGAGCAGGCCGTGCCGCAGCCAGCAGACGTCCTCGGGCTGCGCCTGTCATTTACGCGGGCCCGTGCAGCTGTTGGAAGTAGTCGGAACGTCGTTGCCCGTCACTCGCGCCGTTTTCCGTGAGGTGCTCTTCTGCAAATGTGGTGGAATGTCAAATTAGATGCGACTTAAGCGGAAGCCGTCCATATAAAAGATGGGCTTGACTTTGGGCGGGTCAGACTGTGGGGGGGGGGAAAGAGTTCATGCACCATGTGTTGGGGTACGTGTGTCTTTTCAGGGGCCTCGCTGCTTGCCAATGGCGCAGCGGCGGGCTTTCATTGTGGCTTGTCATTGATTAGGCAAGGGTCTTTAATTCTAGCCTACCCCATGTTGTGATTCATTTGCATGGCGTGTCAAGAAGTAATGGAGGTTGAGCGCGCCTCTTTGAAACTCTTCAAAATGTTGCCCTAATGTACATGCTGCCGCCAGCAAAGAGATTTCTGATTTATTGTGCCACTTATGTTTCTTAATTCCTCTTCATCTTCAATTTGTTAGACGAAATGACTGCTATCTACATATTGTATATGGTAGTACTGCACCAGAGTGTCGAAATGTTTACATGGGTAAATCTATATCTAGGCCAAATGTACATAGCGTATAACAAAATATTCAACATTTATTGCAATTGTTTTCAAGCCTGTTTGCTTATCCTATGGAAATGCTTCTACAAATGATATGTTATTTATTTTTAACTCTCATTGAAAATTGATGCTGTTACCTTGACCCTATTTTTTTTGCATTTTAGTAGCTGATATCTGGAAATATGGCCAAACCCACTCAAATACAGGCCGCTTCGATGTGTCTACTAACGAAAAAACAACTTTACAAATGCAAACCTTCAAGTGAAAGTTTCTGAGGTCAGACTTTATATTTATGTCATTTTCTTTTTATCTATTATTTTATTGTGTTTTTCATGATATACTGGGTACTTTATCATGTATTGTATATTAATTTATGTTCTCCACTTAATTTTAGCATGTACTTTGAAGCTGAAAAAAAAACAAATAACAGGTAATTAAATGTTAACTCTTGGAAATGTTGGCATCAAGGCTCATGTCTAAAAGCAGTAAAGAAGGAAAAGCAAATGAGTAAGCATTGCCAGTAATCACTTCCAATCCAAAAGCGCACGAGCTGCATGTCCCTCGTCATCCCATCATGAATCTTAAAAGATTCCAGCTCACAGAGGTCTCTTTTCCCATTATGTTTGAGATGAGATGTGAGGTTAGGGGAAGCTACTTGTGGGCCAAGATGGGCTTTTTCAGCAAAAGTTGGGAAAATGTAGTGATAACATTTGCAGACCTCTCGGGGATGCCACGTTCAGGGTCAAAGCTAAATCTGTACGCCGCCGGCATGAGGCCAAGCTATAATTCCGGCACAGACGAGCGCAGAGCTAACCTCGGTGCAGCTCAGGGCCAGCGATTTTGGCGTGGCTACAGGATCGCTGGGATAACAACCAAGGCAAATATACCTTTCGTCCGTCCTCCTTTCTTTTTGGCCTCTGCGGATATGAATGTCCTTTTTAAGGGTCACTTGACCCTAATTAGAAATCGTTTTTATAACTACGGTACATTAAAAAACGGACAAAATTACGAACACATCACCTAACAACCTCAAAATCGCACACACTTCGTCTTGTAAGTGTTGACAAATACATTTAATGACTAATTATACCTGATGATGACACATTATCCATCTGTATGATACATCCATTTTCAATCTGATGATCCCCTTCATTTTTTTTTCTTAGTTTTAGTGAAGGCATCAAACCTCATGTACCCACACAGCAAGTCATTTAACAACACGCCTTTACAAAGACCAAGTCTATAAAAATGATAACTCTCAAAAATGAAAAGCTACCCACAATTCCGGTTTCTATTCATATTCATCCAATATATCAATTTTCTATTATATTAAAGTATGATATCAACATGCAATCATGTTAATAGATCTTACCTATTGTGAGTCATGGCTCATTCAACTGATAAATATGTAAATTAAAATGTTTTATTGTTGATAGCCAACATTAATCTCATTTGGATGTCTTAAACCAAATTAAATGCGAAAAGTGCGCCACATAGGTGTTTCGCAAAGTGAGTTGATTTCATTTTGGAATTAAAAAGGGAAATGAGCAGGGGACGTCGCTTTTTTCTCTCTCCCTTTTATTAGGAATGGTAATGAAAAATGTTATTGACTCGAACAAATGGAAAATACACCTGGAAATATATATTAAAGCTTTCCAATTTCTCTCTCTCTCTCTCTCTGTAGTTTGCAATTATAGTTGTTTCGGCAATAGCCCCGGAATTAATTTTGCGTGCACGCTGATCATTTTAGCGGTGTACAAAGAATAGGTTATTATGTTGCATGGGGAGGAGGCCAAAGCAAAGCGTTATTTAATTGAAAGAATGGATCAATAACAGCTGGAGCACTTTGTCACAAGGCCTTGTGAAATGAGCAAGTAATTTACTGTGGACAATATTAAGTGGAGTCCAGGTGTAAAAGCATAAAGTGCAAGCTGGGCCTCCGTCATCTGTTCAAGGTCTGACCAGACTGGGATTTTACAACCTCCCATTTCACTTGATGGAGACCAAAATACAGTCACGGTGCCAAATTAGTTCACAAACAAGCTGGTTTGATGAGAACTTTTTCTAAAAATACTTCACAGTTGAACTACTACGTTATCGATTCGGACATATTATTATGCCGTAAATGTGCAGAGTAACACTACAGACTTTGACCCAAAAGTGCATTTAAAAAATGTAGATTTACATAATTATTATTATTTTTTTAATGCATTTTTCCATTAAAAGCCAAAAACAGAGTGTAGTGTTGTATCGGTGAGTTTTAAAAAAAATGGCCGTCATCTTAATTCACCAACATCCTTACAATGTTTGTCTGCAAAAGGTTGGCCCACTTTTGTGACCTTTTTTCAGTATTTTGTTATTGTAAAGTTTACAGAAACTCATTTGTTTCTTCCCCGCATGACTAGAAACAAATTGTCGTTTTCCCTCACTAGTTCACAATCCAGTTGTTCATTGCAGCTGCATGTTGGTAAATGTTTTCTCTCGTCTACACTTGGCCTATGCATCATTGCTCTCAGGCCATCAACATCTATGTTTTATTTTTTTTATTTTTATACGTATGTTTTGTTGAAGAATCTTGAGTAAATTAGAGCAAACTGGCACGTTGCCCAGTATGCAAATTCATGTGCTAATTCGCAACATGATTTCACTTCAACTTGCGAGCAAATGAGATTTTAATTGAAAATGAGAGGAGCGTTCACTGAGGATCTCACTGGAGATTTGCAGTAGGGGAGTACGTAGTGCTTTTTTTCAGATTGTTTAACGAAAAAATACTTTTTATACTTTCAATATTTGAATATATAGATGACAATGTTTTCCTTGGTAGAGGTTAGAGAAACTGCAGTGTGAAATTAACATTGCGCTTCATCTACTCGTCTGAGCGCAACGAGGTGGGCTATTAACATTTTTTTCTCCTATTTTCATTATGTTAATGGTGTTAAAACACAGCCACCGATTGCCACCAGCGGCGCACTGATTTGGTCTGGCTAATCATAAAGTGTCCGAATGGGTCATTTTGATTATGAGACGCTAATTATGTAGTGCTTCTCTCCTCTCTTTTCTACCTTGACCCACGCTCTTAATGGTAAGCATTTATGAGTCCCGGGAAGGAAAATAGCAGCAAAAGATGTCTGCCCGTGTTATGTTCCACTCATGCTTCAGTGCTTCCCTTTAAACTTCCTAAATTGCGCCTGACAATAAATAGATGCCCAAGTCTCTAACTGCCACTGTTAGATTAGATACCATTAGATATAATAGAAACTCTTCCCCTGTAATATTTTCATAGGAGTTGGAGGCATTTGATTAATCTTACTACATTTTATTGCATTGCTGATTTTTTTTTCCCTTTTCACTCTACTGTAAAGACATTGTAGACAAGCTATTGCCATTCCCTGGCTCCCTCTCCTTTTACACTCATTCATCCTCCGCTGTTATTGCAATGCATTGTTGATGAGGTGAGTCGGCGTCTTATGTGCTTTCACTCCTAAAGTCATTCCTAATGGAGTGGAAACCTTATATTTTGTTTCCTAATGAAGCACAGGAGTGGCAGACAGCTCCGCTTGGCCTCTCCTACGGAGCCAGCGGCCTGAATACAGTAGAATCCTTTGGGGGGGTGGGGGCCTTAGCCCTTGAGCAACAGATTATATTTTGCATTCAGAAATCGCTGACAATATTTGTAAAAATCTAGTCTCAAGTGTTCATTTGGAAAGCAGGAAAAAAATCCGTTGAGCCGCTGAATTGTGGGCCAGATCGGCACGTCAGGTCATTTTGTGTGGCCCATAGAAGCAAATCATTTGTATTGATTTCATGTTTCTTGCTAAAATACTTTTATTTCCCAAGATTTTTTTCCTCTACTAAAAAGGTTGAGCATTAATGTTTTGTTACTATACTCTATACTAATACTATCCAAAGTTTTACCTGGCTTTTGATTTTGCATCACGTGTTGACTAAATTGGTTATTGTTCTTGTTTGTGTATATTTAATCACTTAAGGTGATCCTATATTAATGGTTTTCTAAGTAAACCCAATGTTGACACCAGTCTGAGTTACCATATGTTAGATTGGATTGAAAATTGATTGGATATCCATCTTTGTCAATGGCACAAAAACATGATCATTCACCCCTAAGTTAGAATAAAGTGACAAAAATATCATGGAGGCAAAAGTGTATTCAATATATTTTATATGGCTAAACAACATACTACTATTTAATCTGGGTTTGTATAACCCATACACTTACTTTAAACCAAATTGCATCAGTTAATGTACTAACAAAATCAAATATACACAGCATCCTCTGCACCTTTTATCTTTACTATTATCATTAGTATTTGTTTTGCCTGTGCACAACACAATAGCCTTGTTTTTTTTCATCGGGTGAAATTGCACCATAACTTTGGCAATGGAAATGGTGGACATTTTTGGGACGCTCTCAGTGGCTCCAGGCTCCGTTTAAGCTGGCCCTAATTTGAGCTGCGTCAAGTGTAAAAGTAATTTGAGCTATTCTGAGCTGAGGTTTCCCTGCAAGGTCATTTTTGAAACAAAATGTCTCCATAATCTAGGTCACAACACAATCGGCTGCACTTTTTCCACCCAAACTTGCGTCCCTCTTTCCTCCCCTCCTGCCATGCTGCTTATAATTAAACACATACAATTATCCTAAATTTAATGGGATTTCAGAACCACGCTTTTATTTAAGAGGTAATGAATAATATTTTAATTGCATATGTAACTGTGGAATCCAAATGTGCTGCTATTATCACGTGTAATTACTACGCCGCAGTTTTCGAGCGCGTGAGCTCCCGATGTGATCAGCGGCGCTCGCTGGCAGACTGTCGCCTTTTTTTTTTTCTCCCCCTCTTTCCTCTTGTATTCTTCAATCTGCAGCGTAGCGGTGACTAATTGTGAAATAATGCAGCTGGATAGACACACTTAAAACATATGTGCTGTGTCCTATTGTTTATTGATGTCTGTAATTAATGATATAATGCGTGCCGCTGAAGTAGTTTGACCTCTGAACCAGTCATTACTCAGAGTGTAGCGGCATCAATCAAACTGTGCTTTTCTCACATCTATTCCTGTACACCCCCTGAGGGACTGACAGAGCACCCACTGTATCCTCATTTGTATTCAGCTGACCAAGGCCTCCATGTGAATGATTTAGCGCTCTACATCACATATACAGCGCATGAGGAGCACTAATACGAGATTTACAAGCTACTGCTGAAGTTCATAACAAGGCCTAAAGCTCTGAACAAAGCTACTTTGTACCTCTGCCATGCGGAAAGCTATTGTTTTGATTGCCATTTTTTTTGCCAGCATTTGGGGGACTAGTAAAATTCTCCAACTCTCTCTTACCTAAAAACTAACCTATTAGAAATGGGTGTGCTTTATGGAGCTGACATACAAGCAAAGATAGGGCATTCTAGGATTATTGTATTTCACTCTTCCCAGAAGAATTTGTGTTCATTTTGTCAGAAGATGAATGGAATCTTTTTCTGTGTTTCAGAATACGAATAGGCGAAATCCAATTTACCGCATAATCCGGACTATAAATCGCATTTTTAAAAATATTTCTGCTGAGGTGTGATTTATTTTCCAGTGGAACTTATTATATAACTTAATTTAATTTGTTTTTGATTTTATTAAACAAAATTCCCCCCCAAAAAGCAAATTATACTCCTTTGCGTAATTTTGCATTTTGTGGCTAGTGCAACTTATTTTCAGGTGTGACTTATAGCCTGAAAAATATGGTATATTTCTTAACATCACCAACTAACAAGTTAGATGATATACTTTTAGTTTTTTATGTTGCCATTTCTATTCTTTGCATAGTAACTCTGCCCGCATACTCTTATCTGACCTAGCTTCCTCACTTCCATCTTACACATACAAGTAAACACTTGAAATTCTATTTATAGTTCACCGTATATTGTGTAACGATTTCTCTTGATACCCACCTTATGGGTGTTTTGGTGAAGGTCTATCTTGTTGTGATTTCTGTTTGTTTTTCAATGGGCTTCAGTTTACAGTATTTACTGGTTCCACATGTATCGAACCCATGCGGTGGAATGCCTGCCATGTTTGGGGTCTCTCTACACTTGACTGCCCAGCCTCAGGTCGCCGCACGCTAAGATCACGTCCCACTTCGGAGAGCAACCGAGCAAACAACACAGTCAGTTTAAAATAAGTCATTCCATTGTTAATTAAAATGGCTTAAAACGTCACTTTAAGGTAAAAGAGGTTCTGGAAAAGCAGTTGAAACTCTAGAGAGAGCTGCCGAGGGGTGTTTCGTTAATACCACATGAAATTAAATTGTGCATTACCTCACTTTGGAAGGTGCCAGACTATTAATGGAAAGCGGTAACTGGCTTGGTTTGCTCTCTCGGTTCTTTAATTTCACAGTGGCCCCCAGATGTTTGGTCTTGCTTGGACTCATCCACGTGTAGTTGTCTACTTTCCCATCCTGCCTCAGGCCCACTGTGGTCTGTATTGTGTTAATGGGTCAGGAGAGTCCATCAAGGACAGCGAGTTGGGCAGTTTGCACATCGGGGGGATAATTATAGGGTGATTGGTGCCCTCATGCTCCCTGCTCTCCTTGCTTTGTTAACTTTACACCTTACATAAATGCAAATGTCTGCCGCTGGGCCTTGTGCAAACATATCCTGAGACCTCCTTTTTCTTGCCTTGTTTTATTGTTATTTGTCCTATTCATTTTTTTTTCTAGAATTCCAATTGTATGGTACCCATTTAAGTTATTGCTATAGTATATTGGGTGATTAGCCAGATTTGCTCTTCCTGCCTTAAACTGTCAGCAGAGACACATCAAGTCACTTCAGTACCATGGAGAGTTCCTCCTATACCTTGAGTGTTTGGAGCAAAAAAAAACCTCTCACTTCACCTTCAAGTTATGTGGAAAACACCAGGAAGGGACCTCATCTGAATGGCCGGGGTGCCAGACGTGGTGTTCACATTTAAGCCCTTCCCCCATGTATGCATATCATCCACCCTGAGCCATTCTATCTGTATGGAAATTTGGGCTCCACAGCTGGAATCCCACAAAGCACTGTCATCTACTAATAGTTATTATCTCTTTGGGCTGTTCCCTCTCAAAAAGCCCTGAAATACAAGCGCATCACATCTTTATGGTAATGCCTTACAATGCAGCCTCGGGCTGTATGGCACACAGACCTTTTGTGATCATTAAGATAATTCCCATTCTCACTTGACTCCTCATTACACTGCCCACACCACATAGCGTTGGATATAGACAAATTCCCGTGTCTTTGTTTATACGACCTATCAAGTGACCAATTGTTAAAGCGTCGGAGATGATGGTGAAATTTTAGCACGCCAATAACCTTTTCCACTTTGATTTTTTTAATACTGTTTCACAGATTTTATTTGATCATTGTTATTATTGTTATATATTAATCTTGATTCTCTTATAATTTCATTTCATCTGTGCGTTTGGTCTGTTTTAGGCACCAAGGAAGGCCGGCTTTGTCTTTCTCTTCATACTTTGAACTGGAAAAAAAGGTATATATTTTTTTACTAAATGAATAAATGCACATTTTAAAATGATTCTTTATCTATATATAGGATTTTTTTCTGTCATTTGAAGTACATTACTGTAATGCTCATATTTGATTGAAACAGTCAGGGGAGTTGTATATTTATTAATTTGAATTTGAGGCATTAATTTTTATAATCATTTTATCATACATGTCTTTAAATGGAAACTAAACCCAAGATATCAAATTTTATTTATATTCGGAACTAAAATATCTTGTTTGCTCTGTACTTAGATCTACAAAAATAAGATATAAATATACTATATACCATATGTACTCTAATCCCCTCCTGCTTTATTAAAACAGCATATAAATCATCAGCAACAAGTAGATTTTATTATAGCTTCCAATGCCAAATTTTAATTACATCATCATCTACACTTACTTACTGAGCTGTGAGCTAATGTAGATTTATTTTTGTGGATGTTTTTTTTCCTCTAGAATATCATGTATTTCAATATATTTGATGGAGAATCTTTCAAGCGCCATTGAAATTGCACTCTGTATTAGCAGGCTAAGCACTACTTGAGCTTTGAAATTAAAAATCATTCATAGAAAATGAATATATTACTGACTAAGGTGCCTCATTTGTGTTCGGAAAAAAAAATACCACGTCAGTTAGTGAGTTAGTCCATGAATTGACACTGCGTTGTGGTCCAAAAGACCAATTTCTAACTCTTGATAACAGCATTTCAATATTTTTCCTCTTTAGAAACATTTTTAGTAAGAAATCAAACATCAAAACAATACACTTGACTATATTGGAACACCAGCTCTGGATATCACAATGACCTGTTTATGGTGCAGTCCATTTTTTTCCACCCAAGATCACCACACATTTTTGCACAAGGTGATGCATATGGCCAGCAGGTTATTTATGCATCCATATGACACGATGAGTTTCAGGTCAGCTGTTGAAAAGCGAGATCGCGACCGGCGGCGTCCTTGCACGTCCCCGCCGAGGCCCACGTGAGGCGTCTGCCTCACACAAAACAGTAATTGCAGGGTGATTGGCACAGCTTGTTCCTTGCAGCCTGTGTCCCACACTTGAAGGTCCCCCTCATTGTCAAACAGCCTTTTAGCACCTTTGTTCCTCTCTTTCCCTCAGGACCTTGCAGCTCACCACTGGCAGATGAGTCCCACTCTGTAACAAAAGGGTCCCTGCGCTCAACCTCATAGGATGCAGTGATGAAATCCCCCCCCCCACCCCTCACTCACTCACTCACACACACTCCTCTTGTTCTCACACACACTTTCGGAGTAGAAACACCCCGTTTAGCAGCCGAGGCTGTTTCAGGGACGGGGGTCAAGACCCATGAGTGGGCTTTTAGGAGGCAAACAAACACCAGAGCAGCAGAGAAGTGATGTCTTGTTTACACATTAGCAAACATTTAGCAAATCTCTGGCGGCTTCGGCGGCGCCGACGTCTTTTGTCGCGGCCGCCGCAAAACAATGCAAAATGATTGGGGATGGCGGCTGCAATAACTGACAAAAGGTCAACTGCAATAACTCATCCATCACTCAAATAACGGTGACGGCAGCACAGCGTTATTAGCCAGCAGCCCTGTAATTGTCATCTCTTCTCGCCTTCCACCGTTAATTTTTCGCCAAAACAGCCGCTTACAAACTGCATCTTTCCAACACCGTGTAATGAGGTGATGACCAACCACTTGTTATAATTGCTTCAGTCTCAAGCTTATTAATCATATGTAGAGTTATTTAAGGATGCATAAATTAATCTTAGAATAAAAAAGCCCATCAAAGCTTCAAAACAATTAAAGAGTAAGGTAAGATTTCCCATGGGTTGACACTTTTATTTTAATAGTGTTCAGGTGATTATCATACTTTGATTCGACACTGTGATTAATGCAGACACACTTTTAAATGAGCTGCTCTCTCTTGCACATAAAAAAAGGTAGAACAAAACAGATAATGACCTTGCTGACTTTGCTCATCTCACCGCCCTGCACCAAAGGTATGAAAACACGCGAATTTGTCTTTTCACATGTCATTCATATTCATTGAATGGACCAAAAAAAATGGGTTTGACTAGAGTGTGACCCCACTGAGCACAAGGGGAGGATGTAGAAAAAAAAAACAAGCGTCAATAAGACTTTTGAGTCTTTGGATTACTGGAATGACATTGAATGAGTGGAGAATGGCTTCATTATACACATTGGCTGATTAATAAGAACCTGAAGGCCTAAAACATTGCCATTTTTGTGGGGGATAAAATAAACGAATGATGAGGAAATGACTGACAATCATAGTCATTTGTTTTCCCATTTCAAATTTGAAACGACATCAACGTTCCCCATTGTTCATATCATTGTATTTTGTTATATTAACAAAATCTAGTCCGTTGATTATGCGTGCCCAAATGTAGTCGTACCAATGTCCCTGCCATGCTCAGGACCCCGAATGAGTCTCTGGTAACTTGCATTAAGACAATTGGAAATGGTGAAGCCTGAGCTTCGTGGACTTGAAAATGGCTGACGCGTTGAACCATTTGTCACGTATGCTTCTTTTCAGCTTGTGATCTTAAGAGCAGCTGCTTGTCACCACGCGTGTGTACATGTGAGTGATGCGCGTGCATTGTGAGTCCGTGGGAACACGGCACGTGACGGGGGTCCTGCCACATGCTTTACAAGTGCTATTTGTTGAACAAAATACAACACTCAATTTGGTTTTTGTGTATGAAAAGAACAGTGATCAAATCACACAAATATTATGCCTTAAAATTTTAGCCTATTTGATCAGCATTTAATAAAATTGGGCTTTTTAAGAACATTTTTATCTTGAAATGACATGTTCTCTCATTGGTTTCCAATGACAATGACAGACGTCCAATTCATTTTGACTCACAGGGCTGACAGCTCAATGTCAGGAAATTATTTAAAACAGTATCAGTAAATTTCTATGTCAGATTTTTTGTTTTATTTTTACTTTTTGCGTTGTTTAGAATTCTTTACCCCCATTGACTCCATGGGAGAGACTGCACAGCAAGTTAAAATGGATTGGGCATCTAGCACTGTCAATGTCATGTAAGATGACTTCCAATTTAAAATTAATTGTATAACAATCACTGAAAGCAGCAGGCAAGTAAAATATTATAATAAAGTAAATCTATTTTATTATTGTGAGGCCATAACTCAATGTAGTTTATTCATTTGAATTCAATGAATATTGTTACTATCCATATTTTTAGGAAGTGATTATTAACGAATACATTTCAGTGGAGAGAGTACATCCACATATTTGGACGTTTTATTTTGGGTCATGTGTAGGCCACACCAGAAATGATAGGGTTACATGTTTTTTTTAAATGACTAAAATAGTCCCTTTCCCTCTTAAGAGTTAATTGCGTCCCAGATCTTGTATTCATTTTCTGTCAAGTGTGTGTGGGGGCGTGTGTGTGTTTGTTTAACACACTTGTGCTGCAACCCAAACCGGCTGAAACATGGTGAGGGGGGGGGGGGGGGGGGTGTAGTAAGCGGAGTAGAGCAAGGCAGTAAGAGAGGCAGTCCCATCACTAAAGCAAACACCCCGGCATCATTTGACACACTCCTCCTTGTCTCTCTTCCACGCGTGTGTGAGAGGCGCTCCGCACCAACATTGAAGGTGAGTTTTGTCAGTTTAACACGACTCTCTCATTGCTTATTGCAAATGTAACGATCGCGTTAAAAGTGCATTTAAAGCATGAAATCCTTCTTTCTCCATGTCAGCGCAGCTTCCATTCGTCCCCCAAAATGGAAGCCATTCCAGCGGGCCGTGACTCCAGCTCGTCGCCGGGCTCCAAGCAAGAACTTTCCTACTCCACCCCCAGCAACCTGAAGCCCAACCAAGTGGGCGAGACGGTTCTGTACGGAATACCCATCGTGTCCCTGGTGATAGACTGCCAGGAGAGGTTGTGCCTAGCGCAGATCTCCAACACTTTGCTGAAGAATTATAGTTACAACGAGATCCACAACCGGCGCGTGGCGCTGGGCATAACCTGCGTGCAGTGCACCCCGGTCCAGCTGGAGATCCTTCGCAGGGCCGGCGCTATGCCCATCTCCTCCCGGAGGTGCGGCATGATCACCAAACGCGAGGCCGAGAGACTGTGCAAGTCCTTCCTGGGGGCTCACTCGCCCCCCAAGCTTCCAGAAAATTTCGCCTTCGACGTGTGTCACGAGTGCGCGTGGGGCAGCCGAGGCAGCTTCATTCCAGCCAGGTACAACAGCTCCAGGGCCAAGTGCATCAAGTGTTCCTATTGCAACATGTATTTCTCGCCCAATAAGTTCATCTTCCACTCGCACCGCACGCCAGAGTCCAAATACACGCAGCCGGATGCGGCCAATTTCAACTCGTGGAGGCGACACCTGAAACTCACTGAAAAGAGCAACCAGATGGATATATTGCACGCGTGGGAGGACGTCAAGGCCATGTTCAACGGGGGCAGTCGCAAGAGGACGCTGCCGAACTGCGGCTCCGATTCGGGCTCGCCTCTCAAGTCTCACGGCCCCCCGAACCTCCACCGCCAGTCGCCCGAAATCCCCGCCAAGATCCTCGGCTGCGATGACAGCCGCGTCAGCGTGGGCCCGCGCAGTTACCCGGTCATCCCGGTTCCGAGTAAGGGTTTCGGCATGCTGCAGAAGATTCCACCACCGCTCTTCCCGCACCCGTACGGCTTCCCGGCGTTCGGCCTGTGCCCGAAAAAGGACGACGGTAGCGGCACTGGCGGTGGCATCATTGGCGAGCAGAGCAAGGCGGCTCTCCTGTGGACTGGCAAGGACAGCGCCTACCCGTCCTTCCCGGTCTTCTGGCCGGCTGCAGCGGCGGCTGCAGCGGCGGCGGGTGCCCTCCCCTTGCCTCCCTACCCTCAAAACCCCCATAAAGCTCCACCCGAACTGCTCCCTCTACACAGACTCGCCGACGCGGACGTTTCCGAGTCCACCGACATGTCCACCACCAAGGCCGACAACGATCGCTGTTCCAGCACCCAGTCCACGCGAAACGAGGACGACAAGTCCGGGGACGAGGGGAGGCCGCTGGAAGGACCGGCCTCCTCCTCCGCTGTTGCCGTCTCGGCCCCACGGAAGGCCAGCTACGTGTCTGCCTTCCGGCCCGTAATAAAAGACGCCGACTGCATCGCCAAGTTATACGGCAGCCGAGGAGCCTACTCTCGAAGCGGCTACTTGTCTCCGGACTTTTTAAGCGAGAGCTCCAGTTACCGGTCCGCGTCTCCGTGCGTGGACAGCGAGGGCGATGCGGACGTGGATGTGGACGTGGAGGTGGAGAGCAGTAAAACGCCGGAGGACGAGGACCCCTACAGGCCACTGTCCTTGATGTGTCCCCGAAGCCCTCCTCCGGGGCTCACTCACGACTTGCCCCCCAGCGACTCGGACTCGAAGGGGGCACCGGCGCAGGAAATGGATGCACTCGAGTCCCAGAAGGCGAGCCCACGCGTGGGGTCCTTCGACAGAGATGGCCAAAACAAACACTTGACAGACGCGAACGTCGTTGCACCCTTTTGCCAAGTGAGTGGCTCTTGTGAAAAAAAACAGTTAAAAAGATGAATATTTCCGATTATTTAGTCAAATAAATTCATTTATTTTTTTGAATTCTTTGCAGGTTTTCATGCAGGAACGAAGCGAGTTGCAACAAGCGCGCAGTCCGTATCATTTCAGACCTGCCAGCTACTCACCGGCCGGCCTCACAACTCGTGGTTGGTCGTCATCCTCCACAATGTTTCAAAAAGAGAATTGGTGTAAATGCCCATTTTTAATACGTGTTTTTCCTCCAAGATGAAAATGCAAGCAAAGAAGAGCCGTCTTCCACAGTGGAGGAAGTGGAAAGCAAATCTTTGCACGAACAAAGCAGCGACGATAACATGCGAGAGCAAGATGAAGGTACGCAAGTTTATTTTCTATAAATATATATAGATATATATTTTTAATTAATCATGAAAAAACATATTACTTAGATGAAGAATCGGCAAGAGCTTTGAACCCACAAAGAGGCATACGGAATATGGCAAAAGGTATGGAATCATTTTATTTGGATGGTGATAATAATTATTTTAGCATTGACTATCATTTGTATTATTTCATGTACAATATTACATTTAAAATCTCTGCTCGATTTATTTTATGTGAAAAACAAAGATTCTGTGTTACTGAAATAATAAGCAATTTGCAGAAATTCAATGTTTTGTTTTCTTGAAATGAAATAATTTAATTAGGTATTTGTTGTTATAAAATTGCATAATGTGCCTTGTGACAATAAACTAATTTTAAATCTTGTGCATCTGTGTGTAGAGGAACTACAGAAGCAATTGTTGGAACAGGTTGAACTGAGGAAAAAGCTTGAACGTGAATTTCAACATTTGAAAGGTGAGACCCCAAAATATTATATCTGGCCACTGCAGTGAATTATAAGTATGATTTATTATTTTTTGCCATTACATGATCTTGCTGCATCATTGCTCAACAGTAGATATAGAAATAGTTACTTCTCTAATATATTTGGATAAGGTAAAAATGGTGACATTTGTTTTACATTTTATAACACATTATCGTATTTAAAGAAAAACATTTATTTGATGCAAATCTATTTATTTGATGATGGAAATTGGCATTCAGAATTCTATCCCTCCAAAAATTGCGTATTTTACAACCAGTCCATCTGTATTCATACTTCTTTTCACTCTTCAAGAATGGATTTGAATGAGGAATGTGTGAATAAACTCTTTTTCATTGGCTCAAAGGAATGTACAATTGTATCCCTTGACCCTTGCTAAATTGTACTCTCTGAAAAGGGCACTTGGTGCTTTTCAAATGGTTATGGGTGATTGTATTACCTAGCATTTTTTTAACCTTTGTACAGCAGCAGAAATAGATACAAGAATACAACATTAAAACATGGACTATATACACTTGACCTATTTGACTTCAACATTTCTTCACTTCCATCACATCAAATATTATCTTGGAAATGTTAGACATCCCTATTTACTTAATTTTACAATATCACTTACAAATACTTGTTTTTGACCAATGATAAAAATACAATCTGATAGATTTCCCTATTGAATTAAATTAGTTGTTTTGTTTGAGATGCAAAGTAGCTTTAGAATTACATGAACTATTTAAGCCTTTGGTTATTGCTAAATACTAATATGGTTAATTTCTCAAATGAATTTACATCCGTCTTAAATAGAGGTAATGACAGACATCTATTAAATAGTTAGCAGCACCTACTAAAATAAACAGTCCTTTGTTAATATATGCAGAAATCTGTCATGACTTTGGTTCTTTTTGTTTTGATATTTTATTAAAACGAAGTTTCTTGGTGAATTGTATTTTCAATTTTGGCTTATTCTCATGACTTTAAATCAGTTTGCCCTATTTTTTTTTTGTTGCCCCAATTTTGCTTTAGACAACTTCCAGGATCAGATGAAAAGAGAATTGTCTTACCGAGAAGAGATGGTCCAGCAGTTGCACATCGTCAGAGGTGAGAAAAATAAAATAATCTAGTTGCCGTTTAAGGAGTTATTGTTTCATTCGATATTTAGAGCCACCACGTGCAGCGTGTACGGATACGTTTGATTGTTGTCTGTCGTTCCTCTCAGAAGCTCACGACGCTTTGCACCATTTTTCCTGCAAGATGTTAACGCCTCGCCACTGCACGGGGTCGTGCACCTTCAAGTCTCCTCTACTCCCACCGTGACGAGACCCTCAAGGAAGAACCTTCCACTTCACACAGCGGGGAAAAGAGACTCATTTGTTGTTGTGATATTTATTTTATCAAAATGTGTACTGTACATTTATGTGACGCTGTCTGTAGTCACAACCCATTGATGATATTTATTATTTGTGGCAACGTGCAATGACAATGTATGTATCATGAGTTGTAATAGTAACTGTTATGTCTCCATTGGCTCACATTTCTTTCAGTCTGGTGTATTTTATTTTATTTATCTATTTATTTATTTATTTATTTTCGTGTATTTCTGTGATCTTGATTCTTTCCAGGCCAGTCACCGACTTGATTTTTGACATCATGCACTTTAGATGAGTGAAACACTGGCAACGGGATTATTTGTTGCGGATGACGTGATTTTCTTTCTTCGAGTATTAGCCTATACCAAATAGGCCCATATCACTTTCTCTTGTAAAGCACATATTCTATTAAACTGTTTGCTCATGGTGTATTTGTTCACACCCCTGTGAATAAATCATTTTATTAAAAGATTTGAGGTTGGTCAAATTAGATTATATTTTTTCCCACATCCACTTTTAATTGAATTAATTTTAATGAGGTAAATGACTTCAACAGGTTAATAATCCATGCGTGGGTCGTTCCATATTATTTACATATTGAGATATTGGAATATGGGTAGTAGTTTAGTTTAGCTAAGTGGACATATGACCAGTTTTACATTTTTCTGTTTTCATAATATTTAAAGACTTACTCAAACAATGTACAAACACTTTTTTTCCTGGTCTCAAAATTACATTAGACAATGAAAAAGTATATTTTATATTTACATATTGGATGGCCAAGAATTGCTTTTCAAATATACAGTTCTGTAACTGTAAAGATATTTCAAATATAACTGGGAGAGGTAAATCCAAATGCTGTGATGTATTCTTTGCCAAAATATTTTTTTGAATAATTACATTGCCACTTCAATTGAACTTTCAGTTCTGTTAGCCCAATGAGTTAACGTAAAAGCAGCAAAAGAATGACATGCAGGGGGAAAACAAGTGATCTTTAGATTGGTACATTTGGTTTAAAACAGTTCTGATAGTATTATAAATGAGTCGAATAAAAGTGTACATACTACAGGTAAACTATCCTGTAATGCGGATCGAGCACACCCCCTGCCGTCTGTTGTGTGGAAGCACACATTGAACGTTTGAGACTTTGAGCTTCTTGTCCCCCGAGGACGGCTGCTACGCATGCGTACACAATGTCACAAGATGGCGGAGAGTACGGAACTAAAGGTAAAGCAAGCCTTTCCACTAGGTTGACAAATAGGCGGTTAGAATTGTCACATTTGAATTTCAAATAACGGGAACACAATTTCTCGAAAACCAGCGCCGAACAATACTCTTCTCATTTCTTATACGTCCATAATAAGGACACAGACACCATACAAACTGTTAGCTTGTTGGCTAGCCTGCTAGCACTAGCTTTGTTATTGTTGCCGACGCTCCGTTCGTCTGTTTGAGTTTGTGCTGTTTTCTTGCAAATTGCAAGCAGATCCCACATCGGAATGTCAAACCGAGGTGACAGTAACGTCTATGCTTTCAGAATAGCCCCACACTAGTCGGCCTCCACTGACATTTCTGAAAGATAAGGATTCAGACTGTTAGATCACTTATACTAACGGGATCTGGCTATTCCCTGGAAGGAAATGCCACTTTCGCGCTTTAAATTCGTGTTACTGTCGTTTAGCTGACGTGTGTACTCATTAGCGTATTTGCCAGACACTTTAATGGCATAAATCAATGTCCTCCCCCATAAAATTATCATGTTCAATTTGATGTAACGAGACCCCGCCTCGTTACAGATGTGTTGTATACTTCTAATGTCAATGTCTTCTCCCAATTTAACAGGACTCTTGAAAAATGTTATTTTGGCAAAGTGATCCAAATCGCACCCCAGATTTTACATTTAATCTCTAGTGTGGTGCAGAATGTTGCTCATAATTTGTGAATTTGAAGAATAAGAAGGTCACATTTATGAAACCATATCGAAATCAACACCTTAACATGTCATTTTAGAGTTTTGCATAGGACCTTATTTGTCTGCAGCTTCACAATGGAGCTTTCGCAAAAGCTTCACCCCACCTTAGTTACTGTTGCTAGTCTCTCAAGCTTTGTGACTCCGAAGGTAAAATCTATGACAGGGAGTCGTGTGTGTCTTCGTTTACTTTGTTGGTTTAAATTGTCATGTCAATATTGTGACTATACAGTACCCAATCATAATAACTGTTAATCAACTATTGTCACAATTTGTTCCCTGCAAGCGTCATGGATGGTATTCCCTAACTAGACTCTTCCTTTTTCTCCAGCAAATGGTAATGAGCCTTCGAGTTTCCGAGCTGCAAGTTTTGTTGGGCTTCGCCGGGCGGAATAAGCATGGGCGCAAACATGAACTATTGACCAAAGCGCTTCACCTAGTAAAGGCTGGTTGCAGCCCTGCCATGCAGATGAAAATTAAAGAGCTCTACAGACGGAGATTCCCGACCAAAATGGTTTCGCCGGTGGACATGGCACTGCCCGGCGTCCACCCCGCCTCCGGCCTTCCCGCGGGCCTCTTCGACAGCCACGGTTCCCCCTCGCCGCTGTTGCCTGTTTCACTCCTCGGGCCCAAGCATGAGCTCAGTCTGCCTCACCTGCCCTCAACTTTGCACCCCGTTCACCCCGACGTCAAACTGCAAAGATTGCCCTTCTACGACGTGCTGGACGAGCTCATTAAGCCCACCAGTTTGAGTGAGTTTAGTTTGACTTGACACAAGGATGCGTGTTAAGTTTCAGCTGCACTGACTACTGTTTCCTAACTTTTTTTTTGTAGCCCCCGACAACAGTCAGCGGTTCCAGGAAGCTTGTTATGCCTTTGCTTTAACGCCGCTACAAGTTCAACAGATCAGCAGTTCAATGTGAGCAACACAGCTCTCGTGTTTATGTCCTGTGAGCAACAAGATCCAAAGGGGGGAGAACGAAGCAAACCAATCCTTTGTAACACAAATATTTTCCTCTCTTTTTAGGGACATATCGGGGACCAAATGTGACTTTGCTGTTCAAGTCCAATTAAGGTATCAACTTGTTTAATGGATATTTTACTTCCAAAACAATGATGGGAATATTTGTCACCCTTGTGAGGAAAGGAATTGCCGTATAACTTCATTTTTTTTCTGGTAGGTTTTGTTTATCAGAGACAAGCTGTCCACAGGACGATCATTTCCCACCAAATCTCTGTGTGAAGGTGAATGGAAAGCCCTGCAATCTCCCTGTGAGTTGGCACATCCTATCAACAAACTGTGTTGTTTTTTCAAGTGGTTAAGCCAGCACAAAGAATGTGAAATAATAGAATTGTGAACCGCCCCACCCCCCCTTTTAGGGATACCTTCCTCCGACCAAAAATGGAGTTGAACCAAAAAGACCCAGTCGCCCAATAAACATAACTTCCCTCGTGCGACTGTCCACGACAGTCCCCAACACAATAGTTGCATCGTGGACCTCAGAAATTGGGAGGGTAAGAAGCACGAAAAGACTTGGTGAAACAGATGTTTGGAGGAGAGCGGGCGGGAGTCACCTCAACTTGACCCCCTTTTCCACATCTCTTTTCTCAGAGTTTTTCTATGGCTGTTTATTTGGTAATGCAGCAGTCGTCCGCTGTGTTATTACAAAGACTACGAGCCAGAGGTATCAGGAACCCGGACCACTCCAGAGCTCTTAGTAAGTTTATTGACTGCACCAGATTGTATTTGGGTGACCGAAAAAGTCCTCATGAAGCCTGTATTTTACTGTTGTGAATGAAGGCAAGAATATTCTGGTGGCCTATTGCAAACACATTTTTTTTCTATCCCTGTGGCCCTGCTTCTTTGACTTTCACCACAATAATCTAGCACTTGTACAACACTCCCCTCAGAAAATGTCCTCTTCTTGAAAAGAAACATCTAGCGCTGCTGTGTTTGCCAGAGAATATATAAACATTCCTCAAGATTTATGCCACGGCCACACATTTTTACTGGATAATTCTTCATCTTCTTCAGTGCTAGATTCTTATACACAGCTACAGTTGCTATTACACATTTTCATACTTTTTCCTTATTTGGAATTAGCTACCTTTGTAAGAAAGTATAGAAAGTCAAACATATGAAAATAATAACAACATGTCAATAATAACATGTACTCTACACCCGAGGCCACTATTTAGGAAAATAGTCTTCATGCTTTGTTCACTGCTCATTTTTGTGATGTGACGTTTTCTTCACAGTTAAAGAAAAATTGACAGCCGATCCAGAAAGTGAGATTGCCACCACCAGTCTTCGAGTGTCTCTTCTGTGTCCTGTAGGTCACCCCACTTCAACTTAACCCTGACAGTACACCTACCAAAATGAAGTACTTCACATCTGTTTTTTCTTCTTCTTTCATTTTTTTTTTTAAAGCTGGGAAAAATGAGGCTAACAATTGCGTGCCGAGCCTTGACATGCTCTCACCTCCAGTGCTTTGATGCTACACTTTATATCCAAATGAATGAAAAAAAGCCTACATGGGTGTGTCCGGTGTGTGACAAGAAGGCACCGTACGAGCACCTTATTATTGATGGGTGAGCACCGTGTACACAGTTAATGAGCATTAACAACAATGTCTTCCCAATTTAAATGAATTGGACATATATCGTCCACGGTAGAAAATGGATTCAAGTTTTCTTAATAGATCCACTTATGTGGACGCCATTTTTAGAAATGTCCAATAAATAAAGGGTTACATATAGGGGATTTGTTGTTTGACCAGGTGATCACATGATGAAAAGGCATTATTCAGTCTTGATGTCATTGGCACAGGTTATTTATGGAAATCCTGAACAGCTGTTCTGACTGTGATGAAATCCAGTTCAAAGAGGATGGAAGTTGGGCGCCCATGAAGTCAAAAAAAGAAGCGCATGAAGTTTCAGCCCAATACTACGGAGTAGACAGCAGTGAGTAGTAACACGTGCATTTTCAACCTCATGCAGTTCTGTGTGGAATCCTTTTGACTTTGCTGTCTGTGTTCTGTGTGCAGATGTGCCTAAAATTGAAAGCCAAGAACAGAAACACAGCTCGTCCAATGAGAACCCTAAAAAAGTGGATGTGATTGACCTGACACTGGACAGCTCATCGGAAGACGAAGTGGACGACGAGCCGCCTCCTAAACGGCCCTGTCCGTCCCTGTCGCCTATCTCTCCGCCTCCAACAAAAGGGTGAGTGTGCGACTTCCACAGTGTGCCTCGTCATTATTTTTTTCCCTTATTCCTAAATAGATGACCTTGATTTTCCTGACAGAGTACTGAACCTTCACAACCAGACGTCACCTGTGACGAGAGCTCCCAGCATGCCCCCTCTAGAGACCAGCTACATTCCTCCCCCGCCACCACTTATTCAGGACTATCGCCACTTTTATCACTCCGCCAGTGAACTGCCAGGTAGGCACCAATATTTAATGGGCATCTTTCATTTGGGAATTGGCATTACTCATTCAAATTTGCTGGGCACCGTTGGAAATTATATATATATATATATATATATATATATATATATAATAAGAATGATAGGGCAGTCCGTAGGGTGAGTGGTTAGCACGTCGGCCTCACAGTGGGGGAGCTGGGTTCAAATCCAGGTCGGTCCACCTGTGTGGAATTTGCCTGTTCTCCCCGGGCCTGCGTGGGTTTTCTCTGGGTACCCTGGTTTCTTCCCATATTCCAATAACATGCATGGTAGGCTGATTGGACACTCAAGTCAAAATGGATTGGTCAAAATGGAATGGCAGGCTGATATGTGGTATGGATTGGCAAATCATGTCACTCTTTTCTTTCCTTTTCTTTTAGATTTAAATTTCTTCTCCTTCCTCCAAGGCGACAATCAGGTAAATCTATCATAACATAAATCTTTGCCGCACGCGGACAGAATCACACTAGACCCACTTACAATCTACTCTGTTTTCCTCCTCCACACACATGCAGCATTACAACATGGTGATGGCCGCGGCGGCGGCCGCGTCGGCCTCGGAGGACCCGGACCTGCTCCTCAACCGCTACCTGCCCTACGGCTCTTCCCCCATGTTGCGGGAGCCGCCGGGCACGCCAGGAAGCAGCACGCTGATAGCCACCAACGGAGGCAGCAACAGCGGCAGCACCAGCAGTTTGGTGTCTTCCGGCAGTCTGCGGGACAAAGACCGAGAGCGCGATAGAGACAGCCACGCCATCTCGGGACTGTCGAGGTCCTCCGTAGAGGCGGCGGCGGCGGCCATTTACGGCTCCATATCCGACGTCATCTCTCTGGATTAGTTCCTCACAAAACTGACGCACCACGCAGACTTGGAGACCTGGAGGTCTTTGTAAATACGCAAGAGAGATGAAAGAATACAGTACTATGTACAGAGAGGAAAATCTATTTTCAATGTACTTATCAAGTGTATATAGACTTAGGACACTTCCTGTCCAGCGAGTGGCTTCAGTTCAATATTTTCTGTGAATACTGAAGACTTTTTCGCACCTCTTCATGTGGCCCTTTGATTATATTGTACCTTTTGTACTTGGTTTTTACAGTTTTGTTTTCAATATTCCATGTCGATGGCATTAGTTTATTATGTGCACAGAACTCTGATGAGGTGAGACCTTTACGGGACAGATTATTCAGCATACCAACTGGGCATTGTCACAGATGTTCACAAAACAAGTCACAGCAAATGAGGACAACCAACACCCCTCCCATCCCCCCAAGATGCATAGTTTCTGTAAAAAGAAAATGTGGACAGCAGAAAGGGTTTTGCCATCACTGTAGACATCCATGCCGTGGTCGCATTATTTTAAGGACTTATTTATAATATAACTTATGTTGGATGTATACTGTTGTTTTTAAAAGCATTCCCTTTGCCTCAAATTGTTGCCACTAGAAATGCAAATCTGGTCCTTATCACGCTCCCCATTCTCACTGTTTTTAACCCGATATTGTCCAGCATTAATGGAAGCTAAGTATGTATAATCAGTGTTGTAGGAAAATGTCTTCTCATCTTGTAAATGAATGGGTTTGATCCAGTAAGTGTTGGCATGGAAATCGGAAATAACCGGAAATATTAAGCTTCCTCCCGATGGTTCCCGCCTTCATTTTGCATTAGAATCATGTCGTCTTACTGTCCGCGTCCTTTTCAGCTCGCGTTCAGCAAACGGATAGGACACTTGCTCATTTGTTTTCCGCTTTCCCCGCTCAAACGCCACATAGAAATGAAGCATCTATCAGTAGCAACCACTTAGAGAGCGTTTCTCTCAAAACTCACCCCTTTTATGCATTGTGCCTCTGCTTTGTGAGGCCTTTGGGCTTGTAGTCTATAAGCTATTTAGTCTGATCTTTTGTCAATTGACAATATATTTGGGGCAACTTTAACTTGACATCCCGTTAGGCCCATCTATTAAAAGTCATCATGGACATCCCCCATTTTTTTTTCTTTGATTTATGCTTAACATTACTATTATTTATTATCAAATATTTTCAGCAATTGTTTGATTTGTGGCTATGCATTGCAGTCATTGTATGTGATATTTCTTTTGTAATGATATAATTAATGCTATTTAAAAGAAAATGTCATTGTTGCTTGACATGCATTGTAACATCTGTTTTCTTGTTCGTTTTACCTATCAGATGATGTCAATAACTCAATAGAGGCTTTGAGCATTTTGAACCGCTAAGAGGTCTACTGTGCTGTTTGATATTTATAAGAATTAAACAGAAAAATGTGCCTGTGTGGTTGACCATTGTAACATTATTGGTTGAATTACTGTAAAAAAAAGGAGCCCAAAATGTGGAAGCCATTTAACCTGAGGTCAGACCTAAATTCATTTTAATTCAATTCAATGAAATAGTAAATTATTAATCAATTGTATTTATTATTATTATTATTATTAATAGAACATGTTACTTTGTAAAAACTGCCTGAAACAATTATTATATAAGATTTATTTTTATTTTATTTCACATTTATGGTATTTTTTAGATCCTCATTAACGTATTGTTCTCACTCTAAAATGTGATTAATAATATTCAATAAAAGTCATTTATTTAGGAGGTGGGTTGTAAAGGGAAACAGTTATATAATGTGGTTTTATCCTCGTCGCGTTTTGCTTGGTCGCATTTGTCGACGTCACCAGATCGGTGATGACGTCTATAAGTGAGCGGCACCGTTTCAGATTGGAATGGGAGCTGGCGATTTTTCCCCTATTTTGATCGTTTAATCCGTGAATGGCGCCGAAACAGGACCCGAAACCTAAATTTCAAGAAGGTACCGTGCTTTCTATGTGTGTCGCGTTCCAATTGCGACGTTGGTTGGGGTACAATTCGATGGAATGAAACTCAGACACAAGCCAGCATCTCTACCGCTGCTAGCTTTCATTGTTGTTGCTATGGGCTTAGTGTATGCTTTTGTTTCAAAATCTACGTCTTTATCTATCTTTTTCTTGAATATAGTAAGTCTTATTTGACCAAAACTTCCCAATCATTGATTAAAATGCGTTTGCAAACGTTTAAACGTGCCCCATTTGTACCCTATTTTTCTGATATGCTATTAGCTCAATTTGGCTACATTCACAGTCAAGGTTGGTTGACGTTCACACAATCCCAAATGAGCTACACGTTTAGGAGTGCGTATTTTATTTTCAAATTGTAATATGATCACATTGCCACAAAATCGTGGCGATTGCACAGCAAATAAAGCATGCACGAACATTTTAAAAATAGCAAATGCAAATATATGATCTCAGCTAGGCTTTCACTTTAACTCGGTGCAGCTTGTGAATCGCATTCTTGACGTAATAAATAAATATTGTTTCTAGGTGAAAGAGTGCTGTGTTTTCATGGGCCATTGCTCTACGAAGCTAAGGTAAGTTTCCTAGCAGCCTGTCTTCTGTCTTCCACAGTCTTCTTTTCAAAGTCATATCTCTCTCCCTGCAGTGTGTTAAAAGTAACGTCAAGGAGAAACAAATCAAGTACTTCATTCATTACAGCGGCTGGAATAAAAAGTGAGTGAGCCGACAGTCAATCGCTTGGATTTGACTTGACCTGAACACCTTATTGTCTGCCTTTCCCTTTTGTTGTAGTTGGGACGAATGGGTTCCTGAGAGCCGAGTGCTAAAGTATGTGGACAGCAATCTGCAGAAACAGAAAGAGCTTCAGAAGGCCAATCAGTAAGTCCTATTTGTTTAGTTCTTCATATGGTGAAAAAGTTTCAAGAGTAAAATCTCTCCTTGTTTAGACCGCAGTATTTGAATGCCAAGTTTTTGTGATACAAAAAAGAAATCAAAAGTAGAACTGTAAAATTTTGCATGTGTCAATAAAGTGATAGGCCATATTTGTCCAGTTGTTGATTGCGAAGGTTGACTTTCTTTTCTGATCCTAGAGACCATTATGTTGAAGGAAGAATGAGGGGTGCTGCACCGAATAAGAAGATACCCGCGACCTCGCAGAAAAACGACGTGTGGGTGCAATATTTCCTTTTCATTCAGTCTCCCACTTTTCTTCATGCCACATCAGATTTGTAGTTGTAAAACTTTTTTTGTACAATTTCAGGAAAACCAAAAAGAACAAACAAAAAAGTGAGTATGCACTTATCATTTTACTTGAACTGAATGTCATATATTGTGGCCATTTTTTGTACAGCCTTATTCGGTTTCCCTTTTTACATTTCTTAAGCATATTTAGACAAAATGTTGTTTTTTCTCTCTTTAAAATAGCTTCTATTTAATAGGTAGAGGTGAGGTAGAAAAAAATGTTTTTTTTCGGTTCCAGCTCCTGGTCCAGGAGAAGGACCGAGTTCGGGAGGGGACCCAGTCCACCCCCCACGGAAGAAGAGGGCTCGTGTTGACCCAACGGTTGAAAGTGTAAGTTGCTCTTTCTCTCTTACATCTATCTTTGTTCCCATCTTACTGCGTTTGAACTCACTCGGGGAAAGAAGTTTGGCTTGCTGTATCGGCTAATGTCATGTAACTTGATCTTGTTTGGCCAGGAGGAGACCTTCATAAACAGAGTGGAAGTTAAAGTCAAAATCCCCGAGGAGCTAAAACCTTGGCTTGTAGATGACTGGGATCTGATTACGCGACAAAAACAGGTTAGTAGTGTATTCATTTTAAGGCACCAGTGGAGAAACTGTGACCCCTAGTGATCTATTTGTGAAGGATAAATATACTTCATATGAAACAAATCTGGCTACTGTATTTTGCAATGGAAATTTCCCTATGTAGTATTTTGCTTTTTTACGAACCAATTTGCCCGAATTGATGGAACGATTGCTGCCAACCCTCCCAATCAATATATTTTGGATGCCTATTTTAGCCAATGGCATTGCAAGATGATCATTCAAATTCAGTAAGTGCCTGTTAAAATTGATTTGATGCCTACCACTGTCAATGGCAGTGAATTAGTCAATATTATTTGTATTCCTACATTGATTTATGTACTATAGTATTTGTTAAATGCAAGTTGAGGCCTTGAGGTGCGAAACCACAGTAAAACAAACACAATCACGATGGCCAACTCTTTGTTTTCTGTCTTCAGCTTTTCCATCTGCCCGCAAAGAAGAACGTTGATGCTGTTTTAGAAGATTATGCAAACTACAAGAAATCGAGAGGAACTTCTGACAGCAAGTAATACTTTTTTTTGTAATATTCCCAGAGGTGTGCTTGTTTTTGAATGCGTTGGCAGAAGTTAAAACGTTCTTTTTTATGTCATTCACTCTAGGGAGTTTGCCGTGAGTGAGGTCGTTGCCGGTGTGCGGGAATATTTCAACGTCATGCTGGGCACGCAGCTGCTCTACAAATTTGAGAGGCCGCAATATGCAGACATCTTGGCCAACCACCCAGATACGTCCATGTCGCAGATTTACGGCGCACCCCACCTGTTGAGGCTCTTTGGTAAATCCTTTCACGCTATGTTAGCCCTTATAATGGCACTTATTTAACTCCTTGGACGCCGCTACCACCGCTAGAAGTCAATCATTTTTGACTAGGAAAAGCGCAGGCTCAACTTTTGAAGACTGGTTTCATTGGAGTAACCAATGTCCCTAAAAGGGTTAAATCAGTTTGTAAAAATAGTTAACATCTGCTTATGTTCAACCTGATCTTGCACAAAACCAATTTATAGTGAGTTTAACTACAAATGGCTTGTCTCTCCAAACAAAACTTTTATAGGGCTGTTTTGAAATGAATAACTTAAAGGCAATTGTTGAATTCGGGAGGATTTATTTGTTGTGTTGTTGTAGCTTGCATAGGATTCTTTCTGTTGTTAAACATCCTAATCATTTTACGGCGACCCCATTCGTTTTTACCTACGAGCTCCCGAAGTGAGCGTCTCTTTTGAGAAGGAAAATGTCTCTACAATCTCAGTGGTGATTAGCCGAGCTGTTTTCTCCACTACTCAGTACAAGTAACGTCTATGCATAAAATCACTTTCCAACTATCATGCAAGAGGACAACAACAGCTATCACAACTGTCTTTTCGGAGGTTGGAAAAATCTGGTCTCAATATCTGTTGCGACATTTGAACGATAAAATTAGATGCAATCCATCCATCCATCCATCCTGATTTGTATCAACTCAGCCGCTACAGTGACCTAATGTGGCGGACCAGACAATTCATTTCAATAGTTTGAGGCCATCATTTCATCTTGGTTTAGCTGCTTCTTAGTAAATGTCTTCCTCTTTGGTCTTACAAGTGCGAATCGGAGCCATGCTGGCTTACACTCCTTTGGATGAAAAGAGTCTGGCACTGCTGCTGACCTACCTGCAAGACTTCCTCAAGTGAGTCTCAGCTTACTAGAGATGGCTAAATCATCAGTTTAGCAGTACAACCAAGCAGTGGCTTGACTTGTGAGGTCCATTGCAGGTACTTGGTCAAGAATTCTGCAACGCTCTTCAATGCCAGCGATTATGAGGTGGCCCCACCGGAGTACCATCGCAAGGCCGTTTGAGCTTTTTTTTTTCCAGGAAGAGTGAGTATCATGCATCAGGATGTGAAAATACTCCAGGAAGTATTGGACCAATTTTTCAGTTGTCTTTCGTGTGGAAGCTGCAAAGTATGCTCTCCCTGTATTGGTATAATTTTTTAATACCACCCTTTAGTTTGTATATCTTTTGACAAGGAACTTCAGCATTTCACTGTTTGGTTCTTTATTTTTGTTCGCATATTGTCATCATTTTCTAATAAAAACTACTTCATTTCTTCATGTGACTTTGCTTCATGGCACTTGTGTACAAAATTGCACTCTTCTTCCAACACTCTTTTTGGCTGTTGCACTAAAGAGATAAAATGGGTCCTATTTAGCATGTTGGTATTATTTGGGCGGTGTCCTGAAGAGCAAAGCAGTGAAGTGTGAATCCAACCCATAAGAAATGTCTTGGTTTAGCAAACAGTTGATACTAAAAAAGCCTGGAATGATGATGAACATGGAACCTAACTGATGGTTTGCATTGAGTATCTCACAGGGTGCCGGTAATGACCTAAGTGACACTGGAGAGAGGAATGTGTCAGGCATTTAGATGATTGGCAGCTGATAGTTTTCAGCTCAATGGCTATGACGTAATTGAGATGCCAAATGTTTCTTTTTCACACTGATTTGTGGTTTCTGCTCTACCGTCTAGCTTGGTTTGTGGTTTCAGCTCAACTGGCTGCTTTACACTTGTTAAGGGAGAGATCCTTTGAATAGCATTTTCCTCAGCCTTAATAAAACACACATGTAACTTCACTTAAGTGTCCTCTCAAGAAATTCAAATATCAAACGCAAACACCATCATTATTCTTACATTCGCCATGATTCCAAAAACAGATTTTATAGTGACTCAAAACTAAAGTACAATCGTTTGTACTAAAGTACAAGATGTCATTTTTTTTTTTTTTGCAAAGGAAATGTCACTAATGAATTCCACAGTTGAAATATTGCTATCATGTTTAGTCATTGCAACACATAAAACTGTCATCCAATCTGCGGCTTCCCTCCCAAATGACATCAATTCGAGGGAAAGGGATGGGTGATAACCGCAGCTTTAGAAAGTTGTCATTTTAGCTGACTGATGGAGGCCACTGGTGATTTCCCCCCACAGCAAATCCATCTGCCCGCGACTCCTTTTGAGGTGAAAAACCGCCATCTTTTAATGTGGCACTGAATGTTTCCCCAGACTGGGAGTTAGTGGTGGACTAATTAGATATTGGGAGGCGAGTCTTTTACCAGCGTACGGTTGCCAGAGCTCTGTGTGACTGCATGTCATTAGTATTGGAAAAGTACACCCGTCCACAAAGAGCCGCGGTCACCGAGAGACACTAAAACATCAAAGAACATATCCAGCTCTTCTGGGGGAAGGAATTTGCACAACATAAACAGCCTGTAAAATGGAAAACTACATCTGTGTCTATTTGTTTTGCTGAACGGCAGCCAGCCTTGGCGGTTCTCGCTCCAAGTCCTTCCAAAAACAGTGCTTTTCCAAATAAAAGGAAAAGGCCTGTTTCATCCATCTGTTTCCAATGCAGGCCGTGCAAGTACTGGAGCGCTTTACAGCACCGGATCTCACTCGGTGGGAGGCTAATTCATTAAAGCCTTCTCAACGCATTGGGCCTTTTTTCAATTAGCTTGGACATTACATGTTTGATGATACGTGTGTCACTGTCACTGCATTTATTTATTTATCATCTCATCTCATTTTCTGAGCCGCTTTGACCTCATTAGGGTCGCGGAGGGTCCTATCCCATGGGTCAGAATCGGTGGCCAACCATGCACACTGACCCCCATACAAAGGGGCAATTTAGAGTGTCCAATCAGCCTACCATGCATGTTTTTGGAATGTTGGAGGAAACCGGAGTACCCAAAGGAAACCCACGCAGGAGAAAGTGCTAACTGCACACATATGGACATGACCTGGATTTGAACCCCGGATCCCAAAGCTGCGAATCCGACATGCTAACCACTCTTTCCACCGGGCCATCCTAATTATTTATAATCTGCATTTCTTACTGCAACAAAGTGAATTTGCCAAGTACGGTATGCTTAAAATGTTATCTAAGAAAGTGGTATATTTGTAGAGATGTGTTTTCATTTTTTTACCTGAAGGGGGCAGACTTGTCAGAGAAATAAATCCATGAACCTTGATTATATTAGTTCATTAGGTCACCTGTTTTAACCCCATAAAACTGGAATTTCCCTTTGGAACATGGTTGCTCTGTTTTAATCTATGGTTAAATTGATAATATAACTGGATTTTGTATTTCCTTGTAGTGGTGGCCTCATAAGGGTTGCAGGTGTGCTAATGGATCTCATTTTGGGCAAGAGGTTACACCTGGTGAGATCACCACCCAACCAATCACAAGGCACATGCAGGTAAGCAACCATTCTCACTCAAACTTTTTGAAAATGGACTTTTTTTCATGCTAAGGTTGACTTAACTTTGTTATACTTAACAAAAATAAATGGAATAACACTAAGTCGTAATTCAAACCTGGACCTCAGGACTTTAAGCGAGCCGTTCTAACCACCAATTGCCCAATAAGAAGTTAACAATTCTCCCACTGTGAACGATTTGTTTCCAATAGACCAGTAAAAAAAGTGCTTTTCCCCCTGGTTCATGTTACACTGCAGATTCCAAGCTGGAAATGTGAATTGAATATCCATAAATAGAAGCCAACGCATCAATGTGAACTCCATCGCATGACCGCCAGCGTGCAAGCACGTGGCGGAAAACAGTAGATCGGTGGCTGATTAGGTCATTAGAAAGTCTAAGTCGTGACACGCTGTCCAGCTGCGCTCTCGGTCAGCTCTGGCTCGAATGATTCGCCGTGACCTCACCCAATTGCTGCGAAGCCCTCGGTGTTCTAACTATTTCTCCTCGCTTGTCGACGCCAACTCCCCTCTGGGACCGCCCGGCCGTCGGCCCGTGCCGACCCTCCTGTCGGTGGGCAGAGGGGCGGGTGGGGGGCGTGGAAGGGGTAACGAGGAAAACGGCTCGACGGTTCTTTTCTGGACTGACGTACACACAGTTTTGCTTGGCAGCCGTTGCTGTGTGCGTTTGGGGGTTTCCACATTTTTATCACTTCTCTTTCCCCCAGTGTGAGTGTTCATTTGATGTTCTACTCTCCCTTCAAGGGTTTTACACGCTATAATCACTCCTCAGGTGTGTACTAACATTTTATGTGTTGTTTTTCAAACGGAGGCTTATGTAATGGAGGATGGGATGTCTCTGGAAGCGCTGGGATCTGGATATTATTAGGCCATAATTTAAGAGACCAGTCACAGTGTTGGAATTGGTGCATTGAGCCACCTTGCTATTACCCCATCAAGAAGTGGAAATGGAAGAAAATATAGAGGTGGTAATTATTTTCCTTGGAGCCAGTGGAATATTTGTGACTAGCTCAAGCTCTTTGTTATACATATATATGTATTTTACGGACGGAAGCCTCACCTGAGTATAAGTCGCAGTAGCCAAATAATACACAATGAGAAGGAAAAATATATGTACAAATTGCAAAGGACTTAGATATTTTTTGGAGGCAGTTTTTAAATTTGTTTTCAAAACCCCAACTTTTGCACTGAGGAAATGCAGCCCATTCTCGCCTTTCCCAATACCATACCCCACACGAATCCTCCCACACTAGTGAGTCAGTCTAGAATGAAAGAGAAATAGGACAGCATGAATTAAAGATTAATACGCCATCTGCTGGTGGCTGCGTGTCAGCCTCCCCTCGGATGTTTAATCACCTGATAGCGTTGTGTTGGAACACAACAACGGCGCTGTTAGACTCGCTGTATCGTCACCGAGCTCAGTTATTTTGATCCTCCTTCAAGCCTGCTCATTGGATATTCAGGGCTCTATGGCATTGGCACATCTGTGGCGCCGTGTGGACGCCACCCACGGCAAGGCTCCGCACGGGCCCACGGCGGAGGCGGATGTCACGGATACGAGGGCTCGAGGGCACGCTTAAACCGGAGGCCGTTAGGGAACTTCCTCTTCGCCATCCAACGCCGCCTGCGGTCTGGACGTAGAAGCTGTAGAAAAGTTATCAGGGGGGATTCATCGGCCCCTAGTGGTGAGAACGGCATCAATTATTTGCGCTGGCAGATGTTCACAGGAGCAAATATGCATGAATGCGGAATTGGCAGGCGTCCCTCAGCCTTCGCCATGAACGCAGGAGCAGTTGTTGTGCTGGCTCGGGTACAGACGGCATTCGTCTGAGCTGTCAGCACCGCCAACCACTTTGCTGGAAATTATTTCAGCCCTTAATAAAGGAACCGTGGTGCTCTATTACATTTGGCGGTGGGGTCAACATTCTTGGTGGGTCTGTCATCACGTGGACGCACTCCAACAGTGGGCCTTGTGTGCTCGGCCCACCGCCCGCCCGCACAGCCTTTAACCCACGCATGAAAATAATACTGGCGGCCAGACCTCAAATGCAGCCGGCGGACTGCTTCGCATTCAACGGTGGGCTCGACATTGTGTCAAATATCGCATTGACGATGATGGACTCGCTGATACGTGTGGACGGCTTCTGTACGAAGAGGGAAAGGTCGCATGCAAGCTCATCTAACAGCGCCATTAAAAGTCAAGAGGGAGTAGATCACATTGTTTTACAAGTTAACACATGTCAAGCCTAGGCTGGAAATCAAGTGCATGATTTTCGATTGGCATGTTGCAATGTCGCATTCCCCAGAATACACTGGAAAGAGATTATATCCTTTGGGTAAAAGTCATTAGAAAAAGAAGCATTGACATTTTTGTGGGCCCTTTCTGTGTAATCCAGCCAAATAAATGGGGTGCTATTGTGTCACCTGCTCGCCTTACATGACAAGCTGCCAATAACAATAACAAAGTTAGCGTGAGACGAGCCCTGACTGTTAAACGACATGCAAGCACGACTTGTGGAGAATTGCTACAAGGAAGGCCTTTTTGGCAGACTGCCACTTGCGCCTCTTCCCCTGAGGGCTCTTACTCATGAATCAGGGAAAATGGGAATTTCACATATTAAAAGAGGGTCAACGTCTCTAATCACAGCGTTGGGATGTGGAAGGAGGGGGATTGGGCACATGCTTCACTTCTCTTCAAACACGCTGCTGCTGTTTTAAAAGCACTCGTTTTAAGGGGCATCTGCAAACGGCTCTGTTACGGGAAAACAACCCCTGACAAAATTGGGCACCTGTATCGAGGGGAAAGTCGTTCCTGCCAATTTGTTGACAACATTTCACGTAAAGATGACAACGTTGTCAAAACGATTGACGGACTCGGTGACCTGAAAAACAGCAACTGTCATTTGAAGGAAGGTTTTGATGTTTTAATTTGGTTTGCTCTAAATGTAGTGGTGCCTTGAGATGAGCTTTATTTTGTTCCAGAACTACAAATGCTAATTATAAGAATGTCTATGGCATTTCTGCTGTATTGTGGTAGTCCATTTAGGTGTAGCATTTTTTCCCTATTAAGCCATTTAGGGCACTTATATTTAGCTCTGGGCTTGTAAATCAATGCCAGAAATATCAGAATATCAAAGATCATATCTGTTAAAAACTCATGTCAGGTCACTTGTTTACCCTTCATGTCACCTAAGGGTTGCACGCAGTGTATTTGTTGACAGGGTAGTTGGTAGTATTGACACGCAAGCGATTGTTTGTCTGTCGGTAAAACTGAGGTCATCCGGCGCTTTGTTTGTTTGCCCGCTCAGTTGAGTCCACTAAGAGTGGATGCTAGCCAGGAGACTGGGATGATTTGCACTCATCAAGGGGACCACCAGGCACTTTGCCCTAGACTCTCAGATAAGATGACTGGAGTCACTCCAAATGGCTCCTGAAAACAACCCTCAAAGGAAAAAAAAACCTCTGGCAACCGTAAATATTTGGTTAGCCAAGCACTTTATGGCGTTTATTGTAAGAGGAATTATAGCAGTGGGGAGGTGTCAGATGCCTTGAAATATTTAAGACGTCACCCGCCAACCGTCCCTCCTCGGCCCAACCCGCAAAAGTCGAACAAATAAGCAGTTGGGTGCGGGGATTTTTTTTCCAAACAGGTTGGAGAAAACAGGTGTGAGCGTGCCGCCCTATAGGCCAATTGCGTGTTTTCCTGCAGAGGTGAATCATAGACAAGACAGGGCCATCTCCTTGTTGCCACTGTTTTGGAATGAAAAACTTTAAGTAGTCTACCAATGGATCCAAGACAGTTATTTGCTGGCAAATGTTCAACAAATTAAAAGTCACCAGTGAATTTGAATGAAGCAGAAATAGATGACGTATTCCCTGTCCAATGGAATGGATGTCTATTTTGGTCAACTGTAGTCAATGGGTGCATTTTGCCCTGCTATCAACATTTTTGTCCCGGAGGCAATTCTGGAAATTCCATTCATCCAAGCAGGAATTTTATAGTGCTTGTTGAGTTGGACTTGATCCCTGCTTACGGCAGACAACAAGCAAACATTGAATTATGCCTCTTTTCTTTTCAATGGCTGTACCATACCATATTTTCTGGACTATAAGTCACTCTTCATTATGAAAGTTTGGGTGAGCCTACAACTAATACTCAGGGGTGATTTATGTTATATTTTTGTTTTTGTTTGGGCTATAGTTATCCAAAAGCTATAAATTTTACATTTAGTAGGTGCATTTTTAGCCAGTTGTTCTCCATTCAACTATTTTCACTTTAATTGTATTTATTTTTGGTTTCTAATCAAATTTAAAAACTGCCCTCTCTAAAAGGGAACATAATATTCCAGGGTGACCTATATATACTTTTTTCCCCACTTCATTGTGCATTATTTGACTGGTGCGACTTATAGTCCAAAAAATATATTATTCGTTTTGTAGACAAAGTTTACCCTCTCGGCACATGTCTTACCAATCATAAGACTGAGACTTGAAACAATGTATAAAAGCATAGTGATTTTTCTTCCCTTTTCCTTTCTCTCGGCATACATCAACTCACCAGTTCTCCCTGGCCTGTCCTCGCCCTCTATGTGTAGCTATCTTGGTGGATTAAACTGAAGAAATGACTTGGCCGATAAAAATGATTTATGTATGGCCTAAATATGCACTGTAGTTTTAACCATTATTCCGGTATAGAGACGAACCGCATCCGAGATATTTAGTCAAAAGCTTCTTCCGGATGAAAGGACAATTCTTAAATCAAGCTTGCATGAATGTTTTAGAATGTGTGACCAAGTGTTCATGGGCATTGTCCTCCTCTGCCACTCATCCACATTACACCAGGGCGTCTGTCCGTATCCGTCGCCCCCTCATCTCAAGCCCCGGGTCTTATTACTTTCATGTCGCCCGACCCCAAGCGTACCCTTAACCACTTGGCCCTTCCTCTCCCGACTGGCTTCTCAAAAAAAAAAAAGGTCAGGCGTCCGCAGATTGCCATAGGATGGGGATTCCTCATTATCCTGTTAACTGTACATTTATCTGACAAGACGGGTAGAGAAAGCAAGAGCGACCCCCGGCATCATTAAGCTTTAATGGACAGCCTCGGAATGAGAGGGAAGCCATAAAAGCAGAGTCTCTCTTTAATGTCTCTGATCGCCCTGACAGGATTATTAATCAGGAACTAAAGGAATTTAAAACCTTTGCTCTTGGCTCCCTCACTTAGAGTCTTTAGCTCGCGCCATTACGTAGCAAGCCAGGGTCAGGAGGGCCGCGGCTAATTGGTTCTACAGGGTTTTGAATAACAATGAGCTGAGCCCAATTACTGAACTACAGAGAGGCGGAGATGAGAGCGTCAGGGCGGAGGAGGCGGCCCGGTGGAGCATACGCACGCGGGACGGAGGGAGGAGACGTTTGGCGGTGGCGGTGGCGGCGGCGAGGGCCGACATCCCCCTCCCGCCAGTCGGGATATTAATGAAATCAGTAAATGAGCGCTGGCACAGGCGGGGAGAAGCCACGCGATGGAGAAGAAAGAACCTCCGCCACTGCTGCCGCCGCTGCCGCCTGGCTGGCTCCTCATTGGCTATTCCTTTTGACTTTCACAGCAAAAGCCTCACTCCTTTTGTCCCACATTTTCTTTTCTCTTTGTATCTCATGTTCATTTATTAGTGATGCGTTTAGCTCTACGCCGACACGGGGGCGGGCGGGTGGGGGTCCCAGTGGTCCTTTGATAGCGCCGCTCTAACGCAGCCTGTTTTGTAAAGCCTTTAATGCTGTCTATGGGGCTTTCTTCTGCACTGATGGCCAACATAGTTAGTCCCACAAGTTTTAGAGCAGACTGGCCTATAAATCTCAGCTCACTCATTCAAAGGCACAAATCCTCATCTTTGCTTGTTTTTTTTTTAAGGTTCTTACTCATCCCCGGTGACACGTAGCCGCGACTGCGCATTTGTTACTACACGACGCAGCTGATGATGAAATTGCCTTATCAGATTTTGGAAGGCCTCGTTTATTCCGGCGGGGCTAAAAGAGCTTGTCGAGCACTTGGGGAAGGAAGCGCTTCCGCCATTGAAATGTTTGCGTCAGTGGCACTTTTTTTTCTTCTTCATGGATCTGCTTTCAGATTCATGAATATCTCTACTCTTCGAGCATTTGCGGCTTTCAAGAAACGCCGCCGTTACGCCGCCTCTTTCTCGGCAGTCATTCGAGTGGGCGCAAATTGGAAAGAAAATTCCAACATGGTTGGGTTTCACCTTAGCTGATGTTTCATTTTGGCACTCCTGGGACTGACTGCACGATGTTAATTGCTTCAAGCAGAGGTTTTAGCCTTGACCTTTCTGCGCGAGCAGGCAAACCAAATTCTCAGCGGCGTGGCGTGGCACGCCTTTTGTCACTCGCCGCTTTCTTCCCAGATGAGACGGCTTCTCTTTGCTTATGTTTTTAATCGGCTATAGAGCAGCAGTGTCGTACTCCAGCTGGAATGAGAAGGAGATAAATGCCTTCTTAACTCAAGACTGCAAATGAACTACAAATCCTTGAGCTGGATTGCTGCTCATTCTTCAATTATGTAAGCCTCCATCTGTGCTTTCTTTATTCTGTCTTTTTTTTATATAATTAAAAAAAAAAGCAGAGTATGGGCAAACATTACCACCCCACCAGATGATGACATTGTCACCCTGGGAGTGATAAGGAACGTGAAAAAAAGCAATGGAGCCTATGTTGGTGTTACCATTTGCAACGTGAGCGTGAAATGTGCCATACATGTTTTGTTTATGCCATCCTGAATATTCATCTGCAGCGATTGATTGGCTTCGTTTACTTTTGTCTCTTGGAAATTCTGACTGACGGCGCCTTTCATCTTCGTCCACCCAAAAAAATATATCTCGAACTTTTAGTATATTCTCAACTCTTCACTGTAGTATTTGCATGCCGTAAGAGTATAGCGTCTGCGCTTTCCCAAGAGTTTATCATTATTTCACATTTATTTTGTCTCTCTAATTACCTAATTAATTCCGTTGTTTTGATTGCGCTGTTTACCGTGTGCTCGGCGGAAGTGTAATCCGGTTGTATTTGTCTGTTTGAAGAAGAAGAAGAAGCACCCGCGCTGAATTATTCATGCTCCGCTTCAGCTACGACAGCGCAACCGTTTAAATGATGAAGGCATTCGTGAAATCATTCCTCCCACACGCACGTACGGCGTTCGTGCTCGCTCTCGCACACGCACGCGCGTGCAGGAAGCGTCCCGAGGTGGTGAAAATGAGCAGAAAAACATTTGCTTTGCATTTGAGTTTACTTCATATTTAGTAGAGAACTCGCTGGCCGCCATTGACAGCACTAGACTCGACTTTCTCAACCCTTGTTTTTTTAGTTGAGGCTCACTTACTTGTCTACCAAATGTTAATATTGTGCCTACGTGACCGGTAATAGATCACGAGGAGATTATTTATTCATCTTGATTCACAAAATTAGTCAATTGCTCAATATAGAGCTAAAGGGAAAGAAAACACATGTCCATCCCAGTGGAAATAATCTTGTTTATTAAATTGAATCAACATAGAAAGAAGTAAATAAAGGCCAGTAATTCCAGGAAGTGGCCACTTGACATGGGGGCAGACACTTTTCTAGAACTGGTAATCTAGTTGTATGCATTCCAAATGACCCACTCTCCCATGTTTTGTCATTAATACCCATTATCACACATATTATTATTAGTGTGAGTGCATATATAACTGGCATATAAAAAAACCCCTATAAAACTTGCCGTGATAGGCCCAAATCCAGATTTCAGATGCTTTGAACTGAAGTTTCTCAGAGGCGTTTATTCGTAAATCCTTAAAACATTGGAGAAAGTACACACTGCATATGGATTACGTCGTTTTTATTGACATATTCAAGGTTTTAACGGAGAAGGCTGGATAAGCGTATTTCATCTTAAAAAGCATTATGCTGCACCTCTAAGTTTATTTTTAAAGTAGTTTATGTTGTACCTGTACCTTTTTTCAAAGCTAGAGAAAGAGAATAAACGGGTCTATTAATCAAATATAATACATCCGTAGTTGTACTCCACCCTCAAGGACAGAATTAGGTTTCTAGCTGTCTTCCGATTGTTGACGGGAAGAGTATTTTCCCCAATGGGTTGGCAAGGAGAGAAGCGCTGGCGTTTCCCAGGAGGCTTGTCTGTTTATTGTGTTTACCGTCAAATCCTGAAGGACATGCAGACGCACTCTTTGTGCATTTTTCCTCATCTCATTTCCTTCCTGTGAACTCTACGCGACAAGTGAGGGCGTCAGACGTTTCTTTTATGCATTTGCAAAAGCGCTTTGACATCTCTTAAGGGACCACACTCCTCTTATACACTCATTTACATGAAGAAAATCCATAGACAGGCATCATTTGTTGGCTCTTATTACGCACAGTTCCCTAAGGGTGCCATTGTCCTTAAAACACATGAATTCTAAGTACCAGCTACGGTGTTCGGGATGCCTTTTTTCTTTTGATGGCAAGTGCCTTGACGGACGTTATCTGCTCGCACGACTCCGGGCTCAGACGAAGCCCCGAGCGTACACAACGTTGGCTTTTATTTTCAAAATTATGTGTGAGTGTGTGTGTGCTTTACTCTGTGTATCCAAGTAGATTGTCAATTCTATTTGATCTAGCTTAAACATACATCTTTAATCTGTGCTGCAGGCTGTGTGTGGCAGCGTGTAACTGCAGTTCCCGCCTTGGGCCTACAGAGGGAAGCATAGCAAACGCGGCCTTTACTCGTGGTTGCGTTACACCTGCGACCAGCTAGCATAACTACCGCGTCTTTATTAGCGTTCTTCTTCATTGAACCGCGCCAGGAAAAATGAAATAATTAGAAAACGGGGAGGGGAAGGAAAAAAAAAATCACAAGCGCCTGATGAGGAAAAAAGAAGCACGAGCCCTCGGGGCCTTCTGTTTGTACTGACAGAGGACGGGTTATGCTAATTGAGCGCTCTTTGCATAATTAGAGAGAAAAAAGTTTATCGTTATTTTTAGTGGAGGATAGCCAGACGGAGGGTAATTTTAAGTTTCCCGGCAGGATAGTGAATTTAAAAAAAACAAAAAAGGAGAGAGAGTGCAAGAAAGACTCTCTCAATGTTATTCCTGCTGTCTTTTGATGCAGGCTGCATAATTCATCTAAGATACTTAGCCCGAATACACTTTAATGATGATGACTTTTCCCAATGTGATTTTCCAAATGTTTTAATGTACTGTCTTCATAGCAGATGTGTTTGCTGTGGTAAAACGCGCCGTCGACACATGAATCTCATCTGCTAAATCCAGCTCTCATCATTTATGTTTAATGAGCTTTCACGTTTTTTTGACCTCACGCTGGGCTCGTGGCTTCACGTCAGCCATGACACCGCACGCAAGTCAAAACACAAAGTAGAGATATTTCAATCCTATCTGCATTCACCTAAGTAATGTCCGATATGTATAAACTCTGCACCCACATTTGGAAGATCCAGATTATGATTTAAAGCTACCCTTTCACTGAACTTCTGTGCACTTTTATCACTTCCAGTTTGTAACGGCAACCAATGTGTTAAAGCCTGCATTAGGACATTACCAAGAGTTTATGCTGCAGTAAGTGTTCCTATCTAAGGCTTTACAAAGCACCAGGGATTAAGCCACAGTGGCGCACTCCTCTCATTTACGTCACTCTCGATACACTCTGCATCGGCAACACGTCGGGCCTCTCCGATGGGGGGCAAGTGCACCGTACTTCCCCTCCCCATTGTTCTCCATCGACATGGCCGCCTGCTTCTCGGATGTAGGGAATGTTCCGGCTCTTCAAAGGTTCTCTCTTTTTGTTATGCGCGGCAGCCCTAGGCCACAAGCACACAGATTAATATTTCAAAACATGTTCCTTTGCTTGAAGCCCCTCGCCCTCCGCCCCCATTTCGGAAAAGCTCCCCCCTCTCTCTCTTTCTCCCAGTCCATTCTTTCTTCGACACTTTATTTTTTTTTCAGCCCTTCCCGCTCTCCAGCTCAGCCAAATGTGAGATTTTCTTCTCGACGTCTCATGTTTTGCTGCTCCACTGCTCCCCTCCACCCAATCACTCGTGTGCAATGTTCTATGGATTAATAAGATATGATCCTGCAAGGTCCAGCAGAGAGTAGTACCAAAGCAGCGGGGGAGAGGTTTGTTTGGGGCTGCAGATGAATTTTAATGAGTACCAAGGGGAATATCCTCTTCCCCCCCCCCCTTCCTCTTCTTCTTCTTCTTTTTCTTGGGGTGTCCTTCTGGCGCCTTCTTCTACATCACTGTCGCACAAACAAGGTATTTCCCATCATGCCTAGGTCTGTTGTGGCCTCGCAGGCACACCTGCTCCGCTGTCCTAATTGAACAGATGATCTGCCAATTTGTCATGTTTATCTTCAGAGACACCCCCCCCCCTCAATCCCCCCCTCATTTCACCACACTTTAGTGCAGATGTTACCACAGCTTTTTTTCCTTCTAATGACAGATCTTGTATCATTATTGAATTATTCATCCCTGCATTAATGTCTTTAGATAACATCTTCAACACCCTTTTTTTGTATCTGTCTCCTCGCTAGGAAAACCTTTATTATCTCAGCTGACAGCAGAGTGCACGATAAAAGATAATTACCTGGCTCGACTCAGCCATTGATATTGAAATTGCGCTGAAATGACGCAATGTTTTTTAAAGGTTAGATGAAGATTATTAGCAGGAAAACTGTGCGTGAAAATTGTTTTTTTTTTTCCAAAGGACCATTTACCTTTGGTAATATATTGAAAATATATACATATGTCGCAATTCGGTACAAAAAGGAAATATATACATCCATTAAAGGTTTGATTACAATAGAGTTTGTAAAACGGCATATTGCTAAAACTGGAGACGAAATTAGAACATTGAAATTGTGAAAACTGGATGAAAAACACTATCACGCCTTTGCTAAACAAATTTTATGCCAGCTAATTTGTTTTGATTTAGAGCAAGTTTGAGCATAATGAATGTCTTCTGTGGTGTCTTTTGTTCTTTGGGCCATCGCTACTTACACCCGTTTCCGTCACCATGGAAACTGAGGTACGGACGAATGCTGGGTGCAAGCTTTAAGACATCACGGCGTGCTGTTTGATTAAAGCCACACTGACTTGGGCACATCTGCTTCGACACCTAAATAACACACTAAATATCTGATAATACACACCTTCAACTGACGCTATTTTCATTATTTTCGCATTATGGTTCAAATTGAAACATACCGAACGATGTTTCTTGTCAATCACGGCCCACACTGAAGTAGAACTAAAATACCAAGCTATATTCTATACCTAATGCAAGTTTTCTTTTTTTAAAGCACAATTGGGAAAGAATTCCACCATAGAAGCTTCTATAAGCAATGTCTTCTGTCCCTTAATGGATTTCTGTACTTTGGAGAAGGGCATAAAAATAATAATCAACTTTGGAGTAAGGCTGAAAAACGAGATTCGGTCCTCCACATAATTGTGCATGCTCAAAGGCAACAACTTCTGTGGAAAATGTTCAGATAGGGCCGTGAGGGGACAAGACAGGGGTCCGAGTGTGGCGACAAGCAGCCATGTGTCGCTATCAGTGTGCTCTTCACTTGGCTGCTTGTGGTAAAGATCAGTGACAGTGCATCTCCTCCAACCTTCCAGAAATTGGATCCTGTCCTCGCAAGCTGAGCACTTGAACACAATGGGTTTTTTCTAAAGCCCAAACCTTCGATGCCAGGCCGATCGATAACGCGGCCATAACATTGCCAGGCCCGCCATCGATGACGGATGGCTTGACGTAAAAATGCTCGCCGTGAGCATGGCCGTTCGTTATTGTTGAAAACGGTGACATTTAATACGTCAGACGGGTGGCCAGCGCTTCACTGTTCATGCGTCGTGTGGCTCTATTTGAATTTTCATCAATTTTGACAGACAGCGCCGGCGGTTATCGTCAAGAGAACGGAATCTTCTCTGACCCGAAATGCCACGGCCGGCTGCCAGAGTCCCGCGGGGCGGGCGATAAGAGCCGCATCTGCTGGCGTGGCGTCTCCCCCCGCGGCCTCTCGCCCTTTAGCTGTGGCGTTTCAACTGGGGAGGTTAAATGGCGTGGCTTTTCTACCTCTTCTTGAAGAGGCCCGCTGATAGGACTCCTCCTCCACTTGAAACTCAGTGACCCCAGACCCAGGATAGTGGCTCTCGTATCTAGCGGCACTTGAGCTTTTTCGACGGCCTCGCTCTTAAACCCCGACACTCGTATTGCTTTCTCCGAGCCTTTCAGCGTTTCCTTGTTTCAAACAATATTGCCTCCCTGCTGCTATTGATTGCAAAAGATTGGGTTCTGGCAAGCGCTCCTCTCAGTTTGCTGCTCTATTAAGCTAGTTTTTTTCCAGCAGCAGATGACAGCGCTGGGAGGCTTTTGATGACTTTTAATTGCTATCATCTAAGTATTAATTGATTTGGCAACCCAAGGTAGAGAGGACTTATGAATACTGCCATGTTTAAGCTGACTTCTGTCCAGTTCCAGTTATCACAAAACCTGAATTTTGTGAGCTTTGCTCAATTACTTCTCCGCAATGACATTAGTTCATTCGCCCATGCCGTCCCACACTTAGTTTATGTTCTTGGCATTGACAAAGTTTGTCTTGTGTTTGTGCTGCACAGTCAGAAAGTCCCAGCACATCAGCAGCCATCCCGATATTGCACCAGGCGCTATTTTACGGTGGCCATCTCACCTACACGCTCCATTCATCCACTCTGTCTACTGCGGCCTCCATTTCCTGCTCTCTCACACGCGTGATTAAGACCCGCTCGAAGCATTTATCAAGCGAGCCGCAACACGGTCCGACATGGCGAGCTGAGCGTTAAAGAGTAGCGGACATCCTTCGCTTGTTTTGATGACATTACTTGGAGAGACAGTATTCGGCTAATTTGTTTAGAGCCACACGGTCACTAACTGTTTTCAATAGATTTGGCGTGTGGCTTTATTTTGGTCAAGTGAATCCCATTTAGATAGTGACTGCCTGTTCCAGCATGGTACGTCCCAACTGAGAGCTAATTTTCTAATGGCATGGCCCTTATTAGAAAGCAATTACTATGAATTACCAAGGGTTGATCACCCTGAAAGCCCCCCCTTTTCCCACTCCAGTGGCGAGTGTGAGCTCACATTTGTATTTGTGTGGTATCTACATCTGAAATGTCCGCTCTAGTCTGAACTCCCCGCCGGCAGCCAGCCAAGCGGCAGTATCGTCGTCATTATCCTGCGTGGTGCCCGAGGCCTGATAAACGACGTTATTGTTGCCGGTGAAGTCCTAAAGGGAATAAAGCGCAAGACGTTTAATTTCCCTAACAGCCTGGGAAATATTTGTTGCATCACCAAGCCGGCGGATGGCAAACATCTATCGCCGCTGTGCAATTAAAGACATAGATCATTTACATAGAGCTCATTTTCATAATGCTCCTTTTATTATCGGAGGAAGAAATTAAGCCGGGAATTTATTTACACACCCACTGTGAGTGGTAACATTGTGCTAATTAGCTGTTAGATGATTAATAAGCTTATGGCACGCACTAATGAACGCCACCATCATTGTTACCGAGGTGCTCCTGCACTGTGTTTGTGTTTTGCTTGCTTAATTAGACAGATAATTATGTCACTTGTTCCTTTGACTTTCAAGTAAATACAGTCACTTCAATAAAGCAAGCTCGTGTGGCAATTCGGTACAATATAGGTTAGGAAATAGGTTATAATTGCTGTACTTTGTTAGTTAACGACACATTAGACTTATTGAAAGTGAATCTGCAGGAATAGATGGAAGCCAATCATTGAAATTGTGGTCAGTAAGTCAAACCATCAAAAATAATCAAATAATCACGAATATTCAAATTATCGAGAAAATGTTTTTAAAGTACAAATAACTTCGGAGGAATGAATAATCAAGTATGATCCAATAATCGCGAAAATTGAATAATATCAAACTAATCAAAGAATCATCATTAATTGCATAATTTCATATGTGTCCTTACAATAATCTACAACTAATCAGTCCTATTTCACTAAGGGTAAATAATACATAACTGAGTGTTATATGGTCCATCTACATGTTGCAGAACAGTTTAATTTAAACTATCTGTCCCTCAACCCAAAATACTGAAATGTCCCTTTAATTGCGCTTCTTTATAATTTCTAGCCCATCATAGTCATTTGTGGTGAGCTAAGACCGTGCACTCTGGCGGCGTAAACATTCATTATTCATTGCTATGTTACACTTGAGTCGCACTTTAGCACGTTGGAGTGAATCCTGAAGTGTAGACTAAACACTTTGACATAACAAAGTAAGTCAGGCTAGATTTGTATTAGCGTATTGTTGGGTAAAATACGGGGCCCTAATGTGGCTGGTTTGTCCGATATGAGACTTTTAACACATATATTTGGACATATATCGTCATCAAAGTTAGTCCATGACCTAAATTTGGCAAAACTAGTGTTTTTGTATAGTGATTTAAAGATATACTTTATGTCAATTTATTTAAAACTCAAGAATCCAGACAATTAGAAACCCATATTTTAAGAAATGACATCATCCTTGCTATATCCTTAGATGTTTTGGGGGCCGGTCGGCGCCTTTATATGCTCCTTTGCTTCCCCCTCCCCCCCAAACATTAAAACACACTTTATAGATAATTAGTGCAGTTTGTAACTTTTCTTACACAAGGCCCAATTTGGAGCAGCTCATCCTAACAGGGAGTTTGCTTGCTGTTTTTGTTTTCCATCTGCTGGGGAGAGAACAAAAGGCATTGCTTGTCTGTGATGCTCCATCCTCTGGGAAAGCTGGCAATGAATATTTGATGTAAAGCCTGCGTTTTATTGCCCACGCGCTTCTCAGCAAGAGTCCTCATTGATCTGCCGTTATAATCACAGACTGAAATAAACCCCCCACCCCACCCCGTCGCCACCACCCCAAATAATTCTCTGATTAGGACTGTGTTTGTAGGCTCACTTTGTGACCAAGCCAGATCCAAATGCAAGACGTTGAGGAAAACCCCCCAAAGGAGCAAAGGCTGAGAGTGGGTGTTTGGTAGTAAGGGGGTGGAGTGGGTGGGTGTCTTGTCAACACCAAACGTGCCGTTGTATTGCAGCTCATTAGCGATCTAACACTGCCTGAATGTAACATGACACGTTCAGGAATCAATCCTACAGAGATGAGAAGACCTCCGCATTGTTTCTCTGCTTATTAATCTGTTTATCTTCAATCTCGGTCTGCAGTCAAGCGATTCCTCGGGAAGCTTCTTTCTTAACGCTCTTAACTCATTGACTTTTTTAATGCCTTTGGGCTTGGAGTTTCTATCATCTATTTTATTAACCTGTTGCACAGCACAACAAAGAAAATGTATTTTCTTATTTCATCTCTGCATGTTTTTTGCTAGCAAGTTCCCTGCATGTGACACAAATTCATTCCGCAGACAGTCGTGCGCCCAAACGGGCTGCCAATGTCATTTTAATGGGCTTTCGGCCTTCCGAGCGGCGCCCTTTGGCGAAGCGAGTTTCATCTTAACGGCGACAAAGACGAACCAATCCCCCAAGTTCATTCTCATTCACTCCCGGCGTGCCAATTATAAATGTGTCTGCCAGAGCGCCAGCTTCCTCCTCGCACCTCTCCAACCTTTATTATCCCTCCGAGCAGGCGAGATTGCTCGGCGCTCGTCTCGTCTGCTGCTATGCTGGCCACGGAGCGCGTGAAATGACTGCGTGTGCGTGACAACGCTTTGGACTAATATCAAACTCCTGCTCTGCGACCTGCATGTTAATCACGTGTTGATGTTCCAAAATGGTTTTGCAGTCTATGATCGGCTTTCGGGGCCATTACAGGCAATAACGGATTGGGCATCGATTGCCGTCACGACAGTAAATGACTTGAGGCACGGCTGCCTAATACATCGGACATTGATTGACTAGAACTTTAAGATAGTGTCGGTCAAATATCTGCTCTTTGGAAAAATGCTCGTCCGTGCCTTTGCTATTGGATTTGTATTTTGACAAGATTGACATAGAGGTGAACAAGACAGGTTTTAGGGGGGGGGGGTCTAATATCAGAGCCCTTTTAGCTTCCCTTTGATTGACATTCATGACAGCCAGTCTGTTCTTACCGGCTGTATTTATTTTCCATATAACGCTCACCCATAATTTGTGACTGAAAATTGGTATATATTTCTTTTCACTTTTTCTCAGCTCACACCAAGAATTGCATTGGTACTGGTAACTGACAAATGCTGAACAAATGTCGCTATGACAAAACATTTATTCAAAAACATGGGGTACGGTAACCTGGTAAAATTAACACAATCCTCAAATGGAATTTACAATTTTAAATCCTTTAAGTCTAATTCATCATCATAATATTTAAAATTTTTCAAGTTTGAGCTCCGGTGAATAAAACGGACTCTCGCGCCCATCTGGCGGAAAAAGGCAGGTCTTGCGTGTCCCAATATAATGGCTCCGAAGGGGACTTTTTCACCGGCGGAGGGCAGTGTTTTCCCCGGGATTCGTGTATAACGTGCACCCGTACTTTGCTTCAGTTTTTTTGGGTTATACTCGAATAAATACGGTAGTCAATCTTGTCTTCTAACTTCTGCCTCAGTGACCGTAAAATACGTGAGCGGGTGCCAAATAACATACAGTTCTGCAAAGTTACTGCCTTTAGAATGACATGTTCCAGCACATCGCATATTTTGGCACTGTCAAACTTTTCATAAAACTATAAAACATTCAGACCGCATTTGTTAATGCACATTTCTTACATAAGATTTTTTGTTTTGCTTGCTCAGACTGTTGTTTCCCATAGCAACTTATAAAAGTGACACTCATGCGTATGATCTTGCAGTCCAACGCATATTGGGCAAACTGGCCCAGATGTACCAAAGTATGAAAACAAATGAAGTCACGAGCCTTGGTTTACATATATTATTGACCTCTTTTGGGGCAATTTGTATCTAATATAGACAATAATGTGTTACATCCATTCTATCAGTGTGTGTATTGATATATATTTGGTAGTCTCAAGTGATATCTGTCCGTGGCCTATGAATGGTGCTTAATTTGTATTTTCTTCTATCAGATGACCTGCACCGCCTTCACGCTTGTCCCAGTGATAACCCGCTCCGGCGTCCGGCTCATTATGTCGGCGAGGACTGAAAAATGGCAACGTGAGTAATTCAATTATCTTCAAATGGCTAATTGGATCAATTTGGAAGGCAGACACTGTCAAGGATAAACGTAATCATGTATGCAGCAGCAATCTTTTTATTGCTCAGATACATCTTGTAAAAAGACAAGGTGTGATAGTGAGGTTAATGTAATTACTGTCCAATTCTCTCTCTCTCTCTCTCGGTTTGCACAATAATGCTAATTAATCGAAGATCTCTGGACTATAATGAAGCGCGACAAGCCAGGTAATTGTGATTATGCTATTTGGGTCGCGTCGGAATATTCCTCCGATTCCGCCTGGGTTCAATTAGCGCTCTTCTTCCTCCCACTCGTCTCCCCTCAAAGCCTTCCGTGGAAAGAAAGGTGAGAATATTTCCCCCTCACCTGTGAAACGTCTCGCTATTCAGCCCAATAAAGGTGTCTTTCACATTCCATGCAAGACAAACTCAGCAAGGTGTAAAGCCGTGTAATGAGAGAGTGAACGAAGCATTCATATTCATTATGATCAGGCCCGCAGGGGGGGGAAGGCTACGTGTGACACAGCTGCCGTGCATGCTTTATGGGTGCACTTAATAGCATGCTGACAGCGGGGCCATCCGCCGAATAAAAGCCACAGTAGTCGTCACAGCGCTATTGATTCTCCCCTGTGTCCTATTGATCGCTGACGTTTTCCTGTGGCACAGAGCCGCTAATATGCTGTGTATCACAGCGACGCCTACGGTGCAGCCCATTGACTTTGCTATCAATAGCCTCAAAGCTGGATATCATTAAATCCTCATCACTTTGTTTCCCTGACGGCCTCAGACCAGCGAGCACGGCGCGCTTTCTCAATAGGGGGCCGACGCCGGCTTGTTTACGGCTCTGACACGCACTGCTACTTTTAAGAAGGCCTTCCCGTCATCGGTGCCGCTATCGACCATCGCCACGCATTTATCGCTACTCGTCAGAGTGCCTGGTGTTATACTTTAGGAGAGAAAAAGCTAACGGCGCACTGCAACCAAAAAGTAACAAAATTGAGATAAAAATGAGTGGCAATCTGTCAATTATAACAAACACAAGCATGTCGCTTGTGAATAAACCTTCACTTCAGAAACGTTCACTAAAAGGTTTGCATCAGAAAGTTGCGTTTGATTGTATTTCTGTACAAACGTACAGTAAGTAAGGCCAAAATTTAGATTTTTCTTCTTGTCTTCTTACGATGGACTCACAAAATTAATACTGTAGCACTTTGCCATATGACTAATTCATTTCGTAATCACTGCCATTCCTTTTTTTTCCATTGCAAACAATTGTAAACTCATAAGTCAGGTCACTCGTCAACAATTGTCATTGCCGTCTCGGTACATAAATTTGTTTATTAGTTTAGCGGTGCGCTCTCATTGCTCGTTACCAAGGTGATGGCGGCTCCTCGGAAGGGTTGCGCCAATGAGGAACATCTTTCAGTAATGACAGCCTGCTCCACCAGGGAGAAGCAGAGGGGTGGGACAAGGACGAGGGAGCAGGGGATCGATGGTGCTTAAGGTGTTTGGGTGGTTTGGGGGGGTTGGACAAGGACGGGTGCAGGAGAGCGCCCTCCACGGCCCATTAGAGACGGCAACCCCCCGCTGAGAGCAGGCAGCATGACAAACAGCCTCAGCTCTGATAATAGTGTTGCTGATCAATAGGCTGTCCCTACGCTCGCCCCCCGGGACGAACACATCCACTACCACTGACCTCATGTCATTGTAAACGTGTGTGTGTGTGTATGGAAGGAGGAAGAAGGACTCCAACTGGGATGGCGAATCACTTTAAACCCAACCTTAGCAACCTGGCTCTCAATCTATGATTAGGCTTGGTAGAAACCCATTGAAAAACAAGATGGCTACTGGTTAGTTGTTACATCTGTGTGCTGTCATTTGGTTAATTGTTGGTCGCCAGCTAGTCCTAGGGCAAATACATGGAATTTACACTAAATTCAGCATGTTGTGGAAGGTGAGACGAACCAACAAGTACTTTTGTGTAAAGAAAGAGAACATGAAAACTCCATTGAAAAACCACTATAGGGTATGCAACATAACTAACTCTTGACAGACTATGGTTGCTCTAAGAATCCACTGTTTTGACATTCACCACAGAGTTAATTTGACTTCCTACTTCCTACTGTTCTTACAGATTTCATGTTGGTTTGTATTTTACCAATGATAGATGTGTATCAATGTCTATTGCTTTAGCAGTTGCCATGAAACACAATAATTGAAGGGCAGGCATTCCTGTTAAAATGAATCTGATCTGTGTTACTGCCAATGAATGAAATCCAATGCAAAAATTCCATCTTACCCGATAACCCAATACGGACCCGCACTCTAGGAAATGGATATATGAAAGAATATATGAATCATCCTTTTGACAATCCCTTTTTATTCAGACCAAAACAGAGTTTAGATGTGATCGTTATACTTGTACCACAGTCAATCAAATGTAGCCTTCAATCATGCGGATTCCTTTATTTTAACAGCTTTCCGTCTCCATAACATCACACATAGACAATGAAAATCAAGGAGCTTTGGTTTTGTTCTATGTTGCGCACCAGACATCTGGATTCGTTCTACTTTCCTAAAGTGTTTCAAATGACATTTAAATCACAAAAAGTGCTTTTTCAACAGTGGAATTTAAATGTACGAGGGTTGGCCACTATGCGGTAGATTTCTTGTTGGAGACTGACTGACAATCTTTGGCTGGAAGGAATTACTGAACATTAAATTGAAAGTCAGACATTTAAAGCAGCTTGTCGTCGATGCTGTCTGTTTGTCGAGGCTGTTTGACGAGGACCACGTCCCCCCCCCCCCCACCCCACACGTGTTCCACTAACGACGACAACATAGTAGTTAGGAGAGCCATTTTGTAGACGGATGTGTGAAAACAGGGTAGCGTGTCAGTCAGCCAGCCAAACGTAAAGTTCTTTTCTTCTCGACGTGTTATCGCCGCGTTGCAGTTGTGGCTTGAACGGCACGGAGACATCCTGACTTGCAAAATGAGACGGCATCTCGGTGGAGCGAGCCCACAAGCCATAAACCGCAGGCAGCAGCTTCTGCAGACCGCCTCGCCGCGACTTCAAACACTAACAAGCTGGAATAACATTTTGCTTGGGGTGGCTTCTCTTGACGACTCCCAGCTGCTGGCAAGCTGCTGGGGAGTAAAGACAAGATTTATTACAGGGCCTTGTTGCATTCTGATAAAAAACCTAACCGCATCGTATAGAACGTGCGGGATCACGGAACACGCCATTAGCGCGCCTTTCTCTTTAGATCGGGGCGAGATCCGGCCTGGAATCCATCAGATGGAAAATCAATTTTCCTGTCTAAGCCTGCTCCTTTCTGCTGTCAGGGTGTCCTCGGGGCCGCTTGTACAATTGGACTGACACTTTTGACTCGCTGGCGCGTTTGCCCTAAAACCATGCGCGGCGCTCGGCGTAAACGCGGATCGGAATCTCCACGCTCGCACTTTGTTAAGTGCTTGGAGAACAGGAAATGTGAGGCAATGATGAACCTGAAAACGCCCTCCCTGCGGGCCATGACTAAATGAGGACATGCGCCTTTTTTTTTTTCTTTACACTGGAGCTGGGAATGTTGATACGTATGGGAAACCATTTAGTTCAAAACATACTCGTCTGCTCTTTGTCCTTACCGGATCAGCAAACCAGAATCATAAGTATAGTGCACTAGTAAAGCAAATGCCATTTGAATGATGTGTTTTTTCTCTACTGGATTCAAATACTCGCTGACATTTGTGCGCAATGGTTAAATAGTCACTTAAATATCCAGTTATTTTCCAAGGTATTTCAACGAAACTAGGAAATTAAATAAAATATATGATTAGCTGCCAAAGCTTCCCGAAATGAAAAAGAGATTTGAAATATAGAAAGATTTGACCAATTGATCGTATCATGGTCATAAAATGGGAGTAAGTGGAGAAGATGAGACGTCTGCAAGGTCAAAATGACTTGAAATGGGCCCACAACACTATTTTCTCTGTTGTTTACTCAATGCTTCTGAAAAAAAAGCACGCTCAAAACACTTTCAGAATCAGACCTTGGAGTGAATGTTTCTGACGAGCAAATTTACTTTCTTTGTTTACTTGGACACGGCCATCTTTTTGCGGTCCAGCAGCTCACGGATAGAATATTTTCCAATATTAAATAGTGTAAAGATTCAATTTCAGTTCGACTCGATGGACTTGACACAATATTATGCACCCATTTGACAAAAACAGTTCAATTTTACCAAAGCCAATTTTCACAATCTTTTTCTGAAATCATTTCATATCTCCTGGATGAGAGAGAACTATTCTTTTTTTTTAACAGAAACGTTTATCATATCAGTCAATGTTTTGGATTTTGATAGACTTGATTGCTCTACTGCTTTTCTTACAGCAGTATTTCATGGCATTTTAAAAAATATGTACCCATATTCCAGAGCCTGCTACAATTGGATTTACTCAATGTATTTTCCCAGATCAACGTTTTATTACTCCCCTTACAAATATACACTAGATTCACGGTCAATAGCGAAGGAACACACCAATTCCTTTTCTGCTATTATGAGCGTGAGCACACAAGTGTTGCGGCGAAGGAAATAAGGAAGTGGCAGCAGAGTGCTGTTTTAACCTAAAAAAAACAAAAACAAGAAGTGAGAGGAAAGCATTACATGAGAAGATGTTCTTCACTTGTACAAAGAGCTGCTGTCAAAAGGTCAAGTCGTGAGCGTGTGTGGTACGGCAATTCAGCAGTTGTGCTCAACAACAAGGCAAATGTCTCACAGATGCATTCCCTCTTTTCTGTTTCCTGCCTTCACCTTGACTCGAACGCGTAATTGAACACAGCACACGTCCGCTTACGCCATCGCATTTGGCCGTAATAAAGCACTTGATACAAAGCACGACAACGGGAGAAGATAGTGACAAGGCTACGTGATGTTTACTCCAACCTCGCCCTCCAAATCGACGCGAGAGGAAGCCGGGACCACCCACGGTGATGTCGATAGGAGGCGCAAAGCAGGCCTCTTGAAACAGATAAATCTCCACTTTCATGAACCACATGAGAGAGCTCTACATCTGCACAACATTTCAGACTATGTTTGGACACGCTGCAGCTTGCAATTGCAACCCCAGAGGCCGGGAGGAGGTGGAAATTAGGGATGTGGGCGTGCGTGCCTGCGTCTGATGGAAAGTCATGTGAAACCCACAGCGGGATGACTGATGGAGGGGCTTTGCCGGCACCCCTGAACTGGTCCCGAGCCAATCACAGGGCACGCATAAACAAATGAGGAAGTCCTTAGCTAACAGGTGTCTAACACAGACCCTAGACCGGTCGCCAGTCAGCCATAGGGCAAACGGAGGAACAGATAACCATTGGCACTCGCTATCAAGCTTGCCTGAGTTAATTCACACACAGCTGATGATTTTGACAGCAGCCAATTTGAAAATGACCCCGTGCGACTCCAAAGTCAGGCCATTTGTATCGCAAGCCCTATTACTCATTTTGGACCATTCCACTCATATTATTAGTACTTGTTTCCTTCTATCTATACCAAACTTTTCCACAAAGGGCCTCATTAGGTGCAGGTTTTCATTCCAACGCATCAAGAGAACACCTTTTCACCAATCTGGCCTCCCACAAGTGCAATCAGGTGCTTCTAGTTGTCTGCAGAAATCTTATTGGTCAATGTTTCTATGCTGGATCGGTTGAAACAAAATTCTGCTCCCACAGTAGCCCTCCAGGAGCAGTTTGCCCACCCCTGATCTATACTACATTCATGTCATCCAAGTCCAAACTGGAGTTTCTCTGCATTTGCAGAAATTGGCGCTCTAACGAATGCTATTCCCGTTTGCCGGGTTTTCTGCTTGATTTTGATTTATAATAGCAAGTGAAGCTGCGTTGCGCTAAAAATAACAAAGGAGCAGAAGCAGCGCTCGTGTTTCACTGATTGTATTGATTTCTTCTAGTCGGGCCCGCCGTTTGTGTGGCTTGGGGCGTATTTTATCGAGAGCAGTAAAATAACAAAGGAGATGGCGCTGGAAGTTCTTCGTGTATACCAATCAGAATTTATAAATTGCTCCATTACCTTTATTTCCCTGGTTACTCTGGGAACATTAGCAATTATTCTCTCGTGGCCGGGCTCATAAAACTAATAATCTGGTGATTTAGTGCCCGGTGGCACACTGCGAGGCGCTCGGGCCAACTCCATTCCATTCATCTTACCAGCTATTCCTTTGATTTTGGTGGGATAAATTGCTTTCCGGCAAAATGGGTCAGTATGTGTCCTCCATTTAGAAGCGGCTAACAATGTAAGCGTACACATGTTTGGAACAGTGGCACTGGCTGATTTCCATTCTATTTGCATAGTGGGGGGTGGCCTCAATTATCTTTCTCGGGCCGTGTGACAAATTGCAAATATGCCAGCTCGCTTCGCGCCGTTCCGTTTTCTCGGCCGCAAAGTGGAGTCAAAGTTGCTTTCTCGTGCTGCCGCGTGATCACGGAGATGGATGTCCAGGCCCTCGAAGCCGAGAGGGTTTCTCTTTTCGCGTGATGAGTCTGTCCCACTGTCCCATTAGCGCATCCCCTGGGAGCAAAAAGAAGCGCCGGAATCTGGGGAGACAGACTCAGATTAGCTCATAAATCACCGCTCTGGAGACCTGGGCGAAACAGTGACATCATCACTGCGAGACGCTAGGCGCTATCATCTGGCTGACGCTGCGGTCCCGCTCAGCTGATGCGAGTTGACAGCAGACTCAGCCGCCGCAACTGTCAGGATGTTTCAGTGTCTTCATCGGCTTTGTTTGTCGTCTTGTTTGGCTTGATCTGCTTTTGACTCATTCTCTGCTGTTGCCTTCACAGTCAAAACGGATTGGATTTCTACCATCATCCAAAGGAAAATGATGTCTTCCAAAATGAGAAAAGATTTTGCCTTCCAAAATCTCATCCAATCCGCCTTCACATTTCTCATTTTCTACTCATTTGGAGGGTAAAAAGTAAAATATCCTCCATTTCTCATTTTGGACTGTCTCAACTGACTGGAACAGTATTTCCGTTCATCAAATACTGCAAGCCAAACGTGTCCTCCTGGAGATGAATTCCCCTGGATGGCCTCCAAAGGGCTTCCCAAACGATTGGAAAGTTCACATTTTCTTCCACGTTCCCTCGGTGTAAATGTAATGGCCAGGTGTCCCTAATATTTTTGACCTTACTTGTGTACGCACGCTCTCTGGCGCTGCGCTACAAAGGTTCTTGTGTTCCTACTGCCGCTCTCTGGTAAGTGGCTGTCTGTGAGGCCCAGTGTGGAGTCAGGTCTGTAATAAGGACCGAGGAGGCCTCCCTCCCAGCCTCCCCCCTCCATCCCTCCCTCCTTCCCTCCCACATCCACACACTCACAGCTCTGTGGTCACACAGCTGGCCCTGTCTGGCCAACCACTCCAACCTCACCACTTCCCCTCTCTGGGTGGGATGACAGGCGTACTGAGAAGTGAAACGAGGGGGTTGTCCCTGGCCCCCCTCCCCTCGCTTTCATGTACATACAGTAAACACGTCCGGAGAGGAGAAACCCGTTTTTATGTTTCCTTGCGTCAGAAAAAACAACCTCACACTGTCTCATTCAGTCTGCGGATCTGGGAGGTCACAGTCGCCTCACGCACACGGCCCGACAACAACCCTTACAAACATTTACGCCCAGAGATCGATGCCGTCCACGAAGATGGCCGTTGTCGTAAAAAGAACACTGCAAACAAATGCTGTTGGCGAGGTTGCTGAGTCATTTGGATTGCATGGAAGTTGGCAGTTATAATTTGCCTCCCTTTAGGGAAGCCACGCAGCTTCTGTGCGTAGAGAGAAGGGCTTGAATTATTTGTCACATGAGGGTAGTCATCGAGGTCCCCGCTCTGCTCGCCGTGGCTGGCTGGACTCTGTCCCCTGCAGGCTTTGCTGATGTAATCCGCCCAACTCCAACTCTCATTTCCACAGATGAGATAAGAGGCCCCACGGCTGACTGATCTGCTGCTATCAGTGGGCTGGCCGACTTTCCCGCTTCCCCCGCGTGCACTATCGTTGAGGCACATTTAAGTGATGACATCACAGGGCGACTGTGGCCCAAAGGCGCCCGAATCACTGGGGCTAATGGATGGCTGTGGCAAGGTGACTGCAGAGCACATTTTTTACTGTCTCTTGGTGCTGTTTTGAATTTCCTGCAGTGAATGTTTTGTCAGCGTATTGAATCATTGCATGCTGTGAGATTAACTAAACAGTGGGGGGAAAAATGTTGATACATTTGTTAAATTTAGGGTAAAATACTGGTGCACCAATTCATTCTTTCATTTTCTGTACCGCTTATCCTCAAAGAGGTCACGGGGGGTACTGGGGGCTATCCCAGCCAACTATGGAAACTGAAATTGATGGCCAGCCAATCACAGGGCAGAAGGAGACTCATACCTAGGGGCAATTTTAGTGTTCAACAAGCCTACCCTGCATGTTTTTGGAATGTGGGAGGAAACCTGAGTACCCGCAAAAATCCTATGCAAACCCAAAGGATATAAAATAATATGATTTTTTTAACCATCATCTTCAGTCAAAACAATATAAAGCACCATGTATTTATTTTATGGTTTTACTGGGGATTTTGAACGATAATATCCTGGCAACCACAGCTGCCATTATTTTACCATAAATTTAGCTGGTTGTTTTTACAGTGAAGGGGAGGTGAAAAAAGAACCTTGAAATGGGACACGTGTCCAAGAGGCCGACATGGATTGTGCGAATTTGACAAAATCTTTTGCCCAATTTGCTTCCAAAACACACCAGGACCCAACCCTTGTTCTGAAATGTTGCAATTTGTTGAAAACTATTTGCACAATTGAAGCTGGGCTAGATTTTCCACAAGTGCTCCGCGAGTTGAATACTTGGCGTTGCCCGGTGGTTACGCTTGGGAAACATGAGGAAAGCTAAGGTGGTCATTATGAGGAAAATGATGTGCACATTTATGAAGGATCTTGCCCGAGGAACCTTTATAATGATACGGAGGCTGCCATAGTCATTGCACGAAACCGCAGTACTCCGCACACGAGGTACTTTTTGGAAAAAAATACGGCGGGCCGAGCCGCCGGGCCGACTCCGGGTTAAGCGGCCCGCCGACCTCAAAGCGCGGGGTCAGTGTGGAGGAAAAAACATCACACAAGAACCACAATTGCAGCCCTCCGACATGAAAAGTCTCTTTTTATTTTTGACAGACTGGCCATGTTTAATGGCCGCTTGTGTGTGTGTGCGGCGTAAACAAACAGTGAGGCCCCGGGTCCTCGCGGGCGGCCAACGGCAGCGGCTTCGGCGGCCAGCTGGATTACAGGCCAGCGCGGAGCCGCGGTGGCGATGGCATCGCACACGCTCGGCCGCGGTCGGGGCATCCAGAAAATGCTCTCCCGCCTTTAACAGCTCAGTGGTGACTTAACATTTCCAGATGTCAAATCTCCGACCGCACTCTGGGCTCACTTAGGTGTCACATATTTCAAGCTTGATGCATACTGTTGACTTTGCCCTCCAGCGCATGATGGACTCGCTCATGAATCAAAACAGTCATTGGTTTGATTTATATGGTTATAAAGCAGCTTCTGTGTCTAGTCAGACCGCCTTTAACCAGATTTGTATACCAATTCAATATATTTCTCTTTGTTTACACGCACCTGTGATTGGATCTCCATACGTTGGTGTATAGGTGACAGTATTTTGTGACCTGTGGGGGCAATATAATAATCATTCTTTGTCTATTAGCATTGGTACTGCTGTTTTGCTTTATCAGTTAGTTTGATAGCAGAATCCTCGACTGATTGTAACTTGTTTAGTCAGCAGGTCAAGCTACGTTGCACATTAACACACCTCATTTGTCCTCCGTCCTTTTCTTTGTCTTCCGTTCCGGCATCCCGCGTACGATTTGTCTCCATTTATTTGAATCTCAAACATAATGAGATTCTCCTTGTTAGGGTGGATAAAATTCAGGCTGAAATGCCATTTTTCAACCTCTCTGTGGAGAAGCGGATAAACATAGTTACTATGGCAGCCAATGACTGTTGTTTCAAGGCTATTAATGCTGTGCTGGGAAATTGTAATTGTTTTACATTGAGTTTCTGATCCTGTCATGCCTGTCTTATCATTTATCTCTGTCAGGTCCGTTTAATGGTGAGAGTTAGATCACATGAAGTTTTATCTTTGTTTACCATCTCCTGCTAAAATTGGCCAGCCATAAATTGCATTCTTGGGGCTTTTGGTTTAATTTCAAGACTCATCTGAGTGCATGTGACACAAGAAAATCTGGCAACAAGAAAACCACATTTCTGTGAAAGACCAAAATTGTCACGAAAGCTTCGATAAAACGTGACTTTATTTTCAACCGGCCCATAAACAAAGCTGCCAAAACAACAACGAGAGGCATCCAATCCGATTTCATGTCAATTGTCGCCATTGAGCTAAAATAAAACTCCTCACATAAAGGTCAAAAGATGAGATAAAAATCCTCCAACATAGCTCACAAATGAGCTCAACATTCGCTAATAAGGTCCAGGGACGATTGTTTTATCCATTCTGTCAGCGTTTGTGTAACGCAATGCTTGTAAACCCCAACTAAATCCACCGTGAAGGGATTCATGGAACTGCAGAGGTGAGTTTTCCTTCTGCTTGGCAGAGAAGTGCGTGCATGACATGTAAATGTGATCATTTGGCGGGTCAATTATCCTTCACTCTGTTTGGCTGCAGCTCTGTTTAGCTGCAGATAGATAGAGTGATAACCCCCCCCCCCCCCCCCCCTACGCCTGCCCCCCCTTCAGCATTGTTTGATCCCCGACAGGCGCAGCTCATCAGTGTACGCTGGTGAAACATCTCTAATCAAAGAATGTGTCAGAGCGGCGTTCCGCGGGGCTGCGCATCATCACGGCCTTTCATGTCACGCGGCTGAAGGAAAGTCCGAGAAGGATCTTTAGCAGGTACACTGTGCTCTTTGTTTACGCCTTGTCGTCCTCGCAGCGGGACGCGCAGATGGCCAACAATTATTTCTCTGTGTGCGCCTCGCTGCTGGCGGGCCACCCGCTCGTGTGAGATTGCTGTAATCCTTTATTATTTATGATTGTCTGGGATTTTTGGCTCACGATTGAACACAATCTGTCCAACGACGCCGAGATGAGCGCAAGGCGGAAGAGTGGAAAGAAATGCCAACAAAAAAAGGAGAGAGTGTACATGGAAATGAAGACGCGAGGTTTGCTCCTGAATCTAACACACTTTAATCCCATTAACACCGACTAAATAAACCATTTGTTTTAAGCTTGCCACTGGTGCTGTTTATGATAATGGGCCGCTCGCCGGAGGCCATTTCTCAAGACGTTTGGAGGGCACCGGCTAATAATTAGATTTAATAAGGAAGTCAATTTCCATCCTCGTTTGAAATAAAAAGAAGGAGCTTAGCCTCCTTAATGTGTTTGCTCTCATCTGTTGATTTGGGCAAGCTTCTTCGCTCAGGGATTCGGACTTTCACATTTTTAACCCATCCGTACCCTTTTTTGAGGACGTGAAATGATCAGAAACTATTCAAAGAGACCGACACCATGTTTCCCATATATGTATGGGATATTCGAGCCATCCGAACGCTCATGTTCTTGATGTCAGTATAGTCCCAATAGCATACAGTTATGGTCTGATTACCATAACCAATATGTACAACCTACATTTGAATATTGCACACTAAGATCTGCCATTTGTAGTCACATTTTGCAATCTGCATTTGCACTACTATGAACACAAGAAGATCATTTAGTGTACTGATTCCAAGTTAGTTGGTTCAAAGGTCTTTGCTGTCTTTACCAATGCAAAAATGAGCCCAAATCCAAGCACCTTTTGTGATATTTTCGTACAGTTAACTTAACAGCAAGGCATATTTGCATAGGGTGTAGTTTACCACAATACACTGATTCAAGATTATTTGCTTACGACTTCACGATTTTGTTACAAAAAAAACTCACCCTCCGTACAATTGGCACAAAGCAATGATATGACCATACAAACCAAAGTAAAAAAAAAGAATATCCTAAAAGGTGCTACATGTGTTGAGTTCTTCATCCCAACGGAGCACCAGGTTCTGCTCTAGCGACCCCGTGTGCACAAGTTCCAGCTGGAGGAGCTCTCTGATCTGCTGTCAGATTTTTTTTTATTTTTTTTTACTGACAACTTCCTCCGGTCTCCGTTACACTTCTCCACGCCCCAATTTCCTTGTCCACTTTCCCGGTCTCTGTTTTTCAACTCAATAATGCACTTAAATCGCCCTTGGGAGTGGTAAAAAGATAGACGTCAATATATTTTCTATGGTCTCACTATAGTATATCTTGGGTTGGTCTAGAAGGTTTCCACTATAGGAGTTAAGACAGATAGGTTAGTTTTAAGTGACAATAGCGTACTTTAGCCCAAATTGCATTTTTTTCTCCTTAAAAACGGCAGGAGACGGTCACGCGAAGTCATTCCCATGCCATGTGAATGGAATCATCAACCATGACTGAATTTAGGCCCAAAGAATCTTTTTAATCACATTAAGCAAACTGGATTAATGTTAACCAAATCTGTTCAAGTTGGGCTCAGTCAACTGGTACTGCTTGGAGCTCTCATGTGTCTGCTAGTGTTGACTCTTTATAACTTTGTAAAGCAAACTAAGAAAGACATTTTTGGTAAAGATAGACTATGTGAAGTAGCTGCGCTAAAAGTTAGAAGTTCCATTGCAAGCGTCTCTTGGTGATCTAAACAAGAAATCCTTGGGACACTGCAGGAATGTGTTTTTGTGCAAACAAATGCACATAAACATGGTAAAAGAAATATACAGTTGGCAGACTATATATAGAGAACTTTTGAATTATAAAAACATTTATAAGTGAATTTTTTTTAATGATACGTAAAATGATTTCACTTTTTTCAAAATATGCAAGGTCCAAAGGCAGTGTCAAGTACCCCCATGAGGAGTACACATTTTGACAGCCTGGCTTGCCTGTCTAGTAGGCCCACCAACCATGTTGGCGTGGGTGTTAGCATTGGACAGCAGCCTCATTAACATTTCACACACATTTCACATTACGTTAGCATGTAAACACTAACAAACGAGCCGTTTGCGCTCACTATTTCCCGCCGTGCCTCTAGTAAGGAGATGACGGTCATTGAGACAAATGTGATAGAATTCACATTAAAATTCTAAGGGGAACTTTGCATAACTTCACATGCATCAGATATAAGTGTGTTCTTAGTTTTCAGACGAATATACTATGTACAACACTAATCTTGGTTTTGCGATTGGCTGGCAACCAATTCATGGTGTGCCCTTGCCTACTGCCGAAAGTTGGCTGGGATAGGCTCCGGCACCCCCTACCCTTCTGAGGATAAACAGCGGAAATGGAATGAATCTTAGCTCACTCCTGCAATCATTATTAAGTCTATAGAGTATAATTTTAAATGCCATCTGAAAATCCTTGTGACAAACCTTATTTTCTTGTGTGCCATCTGCATTTTTCTCCTCCAATAAGTTTTTATCCTGTGCTCATCGATCACTGGTTTGTGGGTCACCCTGGTTCTACTGTGCCGGCAATTCATCTTGATGCAACACACTTGCCTGAATAGAATCTGTATGCAGGGTATAAAACTGCTTCCTCTTCTCCATGAATGACGTATATATACTTTAGAGAACTGCATGTTTGTTTGTGAACGTGAGTCTGGCTCTAAACAGCGTGTGCCAATGTGCAAGTGCAACACAAACTCCGCCTGTGCAGCCCAACATTTTCCGCTTCATGAACAAGAATGTGCACAAAGGGGGGAAAATGGCGGAGTCATTTATTAACTCCCGGCTTACTTTAATGAGCCGCTACTGCGCAATTCGCAAATAGAGGGCGGCTCATGGGAAGTTGTTTCTCATATTTGTCGATCTTTGCCTGGAGGGAACGTTTATGCGACATCAACCCAGTACAAACAGGAAAGGTATAAGTTATGTAAAGATGTCCAACCAACACAACTCACATTTGAAATGTCCTGATGTGCAATGAGACATTTCAAAGTGACTCTTTATGCCAGTGCTTATCCACTGGTCTCGTCCAAAAGTGCACGTATTTACTGAGTAAACGTGCAGCCCGCGGCGTTGTTCCATCTGACAGGCACTTTGTAGCTCATTCATACTGGTTATATTGAATTAAATGCTTTTATTTATTTTTGCAAAAGCTAATGTTTGTAAGTTGTGTGATCAAGTGCATGCACTACTGCACTTTGCTTAATTTCCAATCTGCAATCACATTCGTTCATTCTGACAATAATAGATGCCCAATTTACTTAATAACCTAGTACTGTCAAAGGCGGCAAGTATATTAACTTTTTGGGCCAAAAACAAAATGGAGATCTAATTGGCATTAATACGGACCAAACTAAGTTTGACAACCTTTATTTACAGTAATTGTGTTCTATTTACTGTGTGGTTTTTGTTTTAGTGCATGCATAATCCCTCAAATATTGATTGGTCTTTGCTATAACTATTATATTTGCAAGTATAGTGCTATATTGTCTATGTGCTGGTGCATAAGTGTGCATATTTTGATTAAAGGGTCACCACACTGTGACTATCAATGCTATTGATTCGCTATTGCGTTTTGCATGGCGTGTAAGCAACCGTCTAGCAGAAGGCAAAGCGGTAGTGTAGCTGTTTTTAATACTTGACATGTAATTCTGTTTGTTTTATGTTCGGCTTAACCGTGGGCTCCAACTGGGAGTGGCATTAAACAGCCTGTTAAACAGCACTAGACTGCCTGCCAAACTGTTGCTTGTTGTAAAATGATTGAGCTGCGTTCACTGCCACACACAAAAAAAAAAGAGACGAGTATGTCACGCACGTGCCAGGCCATTGAGGGCGATAGACACCCGGTCCATTTGAACGACGTCGTCAACAGTAGCAAACCAGTTCACATTTTGATTGTGCTCACACGTCGCTTTAGACGTCGGAAAGACTGTTTCACGGCAATTGCTAAGAGTTTGCTCTCGCGTGCACAAACAAGACTTGCGAGAGTTATAAAAGAAGTTGGGGTATACGTATATGTTTAAACACTTGTATGATCCCAGAGTAATTGTTCCATGGAGGCAAGTATTTGTTTTGTGTTGGTGTTGGGCAGCAAGTGAATTGGTTGGCAGGCGCAGTGAGAACAATCACTGCTCTGTCAAGAATTTGAGCCACCTCTGCAAATAGGCCAGTGTGTAATGCCTTGGGCTGGGTGTTCCAGTCAGGCTGGGCTGTCCGTGTAAATAAACAGTGTGGGGGTCTCACAGGGTGGAACCCTCCCACACCCCCATACTCTCTCTGGGGTTTGGCTCAGCCTTTGTTGCCTTTAATCCAAGTGCTCTCTCTATTGCACAGCAAGGGGGTTGCCTGGCTCAGATTAGGCTCTTGTGTGTGCTTGAGTTTCTCACACAGTCCTTACTTTTGGGGGGAGGGGAATGGGTGAAAAAAAATACACACACACACACACATACACAGCCAACTTGCTTCCTTGAGGTGGCTGACAAGAATGACAAGTAGAACACTGCTGCTTTTTGGACCTTAACATGACACAATGACCTTTGGGTTGCCAACAGGCTCCTACAAAACCTGTGTGAAACATGGCATGCTTTCACACTTCAGGCCTAGTAGAACTTCCCCAGACGAAAGAAATGCAACAGCTATTATTTGACGGCAAAAATGTCTTTAATTGATTTTTATTTAGGCAACTGCTCAAATTATTAAGTTGTGAATTATTGAACATTGTTTGTTAGTGCAGTGTTTGTTACAGTTCATTGTAGCAATAACAGATGCTTTTAGCTTCCAGGATAAATATTGAACAAAGCAGATTAGCTTTGTCATTACAAAAAAAAATCAAAAAAATGTATTAATCGTTCAGCCCGACCGAGATAGTTCTAACATTACATCATACGCAAGTATGAAACGTTGGGTGTAAAAAATATATATATTTTAAAACTAAAAAAGATCACCTTTCGCATTCCACAGAAGTAAACAAAAACACTGACACTGTGAAATATAGCAATATTGATTTGATTTTTTTTTACATAAGATTATTTCCATGTGTGGCTGTACTTCCACATTTTATTTAGCTCCCAGATTTGTTTATTTATTTATAAATGAAAAAAACAGCAAACTGTGTGGGCACAAAAAAAAATCAAAAGAAATGTGTATGTTTAAAGTCACCACTTTTCAAGATGCCCGAAGGCACAAGCAAAAACTACAATGAGAACTGAGTGTATCAGGCAGAGGCACTAGGTGAGCGATTTGGAAGACAGCCATGTTAAAATACAAACACCCTTCCGCCATGATATTGCGCCACATGTGCAAATAGGCTAGCTCTGTTAGCATTGAACATTTTCGCCACTTTGGCCGTGTGGAGGGAAAACTACAGGTTGTAATGCTACAACTGCTTCCTTTTCCCCTTTTGTTTAACATTGGCTCTCATTACCACGTGGTGGTAACAGATTGTTTGAACAGGAGAGAAAAGCCATTCGAAGCTAATTAAGCAGCTATTGCAGCCTCTATTCGCAGGCAGAGGACCGAGGAGCACAGGCATTTGTCAGCGCTTGACCCCGCGTGGTATTGATTGACATCGCAACCGCGTGACTGACAGGCCCCGCCGGCGCTGGCCAATCGGGAGCCGCCGAGTAAGTGCGCCGAGTCGCCATTGGACGAGGCGTCTTAAAGCCACAGAGGCGTCCCCACGTGGGGCCCTAGCTGAAGCTTCAAAACAAGGCGTCGGAGCTCAGACATGGCTGATGTTAATATCAGACAAAGGCAATCGGCTGTCCTCTACGCTGCGTCTCTGCCGGCACCCTAAATTAGCGCAAGGGCGTCCGGAATGTGTCGGAGGAACCATCACGATGTATATATTATATATAGAACAAGTCAAGGCTGCGATGCTTTAATTTGATCGAGGATCGATTGGTCATTAACGTGTCCTTCACGGTGTTGTGGAGAACGACGGCAGGGAGTAAAAAGCGCCTGATTTGAGGGTTTTGCTTCACATATGTGGCTGGAAAGCGTGTCACGTTGCATCAACGTCTCGCGCACAAACAAGTTCATTTGGTTTCGACGGGGGACGCGTCGAATTAAAAAAAAAAAAAAAAACAAGAAAAAAACGAGGCGAGTACGCCTCCCACCCCTTTCCCTTCGGTGTTGGTCTCACCCGAGAAAAAAACTTTGATTTGGGTGGCAAACTAGCGCGCTAATGAGGGCGCGCAATACGGGTTGTTGTTGTGCGTGCGTGCGTGCGTGTGAGTGAAGCGGTCGGGGGCGGGGCCAACGCTTCCGCGTGGTGTCGTCATCCGTTTCCCTTCGCCACCCCACGTGGGGTTGCCGTCCTCTGATAGGCAGACGTGGCCCTCGTCCCGGCGAGTAATCCGATTGGACGGATAGGCGCTTTCACGGTAGTTCAGCCCCGCTGCCTGTGTGTGGCAACCGGGCTAAACTGGACAACTGAGGGGGAAACGCGAGATGGTGGAGAGCACCATGTTACGCTTTTAAAGAATCTTCTGTGTTTTTTGTTCCGGACGCGAAAGGAGACGGTTTATTTTCCACGATCTTTTCGGGGATTACGGCGGCCAAATTCCTGGGAGGTTCGGGTTTGAGGATCGTCGAAGAGAAAAGTAGTTTTTGTTCCGAGCGAAGACCGCATCGCCGCCTGCTTTTGCCCACTGCTTCGCCGGTGTGGCAGCGGTGCGCTCCGGCGACAGGATGCTCCGCCACGATCTCCTCCGGAGGGATTAAACGAGGGGATTCTAGCCTGCTTTCTCATCCTCGGTGACGGGTACGTGTTCGAATGATCGGCGGGTAGCATTTTCTCGGCTTTTGGGGGAACCATTTGAACCGTCAACCCGCGCCATCATTCATACAACACCTGCGTAAAAAAGTGGCTGTAGTACTCCTTTTCCCTCGTTGTTTGGATCTATTTTTATGGCGAGAATGTGTTGTTTTGCGTGTGTGCGCGTGTGCGAGTTTGTTTCTACCGCGATCGAATAAGGTCACCCTCGACGCGCCGCTGTTTCTTTGGCTTCCACTTACTGATTGCATTATTCTCACAGGGATTATTAGTTGCAAACAAAAGTGCATTTGATTGTGCCCGGGGTGATTAAACCGCGTCGTTCTCCCAACACAGGCTATTATTCACCACCTTTCTCCCCTTCACCGACAACAAGCCCCTCGGCTGCCTGCTCTTTTCAACCATTTTGCCAAAAGGACCTGCTGAAATAAACAAAGGGTTCATTTCAAGATGTATCCACAAGGCCGACATCCGGTAAGAAGCGCTTCCTCTTTTGTGGTATTGCATTTTTGACATAATTTGTTGGCGCTACCAACATGGTTCCTGCTGGGCTTAGTTGACCCCTCCCCCCTTTTACCCCCATCCACAACTACACCCCCCACCTAACCCCTTAACCCCCCCACAAACCTTTGTACCTTATCGAGTGTCCAAAAGATTCTATTTCAAGGATACATTGCAGTTTACGTGCCAAATGGATGCTTTGCTAACTGATTGGGTGATTGCAATGGCTTATTTACATGTTTTAACTAAAAAAAAATCAATCAGGATGCTGCAGCTCATTCAGAAGGCTGTTGCCAGTGTTTATAAATACGAGGAAACTGGTGCACATTATACCGGTCCTGAAACCATTACACTGGCTTCCTGTGAGTCAAAGGATAGACTATAAAATCCTACTGCTGGTCTACATAACACTTCATGGCCTTGGACTGAAATAGAGGCTTGATTTGCTTGACCCCTACAAAGCTTCTAGACCCCGCAGGTCATCAGGAACCCATTTGTGTTATTGTTTTTATATTTTGTTCAAATTGTTTTGGTTTTTAACTGGGTCTTGATGATTTTAACGAAAATCATTTGCCCTTCTATTTATGTTTCTATTCATTGTCTTCCTGGTTTTCAAGTAACCAAAAGCACTTTGAATTACCTTGTCTTGCACAAATAAATTTGCATCACCTTTCCTCATGTGCTGGCTTGCAATTCACTTGTGAAACTAATGTTGACATGGTTCATGGTATTCAATTTTTGACTACCATTGCCACCTTTTTCAAATAGATTGGACATCAGGCACCGTTAAATTGTAAACTTTTGGACAGATGCGTGCACAAAGTAGCGTCCAAATTTGAAGACGTTTGTTGTCCTCCTATTTCAGGCTCCTCACCAGCCAGGCCAGCCTGGCTTCAAATTCACCGTAGCGGAGTCATGTGACCGAATTAAAGATGAATTCCAGTTCCTTCAAGCCCAATATCACAGGTACATGTTCATTCTTCAAACACATTGTCAGGTGAAGGCTAATATATTGTTGCGCACAATGGAAATGCCCTTTAATTTTCTGCCAAGTGGCTAGGTGAGTTATATGCAAGTGACAGAATGCCTGAAATTGCCCCCTTCCCTCCTATTTTAGTCTTAAGGTGGAGTACGACAAGCTGGCCAATGAAAAAACGGAGATGCAGCGTCACTACGTCATGGTAAGATAACGTTGCTTCGGGAAGTAATCGTAGTCCCAAATTGCACGCCTTGTTGAACAGCTCGTTTGGGCGGAGTGAGAGGGACTCTATTGTGATCACCTGCGTGGTTGTTAGGGCGGCTCGAGTGTTACGTACGGGTCTGTCAAGTCCCCCGAGAAGATTCAATGTAGCCTTAGGTGCTTAGGAAAGGGGGTCGGGAGGGGTTCTCCCTCACTGACAGACAGGCGGCGGTCGGCTGGGGATCCATTAAAGCGCACCCCTGATCTCCAAGGGTCGACGGCGGCGGCGCCCCCGTGTGTGCTGATCTGATTATTCTCCTAGGAGACTTGCAGCTCGCACATGAAATGAGCTGCGGCGTGTGGGAAAATGCGCCCAAGCAAAATGGAGGTTGTGCTTTTGGCACAAAGTCCCAGCGCGGGTTTAGAAATCATTGCTAGGTCCGACTGCGATGCGGGACTACACTTGCCGTGTGAGCCAATTCGAGACCCTGTCGGTTAAACGCGTAGGGAAAGAAGGACTTCCAGTGACCGCATGGTAGCTGAAGCCAAATGTTCTTTATTTTTTCTTTTATTTATTTATTTATTTATGGGGAAAACAACATGTCGGAGCGACAGGGAGGAGGTTAGGTAAACACATGAGGATGTACGGCGTGTCAGCTTACACTGCAGAGGCTCTGATCTCAGACAGAATGGCTCTCTTGTTTGAAACTCCTTTTTCTTCAACGCTAATGGACTGAATAATGCATTTGCTTCATCAAAATAGACACTGACTGGCAGCCATCTCGGCCCCAGCTGCCACCTGTGGCCTGCTGGGATTCACAAACACACTGACCTGGCTAGAAATAACACAAGTGTTGAGCAAACACTTTAGGCTGGGTAAATAGACATGTGAGGATCAAAACAGTGGACACTTTATGTGCTGTGCCATCACTGGAATAACTGTCCATTTATTGGTTATTTGTCATACTTGGGTCTGTTTCTGCTTCACATCGTAATCCGCCAAGAACTCAATTGAGCCACAGCAGACCAATTTGAAATGTAGTTGCGCTCATTTCAGATTGTGATCTTATGCATCCTCAAACACAAGGACAGGACTTGCTCATTTTGTTTGGAATGTTTAACTCGTTGACCCTGTGTGAACTGGTAGTGAAAACTAATCAACAATTCCTCGAAAAAGGGGACAAAAAATGCAAACCACACACAGGCCTTTGGTGGTTGTAGTCGTGATGTCAGCAGTGAACTTCGATAGAAGTCAGATGTGGCTGCGTTTGCATGACAGTGACTCAAATATTTGAAAAAGGCCTGAATAATTGGGACTTTATAACTCAAATGAATGACACAATGTTTTCTTTCCTTTCAGTACTATGAGATGTCTTACGGACTCAACATTGAAATGCACAAACAGGTACGTGTCTTCTTGCTAATTATAAAAATAGTTGGGGGTTTTACTTCATCAGGTATGATGAAGCATATCCTACAAAGGTTTCTCCTTGGGAACATCCATCATCAGCTATATAAGTTTTGACACACCTTTACTCCTTTCAAAGTGAGCCTAAAAGTTTCCCTCTCAAGTCTTGGCAGCGTTTTAAGACAATTGTCTCTTAAGATGGAAATCCTCGATTTATCACAGCCCGTTGATTTGATTTAAGTAGACTTTGGCTTGCTCGACCTTTGACTTCCTGATTAAAGAGAGCGTATTAACGATCAGGGTCAGGGATGGTCAGTAATTACTGAAAGGGGGTTGGTGGGGGAGCAAAAGTCCTTTTGTCAGCGGTTGTGTTACTATCGTTATCCAAAGATAGTGTCTGACATTAACTCACAGATTAGCAGAAAATATTCTTTGAAGTCATTTCCGTCAAGCAGACCACTCATGTTTGCATAACTATTGTCAAAGGATTCGGTAGGAACTGTTGACTCCTTTACAGCCTTTTACGACGGTAGACGTCCAATCCATCTTGACTGGGAGGGGCTGCGCCCGCTTGAACAAAGTGATTGGATGTCCATTGTTGTCAAAAGCAGCAAATGGACCCAAGTTGGGGCTAGAATTATGTTAGTGTTTATCGAGCTGACGCAGCTATCATCCCCAGTGGAAATCCAAGTCCAACCTGTGTTATGGTTGCCCAACTGCATTAAACACAAGCCTTAAATCCTTCGATCCCCCGCCGCGGTTGTCCCTTCCCCCGCCATTGCCCGCTCGGCTAATGACAGCGCCGGAGGCGCATGGTGATCCATCAGAGTCTGGGCCGTGTGTCACACTGCCACATGTCTGTCAGAGCTGGGGCCACTCTGATAGCTTCTGTCAGGCACTTATCACCGAGCAGAGGGCCGGCGAGGGGGATGGGCGCATGGAGACAAGTGGGAGAATAGTGACTATTGGGGGAAGGGGCGACAACCCCCAGCTTTGTGTAAACAGGTTAATCGACTGATCCATTTTAGCCGCTGACTTTTTTTTATTATCAGGAAGCTCAAAAGAGCTGCTGGAAGTGCTTGAATAATTCATTAGTGGGGCCCTAACCTGCTATACGCCATGTTTGTGAGCAAACATTGCGCCCCCCCTTCCATGAAGCTCACCCAGCTTCTGTCGAAGCTAGGGAAGGGGAGTGGGGGTTGGGGGATAGATGGCAAGCGGTTAACAGGCGAGGCTGGGATGGATTATTGGATGCACCCAAACATATTACTTTCCTGCAAGCAGAATTTACTCCACAGTTGAGGAAATCCATTCCGCTAACCGTGACTTAGTTCCTCACGGCGCAACTTAATTCGCGTTTGGCCATGTGTGCGCCGGCCCCGACGGACTGGGGCGCCGCTGCTATTTGATCCCCCTCCACAGCGTGTATGACGGCACCGTATGCGCTACGTCTGCTGGTAATCACCATCATCTGGTGCTTATTACCTTGGTCCGATTGGGCTGTTACCTGTAGCCGTCTCTCAGCAATGAGAACCGCTGCCGTGGGATTTGTGTGCAATGTCCAAATGGCAACATGGGTCAGCCAGAGGACTCGTGAGTTCATAGAAAATAGACGTGCAAATGGGCGACATCTTAACTACTGATTTGCTGCCAATGACGTTTAATAGATGGCCAGGCCGTTTGAACTGTGAGTGTAGATGGCTTGTTGAAATTGATTTGGTGTCTGTCCCATCAATGGCAGCCAATGACCTTAAAATAAGGGGAATACTGAACTTGTATGTTTAAATGTCCCATCTGGGTAAGGAAAAATGGCTGCAAATGTGGGAAAAAACAGTTGTACTATTTTTCTGCCCATTGTCCATTATTTGTGCACATAGTACAGGTTTTAACCTACACATGACTGACGGCTGTTCTAAAGGAGCATTTTGAGACCAAGTCTGGTCTTGGTCTCAAAAACACATTCTGGGAGTTTTGGCCTTTTCTTGCTCGTTGGGGAAGATTCATCATTTTCAGAGTAGACCTGCACTTCCAACTTCATTAATGTGATTTTAAAGGGAAATACTAAAAAGAAACAAAGACATTCCCTTTTTTATGTTACTAACTTCACCTATAAATGACTACACCCTTAATGACTTACAAAACATTTTGTTTAATTGAATTTCATGGTCTTGTTCTGGGTTCGGCTGGCCTTAACAGCAAGTTCTGGCTTGGGGCAATCCTCGGTCCCTAATAGTTGTGTCCTGAACAGACGCTAGTTTTCAGGAATAGCACGAGCAGTGTTTCACTTGTTTGACTGTTTGGTCTGTGCTCGAAGGTATCGTTTTGGAGTCCAACTGAAAAATTACCATTTTACTAAAAATGTGTGATTTCTCTGGCAATATGGCTGACATTTGAATCTAACGGGTCCAGTGTTTGTTTGCAAACAGATGACGTGACCAAAGGGTTTACCCCTTTGTTATTTAATCCTAGTCCTAGTTCCTGGACTCCATTCTTTCCTGGTTTGATGGCTTATGGCAAACACCTCACTGCATGCCACTGACAAGCAGCCCGAGAGTGCTCTTAAAGTGGTGCTACACAAGTCCGAGTAGCTGTAATTGTGTAGCAGCAGCGTAAAGCTGGCCTCTCAAGGGCAGAGCTGTCATCTACTGAAAGCGACAGTAAGCACCCGTTTTTATCTGCCGGCAGAACAACAACAGGAAAAAAAACCCTCCTGTCTCTGCACTGGATCTTTCTTTTTTTTTCTCCAAGCAGTTGAGTGGAGTTGACACCTTCCCTGTTTATTTGCATCTTTGTGCACGGTTGTGTGTTTGTGAGTGTGTGCCGGCAGTTGCTGGAGGCCCGGTGGACGAGCCACCTCCTGACCTCTCCCAGCCAGCTGTCACGGTGACGCTAAGCTACAGAGGAAAGGACCGTGCGCTCAAGGCCTTCTCGCAAATCCTGTCAAATGTTCGGCCGCTATTGACATGGCTTATCTCCACAAACATGGATTACACGGGCGAGGTTGCTTTTCAGCCATTTCTGAAGGTCCTTCTTGAGCTGTGTCCAGTGTACGCTTTCGAGTGCCTTAATACTGGTGCTCATAAAATCCTTTATCTAACTGTCTTCATTGCTTGGTGATCGGTTTTTATTATTTTATAGGGGTCAATGTGTCTCTTTTATGAAGAAAATAATCGACAGTGTTGTCTTAAGGGCTATTGCTTTCTGTGCAATGGACACCGCTGTATAATTCAATCTGTTACGCCATAGTGTGGTTTGGAATGGCTCACATTTTTTCTGCCACGTGTTTGTCACGGTGGTTATGGCAATTGCTGAGTCAATTATATGTAAATATAGTGGGACATCATGCTTGGCAGCAATTCATAGTGATAAATATGTTCAGTATTTGAGAACTGACTACTTTGTCTGATATTTTCTCATAGATGGCTATTTTCATTTGGACTTGTTTTTCTTTTTTTATCAATCAACTAGAGGTGATTATTTTTGTAATGCCTGTCAATTGATAGATACTTTTTTAAAAACATTTTTTTGCTTTCCTACTTGATCCATATCCCTTGTGTTTAGCCTGGCTTCTACTGTCACGTGCTGCTTTACAATGCTGCAAAATTTGATTGCATTTGCGAAGCAGAATGACAAATAGAATTGAGTAAAGACAAATATCCTCCAAAAACACATTGTGTAACAAGATAAGGCATGGTGAAAAGACCCCCAAAGCCTGGTGTTTCCATCTGGCTCTCCTTGCTAAGTGGCTATCCATGTTGGAGCTTGGGTCAGCAGGTCTCGTTCTGTTACACATTACTCTCCAATCTCTCTGGCGCTGCTCAGAGGTAATTCGTCAGGCTGCCAAAACAGCCTGGCATTTTTGCCATGTGTCATAAATAAGCCGGCGGTGTGCGAAGTACACTTTGTGTGTGTTTTTGCGTGTGCACTGCTCCAAATGAAAAATCGGAGCAAATCCCTGTGATGTGTTTGTGTTCCGCAGTGGCCCTGGGATGAACTGCAGCTCATAAATTCCGTAGATGATGTAGCTTTGGCACTGTTATTTTTCTGCTCCCAGGGCAGAGCTTGAACCTGAACACTCTCATCTTCCATCCCTGGAAGAAAAGTGCAGGCAGAGCAAGCCAGCTGTGCAGTGTTTTTACAAGGGGGAGGGAGTCAATCACACGCCCTCTGTACACCTCCTCCTCTTCGTCTTTATTTTTTATTTTTTTAAATTCCGACATTCATTTGCAGCCATTCATGTGATCGACAGGCCGAAAATTCAATTTAATGACCTGCCTCCGAGCACGTAATATGATTTTAAAGCCTGTTACGGTCAAGGAGAGGTTCCATTTGCATAATGATCCCGGCAAGATTGGGCTGCAGCCGTTGCCATGGCACTTGGCAGACAGGCAGAAGAATGGAGGCTGTCCCCTATGGATGGATGGGGGGTGGGGGGGGGGGGGTCATGGCTTCCATTCTCAGAAGGTGCTGGCAATTGGTTTGCTGTGACAAACTGTCCAAAAAAAAAAACTGAGTAATGGTATTGATAGGTTTGGCCGCACGTTCCCCTGGAGGTCACACTACGCCGTGTGTTTTTTACGTCATCCATGCAAACGTCACCACGTGTAAGTAAAGCATTGCGTTTGCCTGATAGGCCCCCACTTCTCGGGGTGCGGTTGTGCGGTTTAATACAGAGGTTAAGTGCAGGACGGCGCACTCTCCGACGAGGGGAAGCAGGGCAAAGCCAGAGAGGATCCTCTCGATCCGGCAGCACTCTGCCGCCTCATATCCGTTTAGCATGGAGTGCACTCTCAGCACAGCTGTGCTCCATCCCCCCGGGCTCGCCTAATGTTTTAAATCTTTCAAATGTCAATATCACGCTGTTTAGAGGATGTTGAGTCAAGCAGTTCTGATTGCCGCAGTAATTGACTTAATCGGTGTAAACATTAAAGGCGGGGTTATGTGAAGCCACTGTCTTTTTAATATTTTAACGTCTCATTTCGCCTCTGTTGTCTTTTAGACGGAGATTGCCAAACGACTCAACGCTATTTTAGCGCAAATTATGCCTTTCCTGTCACAAGAGGTAAGTGTTGAATGGAGAGCTCAAACGCCATCGCTTTACACTTTTACCATCAAATCACTTGATGCCTTAATTGTGCCACTTCACAATAAATACACAGTGGGACCTCTAAAATTTCAACACGGGATTGCTATCCAACCTTAAGTTGCTTTAGATTTAGAAGCTATTTGGGATGATAGAAAAAAAAATGGGCCATTCTAAAAACGTGATAAAACTTCATCATCATGAAGACTTTAATTTTACGGGTTCTGTTTTCAAGTATCATAACATAATTAAAAGCTACACAAAGATGAATTGGTTAACGACTGATCGTGAATGCGTAGGTTTTATTTGCAATGATGTCTAACTGATTTGGCAGAATTTTGGCATCATGCATTGTCACTGTATTATTGAATTGTCTAAGATTTAGTCCAGAAATGCAAGAAACAAATATCACAGTACTACACTCATTGTCTTTCAACACCTGATGAGTCAACTCACTCACTTGGCATGGTGTGCTAACAGGAGGGATGGCTTTGCTTACTCAGAAAGACAAGAAACACAAACGCCCTCAAAGACATTAAAAAACATCTGTTTTAGTTTTACTTGCGGAGGCGGCACATACCATCAAGTCTCTTAATTACACACTACACACTCAATTTGTGTAGCAGACCCTTTGCCAAACACAAATTTCAGTCCGTTTCTTCCACACATTACGAAGCGTGTGTTCTTCTCCTCTGAACAAACATTTTGCTGTTCAAGCTTGTCTATGTCCTGTTTTGAAACTAGAAAGCCAGCAGACTTTAAGTGCACCCCATAAATACAATCTTGTGATGTATATGCGAGTGAGTAAGGTTCTTATCTAAATCCACATAAGCAAAGTACAACAGATCACTGACGCTGTGCTTTTGTCTTTCCATGCCATCGATGCTAATAAACCAACTATATTTGAACTGGGAGGTTTGGCAGTGAACCATCGTGGTTCATTGCCATTAACAGTGATACTATATGTCCAAGCTATTTTGGCTGGTGTGGCAGGGATGGCAGTAACGTCCACCTACCTCAAAGCTATTACTTATAAATGATGAGTTGAAGGAATATATAATTCTACATCCATTTTTAAAACGAAACCTTTCCCTAAATATTACATGCAAACATAACGCGCTTTAACGTTAAATACACCCGAAATGTGCTTAATAAATAATCGACTTTGTGGGCAAATGAGGGTCCTAACGTGGCTGTGCTTTTGTCTCTCCCCCACCCAGCACCAACAGCAGGTTGCTCAGGCAGTGGAGCGGGCAAAGCAGGTCACTATGACTGAGCTGAATGCCATCATCGGGGTACGTGGACTTCCCAATCTGCCTCTCACCGTGTGTACCCCCTTTTTATTCTTTTTGATTATTTTTTTACCTTGGTTGTGCCTGTGCCTATACATACTGTTGAATGTGTTTCATATATTCTCCATTGATGACTAGAGCGTCAAGTGCTTTGACATTTTTATATTCTTTAGAATACTTTCAAGATTTGTACGCGACAAGTAGAGCGCTGAACTCTTGCGTTGCTCCCCGCTTTGCTTTTTGCGCCATCTTTCCTGCCTTGTTGTGTGTTTATAAATGAGAGGCTGAGAGCTCTTGAGAATCCTCCTCACAGGCTTTTGTATTGCCGTAATTGGTTAAGGTTTTAACGAGGAGCCTCATCCCTCACTGCTGACCTGGGCAGCCGGGGGAATTGAAAGGCTGAGGGTGAGCGGAACGCTGCCAGGCAAAAGCTGAGGCAGCGCCGACAGCAATTGGCCATCACGCCTCTCCGCTGCACTCGTTGTTCATCAGCGCCTTTTTAAAAACACCATCTGTTCCTCATTGACCAGCACCCCTCCCAGCCTAGCGGTGATTGGTTTCACCCTCACACTATCAGTGATCGACTCGACTTTCAGAGTCTTTAGCAGAGGCTGGCCGCGTGGTCTGATTTGATGATTGGAGTCACAAATGGGAATTCACTTGATGCCCTCCCTCATGGGGACTTTTTGTTCCAGGGTGATTTTGGCCATAGAATATTTCAAAGTAGGTGTCTTGGACTATGGATTTTTTTTCCTCTCTCCTGAGGGAATGAACCGAATGTTATATTGCACTTTACCAACGGTTTTTGGTGCAGATGGCACAAGACTGATCCTCAGATATGGTGGCTTCAACTGGTTGTTTAAACACAAAAATTAGAAGAAAGCATCAGGGTGATCACTTGAAAGGTGGGGGGTGAAAGCAATTTTTCCAGTTATTTTTTGGCAGGGCCAACTAGAGTGGCTGTAGTTGTTGATCTTCCATTGGGCGACTATGAACGTTTTATTAAAATCAGTTTGAGCTGGAAAGATGAAGTCGAGGCCTCCAGGCAGCAAATTTGCCCGTTTTCAGTTCTTGTAGGATTCTAGTTTAGATACATTGCGGTCATACCACCATGTAATATTTCTTGTATGCTGAATTGTGCTTTAGCGTACGTCTTTGTTTGGCACCTAACCTATTTTACGAAATAGTCAGGCCCTCGTCCCATTTTCACTTTGCTCTCACGGCGCAGGAGTTGGTGATGTAGCTACTGTATGTTTTACGAACACCTTCCCATTAGTTATTCATTGAGAAGAAGCTCTGCAAGGCACGCCAAAATCCTCATGCATATTGTAAAGCAAGGTGGGGTGAAAGAGCGTGCCAGGCAGCCTACAGGAGATGGCTGCATGCCTTATTGATGGGGCTGAGGGCCATTAATAGGATGCAACTAGGGCAGCCGCATGTGTTGAGATGATTGCTCTTGCTTCCAGTCGGAGTCACTAATAGGCCAAATAGAGAGGGAGCCCAGATTTACTTTTCTAGCAGTTAATGTCTTTTTAAGTTATGTCAGATCTGTTACTTTTTCTGCACTCACTATAGACAGTCAGTAGTTCAACGGATTTGCTATCAATAAGACTGCAAAGTTACTTAGCTATTCACAAAGCGTGTGGCTTGAAAGTTAGTCAAATATTCAAATGAAAGGTATCTTGGTATATTAAAAAGACCTTTTGACGACGATAGATCCACTTAGTCTCTGAGTGACTTGTAGAAAATGATCGCATAGATGTCAATGTCAGTGACATACATTGACGGCACTTCCAATTGGGAAAATTTGACCTCTATCGCCGTCAATGCCAGGCAAGAAAAAAATGGAGCAGTAGCTCTTTATCATGCGAGATTAAATTTGAGAAAACAGAGGAGTCTCCTTTATTTATTATTGTCTTCATTTATGGTCCTCTAATGAGGGCTCTTGCTGATCAACCATGCATATTAGCCATCGGTGGCTCATTAAACACAATGAGCAAGGATGGCGCTCCCCTGCCGACGACCCTTAATTTCCCTCATGGACGCGATATTACAGCACGCCTGCTGTCCTTACCTTTCTCCGGATTATAGTTTGTAATTACCTTGACTTATGCCTCGCAGAGCAAAATGCAAGGTTGCGAGGTAACGTCAGGGCAGCCATTTTCCAAAATCAGGCCTCTCTATTTCCAGTGCGGGAATGAGCCGACGATGGAAAATCAACCGTTGTTACAAACATAGGCAAAGTTGCCCACTGATTGAAGCCCTTCTTGTAAAATTGGAGACTTCCGTCACAACAACGTTTGAATTATTCAGCCGCCTCGCAGACAGGGTAATAAATTGCCAATGTTTTTATTGGTGTCTCAGCTAAGTATTATTTAACCTTGCTTTAAACTGCTTACTTCCATGCTAAGGGGCTTTTAACTCCCATCCATTTCCCTGCGCCTTTCAAATATTGATGGTGGATGTGGGAGGGTTGAGTGAGTGCCAGTGTGGGACCCCCCCGGCTGCCACAGCAGCCCCCCCAGACGCAAACTCCAAGCACTTCAAGTGAGACGACCGCAGTGCCAGCTCTTGGCACTCGGCGTTCCTTCAGTCTTTTTAGGTTTGTCCCTGCAAATGATTTATGTTCTGCTAATCCGCTAACATGACTATGACAGTAGTAGAAAGGTTAGCTGGGCTTGGCTTTTTGAAAGCCTTCTGAAATCAGGCAGTTGTTTAGCCAATAGGCTGACAAATTCCCCTACATCCTCATATATTGCTTAAGAGGATTGCTCACTGATGGCACAGAGGAGCATTAAGTGCTGTGTTGCTGCAATGCACTATTTTACCTGAAGTGAAATGTTTACTCTCCATTAAGTGCAGGTCGACTCAAAGTGGTTCTTTGTCGTTGCTGTTTCTTTTCACTCGGGCTGCTCACGCTGTGCAATCAAGCGTCACCGACTTGGAGTTTCTCGCATTAGCTTGGCGGGAGGGGGGCCAACAAACGTCATTATTACTAGTGGGCTGCAAAGTCTGCCGAGTCCGGAAATAGCCTCGAACGGGGTCGCGTGTCGGTCCCGACAGTAATAGAATGTGTCAATGTGTTAATATCGTCAACAGATAAGGCTTCTTTGTGTTCTCTCGTCTTTTCCCTCTGACCCACTTGTATGTTTGTTGTGTTGTACTTGTAGCAGCAGCAGCTCCAGGCGCAGCACCTCTCCCACGCCGCTCACGGGCCTCCCATCCAGTTGCCCCCGCACCCCTCTGGCCTGCAACCTCCCGGCCTCCCTCCCGTGGCGGGTTCGGGATCGGGTCTGCTGGCGCTGGGAGCCCTGGGCAGCCAAGCCCACCTTCCCGTAAAAGATGAGAAGAACCACCACGATCTAGAACACAGAGGTGAGGACCGATTAGCAACGGATGAACGTGTACGTTAATGTTGTTGAGACAGCTGCGTAGATGTTAAACAAGGATGAAACATCCCGTGGCGCGGTGCTCCTCTGCCGCTGTAGAGCAGCAGTCTCAAGGCCCTTCGGTGATGAGCACATCCTGTCTGTTCACATTCTGTCGGGGTAATGAGCTGATACATTCCCAGCCCATGACTGCATAAGCTTTTCAACAGCTTTATTTGCCTGATAAGTGAAGCCTGGTGCCCTCAAGTTGAATTGCAAGCCTTGTGCCAGGGGGGCATCTGTTATATGCTAACTGACTTCTTTTTTCCTCTTTGTTACACTGGACGTTGTCGCCGACTCGATCGTGGCCGCCATGGTGATGCTTGCCCCACAGAGAGCACGGTGAGTGTGAAAGTACACTGTAAAAAAAGATAGGAACTTCCTATTATACTGTAAAAAAAAAAGAAAATATATATATTTTCTAACCTATTTTTTTAAGGAGATATTGCTCAAAATGTTCAGTTGTCTTAAGAAATGTGTGCTTTTCATCATTGCTAACATGTTTTATAAAGTTAATATCGTGAACTTGATTAGATGGGCATTAGCCAGAGTCTTTTGCTCAAATGTGTGTGTTCCGCTGGCACCATGCGGTCTGGGATTAAATCCCCATTTGCTGCAAATTATTATAAACAAAGAAAATGAAGTTTATTCAATGGCACAGTGGTAGAATGCTTTGCATTTCTGCCTCACAGTTCTGTGATCATGTGTGAGTCTGGGGTCTTGGGGTGTGCATGTTCATTCCGTGCCTGTGTGTGTTTTCTCTGGGGACCCCCACAAAAAGTTGTGCAGGGTAGGCTAAATGAACACTCCAAGTTGACTGTAATTGTGGCTGTTTGCATGATTGGATATTTTCTCTATTTGTGGCCTTTGATCAGTTGACAGTGTAACGGTGTAACAATTACTTTTTCTTATTCTCTCGCAATGTGGAGTGTTGTAGTTAGGTATACATGAATTTTACCATAAGTTACCGAGCATAATTCCGTTTTGTGCAATGTCTCAGTCGCAAAGATTATCAGTCAGCTTTCATCAGGAACAAAACAAATCATAATATTTATTGTTAAGAAGCTCAACTCTGAGAATTTAGCCACCTTTTACCTAAACAATAGTGAGTCAAAATAGTTTTCCAATTCATCAAATAATTATAAAGAGGTTGTAACAGTAGGATGGTTGTAGATCTGTTGACCTACTTTCACTATTGGAAGTGGTAATATGTTAATGTTACTGTATAGTCAATGTATAAAAAAAAACAGAGTCTGGATCATCTGTCAGTGGCATCCATGAGTATTTTTGTATAGTTAATGTGATAGTGAGTGGGTGTGAGGAAACAACAACGAATGGCAATGAAAACGTTCTCGCGGGAAGTAAAAGACTAATTATTCCTATCAAAAGGATGAGAATGTAACTATAATGTGCGTAAATCCAAGAGGGAGATGACTAGTAGCACAGAGAAGAGATTAGAAGCCACGTAATTTCATCACAATTATCGAATGACGTGGACATCCCTGTCTTAAAGGATTTATTTGATCCCTTCTACCGTTTCCCTTGTTTACCAACTCATTCCCTCTCCAGCTTGGCATGTGATGAATATTTAGAGGCACAAATAGGAAAGTGTTTTGATTTCCTCATCCCCAAAGCCGTGCAAGCGGACCTCGCCGAGCGTTTAATTTGAATGGCCATGATCGCTGATGGTTTGTGATGGGCGTGTGAGATTGGATTTCTGTAGGCCCGCTCGACTCAATGGGTTCAGTCATGTCTGAAGAAATGGAAGTCCCGAGGCGATTAGCAGCCCCCTATTTTTTTTGTTTCCTCGCCCCCGTCCCAGGTCATCTGATAGCCGAGCGGTGACTTTGGTTAATGAGTCACGCTAAGCATCCCTTTTTAAAGGTCAGTCATTATACAGACAGTGGCCCGTTGCCCAGGCTGCCAGTCTGTCGGCCATTGTTCACTTCTTCAGCCTGCTGCTGACTTGTCCACATTATAGCTTTGTTCCACGCGGGCAATTGGGAGGAGGGGTTCTTGGAACCGGGCCCACTTCATCCCATTCAGTTGGAACTCGGAGCCCGCCGTCTGCATTGGCGAATCTCGATGGGTGGGTCAGGGCCCCCCTTGTTAACGAACTGGCCCCAGGCTAGCATACTGTAGCGTTCATAACTGTACTGTAATTGGTACATGAACTGATAAGCAACATTAAATATAACACCATAAACCAAAGTATGTGCTGCGTGGCACGTGTTTGTGATTGTCACCATTATTGGCTGCCATCCCTCCCAGTTTAAATGGACTGAACGTTTTATCGGTATCCATGTCAGCTATTGAGATAAAGGTCACACACAACACCTAATCTAAATGATGGGTTACACAAATTATGACAATATGTTTTGATGACATTGACAAGAAAGCTGGGCACATTTTATTCACCATTAAATCACTAGTAGGGATCAAATGGTTCTTCTCATGTTGAGTGGCCACTTACAAAAAAAAGGCTTTTATTGTCATTCTGGATTTCCAATTCATTAAGATTCTTTCTGCTGGAACGCACATAATAACGGTGTTGTCTATTTACGTCTTTTTCATAGTTTTCTACTGGCTAGTCTATTCCAACAGTGTAATGATATCTTGAAATTATAGCTTTTAGGTTTGATGTTCCACCCCATGATTTGAATTGTCCTTACGTGACCAACCCCCCCTCCCATCCCATGTGAAAAATTTCTCGATGCACCACTGGACGGACGTCTATGTTTGTGTGGGCGTGCAATCTCAGCAAAGAGCGCCGGCCTGTCCCACGGTGCCGTGCCCACTGGCAACATATAGCTGGCCTTTCTTTCTCAAAGCCCAAGCTGACACGGCGCCCGAGCACGGTGCAGCAATCAATGGCGGCGACATCCTACATTCTCTCCTCCCCTCGCTCTCTCACGCTTGGCCTGAGCAAGCGCAGAGAAAAGGACCTCTGTTCAGCCGCGACACTCTGCTCATGTCCCCGTGAGGTCGTTTGTTGTCCAGCTATGAGAGGGAGGGAACGCGGCTTGGAAAACAAGCCATCCTCCTTTCAGCCCAGATAATGGACCATTCTGTTCCGTGGCCAGAGACATCCTTGTGTAGATGTGTGTGTGTGTTTGTGTGTTGTGTGTGAGAGAGAGAGATTGGACTTGGCTGGTGTCAGGGTACACTTTGGTGCTGGCTCACAGCTGCATTTTAAGAGTGCGGCGTCCGTAATTGCGCGAATGAGACGCTTTTAGTGTTTGCCTTGGCACAGGGCGTTCCCTGTGAGCAACTTGTAACGGATGAATGATTCGCTGCTAGATGAAAAGCTAATAAAGGCTTTGTTTCCCTTTTCTCCTCTCAGAATAACTCAATATCACCATCGGAAAGCTTACGCACAGCCAGCGAGAAGCACCGCAGCTCATCTGACTATAGTTTGGACTCCAAAAAGCGCAAAGTGGAGGAGAAGGACAGCATGAGTAGATATGTATGTGCTTGCGAGTCAAAGATTTTTTGGGAAAGTCGGGCCTGCGTGCACTCATAGTTTTTGTTGGCTTTCGTCACAGGACAGCGATGGGGAGAAAAGCGACGACTTAGTGGTGGACGTCTCAAATGAGGTGAGGCGTCAAGCTACGAATGGCCACGTTTCAGTGATTTGAGCATCGCTAATCATCGTCTTTTCTTTAGGACCCGGCCACACCCCGAGCCAGCCCCGCCCACTCGCCGCCCGAGAACGGCATCGATAAGCCCCGCCCCCCCAAGAAGGACACGCCCAACAGCCCTGCGTCGGTGGCGTCCTCTGGAAGCACCCCGTCCTCCAAAGCCAAGGAGCTCAGTCATGTAAGTTGCTTCCAACTAGGCCAGAAAGGGGTTTAAAAGAGCGAGCATGGGGATATGTACAAATATATCTGGGGCGTTTTGGCAGCGGATTAGGGAATAGCTGTCTGTGCTTTAAGTGCATGACTAAATGTCAGGGATAATATTGTCCCGAATTGGGATCGGGCAGGTCCTCGCTGTTAATAGCTCAATGTATTTAACTATTCCAGGATTTTTCTTTTTTTTTTTTTTCTTCCCTCCCTCCCTCTGCCTCCCTGAAAGATTAAAGCCAAAGCAGTAAAAGGATCAAAAGTGCCTATCCCCATTGTGGTTGTAATAGGTTTTAGAATAAATAGCAGTTTATGGCTCGGCAGGACTGTACGCGTTGTCAGAATTAGAGCGGATTAAGTTTGGTTTACTCTCAAATCGTCAGTCTGAATGTTGCCCAGCTACCCAGATTGTGAACACTCTGACTCTGTTGGTCCCTCGACAGAATGACAAATCCTCCACGCCTGGCCTCAAGTCCAACACCCCCACCCCGCGCAATGATGCCCCCACTCCTGGCACCAGCTCCACTCCTGGGCTCAGACCCATCCTGGGCAAGCCACCAGGCATGGAGGCGCTCGGTCGGTAACGTTTTTTTTCCTCTTGGAGACGTTGTCATGTCTTCCCCGTCCGTCCCACCCTAACGCCACGCTCTGCCTTTGTCTACAGCAGCACCAGCCTTGCGTACACCGTTGTCCATCGCCGGCTCCTACCCCACACCTTTTGCCATGATGGGCCATCACGAAATGAATGGAGGCCTGACGAGTCCCGGTGTGTACGCCGGTCTGCACATTTCACCTCAGATGAGCGCCGCAGCTGCCGCAGCCTATGGACGCTCCCCCATGGTACTTTTCTGCACTGAATTTTCAGTCTAACAACATGCAGTGGCTTAGAATGTCTTGAGTGCAAATTTTCATCTGTTATGCCTTCCAAATTGTGGATGTTTTAGTTGTGCATTTTTCTTGGGACATTGGATAATTTTACTAATCTGGAATGCAGTTTATTGAAATTTCAGTTTAAATGTCTAAATACTGTAGCTGTGTGATTTCACCAGACGTTTAGATATGTAGAAGCATTTTTCATCTTTTTGCATGAATGTTAACTCAATCCCAGGAATAGCTGAACTTTTTTTGAAAGATCATTTCTTATTTTCCTGAGCGCTTAATATTAATGTGTCGCTGGATGTAATGAGTAGCCATGTGGATGTCTTTCAGGGGTTTGATCCTCACACCCACATGCGAGCCCCAGGCCTTCAAGCAAGTCTTACATCCATCTCAGGAGGCAAACCGTGAGTATTACACAATGATTCTTGACTCCATCCGCCACCGCTCCTCTACAACTCAACAACAATCAACAGTTGCTAAATCATTTCACAATTGTTTAGTTGTCGATTCACCACCACTTAATCATGTCAGACTTGGAATCCATAACTATGGCAATACGTATAACAACCTAAATGTAAAATATCTGTAATGTCCCTCACCTTCCCCCTCCAGCGCTTATTCCTTCCACGTGAGCGCCGATGGCCAGATGCAGCCCGTCCCGTTCCCACCCGATGCTCTGATCGGCCCCGGAATTCCACGCCACGCCCGTCAAATCAACACCTTGAGTCACGGCGAGGTGGTGTGTGCCGTAACCATTAGCAACCCCACACGCCACGTCTACACGGGCGGCAAAGGCTGCGTCAAAATCTGGGATATCAGCCAACCCGGCAGCAAGAGTCCCGTGTCCCAACTGGACTGTCTGGTGAGGAGTGCCGCCGCTGAATCACCGCTCACTCATCACGCGTTGGGCTTTCACAACCGACTAGTTGTTTTGACAGCAACTGACAGGTGCTGAACAAATACTCGTTGCCATTCTAAAAAGGCGCCTTTTTGTTCCGCTCCAAGGCCATTCCAAAAAGCACACGCATAGCGCTCGCTGACAGCTTCACTACAACACAAATGAGGCAGCTTTTTTCATTCAATAACCAAATGCCCTCCAGACCCCAGAAGCAACGGATAACTATTAAATGACATTTTGCAAAGGGGATAAACACACAAAGGAGACGAGAGTGTCAAAATCTGTGGAAAAGAGTCCTATTGATTGGTTAGGGCAGCAGGATTTTCACTCTCCCGCCGACCTCTTTTTAAATCTAGTGAAGCAAGCCCCAGACGCGCATTGATTGTTTTTATTTTATTGTATTTTTTTTTCTTTGTCATTTGCGCCACAGAACAGGGATAACTACATCCGCTCCTGTAAACTGCTGCCCGATGGCCGCACATTGATCGTGGGAGGCGAGGCCAGCACGCTGACCATATGGGATCTGGCCTCTCAGACGCCACGTATCAAAGCTGAGCTCACCTCCTCTGCGCCGGCGTGCTACGCCTTGGCCATCAGCCCCGACGCCAAAGTCTGCTTCTCCTGCTGCAGTGACGGCAATATTGCAGTGTGGGATCTCCACAATCAGACTCTTGTCAGGTAGGACGAAATCACCAATGGCCGCTTTCTGACGAGTGTGTTTTTCTTTCTATAGTTGGAGTCCGTCATGTTTGGCCGCCTTTTATTTTTTGCTTGCAGACAGTTTCAAGGTCACACAGATGGCGCCAGCTGCATTGACATATCCCACGACGGCACTAAGTTGTGGACAGGCGGCTTAGACAACACAGTCCGCTCCTGGGATCTGAGAGAGGGACGACAGCTGCAGCAGCACGACTTCACTTCGCAGGTACGACAAGCAGGGAAGGTCAACCAATGACAGCCGTGCAATCTTTTGCCGTTTGGACATCGGAAAAATTATTGTTGCCATATACCACATGCTCCAAATGAAAAAGCTATGCAGTTATTAGTTAAGGCCAAGCATACATGTTTTTTTTGTAAGTCTTTTTAAAAATCTTGCTCAGTGCAAAATTTCATTCTTAAAATGGATCTATTGCCAATCCTATCATTTCTGGTACGTATTCCCAGATTTTCTCACTGGGCTACTGCCCGACCGGCGAATGGCTAGCCGTGGGCATGGAAAGCAGCAACGTGGAGGTGCTGCACCACTCCAAACCAGACAAGTATCAGCTGCACCTGCACGAGAGCTGTGTACTCTCCCTCAAGTTCGCCTACTGTGGTAAGAACAGATGCAAAAAGCAGGGGAGAGCTTCACCTAGGCTCTTGCTAGCTTTATAGTCATGTGGTTGATCTCCTTTTTTTCCACCCCTCGCAGGGAAATGGTTTGTTAGCACTGGGAAAGACAACCTGCTGAACGCTTGGAGGACTCCCTACGGCGCCAGTATATTCCAGGTATATTGATCGATATTTTCAAAAGCAGGCACATGTTTGGGTTGGGAGGAAGGGCACCGTGACCGCCGTCTGTCTGGGCTGTCTTATCAGTGAAAGCTGAGTTATCGACTTGACAAATAAGAGGTGAACTGGGTCGCTTAACTATGGCTACAATCTAATATGACACTCAATATTTCACTCGATGCCTCCTCCTCATTTTACTTGCCTTAGCCCTTCATAGGGTAAGTGACTATTTTTGAATAGTATGATAAAGTCAACCCTATAAAGAGCTGGCTTCCACATATGTGGATGTTACATCTTGGCCCATATAAGCTACAAAATTAGTATTTGATAAACAAGTGTGGCAAGAGAGGAGATACAGACACATTTTTTAAAGAATATGTCACCATTGTACTTTTTATGTTATTGAATGTTTTTATATTTTTAAGGAGACATAAGATTAGATATATTTATTAACTGTTTCTCATATTTAGGGGATATTTGGTAGCTTTCATACGCAAAAATCTCAGTAATCTATGTTTTTAAGTTAAATAATGTTTTTGAGGTATTGCAAAATTCTTTTTCTGACCTGATTACTGCAATAGTGAAAGTTGAGTTAAAAAAAGAATAGGGTTTAATTCATCGCCTGTTAATGACAATGATAAGCATCCAATTCATTTAAACTGGGAGGACTGGCTGCAAATGTTCTAATGTAGTCAAAATGAACTGGACATGGAGTGCCATTAATGGCAATCAGCCAGTGTGTTTTAAATGATTGCCTTTCTAAGTGTTAAGTGTGATTTATTTCCCTTTTTTTTGACAGTCCAAGGAATCTTCGTCGGTCCTGAGCTGCGACATCTCCACGGATGACAAGTACATTGTGACGGGTTCTGGTGACAAGAAGGCCACAGTGTATGAAGTCATCTATTAGGAACAGAGCGCTTTGAGTGGGATTAACGCAGCCTTCCTCCGTGGACACCCCCTCCCCTTCACAGACAGCATGGATGTTGCCGTGATTGGCTGCGAGGTTTGGCAGGGCCAGACTGAGGTGGATGGGTTTTTTTTTTACATTTTTGGCGGGCGGGGGAGCCCCCAGGATGTTTTGACCTTCAGCTCTGCACTCATCCAACTAACACTTGTAAAGTCAGAGCAGTTCCCAAAGGCACTAAGAAGAAAATACGTTTTTTTTTGCTGTTTTTTTATGTTTGTTTCTTGGATATTTCTCCCTTTTTAATGTGGAAATAAAGTTCCATGACACAACTAGAAGCGGTGCTTCGCTCTGGAGTTTCTCATTGGAGGTCCTGTGAAAAGTGTACATAATGGAGTTTAAAAAAAGGCCTTTTAATAGATTTATATTTTGGTGTCTAATAACGCTTGTGATGGTTCTTTCTTGTTCTCTGTGATTTTCTGTCCCCTGTGGGAATGAAAATTAGATTAGGACTTTGTAAGAAGATATTCTATTTCCTTCCCCCATTCGCCGCTTTTTTTTTCACCACAATGGTTTTGCGCTGGATGACCTTTACAGAAATCTAATTTGGATTTTTTTTCTTCACCCCCTCTCCCTGAAAAACAAACCTTTCGCCCCCATTGGAATTTGATTTAACACAGATGGTTGACCCGTGGATTTTAGCAGTGGATGATTTTCAAAATTCTTTGTCTGACTGGAAGGGAAAAATAGCAGACTGCTACTTTTTTTGCTCAGACTCTGGAGGGGAAAAACAGCTTGATGAAGAAGACCTCTCTGTGGACTCTGGCTGCTTTCAATAGCATTAAAATGGATTACTATCTACTGAAGGACTGATGGCTTTTATGGAGAAGCAGCTGGGACTTGATTTTTTTATCCTGTTGATGTGACGCTTCATTGCCCCGTCTGACCGACAAAGTCATCGGTCTAAATGGCCCTTTTCTAGCTCGCTGGTGTTTGACGCTTTGTGACTGATATGCAAGTCTTATGTTGGCAACAATGTTCCCTCTAAACTGCGGCCGTGCGCAATTGCGTACTACTCTCGTCTTCTCCGCGCACAGCAATCATATGAAGCGCACAAAATAAAATCCAAACTGAAATGTAAAAAAAAATAAACACTACAGTTTTTCTGTACCATTTTGATATGCGCAAGTGTCTCTGATTTACAGGTGATCATATAGCTAAGGGCTCGGTGGAGCTGCTGCTGCTGCTGCTGCCAAGCCTTTATCGTGGTGAAAGGAGCCAGAGTATAAAAGAAATGCGGTTCTTATAAGATGGAATGCATGTCGGAGTATGTGCTTGAAGAACAAGCGGTGAAATCGGGTGAGAACTCTAAATCTGCTATGTGTGCGGGTGTGTACGGGTGAGAATGTGCGTGTGTGTGTAGTGTGTGTGATCGTTTGTCTTCAACCCTCGGCTACAATTTTACATATATATGTTCATTAACATGAATATAAATATGTTCATTAATATGTGCTATCCCTTATTAAATAAGTCTTTTTTTTCTGATATTGACAGAAAACGCAGACACTTTCTGTAGAATCCCAGGCACGAGAAGAAGGTGTCCTTGGTCTTTTTTGACAGATGGGACGGCACTCCAACCAGACCGAACTTGCATTAGTACTGGAGGCATGAAAAAAAAAAAACTTGGCTGTGCTTTGAATTCATCAGTCAATGCCTCGCCAGCACATTTGAAAAGAAAATCCGAGTGTCGGTAGGGACGTTGAAAACCTCCTATTTCTTTGTAAGACCTCATCCAGCAACACTTAAAAAATATGACGCAAATAGCGCTCTCGAATTCTGTGAAGTGGCCTTTTGGCAGACGAGCACTTTTGAGCGCGAATGAGTTGAATGGCCCGGTCCTTCCACTCCACCTCCTCTAGGACTTTTGTGAGCCCTTCTTGTGGCTACCTCTTCACAGATGTTGTTGTTAGATTATAATAGCCAGGCCGGATGCTTTCAGCATGGAGCCAAGCGCCGTGTCCCGCTCTCACGGGCCCATTTGTTGACGGCTATAGTCTTTCTTTTCCCACATGGCTGAAGTGTGTTCTTCCTCCAACTTTTGTGGCCTAAGTTTCTTGCTCAAGTACAGCTTTGGTCTCTCTTAATCAAACAAGTAGAATATCTCCTGATGAAAAGTTGGACTGGTGAGTGCCTGTTGCAGCGTACTCGGGGTGTCATTGTCTCGATTCTTCTTCTTCCGCCGAGCTGCCTCTCAATAGAGGGCCTTCACAAGGTTCTCATGGTGGACTCCATGATGAGAATACGAGTGTTGTACAGCAAAACATAAAAACGAGGCTTGTTAAATTCCAACCATAGGATGTTAATCTAAAAGTTTCTGAGAGTAAATTGCAATAAACGTACTTAAGAAGGCTGTATATCTCATTTTGCCACAGTTAGAGTAATATTTTGACGTTTGTGAATTTGCGGCGTCCACTGTTTATGCTTTGGTTCCAGTCTGCCTGCCTGGTGTCGTGGCATTTGTGTTGGAACTCTTTCTTCCGACCCAAGGGGAACGAGGGGGACTGGCACGCTGATCAAATGCAGAAAAATAATCCCTTAATCACCTGGGTATTGCCAGTTGGAGGTTTTATCTGCATTGGAAGTGAAAGCCTCCAGTGCCAAGTGATTACAGCATTTGATCTGGCTAATCATGTCTTCACTGGCCTGCCTTGGACCCCAAGGCTGTGTAGCTCTAATCCACAGTGCATTCTAGTGGAATCGCATTACACAAAGACCACCGGGGTTCTCCTAGAGAGGAGAAGTTCAAGGAAGGGGTTGTCATGGAAACAGGCTTTTCTCTCTCTCTCTCTCTCTCCCCGTCCCCGACACACGCGCACAGCCTCGTGGGGTAGATAAGCAAAGGACAGGTTCTATGTTTACTTCCCGTGAACCCTCCAATCCCTCGAGCAAGCCGGGGCGCGATAAGACCCGAGCCGCTGAAGACCACGGGTTGGAGATAAGAGGCAGAGCTGCCGTCAGCCTCCGACCGGGATGAAGAAACCTGCAAAAAAAAGTGGGATTCATTTGGATTAGGTCGGATTGCTTCTGCTTGCCGCGGTCAGACTATCGTTCGTTTTATGCACTTGAGTGTGGCATCACGTGATGGACCTAATGCTGTATTAGAGCCAGTCCAAAGTGAGTTGGTGTAACTGCTGCTGATTCTTTTCCCCATTTAATCATCCCAATCTTTCTGGTTTTGTTCCAAGTTTTCACCCAAAAAGTGTTTTTTCTTTGTTTTTTTCCCCCTCAATACCCAAGATAATGCTTCTATCTTTGAAGCCCCACGTGTTTCATTATTATGCACAGTATGCTAACATGATTATACTATATTTCAACTCATATTCTTTGAATAAGGCACAGCTGGAGGTCTAAACGCAACATGACTAATTACATGGAAAAATGTGCTGCATTCTGTTTCAGGAGATTCCTTCCTGGCCTCATTTTGATGTGATAATACACAGAAAAATGGAGTGGAGGTGTATAGAATAAACAGTACACTTATAGAATATATATACAATGAAAAAAAAGTCTTACTATACTACATGTACGTACAAGATATTTGTTGAATGCAAATAGCAGATAAGCGGATAAGTCAACAGTCTTCCACCTCTGTGGTCCTGGGTTCAAATCCCAGTACATGCAAAGATTTTCCCAATATTATTCAGTTAAAAGAATAAGTACTACCACCTAAGACCTCAGTCTTCCACCTCTGTGGTCCTAGGTTCAAATCCCAGTACATGCAAAGATTTTCCCAATATTATTCAGTTAAAAGAATAAGTACTACTACCTAAGTGTTTAACTGAATAAGGCTTCATTGGTGGATGAAGGATTTTGTCCAAAAAAATGACGAAGTGCTCCACCCATTTCCTTGGATAAAACGTTCCAACACCCATGTATAAGTGGGGCACGAGTTGGTGTAGTGGGTAGCTCACTTGCCTTCGGCCGGGAGGACCTGGGTTCGCTTCCCGGTGTCGCACGTGGATGAATGATTTTGTCCAAAAAAATGACTAAGTGTTTCACCCATTTCCTTGGATAAAACGTTCCAACACCCATGTATAAGTGGGGCACGAGTTGGTGTAGTGGGTAGCTCACTTGCCTTCGGCCGGGAGGACCTGGGTTCGCTTCCCGGTGTCGCACGTGGATGAATGATTTTGTCCAAAAAAATGACTAAGTGTTTCACCCATTTCCTTGGATAAAACGTTCCAACACCCATGTATAAGTGGGGCACGAGTTGGTGTAGTGGGTAGCTCACTTGCCTTCGGCCGGGAGGACCTGGGTTCGCTTCCCGGTGTCGCACGTGGATGAATGATTTTGTCCAAAAAAATGACTGAGTGTTTCACCCATTTCCTTGGATAAAACGTTCCAACACCCATGTATAAGTGGGGCACGAGTTGGTGTAGTGGGTAGCTCACTTGCCTTCGGCCGGGAGGACCTGGGTTCGCTTCCCGGTGTCGCACGTGGATGAATGATTTTGTCCAAAAAAATGACTAAGTGTTTCACCCATTTCCTTGGATAAAACATTACCACTGAATACTACAGAACAGGTTCACAAATTGTGTTTCAAGTCAAGGAACACTTAAGTTTGATTATCGCAAAGTTATTTTCATTAGATCAGGTCACCAGTTAATATCTAGCAGCTGGTAGGCGTGGGGTCACTATGAATCACGAATTCCAACTAGGTACGTTCTGTCTCCAAAGCAATGAGAGTATTGGATTCAATTGTTAGAGAAACTGGATCTGGACCTTATTTTTCTATTTTTTGTTCCCTCATCTGTTTTCTCACAAGTGAAGCACTCTGTAGTACCTCTTTATTGTTGTCCATTGACACATCTGTCACTCCCAGTATTCCCACTGAGTCACCCAAAAACAGAGGGACATTAGATTGAAAAGACCGACGAGCAATCTTTGGATCTCACAATCTTTCAAAAATCCATTATGACATAATCATGTTTTTTCTTGAAAGCCCAGCGGAGGGTCGTCTGTCAGTTTGAACTCCTCTCTTTGCTGCCTGGCCAGAGCAAAAACAGCCGTTGTGTGTTAATAGAACCCAGAGGCACTGTGAAACCTGACCAGCCATTCTGCTTTACGCGCTCGGCCAGGAGATTAAAGTCGGGGAAACATTACTGGGGGGCTGGATAATTGCCCCATGTCTCCGGCAGACAAAAGGCATCGTTGGGCAATTCCCTGGGTAAATTGTCAGGAGAGGCTCAAGGATCCTTCAAGGCTGCAGCAAATTGTACACCGCCGTCCGGCAGACTAGCAATTTTTGGATATTATGAGCCTTCCGTATATCCTTGGCCGTAATGACAACTTGCACTCTGATAATGGAGTGGTGCCACCGGATAGTCTTTGTGAGTGCGCTTACAATATAGACATTAAAGCCCTACTTGTCACTTTGCGTTGGTTCTTGTTTTTAAATCCTCGCTTGAAATTATTATATATATTTTTTTCTTTGGTTGCCCAGACTAAACACATGGCATTAATGCAGAAATTATATTGGTGGTAACTACTTACAACTGTAGACAACAGCAGCTCCAGTCTACTCAGCGAGGAGTGGTCAGTTTTCCGCTTCAAAACAGACTTGTGGTCCACTGCCAAAGTCTGCATTGACCGCATCGGTCAAGAGAAGCCAAGGTTTGGTGGGCGGTTCTGTATTTACTTCTTGACATCTTTTGTGGCTGTAAGGTGCATTAAGAAGACACATTACAAATGAAAGCATCAAGAGAATGGACCCGAACACTTAGTAGTATTATATTATCGTATTAGTGTCCAGATATAAAGAACAGCAAATTAAATTTGTAGATCATAAGATAGTAGGGTTGCAAGTGACCAATTTAATGAGAAGATCTTTATACTTTGGCTACAGCCATCAATAAATGTTTTAGCCAAATGGCATATTGAAAAGATGAGGACATTTTGCATTGGATCCATTGGGATTTGATTTGCGCTTAACCAATGGATGCATTGTTACACTCTCCCTTTTATGGTGTCGTCCTTGTTTCGACTCCCTCAAGATAATCTGTGTGAAGATTTGGACACGCCACCAATGAGCAGCCTCAATTCGAAAAGCATCTTGCTGATAACCTTGAGGTGGACAGGGGGCATCTCCAGCAGTTAATGAGTTGCTGTCAAGTGTCCAAATTAAGTCAAGCTTTTGTCAGGGCTCTCTTTTACTCAAGCACTTTCACTCACTCAGTCACGCGACCCCCCGATCCCATTCTGGCAATTTTGTCTCTGCCTACCTGCTTAACGCTCCATTGGCTTTGTGTTGTCTGCCTTTGGCTCAGAGCTTCCCTCCTAGTCATGGCGGTTCATGTTTGGAATTAGCCGCTTAATGAGAACAAAAGGAATTAATTGGTGGTTTTAAGCCTAATGAGACGCCTGTGAAATTAACGGGCCTCATCAATAGAAACAAATAAAAATCCTCCGGCTTGTTGTTGGGCTGCATTATTCTGACAAAGCGTTTCACACAATGAATAATGGTGGGTCACGGGGACCATCTGTGTGCTTTTTAAAGAAAAACAAAAAAAAACTGCATGAGGGGGGTGCTTTATGGTCTGGCTGTTAAAGATGGGGATGGAAAATGGGAATGAAAGAACGGCGAAAGTTGAAGGGGGAAAAAACTATATCTAAAATTGCTGGCTTTATTCATCGTCTACTAGCATGATACCGCTGTCCAACCATGGTTACAAAAGAAGTCCAAAAAACATGCGCATTAGCATGTGAAAGGTACTTGCTGTCGAGAAAAGCAAAGAGCTCTGATTTGGAGGGATATTTAACCTCTATTCAGACAGCAACAAAAGGCTGGCTGTCACACTGAGAGCTCTGCTTCAGCCTGATTGGGGCTTGCTTGCGAGGCAAGGGGGAGGGCCGGGGATCACAGACCTCATTTGTTCCCCCTCTTTACTTTAGCCTGTCTCTATTCCCACTGAAGAGCTGCATTTCCTCTCGGCAGGCCCAAGCCAAACCCCTCCCCCGGCTTCCTCTTGTCTCAAAGTAAATGTCTGACCCGAGGAATAAATTGGACGAGAAGGAGGAGTAATACGGCTCTATCGTGCCCGGTGACCTATTATTTACAGCATGACGAGTGCCCCGTCATCTGCATTCTAAATTCCACCCTAGAACGGTTCAATTATACACATTCAAAAATAGCTATAGTTTCTGGGAAAATGTAAATGTCCTGAAATCAGCAAACTTTGATTGGAAGAAATGCAGAAAATATTTTTGGGGAAATATCATATAAGTCAGAACTGATCCTTAAAATCCACTTGAATCCAAAACCAGCCTTCCCAAGACCAAGAAAAATCTCTAAAAAAATTGTCCAAATTAAATTTGAATGTTGTTTTTAGGTTCTATTTGCGCGGCATAATGTATGTAGAGGTGTGGACGCCATGTCAGAGAAGGGGGCTCTATTGTTCAAAGACTAAGAAGAGGGGGAAATAGGTTGGATAGGGGTAAGGCTGGATGTTAACATTGATATGAAAGTTCATAGCTTTGTATTGATAAAGGTGTGATGGAAAATAAGAAAAGTCCAGTGTACATTTTTTACCTCCAATTGTGAACTGATCCCAGTGAGATCCCTTTTGCCGAGCAAATAAACAGGCTTCATCTTCGGGGGCAGGCGTGCTGTCTCGGTGTTGTTTAGCACTCCAGGAGCAGATAAGGAATTCTTTGATGGGCTTGGGAGAAACTAGAGTGATTTAGAGCGGCTAATCTGATTTACACAGAGATGCTCTGGCCACTGCAAGGACCTGTAATTACATAGAGGGATTAGGTGAGCGCCCCGGTAGCTCTCAACCTGTAAGAAGGATGAGATAACTCAAGGTTTAAGGCATGAGAACTGCTCAACAACAGTTTACCGATTAGGTCGTTTGCTGCCATTGACGACGGTTAATGTCCAATCCATTTCAAACTGGAGCTCTCTTGCCCCCCAATGGCACCGAACGAGTTAAAACAGAAAGAGCGGCACGCCAGACTGCCGTTTCTAATGTGTGCCGGGCTAATCCACTCATTGCTTTGTGCCTTGAGTGAGCATAGGGCACCCGCTCGGATGCTCGCGCATAAATTACTGCCACGGAACATAAAGCGCCGGGAGGATTTTCCTTAACGATCGCCAACGCTTTAAACGCTTCTGCTTCAACAGTCGATATCGCTCAACCCATTCAATTATTCAGCGGCCCGTCCCTCATTAACAAAATCCTGACCTTGACACGTCTGCCCTATTTCTTTCCCCCGACAGACTCGCCGCTCCCAACGACTCTGTTTGCCCCGATATTGGCCGGGAAATCCATGCATATTGATAAGTTGTTTGCAGTGTAATTGAAAATGTCAGTTATGAGGCCTGCGCAGACAAAGGTCGACTCCATGAATAAAAGGTGACAGGCTGCTGAAAACACAGCCCATACTATTGCATTGGAGACGAGGATTTCCCTACACATGAATGAACACGCATGCTGGCTTTTTGCCGTTCTAATGACTAAAGTACATTGTCGTAAGCCTGAGCTAATTACAAGGAGCCGTTATGCATTTTCATCAACTTTTGTGCGTTGGTTTGTGGTCACTTGATTGAAATTCAAATCAGCCTGCAAAGGTCAAATTGTTCATCATTCATATCTCATGGTCTAGGTAAATATCTCAAAGAGTCGATTTGCCTTATGAATATTTTCATCAAAGTGGTTATCCGTCGAGGCTAAGCAGCTTTCCTTTGGGTGCGGCGCTGACATGAAATGTCAATCAAATGCGTTTACTATTCCGTTTGACTGACTGGCGTAGCCTCGTCAGATTAGTTTATCGTGATGGATCATTCCACAATTGAGAGGGCATTTCCTTTCAAAATTCTTGCACAATGAAGCCCAATTGTCAAGTTTTCTGCAACATTATAGGTAAGAGAAAGGCTTTATATTAGCTTAGGGTAGTATTTTTTTCCCCAGGATTTATTTGTCGTAAATGTCAGTAGGGGGGTTACACAATATATTGTAGCAAATTGTTATATATATAGTAAGGCTGCTTTTCAGTTAAAAAATTGAAGGCTTTTATTTGTTAAAAAAAACATCGTGTAATAAGGCTATTTTTTATAGTAGGGAAATTGTTTCAAAAAAGTAGATCAAGTATAACAAGGCTTTTACATGACCATGTATAGTCAGGTTTATTCTTTTACTGATAAGAAGACTATGAATTGTAAGAGTAGTTCTTTTGGGAAAAAAGCACGTATAGTATGGCTTTTATTTGTTCAAAAAAAGAACATGTATAGTACGCTATTTTCCTTTAAAAAGTAGACCATGTATCTATGTGACATTTGGTTGGGGTTTGGTGACTGTCTGTTTTTTCCTTGTGTGCCCTGTCCGCGTGATTGTATGTGAGATTCACCTTCTCTGTCCTTGCTGGCTCTCCTTCCCTTGTGTGACCCAAGTGTTTGTGATTGTCATCAACTCCTGTCTGTGTATTTATACCCCGTGTTTTTGTACGTCCTTGTGGGAGTATTGTTTCGGGTTTCCCGTAACTAATGTTTGTGTGTTCGTCATCGTGCCTCTGCCCTGTTTAGTTTTTATATTTGTTAATTTTGACCCAGTTTGTATTATTTTGTCTAGATTTTTTTCATTAAAATCCAAAGTTGTGCACCAGTACTTCACTCGTGTTTGCCTACTTCCTGCTCTTGGGTTCCAGTTTGCTTTGCAGCCGACGGCAATCATGACAATTTGCATTAGTTTTTTTTTCCCCTTGAAAAGATACCATGAATAGTAGGGATAACCAGCAAGGACACAGTAAGGCTTCCATTTGATAAAATTATGACCATTGGATTTTTCTTTAAAAAACAAAAAGGAGACCATAAGTTTCCTCTAAAAAGATATCAGAGAAAGTAAAGTTTTAGTTTTTGGGGGAAACAATTATGGATAGTAGGGCTTTAATTTGTTAAAAAGTAAAGGCCAAGTTTGGTCAGGTTTTATTTACCGTATTTTCGCGCTCAATAAATGTTGGCTGAATCGGGGGCACGGCTTATATGCGCACAAATTAGAATTGAATTGCACATAAGTGCATATGGTCATTCATTTCAAAATAGAGAAAAGATAATGCATGCCTTGCAAGAGTTTGGCAGTTAATGGAATTTTAAGGGTACGGATTACACGTAGGGGCGGCTAATATGGGAGAAAATAGACTATAATACGGCTTGTATTTGTTAAAAAAAGATCAAGTATTTTAAGAACAGCAAAAAAAATGGGAAAAATACACATAGTAAGGCCCTCTTGACGGTGTAGTGATTTACTCGCTTGACCGGTGCGTGCAAGCGTGGGATCAATCCCCTGTTGGTTGTGGTGTGATTCTGTTTTTACAAAAACAAAGATTTGGATCTAAATCCTTCCTTCCACGCCGGCCAGACCCCGCCCTCCTGTCAGGGTGAGGAGCGAGTGACCGCCTGCTGGTTCTTTAATCGATTGCTAATGGGTTCAAGTCTAACACGGAGGAGCTGCTTGGAAGCCGGCCTTGAGACCGAATGAAGTGGAAATACCATTTGCGGCTTTATGAGCCGTTATACTGCAGTGAGGGACCTCTATTCGGCACGCTCCGTGGAGCCGCGCAGACTTCTGCACGATTGCCTGATGGTTTTTCTTACGCTCTCTCCCACCGTTTTGGTCTCCACGCTTTACATTTACACCGTGCCCTAGAGCTTTTCCATCTATTCAATCTGCAACAAAATAGCTTTGCTTTGCTGCATTTTTCACAAGCCCCGATGGGATTGGGTGGGAGGTAACTGGCATATCTTCCTCGTACACACGGGGCCCCGGCAGATGAATTCTGCCTCCCAAGTCTTATATTATTCGGCGTTTTGGAAGTCGACCTCACGTGTCTTTTTGATGGCTATAATGAACGTGGGGAGCAGAGGAGGGAAAATGGAGGAGTCATTGATGAAACTGCAGGGGTCTTTGAGAGAGGTTGGTGCTTTGCAGCTCTGCCCAGGGTTCCACAGTCCTCTTAAGAGCTTACTCTGGCTGAACTGCAAAGCTAAGCAGCCAACGCTGCTCTACATTTCACAGCCAGTCCCAGCAGACGTGGGCTCTTTGAAGCATTTCTGGGCCAGGGATACGAGTCTTGTTTGTTCAGTGCTTTTGGAGAGGGAGGAAGGGAGGGACGGAAGAAAGAAAGAAAGAGAAAGAGAGAAAGAGCCAGAGAAAAAAAGCAAGCTATTTTTTTTTTCTTGTTGGCCACAGCAGAGAGTAACATTCTTTGACGTCTTAACAGAAAGCCTTGTAGTACAGTGCTCGCTGCCAGATGCTTTGGTAGAATCAGCCGTGTCAAACAGGAAGGGAAATAAATGCTTCATTGAACTAGAAAACAGCTTAGGGATGGCGAGATAGACGAGGTGAAAATGAGGAAGTGACAGTCGGTGGCGGTGGAGGGAGACCTAATGCAGCCCGAGCCACGTAATTAACGCCGGCAGATAATTTTTGGGGTGGGGAATCCAAACTGGGTCTTTATTTTAACTATAAGATAGAAAATTGATGACATTTTATTTGAAAAATGTTATATTTATCAGAAATGCTGAAATATGAATGACTCATGTTCATCACAGTTTTCAGTGTGCGCCACTTTTGCGTTTAAACTTGATTTTTTTGGTCTTTTCCCAGGACTAAGAATTTTACATACATTTAGCAGCCATCCTTCACATAGAAGTCACTTATACTATCTGTTGTCTATCATTTAAACATTTATATTTTTTACAGCTCTTTTCAGAGTGAATAACTCTCTATTAATAGCCATCATCCAATGGAGGTTAAGATTCATTAAATTCCCCAAAGCCAAAAGGGTTGCAAAATGTGTTGGGGCCCATCCCAGATAACTCCAGGACACCAGGTGGGGGCGGGATATCCCCTAAATGGGTGGACAAATCAAAAACAATACATCAAAGCTCTTGCAATCAAACGAGCACGTCATGTCGCCGGCCAAGCAGCAGGCTACAGAGCGCATGTTTTTGTTTGTACTGGGCTGGCTCATCTTCCAGCCGCAAGTAGAGTATGACAGGATTTACATGCACGTTCCTAATCTTTGTCAGCGAACCTGTTTCGGGATGTAATTCACATGGTATGTCTTTTGATTCGGATTAGTCCGGGCAATCCTCTTACCCGCGGCTCAGTATAACTTATCACTGACAAGGCCGTCTCGTGGAGCGGTACAAATCCTCATATCCACCCCTCCCAGACTTGCAGCTCTTAATTCTAATCTGTCCAAATCTGATCTGAGACTTTAACTTCCAAATACCTCTTGAAAGGCACAGCTCAAACCCAAGTTCATGCGGGGGCTCTGGATTACATAAATTGAGGTTAGGGATTTCCGCCACGGCCCAACGGTTGAGAAGAAAGCGGGATTTGGACGCTGGTCCAGGAGCAAACGTTCCTGGCTTTGTCTACGAGTCCTCATTACGGATGCCTCAGCCGCTGGCTTTCATTCCTGCCACGGATTGGAACAATCCGTCTGTGATATTCCGAAAAGGAATTTCTCGACTAAAAAACCCAGTTAGATGCACTCGCTGAGGTGCCTTGACGCCAAACTACTCCAAAGTATTTAAAGGTATGAGTCACACTCCTGATCCTTTAAGGTTCTTTATAATTCAATAAACAGGATTTCAAGTGGGGCAGCCATGCTCCACTTTTCTGCCTCAGACGGCAAACCGGCACTTATTAAACCTTGTAAGATTATGCGTTAATCTCACGGAACACATGTTGGGTGGAATAAAAGCAATTTTATTTCTGAAACACTACTCCGCTCTCCGCCTCGATAATCTCATCCCAGCTTTTGCCACAGCGTATGGAATGCCAAAAGACGGCGCGTTTGAAGGCCGCCGATCGGAGAGTTACGAGCCATTAGCCCTCTACCTGTGTCCCATTGGGAGAGCACCCGCGGCCCAAAGACAAAAGCGGGTTCCCGGTCGCGGAGGATTTAAGGGCCGTGTACTTTGCTCTTGGTGAGACAGTGTGTGAAGATGACGATAAGCCAAAGCTTTAAATCCCAGACTCAGCTGTCTTATCTGGGCTGTGTGGCGTGCTTTAATGGAGGCGGCTCACTGTCTGAGCTTGAGCTAGAATCGCATTAAGATTCCCCTCCACCTCGGCGAGGCATGTTTGTTGTCACTTTTTGATTGAATCTCGTGTCGTCTCGGTAAAAGTCACCCCGCGCTTTAATTCTTACGAAAACTGCGCTTCTGAGATGGAACAGTTGGGTTTAATCTCTCTCACTCAGAATGACAACAAAGCTTTTAATAATATTACAATAAGGATGGCAGATTTTCTTTTTTCCTTTAGTTGTAACTCGCAAAAGGGAGAAAAAGCAACAGGGAATGGAAAAAAGACGATCGCAGATTTATTCATGTCGGAAGAGAAAGTTAGACTACAAACACTTGCCTTGTTCGCCGATTAAAGGCATTTGCATCAAACCTTAAAGTGGATGACACATTTTCTTTGGAACGATTTCGCGAGACGAGTTTGAACTGTCAAATCCTGAAATTACTAATTTACAGCCAAAAAAAATAGGAGACAAAGCGAAAGTCGGTGGATTACTGTGACTACTGTTTTTTGCAGTTTTTGACAGAGGACTACTGCAGATTTACTTTTCAGGACGGTGTACTGCAAACAACGTGAGTAAATAAAGTGAGTGCACAATGGTGTGACGTCCTGTGGTCAGGTGCCCGCTTGCTCGGTTCGTTGCTCAACTCCTGTGCAGAATTAAACTCTCTGCTTCCGCTCAGGCAAATGCCAAAACAAATCTTGTCATAATTAGCAGTAATCCCGCTCATTACCATCTGCTTAATTATCCTATTAATAGTACTTCCTGGGAGAGCTTGTTTGCCGTGCAGACAAATGTTTGTTCCTAAATTAGTAGACACGAAGACAGCTCCATTGTTCAAACAGCAGCTTTGACAAAGCAGAAGAGGCGGGATTAACAGCGTGCGGAGGAGCGGGCAACCGGCTCATCTCCGCTTGGCGCTGTCTACCAGCGAGGCGGCGGCACGGGCCAACAAAGGCTCTCTTCTCCTGTGAGCTCGCGTCAGTGTGCATGTCAAGTACGAGTCACTGATGTCAACGTGAAACTGCTGCAGCCCTTTGGGAAATAATCCCGCATAACCCAAACAAAGCTTGGCACGATTCCTCAACTGTGTTCTTGTGTATGTGAAGAGGGCCTAAAATGGTCCGAGGGTAGACCACCACACCACACGTATCATAACGTACGCCATCGATACTCCAGCACTCAACTGTGGCACTGGCATAGATAAATAACAGGGATTTGCAATCACTAAAAACAGTTTAGTGCACTTTACGTGTAAATTCTGCTTGTGCATCATGACATTGACGACATTTTGTTGGAGCGTCAATACTATGTGGTAAAATGACTAATATTATTGCAGTTTACAACCAAATTCTCTTCAATATTTTCACGCAAGTAGGTTTAAGCGCCTTGCAGAGGCACAACAAGGCACAACAAAAACAAACTCCAATCCTTCGCTCAATGGACAACGAGGTCAACCACTATCTCTGATAAGGTAAAAACAAAAAATAAATATGCCATGGCCAAAAACCTTTTTCAGTGGCAACTAATGAGTTCATGTGGCCTCAGAAAAATGCGGGACTTTAACCGCCCCCTCACTCATATAATTCCCCGTAATAGGGAATTACGTCTCTTATCCGTTAAGACCAAGTTTCCAAACAAGACAAAAGCTTTCAAAGTAAACAAGAATGACGACGGTGAGCTCGGGGGCGTACAACCTTAACCGGCCCGGCACCTAGTGCTCTGGCGGCCCTATCCATAATAAATGAAAGCTCTCTCTCTCATGCACATACTAAGTAAGTATACACTACGTAGACTTGGAGCCATAGCTGGAATAAACAGAGCCCACAGAGTTGTCATCCCATTGACGTACAACACTGTGGCCTGTGTTACCCGTACACAAACACACTTTCCGCATGAATATTTGACCAGAAATTTACTCGGCGCTTGTGATTTAAAGCATTTCCTTGTTAACAATGCTGTTTTCTCTCTTCCGTAGTGCTGAATTATGAAGTCAACCTGTCAGAATGGCGACACGCCTATTAGACGATACCACTGGAGATCAAGAATTTCCGGCAAGGTTGCACGTGACTGACTTTGTGTGCTGCGCCTTTGTGTTCGACTTGGAACATTTTCCCTCAGGTGGCGCTTGCAGCTATTAGTTAAGAGCATTGTGGTGTGCACACAAGCGCGTGTGAGCACATCTATGCAATGTGTACACAGATTAGGCACTTATGCATAATAATCATCTCTACCCCCTCCTTTCCTTATTGTGACTACTTTTTCCCGGGATCTGTCACGAGTGCGGGAAAACGTGGGGCCGTGCCATGTCGTGTCATGTGTATGTTTTCTTTGTCGTAGAGATGGCGAGGATCAATGGCTCTCTTCGCGAGAGTGAACTACGACAGACGTAACGAAAGGCTTTCATGAGAAACGAATGAATAATTGATAGATTTTTTTTCTCCTTGCTGTGCTTTGTTGCGTCTCGTACAGATGGGATTACAGAAGGCTAGATCTTGGAAACGTATGAAAGATTAATTTGTGATCGGGGACACTGCTTGCTTACAAAAGGACTAAATAATGATTTTACTGAGAGTGGCAGCGACCTGGGAACGACTGGGATGCGTATGGGAGCTGGACACAAAGAGCCTATGGAGAACAGAGCTGCAAATAATGCAGTCTGACAGAAATTCATAAACTTTGGAGAAACCTCAACTCTCAAACACATGGTTCTTCATGATAACACTGGCCATACAAGAAAAAGCATCAATTTTGATTTTTTTTCATGTTCTGATGAAAATTTTGCTTTGTAAAGCTTAAGAGACAGAAAAACTGTTTCAGGAAAATGAAAAAATTAAACGGATACAAGCAATGTCGAGGTGACAGGCTCATTATAGTGTAAAAGCTGACAAGTTCAACAGAATGTAGGCTGAACATAGGTTCCTTGTGCAAGCGATATTCAATGGTATTTTCATTATTCGACACTGGCAGAAGTTTGGACATCCCTGAGTTAGAGTAATAATGAAAAGGAGAACAACGGACGAACTAGGTATCTAGCTTGTTTACCAAACTCCTCTCTGAAAATGTCATTTCTTCATTTTGGGTATCATTTCTCAACAAACATCAATGTGGGAGAAACATAACTCACACCTGAGTAGTCGTTCAAGGCCTAGCCAAATAATGGGGAAAAAGTATGACTTCAATTCAGGAGAAAATGTTTCCTATTTCACAAATCTGCCAGCTTTGTTACTCAAACGGAAAATGAGGAACACAAACTTATCGTGAATTGATTCTCATCAATAATTCACCTAGGGAAGATGGGATGCTTTTGTCTGGTCTTCTGCAAATGGCAATGACCCCATGCTTATTTATTTATTCATTTTTTTAAAATGAGCTGTTCGTATACAAAAAGCAAAAACATCTGGAGCCGCCATGTGGCCTCTCCATTTGGCCAAACCGAGTGGCTGCCTGAGCCAGATGCACCCAAACAACTGCGAGCTACACAGCATGAATGATTTATAGGGGAAAATGAGGTGCAGCTCACACCGGGGACCTGCCGCCACTTTGATGGGAAATTTAACAAAGCTATGAATATGCACAAGACATTAAGCTTCTATAGAGGTGGGAAGGCCATTTGTCAAATGATCTGTCTTGGACTATTACAGACAAAGCTCCTGTGGTTATCTTGATTACAAAGCAAGAAACTCAACCACTCGTGAAGATCATTTAACGCATTGCCTGCTGCTGATGGTGATAGATGCCCAATATTCTCTGAGATCATCCATCAAATGCAATTTTTGAAAGTCAATGTCATGAATGACCAAATGAATGGCATGTACTTATCTCTGGTTTGCAAAAAGAAGATTTTCACTGTGGCTGGCAGTTTGTCATTAAGTAAACAAAATAGAATCGCACATTTGACGTGTATGCAATCTGTGTAACTGAGTAACGAGATGGTCACCGTCTGAATAGAGTCCAATGAACGTGTCTGTGGAGGAATGTATCGTCAGCGTTCTGACTGTGGCGCGTTGTCGACTCAGCATCGACGCCTGCCGCTGTCTAATGAGATGAGCTCTCGCTGCTAATTAACCCGGGTGCTCATTCATCACCACGCAACATGGAAACACGTGCAGACAAGGACGGGGAATAGCTGTCGATACCGTTTCTGACACTCGTAAAAAACGTGTTGTTTTGATTTGTGAGAATTGTTATCAAGTGCGTTTGATCATAAATTTGGGACAAAGACAATGTCGCTATTATCTATCATTCATACTATGAATAATTGAAGTGCAAATCTTACATAATGCTCTTTTAATCAAATCAATCAGTATTCAGATGTTTAGTTATTCATTTTTTTTCTTTTTTAACTTCTTTTTTGCATCCATCTTGTGAACCCTCATTAGGTTTTCCAAGGGTGATGGAGCCTATCCCAGCTACCTACAAGCAGGAAGTACACCCTGAACTGATTGTCATCCAATCGCAGTATTTTTTTAATATTAATTCTTAATGTTGACATTTACAGGAATTAGGAGAAAATAATAATTTGCAAAAAAATGCAGAAAAGCTGCAATGGTTTCTTCATTCCAACTTTCAAGCTTCTTTATAAGACAATTCAAGTGAAGTCACTACAAAATACACAGCCTCCAAAGAGACCTCAGTTCAACCCCATTTTCACTGCTTACACTTTGTAGTCTATAAACTTATTTACTTGCAAGACATTGAGCAAGTGTCATCATTAGGGATCCATCCGTAGTGCTTAGCTCTTTAGTTAGCTCAAGGAGGGTAATAAAGACAAGATCTACTAGTGGGAATAGAATGTTGTGAAGGGGCTTGTCACTTGTGCAGTACAATGTGCAGCCAAGACTTTCTGGCAAGAGCATAGAATTCATTCTATTCCACTTTAACTACAAATAGCTTCACCAACCCAACACACGCTTATTCACCGGACATGAACGTGGGAATAACTGAAGAAAACCCACGCAAGCCTTGGGAGAACATTCAAACTCCACACAGTGAGGAGCCACCTGGGATCAAACCCTTGAACCCAGAACTGTGAGGCTGACCTGCTAACAACTCCCTCATCGGGCCTGATGAATGTATTTATCTGTACTTAACACAACAGAAACAACATCAATCATGGCTAAATGGTGTCCAAAAGTTACCCGACATGACCTCCTCTAAATTCACCGTTGCCTGGTGAAGATCAAAGTGGCACTATGGGACAAAATGAATCAGCGCAAGCTTGTTGAGACTAACACCATGTCTCTATTCCCCCCAAATGTCAGCTCTTGGATGATGAAAATCTCCGTTGAGTAGGAGGGAGAAGTACATAATGCCATGTGTGGGAGTAGTAGTTGGATTTGAGGAGTTCGTATAGATGTCATGCCGTTGGCAAAAAATGTGTACTGAATCTGCACAGTACTTTTATTCATTCATTCATTCATCTTCCATAGAATGCATCGTCGTAAGAATTGGGGAAGCCTATCCTAGGTGACTTTGAGCTAAAGGCAGACTACACCTCAGCCTGGTCCACAAACATCGTTCATTGCCAGTTTCTTTCGGTTTAAATGGATTGGGCGTCCATCGGGTCACTGGCAGCCAATAAATTCAACTCTGTAATAACAGGAATATTTTAAGGCTCGCTAAAAGGGAAATAAAAGATTTCATGGATATTTTTGCAGCTTGTGGAAGTAACAGTGCTTTGGGAGTGAGGGACGCGGATGAACAGCTTTAGCGTCCTTGTATGAGAATGACATTGTGCCCTTCTGCTTGTATCGAAATCCGGTTTATTGCATTGACGGCAGCTTTCTATTTCCCCTGTTCCACTCGGTTTCAGGACTAAGCTGCGTAGCAAAGGATTAAGATTATGCTTTGAATGAGTCATCACTTTAAACTACAGATGGAGTTTACGGTTCAAAAAAGGATTATGAATATTAAAGAGTGAAATCAGTATTTTCCAATAGGTTCGGCGCTGACGAATCACGTAGGATACTTAAAAAATGGGGGGATTACAGCCAAATTTAAATAACCCCCTCATGACAAGGACCTTATTCCAACCATTTTCGAGTATTCCAAGTAAACAATTGTTCTCTCCATGACAAGCAGATTTGTCAAAAATGTGTATTTTTAAACATGTTTTAGTATATTTAATTGTATGGAAACATACATTCTGCTTGGAGAGCCCATTAGAATTGTAGTTATGGTGTGATTAAGAAATTAAGAGGGACTCACAACTATTACTTGTGATGTTGTAAGAAAAAACATGGAATTGTGAGGGAGTGTGGAGGGTGGTTTCTGTGTGGTAGAGTAAATATGAGGTCTATGTCTGCTTGTATGTATCTGTTCATGTATGAAAGGTCATGCTTGAATGAATAACTGGCAGCTTAGAGGTGAGGCGCTTCTGCTTGTCATGAAGTATGCATGGAACTGCATGTGGACGTGTATCATTCAGTGTGTCAAGCTTCTGCTTACGATAGGACATCAAACATCTGGTGTCTGAATTTAACCTTATTTTTGCCACTGGATGTCAAAATTGTTGACACTAAAGTCCTTGTGCATGTGAGGGGAGCATTTTTTGGGGGGAATATTTTAACCAAGGTAATTAAACTTTTCCCAGGCTTTTCAAGGCAACACGTTGTTTCAATTAAAAAGAAATGCAATAATTAGCGTCATTACACTCAATCCCATGATGGATTTAATATCGAGGTCAAATGGGTAAGTGAGCTTTGAAGTATACGAGGTTCATGGCAGAGGCACAAACAAAACTCCAGAGCAGCAGCACGTTTCACCTTGCAATCTGACCTCGCTCAATTTGGACAAAATGAGCTTCAAATTGCGCTGCCGGCTGCACGGGCTCAAATCCATTAGAGTTGTGCCGGATAACAACAAATCTTAGTAAGCAAACAGTATAAGCTCCTTACCATCTAATTCCAGGTGACACAGTTGCTTGCCAACAATTATTGATCATTGATGAATCCGTTTTGGACTGTTGTTCTATAAATCAACATCTACTGACACTAACCACAGTAACTTTGGCATATTACAATGCAGAAAATAAGGAAACAGATGCACAACCTTGCTAATTTTCATTGGTTACCATTGGACGGGACTGAAGTTTGATGGATTTAAATTTTGCTGCAAAGGGCAGTTATAAAGTTAAGATTATGAAAGCTGCCACATTTGGAGCCCATCGCTTGAGCGAGGAAAACAAGGCTATCTTTTGTTATTTCAGCACACTCCACATGATCTCATTTCTATAATGTGACTGACAGATGCATTTGCACCTAGCTGAAAAGCAAATAGAAGCGGGAGAGCAATTTTCCCTCCTACTTGTGTCTAGCTCATTGCAGTGTTCCGAGAGACAAGAGTGGCAAGAGGGCCCGATGTTAAGTGTCTTATTAGTGGGAAATGACTGCAATGTCAGAGCAGCCAAGCTGTCACAGTGCAGCCATCTTTAGAAGGAGAAGCTCTTGTCGTGGATGGAATCACATTTTAATCCGCGCCACATTATTACCGCGGTGACGAAGGTCAGCACTCAGGCGCATTTAAGCAGGAATAAACCCCCTTGAGAGCTTATGATAATGAGCTCCCTCAATGGGAAATATTGCTCGTATTTTAGTTTGGAGCTTTTTGTCGAATACGCCGCGGCTAATGAAGAGCCTAATGCAATGCAGCTGTGTGGGCCGCCATGGTAACCATGAATAATTCAGCCTACTTGTTCTTTGGTTCCCTGGTCTCAGGAGGGTTCTGCCTATATTGTCCATTATGACAGCCCATTATCCAGCCTTCAGCCTGCTCGCTCTCAGATGGCGCGCAGAGCCCATTTGTTACCCCTCTTGCCCCGTGTAACCTTCAACCAGCTGGAGAGAATGATTGAGACTCCGCTGTTATATAAACATGAGAGCAAGAGGTGCGCCACGTCGGAGAACCGAGAGAACCCGGCGCACCGGGGAATTCAAAGAGGCCCTCCCATTTCATTACACGTGCATATTACATCTGCCTCCAAAAAGCCACCGGTTAGTCTTTGAATACAAATGCATAAACACAGCACTTTTATATTAATGCTCGTCGGCGGGTGCTGGTGCGGGTGATATTTTTTTTTTTGGGGGGGTTGCAGTCATACTGGAGTCAGAAAATGCTTTTGTTTGAAGACGTGGACTACTAATGCACAAAAGCTATTTGGTACTGCATTGTTGTTCTTCTCAATCTTGATTTACCAATGGAATATTTTGTTAGTTTGACTCAGTACGTCAAAATGGAAAAGCGATAGACGTCCAATTCTGACTGGGAGGTGCGAATTAATAAGCAAAAATCCGGGTTCTTGAATCAAAATTGTATCTTTCAAACAAACAGTTACGCATCATATTGTCATTTTGAATTCTATTGACTGTCAAATGTTCAAGACCTTTTAACATTACAATTAGAACTGATACTCTTACTATACTTTTTAGATGAGTACTAGCACTTACATTTGAGTATTTGATGACACTGTGTATCAAGGGTTAATCAAATACTGTTTCAAAAACTATAATAATTACCAAGTGTAGATAGAAGTGAATGTACTCACCCTTTCTTTGTTAGCGGGGATCTTTGTGTGTTTAATCTCCAATGTATTTGCCGCAAATTGATGATCACAGCCTAAGGATTAAAAGAAAGAAGGATGACACAATGTATTGACTTGAAATGGTCGTATTTGGTCTAGAGCATATCATCAATACCAGAGAGCCCGGTTGACGAGGTGCGACGCATCTGATCTAGTCATTAAAAGCAACAGGATGGCGCTACCTCGGCCATCTCAAATCAATGTCTGTGATGGCTCATCAATCAATAAGTGTGTTGCATCTCAAAGGCTCATCAGTGGTCCGTTTCGCCTCAGCTAGGGAGCGGAGTGGAACCCAGGAGAAGCAAGCAGGCAACGAAAGGGAAGTGCTGGCACACAATTTAACATTTTAACAAAAAATATAACCACTAAAATAATTTTACAAATAATAAAATGAGGGCAAATGTCAACAAAAATACAAACTTAACTAGGAAGGCCACGGCGCCAAAAGGCAGAAAAACACTTCCACACCGACGCAAACACGGGGTTTAAATACACAAACAGGGGTTGATGACAATAACGAGCACCTGGGTCACACACGGGAAGGAAAGCCAGAAAAGACACAGCAGGTCAAACTCATATACAATCACACGGACAGTTTTACACATATCTGGCGGACAATTTTATCCCTCACCCGTAACCAATACAAAATCTAGATGTGGTCGACTAGTTTTATGATCCTTACGGCACCCTCATATTTGCCAGCATCAGGACGACGGCCACATTGCCATTAAACGTAATACACGGAAACCTGCATCTCGCCCCACGTGAAGCCTAAATGGACACGTTACTGGGAAAATTCCAATTGAAAAGGTGGGGAAAGAGATAATGGGCTCTGAAATGGCATTCCTGGAATCTAAATGTTATTCACTACTGGCAATTGTCCTTTTGGAAACCCATTAGAGCTACAGCTTCTAGTGATCCTGGCCTGGACCCCCGCCCCGAACCTGCGTCATTTTCAGGCTCAGCCGCTGTCATGGCTGATATTTAGCAGAGGCCAATTGAGACTGATGTTTGTATTCTAGTGATTCCAGGCCAGCCATCCTCCCTCCCAAGGGCAGGGCACGGTAATCAGGGTCGTGATATCATCCCTCGGGTGGGAGCCGGAAGAAGCGGGGACCTGAGGGCCTGATCCACAGAGCAGATATATTTATCTAAGTAATGAGAGCCCAAACACCGCGCCTCTGTGGGGAGGGCCGGGGCACGACACGGCCTATTGCGCCGGGAGACGCGCCGGTGCCATGGCAGCGCAGTCCCCGTGCTGCTCATTAAACTTCCATCAGCATGTGGTCACCATGTTCCTGCCTGGCCTCCAAAGTGCCTGTTATTAATTCATGAAAGCACAGTGCGCATGTGATTGAGTCTGGCGAGCAGTGAAGCAGTCAGCCATGGGAGATGGGGGGAATATTGTCAGCGTCTCAACACCCAACCTTCCACCAAACCCTCCCACGCATTCCCTCCGGCACTGTGGTCTTGGAGTAAAAGAAAAAATAAGAAAAAAAATAAGACGCAGACATAGATACACTATGTTGTGAAACATTAATAGCCCTAGTTGCAGCTCTCCTACTGCCATGTTTGAATCCGGAAGCTCAAATTCCCTTTACTGCGTTCAAAAGGCTGGCGGAGGAGGCTGCGTATTGTCGAGGCATTTCCTGTGAATATATGATGATGAACAAATGTGCTTGTTGTTAGGGAATTCTCGCTTATATGGTGAGCCAGCTGCTTTTATCTTGGCTCCGCAGACGCGCTTTCTTGTGTTGGGAATCCCCGCTTAAAAGCGGGAGACTTTCATTTGGCCGGGATATGGATCATCGCAATTGAATTTAAAACATTAGCTTGGGGATCATAATGGCCGCTACGGAGAAAAAATGTAGGAAATGCATTGGGCCGTTAGAGCATGGAGGGACGGGACTAATGGTGTGCGGGGGTGGAGGCAGGAAAAAAGATGAAAACCATTTTTAGGATGAATGGCTTTTTTTCAGGGATGGGGGAGAGCGTGAGGAAATGAAATAGAAGGGGGAGATGGCGACGGAGTGAGAGAGGGGGAGAGAGATGGGTGCTACATGATTTCAAATTAACCATTATTGTTGGCTGTGACATGTATTATGTCTCCCGAGGCAGTGAATCTTGAGCTCATTTTCAGCGAGGAGAAGGGAATATGAGTCCACTGTCACAGTCTGGATGCATACAGTTGGCTTGAGCTCCTCATCTGCGGGCCAATTATAACCCCTCTTCTCACAAATCCTCAGCCCGGCCGGCTCTTCCAGGCAAATCTCATCGCGCAAAGCTCATTGTTAGCGCCACTCCATGTCCAATTAACAAAATGTTCGCTTCCAATCTTCTCCGTCTGAAACTGGCCAGTAAAAGAGTGTTAAGCTGCAGCGCCCCTTATCAATGGAATTAGAATGACAGGCCCAGACGCTTTATGATATATATGGATAGAATTGAGAAAACTCAAATAGCACTATTCGTAGTTGTGGGAACAAGTGGAAATTTATGTCAGGTTATTTGAATAAAGGAAGCCATTAAGGGATAATGAATTCTTATAAGAGAGAGATATTAACTCCTCGTGTGAAACATCTCCTGAATCATACCTGTCTTTTATTATGAAAAAAAAAAACTAATTGTATTCAACTTTGTCTCATAATTGGTTGTGTGAAGTACCAAAGATGAGTCTTGGAATGAAATTGATGTTGTCCTATCATGTAGAAGACAATGGAATGGATAGGACATCTACACTTCCATGAATGCATCAAGAGTGAAGTTTCACAACAGTAGCTCATGTTTACTATCTTGACATTGTGACAAGCAGAGATAATAATATGCTGCTGCTGCCCAACCCCTGGAGCATTTCTGTCAGATTCCATTATGGCGTAATTAATAAAAGAGGGAGAAAATGTTCCATTCATATTTACTGCCACGTTAACTGAAGGCTTTATGGTATTGCACCAATGTGTGCTGTCATTATCAGAAGAGTGCAACTGTTAACCGAGTAATAATACCGAAGGATTTATGATGGCGTTATGTGGCGGAAGCCATAATTATGACCTAATACAATTTTTCAGTGGAGTTTTTACGTCATGATTTATGACTGTATGTAAAACAATGTTTCTACATGACAGTTTCCTCAGATTTAGTTTTTGATATTATCGAAATCAATCATATGTGAGTCATGTCAAGGAGAAATTTAGCTCAAAAAATGGAAATTCTTGCCTAACTTTATCGCCAGTGAAGTAATCACAGATCATAAACTATGAGAAAATAGCTCCCAAAAAATGAAACTTGTTTGCTTTCTCTGGCTGACTACACTAGACGTCCAATCTATTTTGCCGAGCAATGTAGTAAAAAATTCTGGATATGGAAATGTTTCTGTTCTTATTTAAAATATCAAAGAAATGGCCGAAATTGCTACATCGCACCTTGTTTTGACACTACTAGAAACATCTGGTTTCAGTGAAACAACAATTTATGTATTTAAAAGAAAAATGTTCAGGTTATCCCCTTTTCAATATAAGATGGCACTACACATGGTCCTTCTGTTTGTTACATTTATTGGCAGATTGTCACACTGGGCTGTACTAAAATAGCTGAGACGGACAACTATTGCCATCTGTTGACATCTGTGGATTTTGTTTTAATCTTTCCAATGATAGCATCAAGTGAACCTAAAGTACTCGGTGGAATGTCTCTAGATGTTTCTGTTAAAGCTGAAAGGAAAACACGTCATTAAAAGCTTCATCCGCAATTGATCTCCAATTAATGTCTCTCCACTAAAACCTTTTCCCCCACTGCGTATACATGAAGCAGTTAGCATCACCGTGGCAACCCTTGATGGTGTCATGTCTGCAGTACACGTCTGACACTTTCATCCATACATTATCCCCTCAACCTTTATTGCAAAAGGTAGTAGCCAACAGAGCCCCTCCCATGGGATCAGACATCAGGACTAATAACAGGAATCACGTTATCTTCTTGGCAGAGACAATGATAGATGCAGAAGGCACAAGTGTTGATACTGGAGCTTCCCGCTTAATAAAATTCACTGTGAAAAAACAATGATAAACCTTCCTTCAATTATTATTACGCTTTTGTGTTTTTGTTTTTCAAATCAAATGAGAAGATGGGAAAGTGAGAGCCTGCGAGAACCACTCTTCAAGAAACCTAAGCAGAAGGTATATTATTTAAATTCTACTGCATTAAGTTGTGCCTTGTTCCCACTTCACTGTTCTAACAACGTCCTTCCCTGCTAATTGGCTTCTAAAGTGCTAGAATTCAGGGTGCCGTGGAATGGCAGAGAGAAGGGCCAGGATATTTTTCTCACACTTGGAGAAAATTTGATCTTGGCCATTCACTCCTGCCATCTGTTCTTTGCTCTTAGAGACGTGAAACTTCATTCCATGGGGAGGGGAAGCTGTTGAGCTCTATACGCAGCAATCAAAATAGACGGGGTCAAGCTCCTTCACCCCCAAGATCCTCAAGCATGTTCAATGGCCTCAGATTGCACATATGTTCAGGGAGTAATATATCTATACACAGTAAGCGTACCCCGCGTCGGGTCACGGTATAATTTTCTCTAATTAAAAGGAATGCAGCTAATTTTAGATGATTTAAGTATGGTTTGGTGAAAAAACTGAACACAATTCACGAGGAAAACTATAATTCATGAATCCTGCATTTTGGCAAAAATGTTCAGTCATAAACAGTTAACATTTTGTCATAAAATTCAATTTCAGTAGACTTTTTAAAAAAAGTTAAAAGCTAATATCCTATAGGATGGAGAGGATGTAGAGAACTGTATATGGAAAGGGACTGTGACATTTCTCAATTGCGGTCTAATCTGAGCCAATGCACTTAAACAATGTTGCACCTGATTGTAGGCTTATCCCATGATTAGAAAATCCCAATGCGCAGACGTCACCCCAGTCACGTGGGATCTTCATTTATGCTCTGTGATTGGTTGACGAACAGGCACGCGTTGGCTTCTACTGTATTTACGCATCCCCCAAACTGGATTCTGACCCCCCTTAGCTGATTATCGCCAGTGTGGCTGTAAAAGAAACCCACTTTGGCAGAGACAGGCTCCCGGCCCGCAAGGAATGCAGATATCGAGTAACCAACACTTCATCCGCAGGCTCTATTACTTCGGCCTTGAGAGCACAGTGCGAGCCAGATGCCCTGACACATTAGCAACCTGTTTAAGGTTAAGGGATCAAATTGTAGTCACGTTTATAAATTGCATCACGTAGCTATAATAGATGTTAATGCGTTTGGATGTTTGATCTGGAATTTATTGCCGGTTTGACAAACAGCAAAGCCTGAAAGGGATTCTGACAACTACTGCGTCGAGCAGACAGCTTCTTCTCAATGAAGCGTGTCTTTGATACGTTTGACAAACTTATATTGCAAACGGGTGGGAGTGTGGAAAAATGTCTAAACGCTGTACTACTCGTCAAAGTTATTTTAATCCCTGCTGGCCAGTCAGGCTTGCTGTTTGTATATTTTGAGTGCGTATCTCTGAGAGCTTGACACCCCTGCGCTCTTGAGGCTTTGACGGACTACTGGTGTCTGGTATCAAGCTGAATTAAAGCTATGTCAACACTTTGGGCCGGCTAGGCTTATTTCGCAGCGCCTCGCAGTTGTCGTTTATCCGAAGCACCGACACAGAAAACGACATCACACATAAAGTTGATGCTGCTCCTCGTGTTTATTTTCCAAATATATTTTGAGTTGAAATTCAAATGAGCTTGGGAGTCTCTCTGTAGTGCGCCACACGGCCTTGTTTGCCTTGTTTACAAGACACAAGGATTAGAAACTAGTGGAATGTATTATTTATTGAAGGACTCAAGTTAAAAGATGTGTCGCTGAAGACAGCAACGTCTTAAATAATGACGAAAAAATAAGGCTTTATGTTCTTACTGTAGTTTTTCAGTGCCTTAATCTTCAAAAGTGTAAATACTATTTGATGATATGATGATGCTTTAATACGTATGGAGAAGGAAAGTGACATTTTTTGTAATCAATATTTTACATTTGAAGGGACCTGAAAGGCACACAAAGCACAGCGGGAAGCCCAACACCAACACAGTTGGTGCGGTGCGTTCAAGTCTGCTAAAATAAGGACATTTCTAGCAGTATCTAGATCTGCAAATAACTTTCAACCCCCAGTACACCCGTAACCAAAGTACGATATATCTTCTATCAAGTGAATTTGTGATTTATGTAATTGGAGCTTTGGATAATAATGAAAAAAGCGTAACAAAAGTGTATTGACATTGGTGTGTCCTACAGCACTAGCCATCAGCGGGTACGTTCTGGTCGGCTACTCTTCTGCCATGGGCCCGCTGAATTTCTCATGTTACTTAGGTTAGGTAACAGCTAGATGTAAGTAGAAAAGTGGCCCTTAGAGACAATGTTGAAGTTGGCTCCACTGTAGACGGGAGCAGAAGAAGTGGACTCGATTTCAATGAGGTCTGACCTTCCTTGCGTACATTAGTATAGACAAAAATGTGGAAGAGAGAAATATGTATCTGATCACGTGTACATGCTCATAATGCATAACTTGCATGGCAGATGAGTTGTTTAGACCTTGGAAAGGAACTACTCATGGACAGACATGGACCTGTCTTAATGAAAAAACACTTGCCACTGGATCAACCCATGATTTGAGCAGCTTTATCACAGCATCTGAGACCTGACGGGCCAGCCTTATTTTTATTTACACTGAGGTCTTATTATATAGCCCTAGAAATCTTTTTAAGAATGCAAATTTGGTATTCTTGTTGATCAACATGTTTACTTTGGCCCAATCAAATAAATCACTAAAGTTGACTTTGATAAAACATCAATACTTGGGACAACAGTCTTCTCCAATAACTTTTGCTTTGTTTCTGTTTAGACTTTTATGAAAATAGAGAAAATTAACCAATGCCACTCGGATGGTGGTCTGAAAATGCTAAAATCCTGCCTGGTTGAAGTCCAAGTGAATGAGGAGTTGTTGATGTCCTTGGAAAACCTATTGTACGGCTGAATGTGTGTTTGCGCTCACGTACCTGCACACGCTTCTGGTTCCGATGCTGACAGCATTGCATTTTGTCCCAGATACGGCAGCTTGAAGGTGACATCTGTCTACGAGGTAGAAGGGAGAGTGGAGTGCTTGCCAGTTTGCTATAAATACACCCAAGCCGTGACAGCTCACAGAGGAAGCAGCTGAAAAGAGGAGCTTTGCTGTGCTGCATACCTCCTGGTGACCCTGTCACTTCGACAGAGGTCTTAATTATTCTGCACTGGCAGCTCCCCTCTGCTCATGGCTGGAACTCTGACACAAAAGGACTTGTCAGTAAAAACGGCTGTGTTGTTCTCCACCTGGCAATTGTGCAAAGATCAGTTAGGCATTGTACACAGCGACCACACAAAAAACAACAACAATAAAACCGGGCTACGGCAAACTGCATTGAAGGCCCAAGATGGTTGGAGTTCTACAGCGATCATTATGAATGTGATTCTTTTATTTGCAATTTTCATTAGGATAAATGGTTTAGGTTTTTTTGTAATACCTTAGCATTAGTGATAGCCTTTGTTATTCTTGGGATTGTTGTTACCTGAAGCTTCACTTCCTGCTTTGCAGAGAATGTAGGTGATAAAAGTAGACCTTCTGGATACTGGGGTAGTTATAGTCTGCTTGAAAACCTGTAAAGAAAAAAATACTGCCATTGGAAAATAAAAAAATAAAAAACTCATAATAGATGAGACTTTGGCCTATGTACAACCAACTTCCTATAAGGAAGTTTCCCAAATTTTCCCAAAGAGGGCATGGGGTGTAAGAATTACAAAAAAAGGTGTTACATTGACAGCTGCGACACAGCGTAGGAGTGCCTATTTTCAAGTCCCTACTAAAGGTCAAATTTAAAGAAAGGAAAATTGTCCTCTGCAAGAAAATATTGAGTAAAGTGCACACGTTCTAATCTTATCCTCAGGGTTGCAGTCTATAAAGCAAGTCATATTATAGCATAGTGTGAATGACCCCAGTTAGTCTGCGAATGACGTTAGTCGCTTCAACGGCATGTACTGGTTTGGAGGGGCATCTTTATCACCTTTGCAGGCTTAATGGCAACTTGGAATCGTGGCTCATGTTTCTGCACTCGGGTTTCAATGTGTCAAGGACACAAAGCAGTTCTTGCTACACTTTTGTGCTCAGCAAACAACAAATAAAAGGTGTCTTTAACAATTGGGTAGAGTAGCCAAATAAGTTAAAATCACATTACTTCAAAATATGACTTAAGTAAATTTAGTCATCCAAAAGAATTACTTGAGTGCAAGTAAAAAAAAACATTTGGTGAAAAGAATAGTATTGATTTATTTATTTTCATTCTTTTAAATAATTGTACAGTGTGTACTCAAGTAAATGTAACTCGTTCCTACCCTCTTTTCGGTCTTGGATGAGGAGTTAAAAACAAGGAGATATCTTTACCCTCTCTACAGTTTTATCCATTAGCCAACCTGAAAATATTAAGCTCGGTAAATAGAACTCGACCCTGACAGTGATGCAGTTACGTTACCTTTACCATGACCCATTTGTGTGCTGTGCTAACTGGCACCGGTGGATAGATTACCTAATACAGTCCAAGCACGTTATTAGACCCCAGGGCACTGGGTAAGTCACTCTGAGTTCTGTTTCTGCCCTTTTAATTATTCATCAAGGTGTTACTTGGGATGTAACCTCAATTACTGCGGGCTTTGAGGCCGGGTCACGTGTTGTTAACACTATGGTGTGATCAGAGCCACCGCAGGGAAGCCTGCCAAGGGGTGGAACTGCTCTGTGACTTGGCCCTCCACCCACCTCAACTGATTGGTTGGCATTTAGCTTGGACGCTGCCTGCGGGGAGGGGTGGCTCGTTTTGCGCGCATTGCCTCGTAGCCGCAGCGGGCGCCAGACGACGGTGTAAATACTGTAAATCAAAGCTTGATTGGTGTGATCAGCGTGGCGCGAGCAGCCGCCTGAGCCTGAAGGAGGCCAGGAGGGAAAGGCCGAGAGCAGCTGAGGGTTTAATGAGATTAGAGGAGATGTGAACTCACACTCTGAGTGCACCTGTAGTCAGCAGGCGGGTAGTGCAGATGCAGTTTGGCCAGCATAGCTACTGCACTTGATTAGAGGTCACGAGAAGGTCTCAAAAGACAAGACTAGACTGAATACAAAATGAGAAAAAAAATGGTATTCTTACTTATTCTTACGGCTCTGAAAGTGTCAGGCATATGCACACCTCACTTTTTTTTGCCATCTGGTTTTCCAGCATTTCTCATTGTTATGTTGGCTTGTCTAAGGTTTAAAATGGATTGCACCAAATTCACAGCCCGGGTGCTTAGTTTCTGGAACCCACCAATCAGGGATTGTTGAAAGTTCCAACTTTGAGAAACTCTTCAATATGCCTTTTCAGGCTCAACTAATGTTCCAAGCAGAATGCCAATGTGTGATTAAATACATATTCTTTTTAAATAAATGTACATCACATTTTATGAAAAAGGCTGCCAAAAAAATCTGAAAAATACTGATTAGATTATCAGCAAATACTATTTGTTTTCAGATGATTTGGTTAAGATTGAGGAATAGATTTATCATGAAAGCTAAGGTTCTGATGTAGTATTAATAGATTTGTAAAAGTAATATGGAAAATATATTATTCTAATGAAAACAGTACAGGGGAAAAATTGAAGCTGAGCGAATATTCCCTATCTAATATTTTTCTGGAGGTTGATTTAAATCATCTCTCCTGAGATCATGTTAGGACAAGGAAGAAGCTGCTAATTAAGCAGTGGAAGCGAAGGTCACAATATTGCTTGGCCCACGTGGATCCGGCAGATAAGCTTTGTCTCGCTGCTTTTCATTACGCTTAAAACCAGAAAAACCCAAAGTCAACCTGCATGATGGATTCTGGGACAGGAAATGCAAACGCAGTGTGAGGCGCTTGAGAGCTGAGTAGATTATCTATAGCCGCAGTCATGCTGCTTCCCGGGATTGCGGCTTTTATTATGGAGTGTTTTATTGCTGCCGGGAGTAAAGCTGACAAGGAAGCGGCAGCTATAAAATGAAGCCTCCCGTTCTTGATTGTCTGCCACCTCCTGTGGCGGCTCTGCACTGTTTTTGCATGCGCGTCCATGTCAACTGTAAGTGCTTACTGGGGATTGATGTGCATTGTGGGCTTGTTTGTTTCTCCAGTTGGTAGGAGATGAGACTCAATCTCTGCAATTGACCAACCATCAGTAAAACCTCCTACTAACTATTCATACAGGGTAGAGCTACGATGGAATATTAAAAATTATGCAACATCCACTCTTGCACGGGGTGTGTATTGGAATATAATAAAAAAATGACAATTTCCTGGGTATATTGTGCCATCATTTATGAACATATACACACTGGCATACATGGCTACCATCCACAATGTTATCGTTGCACTTAAAGACAATAAAGTGCCCCGATAAGGTTTTTTTATTTTTATGTTACCCTTGTGTAATAAAAATGACACTGCACTGCATGTGTCTAGCAATAATTCCTCATTTTCATTCTCAGCTGGCAGGTTTAATTTTGTAAAAAGCAATGTATTTTGCGCTAAGAAAGTCCCTGTAAAGTGAAAATGAATTCTTCTTTAAATTTGACACATCAGAGAAATAAGATGAATTTGAATGATTAAATGAATTGCGTAGTAAATGAGGCTCCAAAATTGTCATAATTGAAAGACTGTGTTTAAGAAAAAGTGAATGCCAAGAAACACATTTAATAGTGGGATCGCTTTAGGTACTGGGTCAGGGGTGTCCAAACTCCAGCACGTGGGCCACCTAAGGGCCTGTGTCTGGTTTGCCTGCATCTTAATTTTGTTAAATTACTACGTTACTATCTCTTTAAAATATAAACTGCATTTTATTTTGATACTTCCAGTAAAGATATCTTTATTTGGCGCCTAACTCTGGCCTCTTGCAAGAAAATAAAGACAATGCACTTGATCCTGTACCCTATCACTTTCCAACTTCTAAAAATGACATTGTCTACTTGTAATTAGTTTGACCAAATAAACTTCACAGTAATTGTAATTGTAGCTTAGGCTGGATTGCACATTCCTGTGTGTAATAGAGATATGATTTGTGGGCACTGGAGGGTAAACAACCTGCATGAACCTGGACATTTGAGCTAATAACACTGTGGACGGATAGACATTATGGTTTTGGTTACATATTTCAAAAATCATGTGTCTTGTGCAACTGTTAACTTAATGAAACTGCAATATAGTGCCAAATTTTACGTTTGGGCATTGTAACATAACCAGCAGGATGCGGTTTACTTACAAAACAAAACTAAACTCTATATCATCATTAAAATCGAAAAGTATATGGAGGATCAAGTTTGTTGCTGTGGTTGTTGTTATTGTTGTTTTTAGCCTTCACTAACTGCATTTGGCATTCATTTTTAATAGACATTGGAAGGTTGTCAAAACAAAAGCTGATCCTACCTCAGCTGTTAACTCCGGCGTGGGCAAACTATTCCAGAATGGGCCGCAGTGGGTGCAGGTTTTTTCCAATCTCTAAAAATGAAACATTTCCATCAATCTGGTATCCTGGAAGTGCAATCAGTGAATTACAGTCAGGTGCTTCTTGTTTTCTGCAGAAATCTCATTGGTTCAACTGTCTGTGCTGGATCGGTTGGAACAAAAACCTGCACCCACAGCAGCCCCCAAGGACCTATTTGCCAGCCCCTGTACTAACCGGCGTGCAGTTTGTTTCAAAATGGTGTCTGCACCGAGATAGCTACAATGTGTTTACGTGCTTGTTGGTGTGCTAATGCTTCCGTGCAGTAAAAGCAAAAAGCAAGGTGTCTGTGGTGTGAAAGCGTGTTTTCTCTCTTCTCTGATTACTGCTGTTTGGCAGCTGACGGCCAGTAATGGAGACATGGCTGTCAGGAAAATTTGTAGCCGTCTTCTGTGGCGCAGCTCTTCATTCCAATCAGCAGCTGTCAAGCAAGCTCGGGTCGTTATTAATGACGACCACTAACTGCCTCACAAATTCTCGACACTGTTTGAGAGCCAGCGTGAAATAAGGTTACACTCTCCTGGTGTGCTGCAGGGGGCTCTAGTGCCTTCATCTCAGATATCAAACAGCTCCACTTCTAAAGCTCTTCTTTGGGATTGGGATACTAATCAGAACAATGATTAAAAAGATGGGTCATTGAGACAAGGAGCAGCTGGCACACAAGTAACTTTTAAAGTGAAACAAATTGGTGTGCTGCCAATCACTTAGGTAATATGATGCGTCTTCTCTGCATAACTGCATACCACAGGTTTAGTCCACTTATCAAAGAACATGCCTAGCTCTCAAGATCACTTGTTGCCAGACAGAAAAGGTAGGGTGCAATCATGTGTGCCATCAAGATTTGGGGGAAAAAAATTAACAATTTTGGGCACTTTTGTGGGAAGAGAACAAAATGTAAACAATGGGAATCTCGTAAGAATATGTCTTGCAATAACTCTTGCTGCAGTGACAATCTAAATGCACATTCATACACACATGGCAACCTGGGTGAGAGGGCACCTTGTGACGACACTGCAATGACATCATAAAATCTCATCTGCATCACTTTCTGTCGGCGGTTCCACTCAACAACACGAGCAACAACAAAAAAAATCGTCCAACTTCTGTCCTATAAACCATCAACTTTTCAAATGCTTTGCCGCCACTCTGTGGGAGAACAAAGCAGAGGCTCGGGGTAAATTCTGGTTGACATCCAGAAAGCGACACGCCTTCTGAACTGCCTGCCAGGCAAATCGGCAGAGCGTTCCAGCGGACACGTCGGTTAAACCTGCAGCGCTCCAGGGCACAGGAACACCGAAAAAAATTCCACCACAAACTACTTCTCTATCTATGCCATTGTTATGGCTCACACAGCTTTCCTTCTTTCATCTGCCAGATTACTTATGCGCCCTTTTAGGTTGATGAGCTGCACCACAAATAAAGATTGATGCTTTTGGCTGTTCTGTTCCTTGTAGAAAAAAAGGAGGGAAGATTCTTATCCTGTGACAGCAAGCAATTACATCTTAAGGAGGTGTAACAAGCGCCTGGATTATACTTGTCAGAGGTCAGATCGAGAGCACATTGCTTCCTATTGGTGAGCTGCAATCATAGGCTGGAGTCGAAGCGTTTTTATTGTGCATAATTCCTTATCTAAGGAATTTTGAGCCTCCGAGGTGTGGGTGTTTTCAGTCGCAAAGAATGTTCACACCTGTAGCAACTCACCTCAGTGCAATCGTCTTGTGGGAGGCCACCTCCCGCAAGCACATGCTGATTACTTTGCGGATAACGTGTTGTTGTTGTTTTGCCAACAGTCAGACTACATGAGAAATGAAACAGCAAACTAAAGAGTGCTGCTAATAATAGTGCTGATGAGCATCTGTTATAGAAGATGCTGGCGCCATTATGCCCCGTGGCCTTGTCTGTTCACTACGACTCGTTCTACCTTAATCCTAAACCACATTCCACGGCATGCGAAACTGTCGGTGGTAAACTGGCTGCGTGTGTCTGTTTGCAGGTGATTGATTGGTAAGACTCGCGTTTCTGATCTCCTGCAATAGATGCATAAACATACATTTCCTAATCAGTAAAAATCTCATCCTCTTTATGTTTGATCCATACCTATCTAGTCATCAATGAAAAAAATTGTACTTCCAACACAGACAGTCTGTCAGTCTCATAGACTCTCTGTCCTTCAGATAAATCTGGATTTCACACAGTCCATCCCTTTATATGTTTAGCAGGCAAATGGACAGTCTCAAAAGTAGTTTTGTCATTCCAACAAATAATACACCAAGTCTACCTGGTTGTCTGTCGGTATGCCAGTCTGGCACACAGATGAACAGTCTTACAGACAGTCTGTATATTCAACAGACAAGACACACATTTTGGTAGGTAGGGTGACTGTTTCAGAAAACAATGTTTCAGAGAAAGAGAAGAGAATTGAGGGGCTGAGTAAGCAGGGAAGTGATAAGAGAAAAATGGGCACAAGAACAGCCGAGACTATACTTCAGATACGGGTTTATTGCCAGTTGACTCGTATGCGTAACCCGCTCGGCACCACGTCGTCAAAAGCTTACAACTAAGGCAATAAAGCCATCTAAACTACTCCCCGCATTGAACTGGTCTTAAAATACAAGCCGTTGGAGTTTTGCGAGCGGAAAAGGAAAACATTACTTTGAACAACTCATCAAACAGAGCAACAAGACGAGGGCTTCCATTTATATCATCTTCTACACAGAGAGTAATGCCATTCATTGAGTTGTAGAGTATATATTGACTTATCAATCATTTTTTGTTTATTTTCATCTCCTAGAACAAAATATACTCGACATAATATTTAGTAAAAACAATTGAACGTTACCCTGCCTTAAAAGTGGTGGAAATAGTTCTCCAATTTTCCCTTGGTATTTGACACAAACTGTCAGGCCCGTAATTATCTGGCATTAGTGGTGAATGACTCAAGAGTTTATTTCCAGATTGGAGTGAACACCTTTGGGCGATTGTACAAGATTACAGTTCAACCGCTGTTTGAGAAGGCAGGGCAGTTTGCTCATCATTCCAGAGTCACAGATCCGTCAAGCAAAGTGAAGGCATGCTTGACTATGCCCCAAGCTAAACAACAATGATGAACCAATAGCACTCTCAACAGACACAATATCGTATTTTGGATCTGTATCGTGCTTTTTGTGTCGCCGCGTTGTGTAAACAAACAAGACGAGGTTCTCATCATTGACACAGCAACATCTGTGTAAAAACTTGACTTGACACACTCAAGTGGCTTTATATTACTCTGCTGTCTGTACAAGTAACATGTTAAGTGCACGGTAAGAGTTCCCACCTGTTTGTTGACAATGCGTTGGGCAAACTCTGGAATCAAACCACAGGCATGTGATCGTGAATCACTTATTTGCTTCACTTATCCTAATTTCGCATCACATTCCATATTGAATGTAAGATCAAGAAACTATACTTGAATATTCTCCCTGAAGGGGATTTTTAGCTTTGAACATTTTCACGTCACAACATGATCATGTTTAAGTGCCATTAACAGTGATAGGTATCTAATTCATTTGAACTTGGGAAAGCAGAGTCATCCAAAATCTTGCGTTTCCTCACCTACAACAATAAATAGATGTAGCTTGACTTTTCACATGAACCAAAAGCCAGAGAGAATAGTTCTTACAATTAATAGAAATATCCAGGCTCAAGATACTTTACATTCAGTACATTTTAATGATGTCCATTTGACCATTTTTACATAGAAAATGTCTTAATGATTATGTTTCTAAGTAACAGAGTGGAAAAACTGTTATACTTGGACAACCAATTTCAGTTTGATTCTTAAATTAAAGTATGTTTCCATATATTATGTTGAGTATCTGTTGACCATCTAACTGTTCCATTATTGAATGCAGTCAATGTATTGGATGGTGTGTATTATTATTATTATTATTATGATTACTATTACACTGGGGTAGAATTATAAAATAATCTTGAAAAAAAGGTGTACCCCAGTTTCACCCATTAGCATTGAAACAGCATTGCTGTCAGATATTGCTTCCGTCTTTTAATACCGAAGCGATTTTGCCGCCGACACTATTTATTATACACAATAGCCTTGTATACTTTGTATAAACATCAGTGAAAGGTTCATTACCAAACTGACTGGGTTGGTTCCAGAACAAATGTAAGCAAAGCCAGGATTTGTTTAATCCATCATATTTTCTATTTTTTTGGAAGTGTGGAAATAAATGGGAAACTTGGCTTGGTAGAACTGGAATGAAAAATGATAAAGAGCAATCTCTTCACTGGTTGCGCTGCCACCGAGTAGGATGCGTGCGGTCAATCACAAACCCCATTATTCATGCACGCTTCATAAACTAAACACTCGAAGGATTTCGCTTCTTGGAAGAAGAAAAAAATCAGGTTGTTGGATTTGCTCTCCTACAGTTGTGTCAGCTTGTTCATCACTGTGTTAGCAGACGCAAAATGAGAGATCTAGTAGCATACTTTCCAGACATTCATTCACTGTGCCTCTTTTTTTAATATTCATAGTATTTACGATCTATTCTAAGCGATCGTACAGACTTGCTATTTCATCACTATCTCGTTGTTTGGATTTTCACCGCACTTAACCCAATTAAGCACTTGAGCAAAGGGTTTATTTCTGTCTTCCTCCCCTCTACCCTTTCTGCCAATTCTCTATGGCCCATGTTGAGTAAATTGCCTTGTGAACAAGTGCCAGATCTTAAAATCAATAGTAAAATCAACACGACTCTGGAATGAGAATAATATGGCTGCTAATAATGCCCCGAGTGCTTGTTAAAACTGTGAATGTGATTAACCTTATTAGAAGCCAGCCATTTCATGGATTACATCACATAATTACAACTGGCCATTTAAAATTCACACCTGAAAAGCTTTTGATTGTGTTGGACATCTCTTGTAGAATAATAAGTGGTATGAAGCAATCGTTCGTTTTCTATACCAATTTCCCTTACACGGGTCGCGGGGGGTGCTTGATCTCAGAACTATGAGGCCGACGCACTAACCACTCAGCCACCGGGTCGCCAATTAGGAACATAAATTTAAAAAAATTAACAGAGTGAAATACTCAATTTTTCCCCTATTTTAAGCTTGTATTATCACTTCCATAATATCAACTTTTCATACATATTTGGCGGACCCGAGCCAAAATATGGTGAATCCGCAAAGTACAGGGGAATTACTTGATGTAATATATCTATTTATCTATTCTATATCGAATATAAAAATGTACTATATCAAAAAATCATTAGCTGATTCATGATTTGTGTCTGAAGAAAGTGAATATAAAGAAGACTTGGACCATTATTTGGCCAAGGCGTTAAACTGCATGTCAAAGCTCCACTCACGTTTATGTAGAGATGACTAAAACAATGAAAGGAAGCCATGGAAATGAACAATTTAATGGCTGAGCTATTAGCGCCGCTTTGGCTGGCAATGTTAAAGATGGATCGCTTATCTGACTTTAATAGCTGGCACAGCAGCATTAGTGCTGAGCTGAAGCGAGGAGAAGAACAATACAGCACATTAGAGGGCCAGCCGGCACATGCCAGAAACTGCTCCAGACTCCTAATTAGCATTCATTAACAGTAAGGGAAAGAGCGATTATGCTCTTTAAGTAGTGCATTAGCTCATGTTGCCGTTTCCGCGTGTCAGCAGATCTCAACGGGGAGATTGTGCCGCCACATCAGGGAGCAGACTTTGTGCTGACTGTGAGGTTATTGCTGCTGTTTGCCATGACCTTAAAATACACCGCTGCTTTTTGTTTACACGGCTTATTACTGCTAACAAGACCTCCGGCTGAGTCAAACAGGACTGTCTGCCCCTGTTACCGCTCCCGCAGACTCTCGGATGCATGCGGACTTCTTTGTCTTTTGCTTTTCGCGTTCCTTAACAACACTGTCTTTGCCCCTAAGGTATGTATATGAGTAACTCCCGTGTACGATGGGAATGAATAGAAAGATGTATACTAAATGTATATGCTCTATACAAAAAGGTTGTAAACCCTTGTTTCCATAACATAAATAAATACATTCATTCCTCATCTGTGCCGCACATCCTCGTAAGGGGTTGCTGCAGCCTATAAACAGGATTTTCTTTCTATAGTCTTGAACGGGAGAAAACAAATAGTGGCCAACATAATTATTCCCATTCATCACAAGAAGTAAAACATTGACATCCAGGACTCAGCTGTACACAATCATCGAACTGCGGCTCGGCTCAAAGAGCACCGACTGCTTTGAGGGTGAACGCAGGAACTCGCCGGTCTACCAATAACTTCCTCGTGAAGAATAATAATAAAAAAATCATTCATCTTCCATACAGCCCGTCCCTGGAAAGAGTTGCAGGGTTCGCTGGAGCCTAACCCAGCTATCTGCAGGCGAAAGGCAGACAACACCCTAGACTGGTCGCCAGTCAGTCGAAGAGCAAACACAGAGACAAACGGCCATCCCAATCATACCGCCACCAGCGGGAATCGAGCCCACGCCTGCCCGCAGCCAAGTCAGGCAAGTGACCCTCTACACCACGAGACGACATAATAAAAAAAATGGTGATAAAAAGAATTGTCGGTGCACTCAGACAAAGAAAGCGAGGAATTGCTTGCTTCCTTTATTGTTATTTCTATTGTTGTTACTGGAGCAAGCGGTCGAGGTTCCCTGACGAAGCGCCCTTAACAACCAATCCTCAATCAGATAGACACACACACAGAGTGAAATGCACACTTCCACTCTTTCCTTTCCTCACACCAACCCTGTGTGCTGTGCTAATATTGACTCTGCTGACTTACACTGCCTCCATTGAGTCAAACACAGAATTGTTTGCTTGAATTAGAACATCATTGAGATAACAGGCATGGCGCAGCCCAAACGAGGGCGAGGTGCTAATGCCGCTCAGTCAAAACATTGTCATGCAATGGATTGGATGATTTCAAAACAGACTTTTAAAAATCAGCACCAACATATTTATCTCAGTTGCATTTTTGTAAAGCTCTGATTCCTACATGTCGTCGATTTGATTGAAAAACTAATTCCTATAACATGTATGCTTTAAGTTATTACATTTTTTGGAAATTGGTACTAACATACTATTATTAGGGGAGAGGTAAAAGCTGTGGTGATGTGGAAATAAATTCATGTTTTACTACATTCAAGAATTCAAAATCATTGTTGACCTAATGGCAGAATTGCCTAATTCATTTTTGAAAATGTACCAAATACAAGAATTACAGCAAGAGATTTTTAAGATTGAGAGGTTGTCTCTGTATGTCCCGCGACGGACTGGCGACCAGTTAAGGGTAAAAAAATATGGTCAAAGAAGAATTGGTCACATGACATCCCCCTTCAAACCATTGGCGGTGACTAACGCGTATCATTGCAAAGCCGGCAAATGTGCACGAGGGCTAGATTTAGCAAAGCAGTGCCACAACATAGCGGCCATCTAAGTGTGTTGAACTGATGCCGATTGCCGAGTTGAGGCCTCAGAGGCAGCCAATGACCACATTTGAAACCACACAAAGTAGGTGAAGAGCATAGTGAAAGGCTGGTGGCAGCGCAGCAGTCTTTCCAGCTTACGTGCTTTAATTTGATCCCTACGGGCACTGGCTATGTTTTCAATGGCCTTGGGTTATGTATCCACTGGGTCATGTAAGTTAAATGAGCCGAGCTTAGTGTAAATAATAAAAAAAAAAGAGAAAAAAGCGGCAGAGAGATGCTAATGTTGTTGGGAAGGATAACAAAGAAATGTCAGCACATTTCCTTATTTTACTTTCAAATTAGGCCTCATTTACTCAACAATTCTATAATGACTTTTTGTTAAAAGGCAAGAATATTGTATCCACCAATTCCATACTATTTAATCAGATTACTCTATTATGTCTTTTTACTCTAAATAGGGCAAACATTTAACTCCTTTACTGGCACTGACACAAAAATAAGTTAATAAAAGGAATTAATATTTGTAATTGAATGAGTCCAAAAAGATCAACTTGTTCACAAAGTCTTCACTTTACGCTGACCTTGATGAAAGTGGGTAGTACTTTATATTTCCAAACATTTCAAATCTCAAGCAGAACACTATCAAGATATCTATAATTCACTTGCTTCCTAGCCAGTATCAATTGGACATTCTTTTGAGATCTCAGAGAGAAATCCTGGCGTTTCACGTCCCCCAACAATATTACAGCCAATTTCATGTCAGATATTTGCGGTGGCACGCTATCAAGCATGAGTCAGATGAACAAAGAAAGGGGGAGAAAAAAAGAAGATTTGGCAAGGCTAACATGTTTGTCTGCTCATATTGAGGAAGAAAGACGGGAGGGGCATTGTCTGTTCGCCGTTTGAATAAACTCTGTTGCTGTTCAAACACGGAGGATTCTGGCCAAACAAGCTTATTCAAGGGGGTTCTGTGTGGACCATGTTAGCTCAGCAAATCCAGCTCCACAAACAGGCTTCAAAGGCTCCGGCCATCGTTTCGCAGCGTTTGTACGCCCGTATTGATCACAAGGCAGTCAGTGAGAAACACTGTCACTCAGACTGACAAGATAATGACCAAAAATGTCGTCTGTGATTGGGCTGCATGGCCATTTTGTGTCTGGTAGCTCGATGTGATGAGTAGAAAAAGACAAGCGCAAATTGGATCAGTCTACCACAATGTATTGAAGAGCCATGCAACTAAATTGAAATACTTTCTTATAAATGTGTTTTCCATTGGTTTGGTTCACACTAAATGATATTCACAATTGAGTGTAAGAGTCAATGGTTGATGGACATGACATCCATAATCCAGCGACTCAAAAAATGAAGGGCATTTCTGAGACTGAAAAGATAAGGTTATGAATTACAAGCACCTTAATTATGTGGAAAGAATGTGGATAAATCAACTAAAAAAAATCAAAAATAGAATTTCAAGTGCTCATTTGCAAGTAGCCATGCTTTGCATACTCAAATTTGAGCGACTCTCTTCCACATGAATGTTATTTATACAAGATGTCATCTATCCTTTCCAATTGTGCTTAATTCAAATTACTGGTCTGTGAAATGATATCAAATAGCAATTTGCAGGCAGCCCCTCTCAGTTTAAAAAGATTGAACGTCCATCACATCACCATCATTCATGCACTGAAATATGAGTATATTCACTTTCCACCTGGCCTTTCTTGATCATGGGAAAACAAGAATCCAGGTGCTGAAATCCACAGGCAAGAAAAGGGAAAGCTAGCACAAACATAAACAGCACATCTAGAATGAAGCAGTTGACTCACAAGCGCAGAGAAGACAAAGAAAGAGCGCCAACGGCAATGTTCCTGTCTCACAAGGAGGCCGTTATTCACAATGATTTCTCTGCCAGCTGCCCCATAGTTTGCCTAAACTGGCCTCACAGGCAGCTCGAGCCTCTTTACCATTTTCGACTTTACATTATCAGGCAAGTGCGGGGCCGCGTGCAGATATATGCACTCCCCAGGTTATATTCAATGGGCATTAATCAACTGGATAAACACGGCGTGAAAATAACAAGCTCTGTGAATTTGCAAAAAAACGCTGCAGTAGGCATGGGGTGTTTTTACTCTGGCCTCCTCATTCGCCAGCATTCTAATCTTTGTCAAGCACACCAATGCTGTAATCTCAGCCGTTTTACACAGACCTGCTCTTGTGCGATAAAAGGTGCTGCCTTATTAGACGGAACGAACTTGGCCATGTCTAATGAATTAAGCAACAACTCCTTAACGCGCCGCTTGTAATTGCCGACCAATTACGAGTGCAATGTGCAAAGCGGTGGATAAGAGCAGCAGTGGGAAGACTCATTTTGAAAAGATGAACCAATAATGTGCACATTTAAAAGCCCAAGTTGGCCCTAGACTCACATAGGGTGTGCGCTTATTGTCGTTTCACCTGAGTACATGAGAATTAAGTCTACACCCCTCTGCTAAGATGACACAAATTTGTGAAAAACAAAAATGCAATCATGCAAAATGATTTGAAACTGTAATAGGACCTATTTCATAGGCTAGGCAAATATTTTTGGTAATTAAAATAAAACACCAGAATTCCACATTCAGGGAGCATTTGGGGTCATATAAGACACAATATAAACAGTCATAACTATGTCCACATACATATGGACGCAGACTCAAAAATATAGTAATTTTATATTATCATATTCATCAAATAATATAATAATAATTGTATTTCAGAATATATTTTTTATAATATAAATAATAATCTTAGTGTACATTAATAAAATGATAAAAACATTCATTTTCCAAACTGCTTGTACTCACAAAGATCATGGGGGTGCTGGAGCCTCAGATGAAGGACACGGAATTGATTGCCATACCTAGGGAATAATGAAAACACTTTAAGAAAAGTATAATAAATAAAAACTGAAGTTGACTCTAGTGATAGCCTGCAATATCATTCTAAAGTTGATTTAATTTTTACTTTCTTAATTAATAACTAATTTCCAGTTATTGACACCATTAGCCATTGAACTCATTTTAAATGGGAGAACAGACTGCAAAAGCTCATTCTTCAATGACCGACCAATCGCTGCCAAAACCTCCCACTCACAATGGATTGGACATCTAAAACCAACATAGCCCGCCAGAGAGTTAAATAGCTGTAAAAAGATGGATGTTTTTCCCCCCAAGAAGAGCAATAAAAAGGAAACAAGTGAGGATCAGACAGACTATTGTAAGACTAATGTGCGCGTGACATTGACCGACTTTTCCATCCTAGCTCAAAACTTCATTTTTTTCAGACGAGTAATATAAAATAAAAAGCTCAAAATTGTTCATCTTGGTCTTTTAAAAAGCTCACATTGGAAAAAAAGGGTTCTTAGACATATTGCTTCCACTAAATATTTCTAATTGATGCTCATTCAGTCTATTTTGTATTTTGGGGGAAGGAAGCCCACGTGATGTGAAAGACAACCACTGTTACATTCAGGCTATTTAGTCATCATCCATCAGGCTGCTTTTTATAAGCGTCAGAGTAACCTAACCCCTCATTTCGTCAGCAAACTCCTTTCAGTGCCGCTTAAATCATCTGCCAGCGACACGCAAAGCCACAGCTTTAACTGGATGACATCAAGCACTTGGGATTTTTTTCCCCCACCCGCCTGAGAAACCCATTGTGGTTACAATGAAAGTGAGTCAACGGAAATCCGTCATGGCATACTGTCACCACAGGAAGGACCCAACCAGCTGAAAGTGCAGCCAGTACACACTCAGCTGACAACTGCAAGCACTTAGAACAAAGAGGGCAAAAAGAGGGAAGAAAAAAATGACATTCAGCTAAATTTGTGCCTGCTGATAGCAAATTCTAATATTCTATATTCTGTAATTTTTGGACTATAGGTCATATCTGAGTATAAGTCGCACTAGTCAAAACATGCACAATGAAAACGGAACAAGATATACATGTCGCACATTAGTATAATCCATACCAACCATTGCATGTGCAATTAAAGGGGAAAATGCATTCTTAGGGGGCAGTTTTATCATTTAACAAGCAACCAAGAACAAACGTTATAAGTATTGTAAAATACGAGCACATAGGCAAATTGGACAGAAAAGTATATGAAGCTGATTGGAACAGAATTATGATACAAAACAAGTATTCTTATTAAAATAAAGTACTATAATGGAGCTGTTAAGAAGTCAGCTAGAAATCTAGCAACAAGTGGTCCAATGTATTTTTCCAAAAGATTAGCTTTGCTTTTGATTTTTTTTAGGGGGTTGTTGTAATAATTACTTTGCATTTAGGGGTTAATAACACAAAGCAGGAGAGATGAGTATATGGAGAGACCTTTTAGTCTTATTGAATGATTTATTTTCAAGGACTGCAAGAGATTTTCACTGCCAGACCTCCAAGTCCAAATGGATTGAACATCTATCCCCTGTCAGTGACATTGAAAGATTGTCACTCCCAGACAGCAATTTATTTTGACAGTTTTCTATTTTACCTCCGAGGAGGTCTGCAGACTGGGGACTCAATGAATTTTGCATACATCAGCTTCAGGAAGAGGAACTGAGATATTTTCATTCCTTTCCAACGCTCAGCAAGAGCGTGTGAGCATGCGCTAATGTGAAGGAACGTGGGGTGAGCAAGTGCAGATGGGGAAAGATTCCCAAGACGCTTGGAGATGAGCCGAATGACAATTGACTGTCTGTCAGCCCACATCTCCAGCTTCCTATCTTTTGTCGAACATTTGGCTGGCAGGCAGCCACAGCATTGACATATGACAATGTAGACAGACACCACTCAACCAAAGCTTGACTCCCATGTCCTATTTGCACGCTTGCCACTAATTGACTTTCATTGTCAGGGTTTCTTATCTCCACCACAGACAGTGTCATCATGAATTTTAGTGCACTTGTGGTTCATGCCCCAGCTAGTCTTTTTAAATTACCATTCATTAGGCAGTTAAAATACTAGGAAAGCACTTACAATGACCACACAGCAAAGTTCTGCTTTTCTAGTTGATCATTAGTGGTGCCTTGAGATGTGGGTTTAATCTGTTCTTTGACCAAACTCCATCTAAACACTAATCTTAAACTGTTCTTTCCTATTGAAATTAATGGAGATACAGAAAAACAATGAACAAATAGTATGTGATATGACACTTAAGTAAGCTAAAGGGAATTAAACAGAATAACAGTCAATGCACCAATTGACGGACGCAATGCTGGCCCATCTCCAATAGCTAGGGGTAGTAGGTGATTAAAACTATTGACTTCATGTCATTGCTCCTTGCAGAGGAAAAAGAATCTAGTTTGAGTATAATTCCAAACTGAAAACATACATGGTGTACACCTCAAGTGTGCACTAACGTCAAAGCAAAAACTACATTAATATATCAGTTTAAAAAACAACAACTCAAACATCACCCAAATCTCAGGAGACCCTGCAAAAATGTTTGTCGAAATTGGACAAATTATAAAACACATTTTTTTTCAGTAGCTCGAAATATCTCGCATTTGCTCATCGCAGATATAAGTGCACAGATTGCAGTAATCCTCAAGAGTCTCTTTGAAAACTCGTAAGGTTGATTGGAGGCCCAAACATAATGGTGTCTCTATGATACTCATGCCTCTTGGCATCAAGGGTTTGCGACTATAATAGTGCGGTACAAACCTGGTCAAAAAGCAAAGCACTTGGCGTGAATTTAATGGCCAGTGGTTGCTCTGGGCTCTTGACCTTCTCTGCGAGGCTTCGTGTTAGTCACTCTTCAACGCTTTCCAGTTGAAACTCAGCCAGATGAGATTTTAACTGTTTGTCTACAACAGGGGTGGCCAAGTCCGGTCGTCGAGAGCCCCTATCCAGTCTGTTTTCCATATCTCTCTCTCATCTAACACAACTGAATCAAATGATCAACTCATCAAGCTGTCCAGAAGCTTGATGCCGATCCAGAATATTTGATTCAGGCGAGTTGGTGGAGGGAGACATGGAAAACAGACTGGATTGTGGCTCTCGAGGACCAGACTTGGCCACCCCCGATTTACAGGTTTGTCTCATGTGTTCTCCCACATTAGTGTAGAAATCATATAGAACTATTGTGTAAAATATTTAATGTTTGCAAGGTTCAAATGGGAATTTTCCCAGTGTTGCTTGCTAATCCAAGTTTTCTGAACCCTGTCCAGCTTTAACTGTGTTGTCCTGTGCTACCACTCAGTGGCAATTCAGCACACTGCATGAGATCCACACAAAAAAGACAAAGGGATTCCTAAGAAATTTTATTCCCAAGAAGTGGGAAGTGAAAGGTTGCAATAAAGAAAAGGGAACTTCTTATATTGCACAAACTAAAAAAGGGTATAAGAACACACCACAGAAATCCAAAACTATCAGAAATTCTGTTGGCTCAAAGAACACATCAAATGTTTTATAAACATCTTTGGAAGTGTAGAGTACACTTGCATATTATATAAAGTGTCATATTCGAATAGATAAACATGGAAAGAGAAAAAAAACTGTTTGGAATATTGCACAAAGGTTTATACCAAAGAAAGGGAATACATGTCCGTGGACAAACCACTTGACATTTTCAGGGTTTTCTGCGCCTGGAAATCAAACAGAATGATTAGAATAGGAACGTTAGTAAGTAGAACACAGGGCATCTTACTTGGTGACACAATGATGCTCAACACCAGGTCCCAAAGTGGAGCCAGCCCTCATCTCCATAGCAACAGCACACTGTAATGAAATCCTTCTGTGAAATCCCTAATGTACAAGCAGCATTCGACATACTGATCTCTATTTACTGGCTCTAAATACTGCCCGAAATTTCTATGCAGGGTTCATCCATTTTTAGATTCAAAAATTATCCTTATAAATGCATTTCATCTCCTACATAATATAGTATTTATATTTTTTTGGTGCCTCAATTTGAGCAAACGAAGTATCTATTCCATTTTTTTCGGATCTTAATCATCCTACCCTTTTCTCTACATCGGTCGAGGTAGCTTTTTGGTTTCCACCATCTCCCTCTGAAGATTTTCTCTTGCGACTATAGAAAAAGAAACATGGTGTTAAAAAAAATATATATAATACATTACCGTTAAAGTGTCAATACCCTTCGATCGTTGTGAGGTGCTGCTTCAATGTCTCAATGTCAGTGAATTGTACTGCCTGTCCTCCTCCTCTGGTCTTCAACACGTCACCCTTGAACATACACATATGTAAGCCAGCGACCTCCACAAGGTGATCAAAATTAAGAGAATTCTTCAAGTGTCCAAACCTTAATAAGTTGTGTCTGTACTTCACCATCGGAGGCAACTTCCTGATGAGTAAGTACGTATCGGTCGCACTTGGAAAGCACCTTCTCACTGGGGGTGGAAACTTTGATGGCGTTTGGAATGATAGCCTGCATCACCGTTCCCAAGTCCAGGTTGGTGGAGGGCTTGTGGTCCACCCACTTCTCTCCGCCAGCTGAACGGGACCGTCGGTGCAAGGGTCGAACTGGCGTGGAAGTCTAAGTTAAAGCATGAACAGAGCAAAAGTGTTAAAAGTTTCAGTTGTTTTCTTATAGGAAGACTCACCCTATTTACTGTGTTTAACACGCACCCAAATTTGGCTTCAGTTTTTTGGTACAAAATGAGGTACGTTATACTCGAATAAATAATGTAGTTCTATAAACCTACAAATACGCATAAAACAAATCAATTTAACTGATTAGCCGCCATTGAGGATAATCACAATCTTAATAGCCTACCGTTGGTGAGGGTGAGGCAGATCTCTTTGCGGGAACGGGTACAGGCTCTTCCTTGGGAGGCGGTTTGTACGGTGTCTGGCGGGGTGGCGGCTCAGGGCGACTTGGGGTCTTGCCTTCTGTCAGAATGGCTTTGAGCTGCTTCAGTTTCTCGTCTTTCACCCACAATTTGTTCTGCATCTCCTGTTGCATTGCGTTCACACGTCGCGCCTGCGTTGCACAAGGAAAGCTCCACATGAGTAACGAATTGCATGGCCCTCACAAAAAGAGGCAAAAATATTTTGAAAGGGAGTGATACGCACACATTCTTTTTCCCACTTGTGTTGCGTATCTGTGACGGCCCCTTGCATGCGCTGCTCCATTCGTCTTTTGTCAGATTGCTCCCTGTGCAACCTCTGCTCTCTGGTCTCCAACTCTTGTTGCAGACTACGTTTGTCGTCCTCGTACACTTGAGCTGTTTTTTGAAGAATGTCAATCTAAAAAGGAGCATGAGGGATGTGGTTTAGTAAAGGCCATAAGAGAAGCCAGATCTAAACGGTTGGAGCCCGGAAAATGAACTCACTTTATGTTCGAGCATCCTTGCTTTTTTGTCCAGTCGGTCAATCTCTGCTTTGTTGTCTTGGATCTTTCTGTCTTTTTCCAAGAGCTTGTTGTTCTGTTCTTGAATATAATTCACTTTGGAATTAATATTGCTGTCGAGGTTTTGTAGGAGTGATGTCATGGTGCTTGCTGAAAGACCAAGAGAAGGAAATGAACAAAGATTGTTCTGCATTAAAAAAAACTGCGTATGGATTGAGCTCAAAACATGAGCAGGCACCTGATTTGTTGTAATCCTCTAACATGGTTTGCCTGATTCTGTGTCTGTTCTGCAGCGCCTCAATCAACCTCGGCAAGGTGGTATCATCGTGAGCATCTGTTACCTCGGCAGTAGGGACAGGAGGAAGGCTGTGCATCGCAAGGTTCAAAACTGACGGGATATCTGGAAAAAACACCTTAAATGAGCATTTTCTGAGGTGCAGCACTTTTCAAACAACATGATTTAATTTGATCTAAACATTGACTATATACTATATATCTGGTAATGTCAACTAAACTGGTGTATAATCAAACAGTTTTGTAAAGCAAGACTTTAGTTTAAGGCATCTGCATAAGATACCTTTCCCCAGCGGGTTTGCTTAATCTGGTTTTAGCTCCATTTACAAAATTACCCATGTCCATTGGACCACCACGCTCCTCCAATCTGCGAGAAAGTTCATCTTTGAAAGCCTGGTTTCTCTGTCGACGGCCCGGAGTAAAACCACAGATTGGTCTGTCTATTGGCCGGGCTACTTCCACTTCCTGTGTCATCTCTGCAAAGCGCATCACCAGCTGGAGGAAAATAAATAAACAATGTCATGTTAGACTACTAATACTACAACAACACCTTGTCCCATGAGAAACTGATAATAGAATAACATTTAGGGCAAATAAAAGGTTCCTTTAATATTAAAGTGTAAATATTTAAAATAGCGATAAATAGTTATCTTATATAAGTATTTTTTTGTCAAATAATATAAGCAATAAGACAATATTCAATGTTCAGCTGACCAAAGTTTCTTCATAATCTTCAGCCTTTGGGTTGACGCAGACAATCATCTTGACTTTGCCTTCTCCATCAAAATAGTTTTTAAATAAGTGGGTGACTTTGGAGTCTCTGTATGGAACCATCTAGGAGGAAAAACAAAGTCGTTCACATTGTGGAAAATAAAAAGCTAAAGTTGAGTAATCGGAATCCACTTCAACCGACCCGGTTTGTGCCACACATCTGATTTTCTCGGAGGATCTCGATACACGTCCTCAGGGTGAGAAGAGACTGATTAATGTTTCCTGCAAAGCAACACAAGCAGCTAAGGGAAAATGAAGGAAAATCTGTAACAGCTCTGAAATCTTACCAGCTTCACGTATACGAGACCCCTCGGCTCCCGTCCTTCCAGTTCGCTCGCTCCCTGCCAAGTCCACCAAACACAGCTGACTGATGGTCATCTGGTTCTTTTCATTCAGAGACAAAGAGGGGACCAACCGTCAGTTGTATAGTGCAAATCCGCACAAGTCACAGTTTAGATTATCTTTAGCTCACAGGGAGGATGGTGTCCCCATCTGCATCAAGAGGGGCCTGTGCCAGCTTGATGGTGAAAACACTGTGGGAGCGGCTGGACTCTCGGTTTAGCCGAGTGTTTGCCACCTTCCTTTTTTTCTGACCTGGAAAGCCATCAAACAGCAGTGAGATTTTCAACACACTACATGTTATAAATCAATATTGAAACTCCCGCGTAGACTGCTCAGAGAGAAGATTAACCACAGTCACTTCTTGGTCAGAGTCGACCCGAAGACCAACAATACCAAGTCAGTATTATCTAAGCTCATCAACGCAGAAACATTCGTCCTTTCCGTTACAATTTCGACTACTCACCTTTCCAGAATACTTGAAATGCCTCCTCTGCAGATTTGACTTCGACCTCCATACATCCGGCCACATACATGTTGTGGTTTTGGTCCTCTCGGAGAATTTTGGACTGGGGCGGTCTACATTTAGGAGAGAGGGAAGGGACTTGTCACAAAAAAAGGATTACATGCTTTTGTTCTTATGGGAAAACGAGTAAGAGAGACAACAATGCTGTTTTTAGGCAGATTTGCTGTAACAGACAGCAAGCAGCAGGCAACTGGCAGAAAGGATGCCATTGCTGGATATGTATTAATTGCTTTTTTTCAATTGCACCATACATTCATTCACTAGTCACATACATGAACTCTGTGTTCTGACGAACTGGTGTGCGTCCGCCATTCCACCTAGTTGGGAGAAAATACAAAATTTCACATTCAGGTACATTTGTGTAATCTCCTTTAAGTATGGGAATATGTTGTTGCCATGCCAAACTAATAGTGATTTTTTTAGAACTCACTTGGGCTTGACTGCCTCTTCCGTGTTTTCCTCTAGAAGATCATAGATGTAATTGTTGTAGATTTCAATGTAGGATACAAAGACGGTGTAGCTGCAGTCATCATCCACGTCGTCGGCCTTGCAGGCCTCTCCGTTCTTAATCATGTCTGCAATTTCAGGGTCGAGCTTCTGTCTGAAGACGAAGTAGCAATTCCAAGTTAAAAATCAGTTACATAGAAGCCAGTTAAAGTAAATGGCAAGTACGTGTACCTGCTTGAGGGCAATTTGGGAAGCCCCGCATTATCTCGCCTTTGACGGTCCAAAAGGGCATCGACGTCATTCTGCACCATGATGCCATTTCTGTCATCTGACTTAAAAACCTGTGAGAACCGGAGGATTAATGCTATATAATCAAGTACCAAAGAAGTTTCAGTGCAGCCCTTACATATCTTTTGGCCTGGAAAGGCCCAATGCTGTTGAAGAGCATGTCAAGAGAGCGTGGCAGAAGCCCACCCAGGCCTGGGGAGCCAGTCATGGTGAAAGTCTTCCCACTTCCCGTTACTCCATATGTAAAGAGCAGGCCTGAAATAGGCAACAGAAACATAAGCCCTTTAACATTACATGGTACTGTTGCAGGATATGATGTAAGAAAGAAAATAGTGTGAACCTATTCTGTAGTATTGTAATATAGTGCCCCCCCCCCCAAAAAAAAAACACTAGAATGTGACTTATCTGAACATAGCAAGCAAGTACTCTTACCATTTCTCCCATGGATGAGGTCATCGACAAGAGGTTTGGCAACACTTTCAAAGAGCTCAATTTGAGATACTAATACTCCAAAGACTTTTTTGAAGGAGTACTGCATCTGTGAAGAAGAAAAACATATGTAAGTTAAGAAAAGGTTAAAAAAAATAATGATAAAATGATCTTAAATTTTCTTTGAAAATTTCTAATGTTTCCCTGTTTAAAAGAAACCCCTTAAAAGATCTATTGCAACAGATATTTGGCATCCCCCCAAAAATAATTAGTTTTCATTTGAACCTTTTGGTGACGTATTGCAAATTTTGGAAGACGGATAGCAAAAGTTTGAAAGAGTCAGACACAGATGATAAGAACCTTCCACATAAGGGGAAGGAAATTCCTTGTTCGAGATACTGCACGGTTGTGGCTTTGAAATCAAGATTGGGGAAATATAATACAACATAGACATTTGCTTTCACAAAGTCTAGGCAGTTCATACTAAGGGTTGAACATAGTTGAACATAGTTATAGATTCTGATCCTCTGAAAAATGTGATCAGGGCCGATTTCCGATCACAAAATCAGATCTGGGACATCTCTCATTTTAAATCTGGACTCTACTAAGTTGGCCTAAAAAAAAAAGTCAGATCTTTCAAATGAGGTTAACCTTTAAAAAAATGGAATACCCATAAGAAAAAGTAGTAATGCCCCCTCCTAAATAAAACAAACTTAAAATCTTACTACCATGATGGTAAACATTCGTGTCTTTCAAAGGACTGTGATGATGATGCTGATCTCTTGATTCAGCTTTAATGTTCCTCACTGTCAAAATGTTTGCAGAGTACTATAGTTCACCTCTTTGTATTCTCCATTTCGGGTGGTTTTGAAGCCTTCGGGTGCATGCATTTGGATGGTGCTGCTGCTTATCACTTCGATGCAACATTCCTCGTCTTCTCCACCGAGGGGTCGTACACGACAGTAAACCTGAATGGGGGGGAGGGTGTAATAGTATTCGTCAAACGCTCATCCATGCTGCGCATCTTGGCATCCTAACGTTATTTTAGCGTTTATTAAACATTTAACACTCACACCAACTGGATCTTTCTGGCTGCTTTGTTTCTTGGGAGGGGGTCGACGAGGAGCTTTGCCTTTCCTGAAGAAAAAAAGATCCACATGGAAACATACGGTATTGTTATTGAGCAGTTTGGAAACAAAGTCAAACGCCGGAGAGCCCAGCGACTAAACGTTTCAACCTAAACTAGCAAAGGTTTAAGAAGATCCTAGAAAATGAAAACACCGCGTAATAAGATCGCATTTGTCTGTGGTAATAAATAGCAAATTTCGCATAGGATCGCCTTTACTTACGCTTGTTTTGTCATTTTGCCTTGGCACCTTGAGTTTAACACTCCTGTTGCAGATTTTCTCTCCCTCGCGTGAATTCAAACCAGCCAACCAGATTCATTGCATTAGGTCACTTGTCTCTGCTTCCGGATCACATCACCAATGAATTTCTTCCAAAATAAATGACAACAGAATGTCTATTTGTCAATTTTTGCACAAACAGTTTGATTTCTTATTTAAATCAGATTTCATTTGAGCCATAATGACAATTGAAAATAAATGCGATTCATAAGAAATTTATTTGAAAGTGTCTGTCACCGGAACGTCAAACAGTGCTCTCTACCGGGCAATTACTAATGTTACATGAGTTACAAAACAGGCACGTTTTGAAGTCACGTGTGTTATGCATTACATTGTGTGGTCCATGTGTCATATTTGGAGCTGATCCCCTGCCATTTTATAAATTAAAGGTGAGCTATCAGTGTCTAGATACGTGTACGACCTTTATTTACAATCCTGTTGTCAAGCTGTACTTTGAGCGTTTGCGATGAAACCCAAACCTTCAAAGTCAGCTGGTCGCGAGCCTAAAAAGGCTCAGGTGAAGAAAAGTGATGGCAGGGAGAAGAAGCCGAGTGGTGCTACATTGAAAACTCAACTGCGGGACAAGAAAGAAGCAAAGGCACCCCAAAAAGGTGTGTCAACTGTAGATGATGACCGTGATGGTGTCTGATTTTGCATGATCTTCTCTTAAATCCACAGAAATTCAAAGAAAAGTTGTGCATGGAAGTATACTCCACTACATCTACAAGAATACTCTTGGACAAAGTGTCCATACCCAGATGAGACAGGTAAGGGTGTCCATCCATTTTCCATCTATTAGGCTAGAGTACCAAAAGTTTGAGGTCCACTCTTTCTCGTTTGGTGTTTTTGCTGCTTTTATGTCTTCATGATTTGATGATCCCATTCACTCTAGTTTGCTTTTTTACTTTGTACTCAAGTAAAAGTAGTCATCCAAAAAAAATCCTCAATTCTCTGGCCAGTTGTATTAAGACTCTGTTTTTGTTCACTTTCAGTGTCTCCAGGAGCCTTTTGTCCGCTCGCTGAATTTGTACAAACATCGCGCATCAAACGCTCCCTTCGATCGCAGAATCACTTGCCTGGAATGGCATCCCACTCATCCCACCACACTGGCGGTGGCATCCAAGGGCGGTGACATTGAGCTGTGGGACTACACACTCTGTGGCCAGAAAACCTTCATCCAAGGGGTAAGCTAGCACAGGGAGGTTTTTTTAAATTTATTTGTAACGCATTTGTTGAATAGCCAATTGCTGGTTCTCTGTTTAGATGGGTCCTGGATACTCAGTTACAGATATGATGTTTAACCCATTCAACCACACTCAGCTGTTCATATCATCTATGAGGGGTACAGTAACCCTGCGAGATTTCAGTGGAACCTCTTTGAAAGTGTTTGCCTCCACGGCAACACTAACGTAAGACTGGGGTCAGCTTTTGTCATCTTGGGTACCGATCGGAAGGTTAACAACAGGGTTGAAGATCTAAAATAAATAAATAAATAGTTCATCAGTCTTCTTCTAAAGGGGCCTTTTTAGTGTTATTATACAATTTCACCTTCATATCAAAAAGACATGCACCTGATAATTGTAGCATGTAATGTTGCGCGCCCAATGATAGGCCTGCTTTCTTGTTCTGCGCGTAGATGGGCGCCGGAGCCTTCATTGGAGGGATAAAGTTTTCTCCTACGGATCCAACCAGCGTGTTTGTAGCCTCTGGTGAAGGTACACTGACCCTGCAGAGCTTTGAGGGCCACACAGCTTCCATTCTGTCACAAACTGAAGATTGCGGCCATTATCACCACAACGTATGGTGAGAAAAGTGTGGAGAAGACTGATGAACTATGCCCAACATTTTTTGCAGCGCTTTTAAAGAGGCATTAGTCATCACTTTCTGGTTCAAACTGAAAAACAATCAAGAGCACAATTTTTTAAATGCATGCATGTGCATTTTTCTTGGCTTAGTACAAAACGATTTTTTGGGATAGTGCAAAATAGCCTAAAAAGACAAAATAAAGTAGCTTGAAAAATTACATTTTGGGCACTTTTGACACAAATTATTGTGGAAACCTGCTTAAATGGCATGGGAAATTGTTTTTAAAAATCCATGTGAATCAAATACAACTTTAGTACCACTTTAAGAACTTAGTTTAAGTGTTTGAAAACACATCTGTAGTCTTATTTTTCAGTTTCTGGTACTGCTGTGTCGACGTTTCCACTAGCAGACAGATGCTTGTGACCGGAGACAATGTTGGAATGCTCCTACTGGCTGGTTTGGACGGGCAAAAGGTGTGTGGCTGTTTTTTTTTATTGCAAATATTAACAATGATTATGCGTTGGCATACATAAATATACTTAAATCCTTTTGGTTTCCTTTTAATATAACAGATTTTTAATAGTAAGTTACACAAAGCCAAAGTGACTCACGCCGAGTTCAACCCACGTTGTGATTGGCTGCTTGCAACGGCTTCAGTGGACCACACGGTAAAGCTGTGGGATCTGAGGAACATGAAGGACAAGAACAGCTTTCTTCATGATTTGCCTCACGAAAAGGCCGTCAACGCAGGTACATGTTTTTGTAGCGCACAAGTACATTTTGGGGTTGCTAATTCCTATTTCAGCGCTTGTTTGGTACCAGATCAGAACAAAATGAAACCTCAGAATTGGGAAGCAAAAAAACAGCAAAAGTCAAAATATCAATATTACAGAAAATTTTAAAAAGTGCCATTTGAGAGGCAGGATGCTACTGCAGTACTACTTGATTGCCAGAATACATTTCAATAAGTTTAAATGACTTAAACATACTGCTTTGGTGTATTGCAGATTGATCCTCATACATTGTTTTCTGTTGTATCTTTGCAGCCTATTTTCATCCAGCGGACTGCTCCAAATTGCTAACAACTGACCAGTACGACCAAATCCGTGTATATTCATCCTCTGATTGGTCTAAACCACAGAATATCATTCGGCATCCGCACAGGCAATTTCAGCACATCACATCAATCAAGGTTGGTGACTGTTGGGGAGTGTTTAAGAAGAATTTTCACAGGTGTTGGCAAAATATGTCTGACACGAGTCAAGAACAATAATTAACAAGCCAAACGTGTTATGTCAACCTATCCACAGGCAACATGGCATCCTTTCCATGACCTCATTATTGTGGGTCGTTACCCTGACGACAAATTTCAATATGGCGATGAGAGAACGATCGACATCTACGATTCCAACACAGCAGAACTTAAGGCTCAGGTGCACAATTCTACTATCGAAGGAATCAAATCTGTGAGTACAACCAATCGCAGCATACGGAATGAATAATAAAGTTATCAAATCCAAACTTTATTGTAAACAAACAAGTAAATATGTAAATATATGTTGTTGTTTTTTTTAATTGAGATGACGACAATGATAAAGAAAATACAATTATTTTGCTATTAAAAGGCCTTTGTTTTGTCTTAGTCTTTAATTACTGATCATTATTTTTTGGTGGTCCAGAAGGCCAAATCGTAATTTTCATAAATGTGAATGTTTTTCAGATCAACAAATTTAATCCAAAGGGAGATGTGATTGCCTCTGGAATGGGTAAGATGATGATGAAGAAGGGGAAATTTCCCACTGCTTCTTCAATTTCAATGAAAAAAATAAAAACATACTGTATTTGTCCCCAGGTTATACTGTAGTCATTTGGGACCAAGATAACTCAATGCTAGATGAAGAGCATATGCCCCAAGCAGAAACATTTTCCTCGACTATTGGTCCAGTGCAGAGACCTTCCAGGAGAAGGAGAACGGATGCGGACCAAAGCAAACTCAAGAAGAAGCTGCTTTCAGGGCAACAATCAGAGACTACGACCAAGACAAAACGCACGAGAAAGAATTGACTAGAGCTTGTGAATATCTCGATATATTTTTGTTATATGTCTTACTTAAAAGGAGCTGTTAAAGCATTTTACAAATATTGTTATTTTCTACCAAAATATAATAAAGTTTATGTTTACAACTGTTTTCTTTCATTAGTTACCTGAAAATGGGAAAAATGTTAATCAGTCTAAAAACATACTCATTTGCAATGCAAGTAACACATTTTCACGACTATAACTCGCACCCTCAATGAATGACACATTAAAAAAAATCCATATATAAAGCGCACTGGATTATAAGGCGCCCTGTCTATGTTGGAGAAAATTTAAGACTTGAGTGCGCCTTATAGTCGTGATAATACGGTATATAAAAAAAGAAAACACTTAGTTGTATGAACTAAAAACAAAAGGTGAATGGTCAAGATGTTATGATTAAAACTTTTTTCCGTTAGTGTTATCTGAGTCATAGTCTTTTCATAATGAAGGGGAGAAAACACTAGGGAGTTTCCTCTCAATAATGAAATGTTGGCAGCAAACCTAATGGAACATTTCACGTGTTGGAATGTTCCATGTTTGGAAATGTTTGAGTTACTGTAACTTTTCGGTTACACTGTAATTTCCTCAAACTTCCCATTTAAAAGTTGACGGATTAAAAGGGTGTTTCTGACTAGAGCACGGTGGAGCGTTGTGGAAAACAGACAAACAAAACGTTGAATAATTGCTTTTCCTGTATATCAATGTAACCAGTTTTACATGTTTGCCTGCATTGGGCGCATGTGCAATGAAACGGAAAAGTTCAGAGTAAACGGAGAGGAGCGAGAAATTGCACTTAGCTCACATGACTGGCTTGCGTTAAGAAGATGGCAACACACACCATCATCTCCCGGGAGGACCTCATCTGTCCGCAGTGCACGGAAATCTACTGCTTCCCCGTTGTCCTCCCGTGCGGACATAACGTTTGCAAAGTTTGCCTGCAGAAATTCTGGGAATGGAAAGGAAGTCAAGAGTGTCCCGTGTGTAAGGCCGTGTCCTCCCCCAAAAGGCCTCCCATCAATTTAGCACTGAAGATCGCAGCGGACAAATACCACCAGGAGAAGGCCAAGATGAGCGCAGATCGTTGCAGTCTTCACGAGGAGAAGCTCAGTGTTTACTGTCAGAATGACGAGCAGCCAATTTGTCTTGTCTGCCAAATGTCCAAACAGCATAAAATCCACGAGTGTTGCCCATTAGGTGAGGCTGCCAGGAAAAGGAAGGTATGAATGTTAATTTTCTCTGTGGCAAACATTGTGCCATCATGATGACACAAAATTTCATCATTAATTAGAATTTGGATTCATTGTGCTGTTCACAGTATATCTTAAGATATTCAAGTAACGTCCAGACTAAGATGAATAAGTGTTTCGGTAATACATTTTGTGCATGATCAACCAATTCCCTCTTGGACATTATTTTTTACTGAGTTAAATTAGAGATGGAATTTTAGATGCTAACCAATGAAAAAATACATACCGCTCACCAATGTTCCCTCTAAGATGCGCTTGTGCATTTGTGCACTACTCGTCTTCTCTGCGCAGCAGCAATCATATGGCGCGCAGTAAATAAAATCCAAACTTTCTATTTTTAATTTTAATTGTATTTTTTTCTCCCATGATGGCACCGTTTATGCGGCAGCCACTGGCAGTAGTTCTATCCACCCTTATGTTTGTTTTGTTTTGTTTTACAGCAGGTTTTACATGAAAGATTAGAGGGAACATTGACATTGTTTATCAAATAAGACTACTGGAATTGTTTAGAATGCTGAAATTTAGGATAAACATTCAAATTCACCTGAAAAGAATCTATCTGAAAAACAATTAGAGTTTCAGACATGAGGTCATAATATAATATAAAATTGCCAAACAGTTTTTACAAACGTTACAGTAAGATTGAAGTCAAGTGAAGCTCACCAATACCTCCGACTTTGTATGATAATTCCATGTTAATCCCCACATGCCAGGAAGATATCACGGCTAGGCTGGAGTTTCTGAAGAAGAAGCTGCAGACTTTGGACAAGACGAGGGAGAGCTGGGAAAGAACCAGAACTTTTATACAGGTTCAATTACACACAATGTTTGAAGATTAGACCAACGCAGATGACAGGGGTTCCTAATTCACCTTTGATCACATTGCAGAGGCAAGCAGATGAAAACAACAGAGCCATCAGGGAGGAGTTCCAGAGGTTGCACACATTTCTTTTGGAGGAGGAAAGCTCCAGACTTAAGTTGCTGGCACAGGAGGTGGAAGTGAAGGTCAAAGTGATGAGCCTCAAGCTGCAATCCATGGAGACGCAGATAAGGAGTCTCTCCGATGTCATCAATGACACGGAGAAGAGACTGGAAGGAGACGATTTGTCCTTTTTGCTGGTATGTTCAACATGCTCAAGTTTTGTCTTTAACTCGTTGATGTACAACATATTATACTTACTATATTCATTGCTTCCAAGGCGTCACGTGGGTCAAAAATCATCCATTCATTTGTTGTTTGTACCGCTTATCCTCACAAAGTTTGGGTTGTTAATCTGCAAGTATAAAAAGGCAAAATAAGAAAAAAATTAATTAAGAATATATAATGATTTCAAACAAGTTATTGAAGAATACCCTGAATATTGAAATCATTTTTTTACAGCGCGGAGAAATTCCAAATAAAACTCTATTGACCAATGTTTTGCATCAAAGGGTTAAAAGTCTTCAGAAAAAACCTTATGTTTCCTTGCTTTTACTCCGCAGGACTACAAAGATACCCAAAAGAAGTAAGCGCATGCAATACTACAAATCAACACAGTACTACTTTTTTAAATGATTGTGCTCAACTTGTCATACTGTTTCATTTGGTTGGTTTGTTAGTTTGTTTTCCTTTGCTTACAAATTTAGGCTCAAGTGCAACGTCAAAGAACCAGAAATAATCAGAGACATCCTGATCAACTCTGCCACTCATCTGGCATCTCTTAAATTTCATGTTTGGAAGAAGATGAAGCACCTTGTCAATTATGGTTAGTAAAAAAAAACAACAACAAAGAAATACCACAATGTTACTTAACACACAAATTTACTAACTGAAAGTAGTGCATTCACCAATGAATTGCAAACAGTGACTACACAGGTTAATATTGTTATTTCCACTAACTAGTGGAAGTAGAGCATTTAAATCACTGGTTTTAGTAGAAGGCCATTTTTACAAGAACGACTGGAGGTGAATGTCCATTCTCAGTAACAAAAATGATATTGAACAAAGAAATATCCCATAGAACCCCATACAAGAAAATTCATTTGTTATATTCCATTTAAATCCTTCATTCAATTAAAACATACTTTCTACCAAGCTACTACAAAAACAACGAAATGCATGGATGCATACAGTGCAGTCCTTTTGAAAGTCACATCTCACCTCCCGTTCTTCCAGTTCCCATCACGCTAGATCCAAACACAGCCCAGGCCAACTTAGAGCTGTCTGAGGAACTGAGCTGCATGAAGTACAGCAGTCAGCGTGCACTCCCGGACAACCCCGAACGCTGCACGGGTGGCGTCTGCGTGCTGGCAGCGGGTGGATTCGTGTCTGGGAAACACAGCTGGACAGTGGACGTGAGTCGGGGTAAAGATTGGTACATCGGAGCGGTCCGGGAGTCCATCCAAAGGAAGGGTGCCATGCCCCTCAAGCCATCTGAGGGGGTCTGGATCATTGGTGGGATGATAGGCGACGTGCTGTGGGCTCAGACTTCACCTCGCACCAAACTGGAATGGAAGCAGAAGGCCAAAAAGATTAGAGTAGAGTTGGACTACGACAAGGGGAAGGTGGCGTTTGTCAACGCCGCAGATTCGAAGAGCATTTTCATATTTAAAGACAAGTTTACGGAAAGGATATTTCCCTATTTTTCGGTTGGGATTCACGAAGAGGGCAGTGGCTCCTTCCCCCTCACTTTATGTTCTAAGAATATCACGGTCAACATCTCAGACAAGTGAGGGCTAAAGCTCATCCTCGGTCCGTCCATCCATATGATATGTAGTTGAAGTGCAATAAAGAGAAACATTACAAAGTGAGATGTATAGCCTGTTTAGGTATGAAGTTATAGGATGTGTTGAAACAAATGTTAGAATGTAGGAAGTTTACATAATGTGTGAATGTGAGAATACAAGTTTCGGAAAAAAGTATCATCCTTGTCAGCAGGTCGTTAAGTTGCTTCAAGTGTCGCAATGTTGCAAATCGTGCCAGACTTGTTCCTGGAATCTTCATGTCAAAGTTTTTTTTCTTTTTTTTCTTGTCTTCTAATGTCAATATAAATGTGCCAAGAAACAATAAAATATTTTATGATTATTATCATTATGGAAGATGTAGAATGGAAACATTAAACTGTTTTGTTTTTCTTCTATAAATTGACTCTCTATTGCCATTTTGCGGTCCAATTTTCGCGGCTTCACTACATTGCAGATTTTTTTCTGAGGACATTTTATTATCAATTTAAAATATTTGTTTGAAAGTTTTGAAAGTTCATAAAAATATGAAAATCCACGCTGAAACTTGCTAGCAGTAGCAACTTAACTGTCTTCCGCTTGCTACTAGAAATCAGTACTGAAGAATTTGTAAAATTCTTCTTATTATATTTTTTTAAGTTAACATTTATTTTTAAAATCCACGCTGAAACTCGTAACCAGAAGCCACTCTTGCTATTAGGATTCAGCACTGAGTAATTTTTCTTATGTTATTTTAATATGGGTAATTCGCGGTTTTTAGATTATCACGGACATGTCTGGTCCACATTAATTGCGATATTTGAGGGATTAATAACCCCCCCCCCCCCAACGCGCAACCCCAACGCCTTTTATTTTGAAAATTCCCCAACACGGAAAGAGCAAGTTATATTGACATCGTAGAGACACGTTGTCAATCAAGCGCACGCAATAGACATCAAATCATTTAATTTATTTGTATTATAATTGCTGTTCATTGTTCGATCTCCATTAGGCTCGCTTTTTTGGCTCATCCGTCGACTGTAATTGAAATGTTTTGTTATGGTTGTTGTTTACGCGGCGACGGTGATCCGCCACAGTTGAACTAGCTCAAATTATTTCCTGGATGTAGAATTGCAATTAGTTGTATGAAAATGGAAAGGATGTTTTTGACGTTTGTTATTGTGTGGTGCTCCTGCTGCTATCCTTTGGTCATCGGGACACTCTCCAAAAAAGATCCGAAGAGGTTGCCGAAAAATGTGGTGAGCAACATTTCTTTGAATACAAAATAGTATTATTCTTTACAACGCAATTCCATTCTGTATCTACCAATTTAGATAGCCCAAATTTTCTACTATCTGATCTTGGCTAAAATACTAAAATCCAATCATACAAACATCACCTAGTACACGATGGATAAGCAAGTGTTGTAACCGTCAGTTACTGGCAACAAATTTGTTTTCACCTAAACATCTTTTTGCAGCAGTTATGTCCATTTTTTTTTTGATTAGCCATTGAATGAATCTTATTAAAAGAAATCTTATGGTTACCTTGCAAGTCTTAAGGTCGGATATACTTAGAAAAAAAATAAGTCTAGGACTTCATGTTGAACTAATTCGTATTATTGCTGATATTGTACATATATATCAATACAACCGTGAACAATTTCAATTACACTCAATATGACAAGCTATTTTTGTACTCCCACCATAATACTATGCATCTTAATTATTTGCATATTTTAATTATTAGCAAATGTATATGATTTATTTCCACCTCGTTTTGAGTATCCAAATGGATTCACACATTTCCAGTTAAGTTTCACTGTTATTTTCTAAAACTAAAATTCAGATTTGCCCTATATGCACTAAACTCGGTCTTTTTTTTATTTTTATTTTTTAACATTTTTTGTTTTTATTTTTAATCTTTTACATTTATTCACAGCTTGATGTCCAGCCACCCCCAGCATCAGAGTCTGTGTCGGAGAGAGAACTGGTGGTTACAGCAGTTCATTGGAAGGATGTGGTGATGGAGGAGAAAAGATATTGGGATGAAATCCAGAAGAATTTTAAAGGAGCAGTGCTTGGTTATGTCACACCAGTAAGGAAACTCTATCCACACTACTTCCATTCGTCATCTACCATTAAAATATCTCTTTACTTAAGCAAATAAAACCTATTATTATTTTGTTTTATAGTGGAATTCCCATGGTTACGACATTGCCAAGCTGTTTGGCCCCAAACTTAGCTCAGTGTCTCCGGTGTGGCTTCAACTTCGTCGGCGAGGGCGTGAACGCTTCGATATCACAGGCCTCCACGACCATGACGAAGGCTGGGTCAAAGCGGTGCGCACATCCAACCAAAAAGTCAGACTTGGTAAGTATGGCTGGCCTTGTTGTGTTTGTCCAGGTGAAGACTCAATTGTGGTTGTGGTCAGTCCCCAGGCTGCTGTTTGATGATTGGTCCTATCAGGACTATTTGAGCGTGCTGTCCAGTGAAGATGAGATCGAAGAGCTGGGAAGTGTGTTGGTTAAGGTTGCACAGGTAGGTAAACTAGTGCTGAGTGTTTTTCCATTTTTTTCCCAACGCACTACAAAATTGTCTGATAATGATCAATGGCTAATTGGATGGTGCGCCACCTCAATCTAATAGACTAAAAAGTGCCATTCTTTGCCACTGACTTTTTTTTTTTTAGCTTTGAACTTAGCCATGGTGCTCCTGTTTCTTTTATTGCACTTCTGGTGTGAATTGTTGACAGTTGCCCCAATAATTTTGTCATATGGTATATTTGTCCATTTGGTTGTCTGATGCTGCAGTCGGAAAAATTTGATGGTTACACCTTGGAGCTATGGAGCCAGCTGGGAGGCCAGAAAAGAAAGTGAGCCCTTTTTGGAACTTTTTGGAAGCATTTTGGAACTCTTGAAGTGCGACGAAAAATTCCCCCAATTTGCTGTCGCATAAAACGTTGTGTTTATCCCAAAGGGAGTTGGTCCACCTAATAACACACACGTGCGAAACGCTGAAGGCTAATCAATTAGACTGCATCCTCGTCATTCCTCCCCCTGTGAAAAAGTGAGTTGAAGGCAGTAAAACATGTCAAGCAGACAATTTTGTCAATGACAATCTTGACTGCATATGGAATGTCTGTTGTATTCAGCACAGGAGAGCCCGGAATGTTTGGCAGAGAGGAGTTTGAGCAACTCGCCCCAGTAGTGGATGCCTTCAGCCTCATGACGTATGACTACTCCAGTGGTTTAAAGTAAGGCCAAACATAATTTTAGCTTTTTTGAGTCAGTGAAAACCTGCGGCACAAATTAAGAGACCAAATGATGCATTTAAGAGTGTTTTTTGTGTGTGTGTTTGTCAGACCAGGCCCGAATTCTCCTATTCCCTGGCTGAATGAATGTATCCTCCAGCTGGCCCCCAGCACAAAGTGGAGGTCTAAGATACTACTTGGGGTTAATTTCTATGGAGTGGACTTTGGAAACCAGCAAACAGAGCCTGTCATTGGAAGCCAGTGAGCAACATGCAATCGCCCTACATTTGCATTTGGATTGAGTTAAGTGTTGAACTCCTGCAGGTACATTGAGATGTTACGGGAACACAAGCCAAAAATCGTCTGGGATGACTTGGCCGCTGAGCACTTTTTCACCTACAAGAAGTAAATATGCCTTTATTTACTCTTGACTTGAATTGCACCATTCTAGTTGGAACTGATTTGGCCCTCTCCATTGCAGATCCAATACAGTTAAACACGTGGTGTACTATCCATCATTGAAGGTACAATTCTATTTAAATGTACTGTTGCCTTTGACACTTGTTGGTTGCTAAATTTATGCTTTTATTTAACTCGCTTGCTGCTATTGATAGTTCCAATCTATTTTAACTTGGGTTAGACATTTATCGCTGTCAATAGCAGCGAAGTGAGTTAAGAAGGTCCAATATGCAATTTACAAATCTGATAAAATGAATGTTCTTTTGATTTTCCAGTCATTGTTTATGAGGATTGCCTTGGCTAAGAAATTTGGAATCGGCATCTCCATTTGGGAATTGGGACAAGGGCTGGACTACTTCTATGACCTTCTTTGAGCCATCAGCACATGGACGCTTAATTCCTATTTCTCATTTTGTTGCACTAAAAGCCAAGTTGCTGTATGCTTTGGAAGCACAAATGACTTGAATTCTAAAATGAGCAGCTGAAGAGATGTATTGTTCATTGTGACAAAGAAAATTTACTTTTGGTGTTTTTAAGTCATTAATAAATACACCTTGGGTAGTTCAGTCATGTGTGTTGCAGTAAAAAGAAACATGTTAAGCATAAGCAGTTAAGCGGTGTATATAGTCAGCCCAAATATATATTTTTATATCTGCACTCTCAAATACTTTTTCTCTTGGATCACATTCACACACACAATGCATAAACCAATATATTTTCTCTTTGAAGCTCTTTTATGCACAATAATTATACTTTCGAGATCAGTTTTATATATAAATATACAATGAACAAAACTTCATTACAAACTACAAAATTGTAATTTTGGTGTTCCGTTTAGCTGGAACTTATCAACTTGACTGGCTGACGTGTTTTTATGTCATGTAATTAATTTATTTGCCAAAATTTAATGACTGACTGAACTGAGTAACAAGCTTGATTCAGAGAATTAAAAAAAAATCTACCATATAGCAAAAAAAAATTGAAAAAAAGTGACATAGCTGAGCTTACTTAGCATTAGAGAGCAGAATTAGATTGTTGAGAGCGAGCCAGGTGGACTGTGCATTCTGTCCAGTTATGAGGTGTCTGTCAATGACAACATGAACGGTGTCCTTCTGGCTTGCTGTGAAACACAAAATGTCAATTGGAAAGGTTTCCAAATTATCTATACAAACTATCAACACAGTATTAGTATGACGCATTTGTACTGACCGGTGTAGGAGCCTCCGCTATCCTTCACAAAGTCCTCCACGATCAAAGGCAGGTTGGCAAAGTCCGGCCTCCGCACCAGTTCAAACACGGATGGCTTCAGAGATGGATGACATGTAAAGACTCCAACCTAGATTTGGATGTGAGGCCTGGCCCCTGTGTGTATTGAACATACCCCTGTCAGACTATATCCGTCGAAGATCCACCTGTTTCCCTCCATAGCACAACACAGCGCTGACACTCCTTCTCCGACGGCACACACAGGCTCTGCATGCAAAAACACTCAAATCATTGGCTATCAGCGATAGGATAGACGTTAGTTGGACGTCTATTGCCATCGATTGCGGTACACATTGATGAAAAGTCTCACTCTGCTTGGAGATGAAGTGTGAGAGGATTCGGTGCAATGAGCCGCTATGTGCCAGGTCGTTGGGTGCTCCTGGGCAATCGGGAATGAGCAGAGACTGGTAGCGAGCTCCTGTGTCCATGAATGAATAAAAAAAGGGCCATGACGATACAGTAGGTAAAGCAAACAGGAGGACTGATCAGTGACGTTGAGTGATTCTCACCATCGATGGATTCAAGTTTGGCAGGGCTGGCGTAAGGTTTTAGGTTGAAGTCCTGCACCCATCTGGAAGTGGTGTCATCCACCCCAGCAAAATCTACTGGCTTCCCCTTTTGGGAAATAGGGTTCAAGAGTTCTCATGTGTTGGAAAATACTTGGTCTTGTCCTCAGAAATGAAGGCAAGAACATGCAAAAGGGAATCCAATTATTTATTATTGGATGTCAGTCTCCTTGAGTCCATTTTTTTTTTTGGGAAAGTCCACAGTAAAACAAACGAAAAAAAACAATCTTACCCCCGGCGTTGCTGTTTGGAGGTTAAATAATGAGGAGCAAAGAGTAAAGCATTGCTGGAAAGACTTCGCCGAAACTCCTAGAACCAGTGAAGAAAGCACAGTTAAAAAAGCATCCATGCAAGTGCAATGAGACAAAGTGGAAAATACAAAATATTGTAACACAAATGGTTTGTAGATCACACCTTGAGGAGAGGCACTCAAAACAATCAAACACGTCGGCTTGGCAGACATGCTCTTATTTTTCCAAGATATCTTCAGATATGTATTGTTAACAAAATAGAAATTCAGATGTGTTCGCCAACCACTAAGAGGAAGCACCGCTTGAAGGAGGAACAAGTCAGCTGACAACAACATCCGCTGGGAAGCTTTTCAAAGGAAAAGCACTGACATGTGCACTATTATGTATTGCTTATTGTTTTGACTTGGGAGCATGGCCACATTTGACACATTTGATTTGGGGAAAGATGGGCAAGGTCAAATGTATTGACAGTACTACTATGAAAAAAAAATTCTATTGGCAACCATATACTTTTTATTGTTCTTTTATGCTAAGAAGTGGAAGAATTTTTCTTCAACAAAACTGTGACACACCAACAACAGCAGTGTAATACTTGTGTACATAACCACACCAAGCTCATTTTTTTCTGCATTATCCTTGTCATAAATAAGAAGACATAAGTTTGCAGAGTGAAGTGCTGCCCAGCAGCATAACAGCAGTTTGAGTATGTAAAATGTCAACGTCCAAACTTGTAAATTCACGGCACTTCAGTCTCAAAGCGCTCATCCAGTAAACACTCATAAAGTCCAACATTAGTACGGCTCATCTTTCAGATTTTGATGAAGGCAGCAAGTAAACATCATCCCAAATAGCTGAAACAACAAATCAAATAAAAGTATTAATATAAGATTGACCATTTTCACTACAATTACTTTTGAATGGTCACCTGTAAAAATGCAATCCCAATTCCGAACGCACCAACAACATACAACTGACTGAGAACGAACTCCTCCAATTTCACCACGCAACCTCCCTTGAAGCACAGCAAGAATTTTAGAATACTATTACGAATACTGCACATGAATTGGTTTCAATCGGACACCGGTACCCACCTCCACCATGTAAATGTTGGAGGGATGGTCTCTGAGGCCGCAAAGGCTGCCGGGAGTTTTACAGCAGCTGTCTGGAACAAGCTGTGAATCTTGTGTGGCCTGAATCCAAATGCTGTCTTTCCAGTCGGAGGAGCTGTTACTGCCACAGCAGTGGAACTAATAGGGAAGAATCCAACCTGATGAGTTCTATATTAACAAAACTCAAACCGTGTGAAAGTAGTGGAAATGCACACCTCCTGTTGAAGCTTGTCTACAGCATTTGTGATGCTTTCCTCCCCATCTTGTTGATATTTCTGCTGCATGGTCGTCTTCAGGTTCTCCCTCAGCCCCTCATCCAACTGTGAAGTAGAATAATTTGACACAAGCGCATAAGTATTTCCACTCTTACTTCTTTGAAGCCTATACAGTTTAAGATGGGTATTAATCTTATTGATTTTGTTAACAATTTGTTCTTGTTGATTTTAACACGAGTGGATTTTATATCAACCCAAAACTGAGCCTATTTCTGTACAGGTGCAGCTCAATTATTGCATCATTCAAAAAAAACTTTCAAAGCAACTAACACATTTCCAGAAACAAATGCATACTTTTAGTAACTTTTATGTGAGAAGGCACTTGGATTGTTTTAAATTTAATTATCCAATTTCTCAAAAATGATATTTAAGTTCATTGAGATGCACCTGTAAAGTCTAAGAAGTGGCAGCAGATTACCTGGTGGCAGAAGGGGAAACACTGACGCAAGAAAAGGGGGAAGAGAGAAGTAAGGTGTGAGAAGATAGACATAAAATGCAGGTGAAGGATGTACAGGGAATTCTTTCCAATTACAAACAACAACAAAAAACCTGAATTCGACAAGTTTTACATGTTGAGATTTGTAAGTGAAACTGAGCTCATTTGCTACAGATGTCAGTACTTGGAACAAAAACAAAGTAGGAGTGAAACAAAAAAAATACCTCTTTGTAGGTAATAAATGCCAAGACACCGGCAACGATTTCCAGCAGAAATACCGCCAGCAACAGGACCAAATACTGCAAGTGATGTACAGAATAACAAAAACAAAACATAAAACAACTGTAAATCCAAACTAAAACTAAAGTGAGCTGTTGACGGCTTGCCTTGAAAATGCAGTTTTGTAGTTATTTGAATGTCAAATCCTTTGAAGCTACAGAGCAAATTGTTTGTATGTTGGAACTGAAATAAGGTCACTGTGCTCATGACGCGAGTTTCTTTATTTACACAGCACATATCCTCCAACTGAGACGGAATGCCCGCTGCACACAGACGTTTTTGATGGTACTCATTCCTCGGACATTAACTGCACTCTAAAAGTAACTGTTGAGGACGCTGACAACGTGACCCGGACTGTCATGATGCAGTAACACAGTGTGGGCGTCCCAGTGTGTTACTGCATGCAACTAAATATGAATTTAAGATTTTTTGTTGGCCTCACCACAATCAACAGATTCTTCATCTCCAACATCGTAGCGCAACATCCGATGATGGCGGTGATGATCACGACCGCTCCGGCAGCAATCAGCACGTAAGCGGCTATGGAGTAGAAGCTGGAATTTAACAGATTGATGTAGTCACTCTTCTCCACCAGGGTCCACACGCCCACAGCTAGAACTGCACCCCCTGCGAGCTGAAAGAACATCCATTCCACTCCATTAATTGAACATGTTAGAAATATCGTGTGCACTCAATATTATATCTGCATCATCCAAATATGCTATGCCCGGTGTAAAAATAAGTGGTTTGTTATTATTGAAAATATGACGAGACAATTTTTGTATCTTACCCAAAAGAGGATGTTAAATATAAATAGAAGATACTTCAGACAAATGATTCCACAGGCATTGGTGTTTTCCCTCGGTCTTTCCATTCTGTAAAAATATATAGTATATTCAGTCCATATTAAACTCATTAATATATAAAAATACAGTATATCAAGTAGCGACTTATTTATTACCAACATAATGAAAAATTTGATATTTAATGACCTTAAACATAGCAATAACATAAAGAAGAAAGCTAAAATTAATTAATTTATTTATTTCTAATGTTCCAAAAAGGCCTATTTTGCATCTGTACTGTATTATCTGTTGTATGACATAAAGTAGCATACAATTAATTATAATATAACACTATCAGAAGCACTGTTGGCTCATCTGTGCATGATTTAGGATTGAGTATATTTGAATAAAAAGGCTTCCCAAATGTGGAAAGACTGAGCAAGAGCAGCTCACATATGAAATCAAATATGTTTTGGGCAAAGATACTTTACAGCTTGTGTCGCATGACATGAAGCAAAAAATATACTCCAGCGCATAGAGGAGCTTTAGCTCAGCCTAAAATAACTTTTTACTGGACGATATGATTTTTTTCAGGCAAAAAAAAAAATAATAATAATTATAATAATTAAATGAACCACTTCACTCATCAGAATATTTACAACTACAGAAATAAACAAATATGTATTGTTCCTGCCATACAAGCAAGTACAAATGTCTGACTGACAACCAAGTCAAAGTTATTTTTAACTATGATATCATGGAAAATGTGTGCCCCCTTTCAAAAGAGGCCAAAACTGTCCTACCTGATTTGAGATGTTAATTCCTGTGGCAATGTCTTTCAAGATTGGCGTGCCGAGATGGATGTCCTTCTTCGTGGTGGAGGTTGTCTGCAGTACTTTCCATACCGTGACCTCTCGGAGCCACTTTCCCACCCGAAAAACACTTCCCAAAGTGCATGGCTGCCCCCCACTGGCCTCCCCAACCAAGGAGGGAGAGGCTTCAGCAAATGCCAAAAATTCTATGAAAACTGGGGTCAGCGAGACCCCAATTGTATGTGTTTACAAACAAAAAAAATAGAATTCAATAGAAACCTAACTTTGAGTCAACAGAAGTCTACAACTGTGGACAGAATTATTACGTACATCTGGACTTCATGTTTGAGTTTCAGTGTTATTTTAACCTTTAACTTGACCTTAAATAAAACATCCTCATCTTTGGAACTAGAGGTCAACAAATGGTTGCAGCTAAATTTGCACCCATTTTCAAACATTGGTATTTTGCTTTGATTACAAACAGCAGCTACTCTTTTTTGCAGCATTTGTTGTCAGGGAAAGTGTGTTGTCACATTTTCGATCAAGTTGATCAATTAACTTCCTGGAATTAGAAGTATAATCAGAATTAAATAGATGTATTGAAGGTAATGAGAGCTATAGCTAGTATGTTTGCAGGTTGTTTATCATGGCATTAAATATAATACGTGTAGGTAAGTACAAATCCAATTGAAAAAAGTGTTCCATACTCAGCCATTTGAGTCATCAGCTGCTCTATGTTCTCCCCAGTTTTGGCACTGCACTCGTAAAATGAGGCCTTGTGGTGCTGTGTACAGAGTTAAAAGGTATTTCCCAAATTCTGCCTTTATTTTCAAAGGATGATTTGCATCTTACCTCTGCCAACGACTGTCCATCTTTTCTTGACACTTCCCTACAGTGAGTGTCAGCCAGGTCCAACTTGTTTCCGAGCAGCATGAGCATAACACCATCGCGCATCTTCTCCTAGGGACAGAACCTATACGTTATGCACTCTAGTGGAGTATTTCCCAATTTTTATAGCGTGTTCAGCCGTTCACATCTGCAAAAATCTTACTGAAGATCACCAAATGGAAAATGACCCCCTAAAAAATGAACGCTGAAATAACAGTGTTTTTTTTATTTCATTTATTCACATTAGTAAATGTGGACTTGTTTCTATGAGTACAAATGCTAGAGGCTTGAATTTCCTGCATGAGTGGTATCTGGCTGTCACAGTATTATCAGGACACATAGATGGTAGAACAAAGATATAATATTTTGAATAAAAACATTTTGGAGCACTTGTCTTAAGCGAAATGTGGTTTGTTGTCATTCAATGTGTGATATTTATACAAACAACAAAACACACATTTCAACAATTCTGATGACTTAACATGCACCTACTCACCTCCACCGAGTTCACCCATTCTCTCACAGTGCTAAAAGAGTACAGGCATGTAATGTCGTAAACCACCAGGATGGCATTAGCTTTGCGGTAGTATTGCTCAGCAATGCAATGAAATCTGAAATACATGACGAAGAACAAAGTTGGCGCAAAGTCGGGACAAAAGACCAAAGGACTGACCTTTCCTGACCGGCGGTGTCCCAAAGCTGCAGCGTGATGGAGGTGGAGCCCATATAGATGGTCTTCATCTGGAAGTCTACACCTAGCAGTAAACAATCTCATAAAACAAGCAATTTGTGAAAGGCTGGTTAAAGCTTACCAGTAGTGGCCCTCTTAGAGCTGCAAAAATGTCCTGTGCAGTAGTGCTGGATGAGGGAGCTTTTACCCACCCCTGAGTTGCCAAGGAAGATCACCTTAAACATACGCTGAAGATTCACAAAAGTGCAAATTGAATCTGACTTTTGTTTTGGACACGAGGAAGAAATCTGAGTTTGCTGAGCTACTCTCTGCGTTTGTGAATGAATTACAGCATCTTCCCTACCTGTCCAGAACTCTCACAACTGACTCTTTGCAAGGTCTTTGAATTTATAGCTCTTTTCACTGTGTACTGGTCCGGCTCATCGTGCGAGCTTCAGTGAAGATCACACACAGTTAGTGGTTTCTATCTCAGTGGGCCACGAGGCCAGCGTCCACATTAAAAAACAACTTGCTCACACAAACCTTTCCTCAGACTTGTGATGGGTAAAGTAGTGCTCAATCTCTTCCATATTTGGACTCTGAAAGGGGTTTGGTGGAAAGTTGTTAGTGGACAACCTCCCCATCATAACTCAATTCATTTTTAACTCTTTCAATGCCAAGCCTCCCAGATAAAACAGATATAACGTCCATTACCGCCAATGGGAGTGAATGAGTTAATAAAAAAAGTGGAATCCAGCACTCATTATGAAACATTTATTCTGCTGTGCACATACGCTTCTATAAGGAATGCTAATGCAATAATAAATGATGCATCACAAACAAGTGGCATTTTAAGGAAGCGATCAGTAGTACACAGTTGTTTTTCAGCTAAGTAGTAGCTGTTATATAATAAATAGTTTGGCAGAATAACCTTAAAAACACAGAATAAATGTCTTTGGAGCACTTGCTGTCAGTCCCTTAAGCATATTAAACAATGGCAGAGTTCAAGGGTGTAAATTGATGCCCTATGGATTGAAGGATTGATAAAGTTGTTCCCACACATGTTTTAGGGAGGATAATTGTGATGTGTCCATGAACTGTACAAGTCTTCACTGAGGTCATAGTTTAGTGGCAGAGGAGGAAGCGTGCAAGGATGACTAACCCTCTTCTTGGTCAGCTGGGCATCTTTCTCGTCTCGCAAACTTTTATTCATGTCCCTGCAGAGAATAAGGTTTTATGTGGTTTTTTTTTTTAATAATAAATGCAATGGATTGAAATGAGTTTTTTGGTGATATGAATAAATGAGATTGAGGTAGACATGGATGCATCATGACATTTGTTATAGTACAATGTTTCTAGTAAATTTGAGTTTTGTTACAATTGGCTACTTTGCAATTGACTTACCTCAACAGACTGAGTTGTCTCAAGAGACTATCCTTCTCTTTCTGTATGTTTCTTGAAACTTTAATCACATCTCTATGGTGAATTCATACAGATAAGAATGTTATATTAATAATAAAAATACAACAGTCATTTCTCAAGTGTTGGATGTCCTGCCACCTGTGATCATATTTTCTTCATTTCTTAACACTAGCAAACGGTTTGAACAAAACATATTTCAATGTTATTATGACAAAAATAATTTCTTCAAATTCAATTTGTGGCATTAACCTCTTATCATGTAAGTGACAACAGAATGCTATGTAAAAGGGCTAAGATTAGGTCCAAAATGTACCAAAGAGATACTAAATGAATGAGTGTATCACTTACTGCTGTCTGGCCATTTGTTCTTGGGCAGCACTGAGCTGCAGCTGGGCCAGCTGAACCATAGCAGCCTGCAGTTGCTCCTTGCTATTCTCTGCCTGCTCTTGCAGTTGGATATTGAGGCTACGTAGCTCCTGGTTCTGTTCCTTTATGTTTGACTGCTCACAAATCAGCTGCTGCACTCTGCTCTCCAGCTTAAATGCAAAGAAAATTTCCACCAAGTGCTACAATCTCATGGAAATCAAAAGGACCATCAGGACACACCTGTTTCTGTCTGCTCAAGGTTATCTCCAACTCTTGGTCCCGCATCTTTAACTCCTCTTCAATTTGAATGCCTCTCTGCGTGTGTCTGATACTCTCCTGTATTCCGACAAATATTCAATTGGTAAAAGTAGTGTTGCAAATTCATCGGTAAGAATTTTTAAAATGCTTTACTATAATATAATTAAATTGCTTTTGTTCTTTTTGGCTTCTTGGCACTTAACCAACTGTACATGGGCCAAAAATATGTCAATAAAGCTTCTGCTGCATCGCGCATAATAAGCTGTACCTGCGCAAGTCGTTTTTCTCGTTCTTCCCGGATTTGGTTTTCCATTTCTTCACACATAGACCGAACAACTTGATCGTGTTCACTTTCCCGCCTAAAGTGCAAACATTGAAGGGAATATAAAACCCGGCTCACTGTTGACGGCCACAAAATTCAATTGTTTGTGTGGTACCTGCGCAAAGCTTGTTCCAGGCTGTCTCTCTCTTTAATGGAGTCTTGTAGATGTGTGACGGCGTGGAGAAGAATGTTTTCCAAAAGCCTGAGCAGCTCTGGCCGCTCTCTCTGCAGCTCACACCAGAGAGACGACAGCTCCTGTTGACTGACACGCGGCAGCAAAAAAAAAAAAGTGGCACTTCACGATAGTTCTTTTCTTCTAAAAGTTGCATTGTTACCTATCAGAGAGCTTGTCAGCACCAAGATCATTTAGTATGTCATTAAGTCTCATTGTAGTAGCATTTTCTGACTGGTACATCTGGTTTGAGCTTTCATTGGCAAGTTCTTGGCTTTGTTCAGCCGTCTCATTTTCCCCCATAAGCTCACCTGCACCACAATTAGTTGACAGTTATAATAAAGGATGACTTTTTAAGTAAAGTGCGGTAAGTTTCCGTACCAAGTCCTGTGCTGAACTCAAGTGGTGTAAGAAAGCCATTGCTCTTGCGGTCCAAACTCTCAAATACGGTCTCCAGTTGTTCGGGCGATAGGGGCAATTCCATCTGTAGCCTCTGAGAAAAAGGATATGAACATTTCAGATAAGGAGTTCATTTCTATTCTGAAAAAACTATTTGCTCACCTGCATGTCCCTTTTCGTGATAAAACCTTTCCCCTCTTTGTCGCACAACACAAACAGTTGCTTGGCTTTCCCCATGGTTTCGGCCGGTGGGCTTGCTATTGCTGTCTTTCTTGGACTGGGACACCCAAGAGGACTACGGGTCCTGCCCAGTCTGGGGCTCCCCAGTGATAGACTCTTAAGCCGAGGGCTTAAGGGTACAGCCTCGCCACTGCCTTGACCTTCCAGCACCTCCCCATCATTTAGCCACTGAGACATTTTTTTTTAGCTGCGTTTAAAGAGGCAAATGAATACATAGAAACAAATGCATCTGAACATGTAGTAGTTCTGTTTATTGACATTATCACTCACCTTTTTGCTGCAGGGTTGTGGGAAGTCAGCTCACGGATCCACCCTTGTCAAACAAGAAAAAACAAACTCTGCTGCGACTGAATGTATAATCTCCAGCTGCTCTGTGAATTTTTTTTCTCAACTTAGGTCTGCACAGGAAACATGACTTTGTGTTATGTTACAGTCAAAATACTCACTGGTGTAAGTAACTCCTTCAGTATTGGGCTGGTATTGAGAGTAAATCTAACCAATTTCTATGACCTAAGGCAACATTTTTGCATGGCTAAAGTCTAGGAACAAAAAAATGACTCAAACCCCAGGATGTAGAATATAAAGCAAGGAACAGGATGCAGTCATTTGTGTACATTTGTGTGCCCAGCACTTGACAGTCAAGAGAGAGGAGATGCAAATACACTGTTTGTACACATTTGCATGGTTATGAACTTAAAGCTACCACAATTGCAGGCAAATACTTTTTTCCAAAATGATTATATTACATATTTTAAATATGTCATACTAATGCCAGGTATTCCTTTCAGTGTTTAACTCTTGCATTGATATATTCAAAACTTCAAATGCAGTATTTGGCTTAATATAACGACACAAAAAGCCTCTCCAAACTGTGGTGTTAACATATGTGTAAAGATAAACATTAAGACTACTGATAGTATTCTAGGAGATGATCTATGAAACCTTCGTAACTTCCTCCTGACAAAAGTGATAAGATGAATTCCAGCGTGGAAAACTAGCAACAGTATATGGAGAATTTGATGTTTAAAATACCTACCCAGGAAAGGCAAATAAACTTAGTCCTATGTTAAACGAACTGTGTTGTTTTGTCAGATAAAGGGAAAGCAGGAGAAAAGAACAAGAACTCTGCAGTATTTTAAATTAGTCATTAAAAAATATGTTTAAATACGCTATATTTGTGGAACAGAAAAGGACTAATAATTAGCGTAGGATCGATTTCTCAATGCATAATCACGAATAGTCGTTTAAGACATGATGTAAAAGTAAGAAATTGTCATACCTACACCGAACTAGACGCAGGTGTCCAATACTTGACTACCTTCGATCACTTTTTAAAATTCTGGAAAGTAGTACTGCCAGTAGCCAATAGATGGCAGTAGCTAATCTTTGCCACCGCTCCAACGTTTACCGTAAAACCAAAACTAAAGAGCAGCAAAAATATTTTACAACCATGAATATCTTGAATATACGTTTTTTCATTTTATTACATTTGAAAATGGATATTTTATTCCTAAATATTTAACCATATTCCTTTAAATAACACGATTGACTTATTGGCAAACTATTAGATGAACCCTTGCATTGTTAGTGACGGTAAAATGTTCGGTTGCCATGGAAGACACGGAAATGCGACGTGAAGTGCTGCTGAAAGGCGTTTTGGCGCTGTGAGAGTACGTTGTTTTAAAGTCAATCTGGATCCCGATTTTTTCCCTCCCCTTTCCGTCTTTCCAACTTTCCCTTTTCAGTCTTTTCACGTATTATGTTTCATCTTCACATCATCAAGATCGGTAAGAAATTCCTTTTGATTTCTTGCGTACATTAGCGAAGTCGGACAATAACAATACAATAGTACGAGTTTAGAATTCCATGATGATAAAACTAAATCTGAGCAACAATGCCAATTTAACGATTTGAGGCAGAGATGAAAACGAGTAGTATTTGTAGTTTGAGCCACTATACGTAACATAATCTGTTTCAAAACCCCATCACACATTTACAATGTTACATCAATCTATATGCGCTTAATATCCAAGTTCATGCAAACCCCCGCTATCTTGTGATACAGCAACACTAACCTCTTTTTATCCACTTCTTTGTGCTTCCTTGCAGACATATCAGCTTTAGATGATCTACTGTGAAATATCCAATCATGCCAAGTACTTTCAGTGTCTGCACTGATTTCTTGGACTTCAAATTTTCATCAGCTAACATCATTTATTTGAGAACACCATGTTTCTGGATAGAGACAGAGTATTTTTGGAAGTGCAGTTTTTAATACTTCCTTACGGTGTGAATGAAGTTTTACAGTATCCAGAAGTGATATGCAGTCCCAAACACCAGCATAAAAAAATTGTTCTTTATAGATGTTTGAAAACATTGCTGTATTGAGATGCTGCAGACTGCCAACTATTCGCTGGTGCTGCTGATCCAGCTCACACTTTTGGCTTTTGACCTTTTTGTCAATTCCTTCAGCGAACTACTGAGAGGAGCAGCTTTTGTCCAGCTGGTGCTCTTCATGTAAGTACTACCTGCCCTGTAGATGCAGCCAATCGCCAGTGTGCACACACACAACAAAGACATAATATTGACGTTGTAATTCATTATTGAATGTTAAATAGCTTCCTTTTCAGGACCTATTTAAAAAAAAAAAGAAACATCACATAATTACCACAAAACAATGTTCTCTTTTACTCAATACAATACTCACGTCTCTTCCTTTTTGTTTGATTGCGTAGTGTCTCATTTTCTACATTTCTGTACTTCGCAGACCTTAAAAGGTTTCGCAAGTGTTCTGTCAGTATTTTGTTAGTTATTAATGCTTGTATTTGCAGCATCCAGGACATCGCCATCTTATTCAACATGATCATCATCCTGTTGATGATGTTCAACACATACGTGTTCCAGGTGGGCTTGGTCTCCCTGCTGCTAGAACGCTTTAGAGCGCTGCTGTTTTTTTCCACTCTCTACTTGACCCTTAGCATCTGCCTGCACAGCTGGGTGATGGTAAGTAAGCATGTGAACTCTGTACCGATGCTTCAAGCATGCCACCAGTGTCTTGGAGTAGAAACTCCATTCATTAAGTTGCCTTTTGTTGTCTAGAATCTAAGATGGAAAGCACCTAATCGCTTTGTTTGGACAGATGGCCTTGTAGTACTCTTTGTTTTCCAAAGAATAGGTAATTTGTCAAAATTTTACAATTTCAAATGTGTTCTTTTTGTGCGTTCAACAAGTATTGTCTATTTTACAGTGGCAGTGTTGTATTACTACTTGTATAAGCGCACGGCAGAGTACATGGGGGACCCTCGACTCTACACAGACTCTCTTTGGCTACGTGAGGCCTTTGCCAGAGCTCGACAGTAGACCACAAAAAGCCTGAGAGCAGTGATTTGCATTTGCTATCAAGCCAATAGGATCCCGCTGTTGATGAAGATTTGGCATATGTAACAGCTTCTGTTTTACATCCAAGACTTAAAGTGGTTTTACATTTTTTTTCTTGCCTCATTGGAACTTCTAGGAATACCTTTATGTCTAGTTTAATGCTCAAAGATACAGAAGAAAAAATAGCAATTATAACACTCATCCATCCTTATAAAAGAAGGCCTAGAGGGCAGCTGGCTTTAAAGTTTCCACTGGTACGTAACACAAGTGTGGCATATTTAATTAATCAGGATTGAGTCTGGTAATCTGTTATATGTGGCCTTTGTATTGCAAGTAGGAGACTAGCTAAATCAAAATGATGTTACGATGCATTTTCTCAGTTTTAGACTGCCGCTAGGATTTATTTATCACCTATACACAATATCACTTGTCTCCATGCCTAGTGTGCATTTATGTTTACATAATGTCAGTGTTGATTTTTAGAGTGAATCCACTCATCTTTAAGGGTGGAGGATCTTTTCATTTGTGTTCCTGTTTTCCCTTTTCTTTTTTATTAAATAATCCTTCTCTAATCCCATGTGTAATCCATCACCGAGTATAACCGTGAAGACAAGGTGAAACAGACGGCTCTATTTTTAACACAAAGATTAATCAGGATTTAGGTGCCACAAGTGCAACAAACCATAAATAGGCGTCTGAATGTCACAAAAATAAACCCTGCTGTCGCAGGTCAAGTTGTTGTTTTGGACTTGTTTGGATTAGTTTTTTAACGTACTTGGATTAGTGTAGTAGACCTTGTTTTAAATAGAATAGTGGTAAAGTTGGTTAACCTCCAATTAAAGAGCAGAAGTTGTACAAAGCCCCCTTTTATTTGAAAACAGTTCAAATTGTCAGTGCAGTCAAATTTAACTAAAAAAATCCATTTGCTGTGTTTATGTTGTTGTCTGTCCCACTGGAATGCATCCTGAAATTTTAATTAGCCACCTGAAAAGACAGTACAGCCAATTTAGCAGCTACCAAAACACCAATTTCTCACAGAAAACCAGTTTCCAAATCATCCTTTACCTTCATACATATATGCCAACCCAGAGTAGCAAGAAGAGCACACCGAAGCCCATAAAAAGTGCAGCCACCAAGGAGATAAGCAGCTCTTTGTAGATGTCTCTGGTGTATTTGGTTGAAGTCACCTCATAGCTGATATGTAATGTCAAGGTGGAACTCTTTTTCTTTGACATCTGCATATATTCATTCATTTTCTGAACCACAATAGGGATGCAAGGGGTGCTGGAGCTTATCCCAGCTGACTTTGGACCACAGACCTGAATCGGTTACCAGCCAATCGCAGGGCACCAGGAGACGGACAACCATTCACGCTCACACTCATACCTAGGGGCAATTTAGAATGTCCAATCAGCCTACCGTGCATGCATTTGGTATGTGGGAGGAAACTGGAGTACCGGAGAAAACCCTCGCATGCCCAGGGTTGATCAACCTGGATTTGAACCCAGATACCCAGAGCTGTGAGGCCGGCACACTAACCACTCAAACCACCGGGGTATGGATATGTTACAAAAATTTGTTGTACAACTGTTATAGTATTTGTACAATGATGGTTACAGATTTCTGTTTTACCTCAATGTATTGAAACTAATGCAAAACATACGTAATTAAAAATTTAAAGGTCCCATAAATCCAATGGATACAATGTTGGATTTGCCAGATATAACACTTGTAACACTTGTTAACGCTTGTAATAACATAATGGACATAATTGTCAAGTTTTGGTGATTTTTTTTCCCTTTCATTGGGTGTCACACGATTCTATGGTTTTGATGTGGCAACCCCTGAGGTGATAAATCGAATGTCCAAAACCATAGACATTTCATTCAAATGTAATGATCCGGTTTTGAGGAAATACCGAGGTAATACCGAGGTAATATGTCTCCAAAGAGTAGGTAAAAGGATACACGAAGAACCAAGCGGTAAAGAACATGCCGATAGCCAGCAAGACCACTGTCAGATGGGGGAACACAGCCGGGTTGACCGGGCTGGTGTATCTGGTCATCGCCTCGAGATCCTGCAAGGAGATAACAGGCATAGAGTAAGGGTCATTCCCTTTATGCACGTTAATTCATACATTTTGTAACATTTCAGCAAAATCGTTTGCATTCACACATTGCTTAGAACTGCTTCGGAATTGGACGCGAGAGCCTTGCACTTTGTTCAAACAATGACAGATTTAGGGAATAACTACGTGCCTTGGTGTTATGATGCTCACTCATACACGTGAAAAGATTAAAAGTGAAAATCATACCATTGCGAATGAAGATATGCCACTCTATATGGTCCAGGATAATAAGGCCACGTACTGACTCGTTTTCGAATCTTTTCCGGGTTCGGGTGACGTGGTACGACACTATATCCGCACTTTAGTCTTGCAGGTTTCAGAGAAAAATAGATCTAATTGGCATTATTCTAATATGTATATTATACATGATTACAATATTTAATTCTTAAAACTGTGGTAATCACCGAAATGATAAAAATTGGATCGTCAACAGTGACCATGTCACGTGTTAACGTGTTAGTGATGTAGCAAGTGCTTTTACGGAGTTTCAAAATAAAAGTCAGGGGGGGGGGGACATCTACCAGTTTCTTGACTGCCACCTGCTGGCCAAAATAAAGAGAAACACTTCTTGCGCCACAAATCATATATATTTATTTGCTTTTACAGTATTACAGCATATTGTTGACATAAAAGCAATGGAAAGAGTGACAAAAGTGGGCTCAACAGTGATAGTATTTAAGTTTTCAAGTTAGTGATATAGTATCTTGACTTCATATGGAGTAATGTAAAGAATGGTTTCATCATCCGCACAAAAAAAAGGATTTTAAAAACAATATAATAACACAAGTGTTTTAAACACAATGCTTCCATGCGATTACATATAATGAGTACTTAAAGCAAATAGAAAGAGTAAGAGCATGTCATTATTTATATACAGTGTGTATGTATGAATATATATATATATATATATATATATATATATATATATATATATATATATATATATATATATATATATATATATATATATATATATATATATATATATATATATATACATGGTGCGAAAAGTGCTACAGTGGTTTCATTGATGCTAGTTGGTGCATTATAAATAAGCAAGACAACCACACATGCCATACGTTAAGGAAAATAGTTGCTCTGAGTATTCGTATTATTTAGTAAATAGAACATTTTCTTTTTCTCCGATGGCTGCTTCTCCTCTGAGATAATGAATTTGCCAAAAATGTGTGGACAATACATTTCAAAACACAACATTGGAAATAACACAAGAACTTTTTTTTTTTCAAATCAGAAAATATTATAACCAACATTATATCACACATCAAAATTGTTACAAGATGATACAGAATAAACATTGTAGGGTAAGAGGAAACTATTTTAAACATTTGTGGAGTTTGAAACTAAACAAAAAATTGCAGATCAAAATATGTCAATGTTTTTTAGGGAAAAGCAACTTTTTTTCGTGCATTACTTGCTTAGGCAATATTCAGTGTGAGCTTTCCAGTGTTTTTTTGAGGGTGACATTTTGTCAGTGTTCGACATATTACAATATGATTCTTTATAGAAATTCCAGTTTTTATCCATTTGTTAATCCAGTTTTATCACATGTAATTCTATACATGTCTTGGTTCCTTCAATACAGGATACAAGAATAACGAATATGTTTGTGCAGTAACGTATACTTTTTCAGTTTAATGTAGAATTGGAATATTCTAAATCTGCCATTATTTTAAAAGGTTTCTCAATTATATGTGCAGTATTCTCACAAATTGCAGTGTGGACTGTTTGAGGTAAAAAGAAGGTACATATACAAGCATACATAACCGTACCATTTAACTCCTCAGTGTACAAATCTATAAATGTTTTGAGGCAAAGATATTTTCAGTGTATAGAAAGTCAACAAAAATGTGTATAGTGTCGTCCAGAATAGTCTGGTGCGCAGTGGGATGTTTGTGATCAGTAATTTGCACTCAAACCTCAGAAGCATCATTTCACGCTGGCATTAAACGATGGTTCAACATAGTCATCAATTGATCTCAAACATTTCCTGACACAAACAACAGCAAAAATAGATGTCAACATTAGCGAGACAACACCAAATTCAGTGATATATAGTTTTCCATGACTTTTCTTTGAGAATAATGTACAATATCGAGACAAAATGCATATTAAAAAGCACAGCAACCCAACAGGTCGATGTGGCTCACTATAGGGCTCGAAGGGGCGGGTGGGCATCCTCTCTCTCACATTTTACATGCAGCTGCTCTTAATGACAAAGTGGTAGTCGGAGAATGATGACTTATCTGCCTCAGTGGTACAGCTAATTCCATTCTGAGTACAAAACAAGAGAAATAAAAACACTGAACACTTCATGTAAATATAAAAAATATCAATAAATGACTGTTTGCAGCATACTTACAGAAGAGGACACACGGAAGTGATAGCTGATGTCTTGGAAGGACAACAAAGGCAGTGACCAGAAGTGATGAGTGCCCTTAATAAAGAAAGTTAACAATCAGCCAACAACGCCCAAAGAAATTTTAACCTGAGTTTAAATGTGACAGGATTTTTTTTTTGAGAAGCGGTTTTACTTGTGTTGATGGTCTCTGTCCACTGTGCAGCACGGTTTCAGTGTGATTGGAACATAAACGTCCTTTAGTGGCCTTACATTGCTGGACCCATACGTTGTCAGTAGCCCTGCAATCACACAATAAATAGGCTTCAATATATTCCAGTGCATGGGTGTATATTATATAATCCAAATTGGTCATTATAAAATACATTAAGTATAGTTAGTTGTTAATTTTTGATCTATTTAGGCCTGCAGCATTTAAGTATGGTAGTGTCTGTTATGTACTCACATCATATGCAAAGTAAGCTGTGATAACGATGAATTTGTGCTTCCACGAAGGGATATTGTGTAGCTAGAGGAGAGAGCGAGAAAAAGGAGTAACAGTAATATAGAAACCTGTATTTATCGTGGCAAAACACAAATAGGAAGAGCTTAAGTCAACTGGAATGTAACACTACAATGTGCACCTGCAGCTCTTGAGGGTTTTACAATGCTGTGTTGAGATTTGTTGATCCGTCTCCACTATATGAAGACTAGTCAGAGATGGAATTGATCTTCCTCCTGGAAAAATGAGCAGTTTATTCCAGTACAAAGCATTGTTTGTTCACATGGTGCTACAGTGTGCTCGAATGCCAGTAAACATAGGCATATTTGTGATATTACCTTTTAAATATACACTGCGTTGCCTGCGAGGCACTGGCTGCTGTCCGCCGGGCAGACGGTTGACAACTCCCGCCCCGTCCGTGTCTGCTGACGCAGGCCTTTTGGACTTGGAAAGGTATAACGGAGCAGATGTGTGACTGAGTCGGTTTCTGTTGCGGCCATCCTTGTCCATTATCCTGGACTTGGCCTTCTTATTAATGGTGCCTGGTGTTGGAACCAAGTTGTCTGGAGCTACAGAACACATAACATGATTCATTCATCTGACCCGTGAGTGTTTTTCATATCATTGGTGCTATTTTTAGAGAAAAACTTTCGGACCTGTTGCAGAATGGTTGTTATTTAATGTCAGGGTGGTGGATGATTGGTTGTTCAAGACTGTAGTTGAACAGCAAGCTGTCAAACAGGATGGCACTCATATCTCAGTAAAAGTCATCTCAAAAACTAGATGTACTAACTACTTAAAATAAGTATTTTACCTGGTGCAGGCGTTGTGGAAAGTGGAACAAATTGGCTCTTGCGTGAGGATTCCAATGCAGCTTTTGACCTACACAAGCACATTATACAATACACTGTAACTGTCAAACACATGAAACCACACTTGTGTTCATAAAGACAACGTGTTTTGAGACAAGGTTGAAAGAACCATGTAGTCAAATATCAACGTTAAAGCAATGTTTAGAAAGTCAAAGAAGGAAGAGTGAAGAGAGGGGTGCAGGACTGCATCATACCATGAACATGCAGGCGGACAGAAAGTGACAGTGGCAGTGAAGGTGGGCATCCAAGAGATGTAGAGAGCACATGGGTAGGAAACAAAGCTACAGCGGAGTGACACAGATCACATAGAAAGAAATTTGGAAGAAAGAGGTAACCTAACAGTGTTCAAATGAAACATTTTACTGCTGACGTATGTTTCTGAAACGCATGACACACCCATCTTTATCCGGGACGTCTCCTCTATGATGAAGAGTCAATACGTACAGGATGGACATGGATAAGACACTGCAGGTGGGAGAAATTGTGATTCAGTGCATTTCATTCATTGTGTTTAGTACGTTTTCATAAGAATGCAATTCAGTCATTAACAACTATGTCCAATCTATTTGAACTGAGAGGGTTACCAGTGATCATTACCTAACTGACAATGAACCAATCATTACAAAGCGGCACTCGTTTGTTTGAACAACATTGCTTTTAATTGATTAAAAATAAACACTTATAACAATTCTTCTGTATAGCGGCCAGAAACATAAATGCTCTTTTAAAAGGCCTAAAACTGTGTTCGTTTTACCTTGGATTACTCTAGTGAGTAAATGTCCAATTTTAACCTTCTACTATACACCATAAGTGGGAAAATTCTTTTTGAATATTACTTACCTGAAGGCCATGACGATGACAAGGGCCAGGATGCTCCCCTGCAGAAACTTTTGACTTATACACCCTTGATCTGGAAGTGGGCTCTGTCAAAAATGACACAAAAGTTAAAAATCTTCCCTTAAATACAAAGCCATTGTCGCATTGGTTTCCCAACAGACCTTGCTTCCAGGCTTGACTGTCTTCTTTTTGAGGGGCCCACTTCCTGTCCTGCTAAAATAACTTCCTGACTGGCTGCAGAAAATGGCACAACGTATATGATGAGATCTTAAATCTTAATTGAAAACAATGTACTTAAGTCCTGCATTCACATTTGCATTTCCTACCTGACCGTGCCACCACTCACGGTGCTCTTCATGCTGTCGAAACGTCGCAGTTTCGCCAATTTCCGGCTCCAGCGCTCCAGTTCGTCTATTCGGGTCTCGAGGTTGTCTGTCAGCTTGCAAAGCTCCTTCACCGCTCCCACGTTCTCCATGAAGATGCGCTCCTTTTCAGGAAGGAAATGAGCGATATTACAGTTTAAGGAAGTAATACATACTACTTCTAACTTGGAGATGTGATCAACACTCCAGCACAAATACGACTATAGGCAGGTTTTTGTTGTAATTACCTTGTTGACAACTAAAAGGTTAGGAATGGTTTCGCCGTTTGCACACACAACATCTCCTCCCTCCTTGACGGCCTCTGGTAAGATTTGTTGGACCTCTTGAGCAATCACTCCTGGAGGAAAATACGTTGGAATAATATGGAAATGAAAAATAAACGTCCAATACATACTCATGTGGCAAAGACAGGATTATTAGGATTGTGGATACAATATACAGAAAGGGATGAAATGAGATGAGTCACAATGTTTGTTACCCGTATCCGCAGTGTTTTCAATGCCGACTGTGGCCGCAAACTCGGGCTTGTATTGATAATGGACCAGCCTCATCTGAGAAATCCGTTTCAAATTGTCTGTGGTGTCCACCTACATGCACATGAAAAAGAAAAAAAAACAAGCAGATGCAGATGGGATGAAAACACATGAAATGGTTCAAAGAAGGCGTGATTCATGCTGACAAGGAAGGAATGACGGATCAACACACGCACACAATACACAATACACAAACATCCTGACCTCTTGTACATTCTCTTTGGCTCGGATGTCAGACGGATGCACAAGGGAGCCCATGATCTTGACATTACCGTGGACAACAAGGGCTTCGTCAGGCCGGTCTGTATTGATGCCGACTCTCCCATGATGGTAGACCGAGTCAGGTAACTGGCCACGTTGCCACAGCACATCTGAGTCGCTTTCAAACTGTCCTGGGTTAGATGCCTGTGATCCACAATTGTGGTAGACGAACAAAGAAGCTGCCGTTGAGTTTTTTTACACAAGAAGTTAAGGTCAGTGGACAAAAGTATTGGGACACGCCTCATCATTAAATCTTGTATTTGCCATTTGCGATTTATCAAATCATCACAAGATTTAATTCCTCACTCGGACGGGATAGTAACGATATCACAGTCAAACCAAGGAGGAAAATCAAATGGAAGGAATTATTAGAAAATGGCATGCAGAAAAAAAGGAGACGTCCCATTCACAGCTGATAAGATTGCTGTAGGAGGCAGACAGACATGGCTGGACGTTACCCTGACGATGATCCTCTCAGACACATGAGCAGCCACAGTGTGGGTCTGACTGTGGGACTGAGCATGAAGCGCCACAACCAGCATGAAGTACCTGTAAACACAAAAAAAAAATGCATTTCTACCTCAATCTAGTGGAGCCCTTTAGGGAAGTGATCTGAAATGCGATGCAGACCTCTGGTCGGGATTTGGTTTGCCTTTCTTTCGCATGTTGTTCGCTGTGGTTTCACTGAAGTGGAGGCGCCCCACTGTCACTTTTGTGACCTGCTCTGGGGGCAAGGTCACCCTTTTGGGGAGGCAAAAGTCACAGAAACACAAATACGCGATGAATAAAGTTAATCTGATCTAAAAACGTCCATGATGACAGTTCTCGAGACTCAACTTACAAGACGGGCTTGAAAGGTCTCTTGCTTCGATCCGATTGTGACTGCTCCACACTGATGGACTGGTTCATGGCCTCCACCTTGCGGTCCAAAAAAAGGGAAGCAAATCACTAAATAAATACAATGAGATCTCTTTTGAACAGATGTCCGCCATCACCACAGTCCCTCACTTTTACACCGTTGAGTTTGAGATAGAAACAGTCAATGGGTTGAAGACCTTCACTTGTCTTGATATACTTGGGATCTCCCAGCATCCCAACATACACAGTCACTTGGAAGTGGTTTTTCTTCTGGCAGACAAAAGCGTCATCGGACAAGGAGAAGTTGAAGCCTTTGTCGGCATCAACTCGGTAGGTTGGCATCGGACTAAAGACAAGATTAGATCAGAGGAACGTGTGAAAAAAACTCCAGCAACGAAATTGGACATTTTCATTAACTGTAGAATCTCATGAATATATTTTACTTCACTCTCTATTCTCTCTCCCTCTTTTATTTCTTGTTTTTAATATGGCCGAATTTCTATGCAACATCTTTTCCAGGTGTTGTCCACGACTTAAATGATCATTTCTACTTATTCGTGGCCATTTTCACCATTGCAAAAGTGTCTGTCAGAGTATGTGTGCTCAAATTTCTTCCTTCACGCTCCTCCTCCCTCTTCACGATGTCTTTCTTAATCGAAACCCTGGCTTGGAGCACTCCCCCGCTCGGCTCACCTCTGAGGAATTTATAGAACTCTGCGGTTCAGCTATGCCAATTCTGTAGTTGAATTATCTTCTCAAACAATGATCCCTCCTTTCCATTTTTGGCTGCTAATGCTCTCAGTATTATTTTCCCCTTCAAATAATGATTTGGCAGCATGAATTTCACCCACAGCTCTTTGCCGTTTGCATCATAAAGTGACGTCCACTTGTTCTGCTGGTGAGGTTGCCACTTAATGCACTGATAGTTTGGGTCCATGTATCCATTTTCTGCATCCTGCATCAAACCTGTCATTAAAAAAAAATCACACAATGTCAGGATCATGGGATTAATGCATAAAACAACTTTATAATGTCCAAACTGTACTGTTTTGCTCTGTAGGTAGAAGAGGCGAGGATAAAAGAAAGATGCCTGCCTACCTGGTTCTTGTTTGATGATACCTGTGAGGATTTGGGAATTAAGAGTGCTGTTGGGTGACTCAGAATGCTTCCTCTTTTTGGCCTGGTGAACAGGAATTACGCTGTTGAAAGAAAATGGAGGAAAAATGACACGATTCCTCGCAAGAGTTTGCCAAAAAAAGAATAGCATTTTCACTTACTCCTGCCCCTGTGGATGCTGGAGCAGTTGGTGAAGCATTTGTGTCTGTTGCAGGTCTCCACCCGCGCTTGTGGCGGGACCAATGGGATACTGTGATATAATTGGCTCAGGCTTCAGGTACATGTCCCGGTGCATGCCGGGATAGTGGCCGTGTTGGGGAAGAGGTGGCGTAGGAGTCATGTGACACATGTTTTCTGGTGTCATGGTTCTGATCATGTGTGGGTCTAAAATAGACATCGGCATGTTTACCTAATCATAATAAAGAAACTAGTACTCACTTTGCTTCTATGGTAAAAAAAAAACATTCTAAGAACACGTGTTGAATTATTTGCTGATCGATATTCATCTGGTCGTCTGTAGTCTTGTTTTCAATCCCATAAAATGATGAGTGACATCATATTGATTTTAGTGTGACCCCAATGCACTTTATTATTGTCCTCACTTTTAGTGACTGGGAATGAAAAATATCGATTGTACTTTTTGATTTCATCTGCAATTTCCAGAACACCAACTGTGCACTGTATACAATATACAGTAGTGTGTTCAACAAACACATACTTACCATTCACCTGTTGAGGAGAATATGGCTCTGAGCTGGAGTCTGGCGGAGACTCGGGGAGAGTTCTAAAAAAAAGCAAAGAAAAAAAAACAGTAGATTAATTTGGAACACTGATATTTTTTTGTTTTTAAAGTGGTTCTTCAAAATAGATCCTTAACCCTACTCACGGCGATACTTCATTCATTTTCTTAACCACTTATACTCACATCTATGAGCAATTTAGAATGTTCAACCAGCCTACCCTGCATGTTTTTGGGATGTGGGAGGAAACCGGAGTACTCAGAGAAAAACACACAAGCCCAGGAGAACATGCAAACTCCACATAGTAATGACCGAGCCGGGATCAAATCCTCGACCCCAGAACTGCGAGACCGATGCTCTAGCCACTTGCCCGGCGGGCCACGACGGCAATATTTTTCCAATGGGAAAATCTGGCAGTGAACACCAGCTCGAACTGGGACATGCTGGCAGTTACATGCTGTTCAAATGGATTGGAGCTCTATCTCTCGAAAATAAAATGTACAAAAAACTTTAAACTAAACTTTAAGTTACAATACACTCACCCAGGAGCGTAATGGCCTCTGTGCTCGGGTTTGACGTGGGCCTGCTGCTGGTGCTGGCCCAGGCAGGAGTAGCTGTGGCGCAGGCTCAAAGATGGACCAGGAGCGTACGCGTTGGGGCAGTTTGAGGGTACGGGTGGAGGTGCTCCTTGGCGGAGGGGAATCGGAGGGCTCACGCCACACGCCAACCCCCCAGTGGAGGACACTCCCGCCTGTGGAGATGAGTAATTTGGTCCAGGGGTGCTGTGGACCTCTGAGAAACAGCTGGGAGACCAAAGAGGAAAAAGGGGGTATTAGGCTTATCAGAGAAAACAAATTCCTTTGTAACGACATGATCTGCATGGCTAGTTTGTGTTGTTTTGACGTTGCTGCGCAGGCGTTCAGTCCCTACTGACATGTCTGTGCTATCGTCCTCCTTGCTGATGTACTCTTCCAGGATACTGGTGTCGATGTTGGCTGTATCCAGAGAACTGGTAATATCATGGCCTAGAGAAAAGGGGAAGGGGGTCACAGACAAGAGATAGAGAGCATCTGGGAATTAGTCAAAGGAATCTTTTAGCAAATGCGCACACTATGACATGGCATCCAGTTTCAAGACAATCTTCCCGCGTGTCGTAATGAGCAGTTTGTATCTCTTATTTTTTCTCCTTATCGCAACTAACTTAATTTGATGACATTTTCCATGTACTGTATTTGAGAAAAAGGATAAACACCAACAGCAAAATGTATGATTTGCGTACTGGAAAAGAGGAGTTACTTTCTGTCAAAGTATTTTAGTGCAAGTCTCCCCTTCTCATTCACAGCAAACTGTTAATCTTGGAAAATAGTTCTAACACAATTCAATATATTTTACATCATAAAGACGCCTAGACATTCCCAATCAATGTGCTGTGGGAGATCATTGGGTGCAATGATCTATGAGTGCCTATGACAGTTAGTGACAAGTAGAGCAACAATTGAACGAATTTAGACTTGACCATGTTGTTATTTTGAGTCTATTTTTTAAAATCATGATTCCTAGTGGAGTGCGGAGATTTTTTTCAAATGTAAAATGCCTCAATAAAGGTTGGAAAGCCAATCATGCCGTGTTTCTTGAGCGTGGGGCCTTTCTTTTTCACCCTTTGTGAGCCAAAGCCTCTTAAATCCTCAGCACATGACCTCCCCAATAGCTTTGTTTGTGCATGCAAAAACGGGCACAACATCGAATGCCCACACAAAGACATGAGAAAAAAATGTGGAAGCGGCTCTACTAAGCAGGCAAACACAAGGTTGCGTCTGTACAATTTGTAAAACTGCTACTTAATCTATTTTAATTATCCTGGGATGTGTATAAGCAAATAGAGGAATTCAGCATGAGCACTGAAATGAATCAAACGTGAAACAAATACAAAAATGACATTGTGATGCCTAATGATGTGTTTGTTATTAACGGGTTTGACTGGCAGACTATGTTTGCTGATAGCATTTTCTTCCAGTAGCAAACACAAGAAAAATGAGATTTAGTGATTCAATTAACCAGCGAGCTTAATTCTGTAATGCTATCTGTACTGTATGCATATGGGCAACACTAGCTGTGCAGTTACTTGAAAGCGATGAATGCCAAATTATGCTGTATAAATATACACCATTATTCTCCGCGTTATACGTCTATGAGCTTAAGTACGCTTCCATCAGAGTTAGTTTTATTACAAGATATTGATGACATTTAATTTGTCCTTTAATTAATAGATACAGTAATAATTGTGGAAGGATAAGGTGAATTAGAGTATATATTTAGGTCAAAATGGAGTGGAAGGACCTACACGAGCAGACAATCTCAAGTGCATTTTTATTTGACTTGAGTTAGAAATTGATTGGAATTTATGAGTCATTTACAAAAAAAAAATCCAAATTTCCACCTTCCGCCCTATTCAAATGCATTTCTCCTAACTAAAAACAACAATGAAAATCAAAGTAATGATGCCACAGCAAAGTTCAAACCACCACATAAAGTATTCAAGGCAGAAACCAGGCCCCACGTTCTTAACCAGATTAGGGTCTCTCTGAATTTTATTGTGTCACATCAATCTTCACATTGCAATGTCAGGCCCTCTGGAACCTTTACCATGTTTACACTCTAGTGGCTGGATAGAAGCAGATGGTAAATGTCTCCCAATACGTGCCAGTGCAGCTGCCGAAAAGCAGGATGGTTCCCCTGAAATAAGATCCAGATGTGCACCCCACCCACAACAGCCGTAAATCTAAACTGGCAGGTCTGATAACGAAATGCTACAGGGAGAAGGGAGGCTCGATAGATGGCGGGTCGGCAGAAGGGGGGCGAGGCGCACAAAATATACAGTATGTTGGACATCCCAGTGTAGAATGAAAGAGAAATTCAACAAAACTATATAACAACGTAAGGAGTTTGTGATGTCAAAGACCTCAAGTCCAGCGTGCAAGTATAAGATTAACAAAATGGCTTTAAAGAGTGTTGTTAAACTGCAAAACACTCATCCAGTGGTGAAAAATGAGGAGGAATTGGCAAGTCATCCAAATTGATAAAGCATTGCTTGACTTGGATTCTGTTCCATGAGAATATATTGTAATATTGTAACATCATTTTTGCTCCAATTTCTCCAACTACAGCAACATTGCTGGGAAAGAACTCCAATTTATCCCCATCCTGTAATTGACCTTTTCCACACATAATAGGGAACATTTCTAGGAATATTTTTTTATGTTTTGATAAATGTACTTACTGTACCAAATAAAAAACATTTTTCTACACTGCAATACAAAAAAACATAAATAAATAAAAAGAAAATTATGAGAAAATGTGGTTCTAATTCCACTATTGATGTATAGTGACAGCCAGAAAAAGTAAGTATAACACATTTGCATTTCCACCTCTTATCAGAGAAATAAACTGAAAGAAAACTATGGCCGACTTCCAGTGAGGCAGCTGTAAAAACGATATGTCCATAAACTTAGATGAGATCATCATTAAATCCTTAAGAAGTGTACTTTCCTTGACCTTTTTGTGCGAGGTGTTGTGATTTTTCAAAAGGTAAAACATGTGGCTTGGCGAACTAAAAAAAATGGGAAATACTGATTTCCATCTCTATCACGCAGATAGTCAAGTTTAAAAGATGTCATGGTGGACACAAGTTTATCTGAGTTCAGTCCAGCTGTGTCCAGCAGAAACAGTGGAATCATTGTCAGAATCGAGCTGGTCTTTTCACAGATGGTTTGGGGGGGTTTGATTGTATATGTGGGTAAATGTGTGCATGTGTTGGGGTAGTTTTTCAAAATTAGACTATCAGCAGAACATGAATCTAGAATAAACTCAATCAAAAAGAAGCCCATGCATGACCAGCAATTAGATCACAGGTGCACATTCAATTGCCATTTTTTAGTACTATATTTTGCTTAAGCTCTAAAAGAAAATGGCCCTGACGTCATACAATTTGGACATTTAAATTGCTACCACGTATGTTAAAAGCACTCAAGAAGTCACTTCAACGAGCATAAAAGGCTAATATTTGTTGTATCTTTGACTTTCAAACTTTTTTTGTGTTGTTTGCAGGTGCTTATATCTTGACACTTCCACAATAACGTCTTTAAACATACACATTCAACTCGTATGACTACCGAATTAGTGGATACAAACCTTTACAACAGCCAACATTTTCCAGATCATGCCATTTATTAACAGAGATCTACAATAAATTCCTACCGCACCAGGTTCAATATCTACTTGTTTAAGATGTCTATTTCCCCTATGAGAGTCATACATTTGATTTTTTTTCCATCGGAAGTCTTATTATCTTTTCCACATTTTTCAATATACATTGGTCAAGGATAGAAAATTGATTCTCTATAGTCACATTGCTCTCCAATACAAAGGGAGTCTTTTATAACCACTACGATTCTACACAATGGACAAGATAAAGCCCCTCAATCAAAGTACCTGCACGTAGCCAAAGCATGTTGACGTCCTTGAGATGGAAACACCTTGAAAAAGACGAGAAAAGCAATTCCAGGCTATTTTTTTACATGTTTCATCAGTGGCACTGGGCGACCTTCTACCGCAGACCTGAGAGTCACACATCAACTCAGTGAGTGTGTATGTGTGAAGCTGTGTGTGTGCGGGCCTATGCGCAAAACATAGGTTGTGTAGGTACGTGCGTGTGAATGGCTCGGGGTGTTATAATGAGGATTATTTCCCAGTCATGAGAAAGGGCTGTACCAGGCTACCACACACAGCCCTCGTCGCTCACAAGCACTGGTCGCACTGGTGGACCGGGCTCAGGAGATTAGAGTAGTGACAGGGCTGGGAGCACGACACGCAGCCAGATTTAAAAGAAATGAGACGGCCACTTTCAGGGCTAGAGGGATTGGCTGGAGAAAGACAAAAGACACAAGAATGACGGGGAACAAATTGAAAGACGCTTGGCTGGACGACCATATAAAACTACCTTGTTCTGAATGTGTTTAACATTTGAAAAATCAACAAAAAAGTACTAGTTGGTGTTCACTGTTAAACAGAAATACAGTCACACTTACTGAATTATCATCACTTTTAGCAGGATTGGGCAGGAATTAAAGAACTTGAGGAAGCGGTCAAAGTAGAAGAATTCAGTTTAACTGCGGATTTGGATGTAACATTTCCACCTTTTACTTTCAAGTTTTCAGATAAAGCCTGGTTACATTTTCCCCAAATGCGGGGAATATATATAGTATTCATTTATGTGTGGAAGGTGGCTGTGTCAGAACAGGTTGGGACTGATTAGACAATGCAATTTCTGTCCCGCTTTAGTTCAATTTTTCCCTCTATGCTATAATACTGGTCCTTATAATATAAAACTGCAGAAATGTTCCAATTTAATTAAAAACAAAAAGAAGAAACTAAATACTAATAAAATTCCGAGACAAGGAAAACCTGAACAAGACACAAGTGTTTCAGGGAAACTAACTGAGTGAGACAAAAGGAGTGGAGCTGACATTGTACCGAGACGAAACCGTATAGTGCGCTTAATTTGAAAAACCAAGTATAAAACTAAGTGACCACAGAGAAAATATAAGGACATATGTTCATGCTAAAAGTCTAAACATTCACATACTACAATAGATGTAGTTGAGGATGATTGCTGGCTCTAATGGTGAAGGTGAGGGACGACAATGAAAAGTCATACACACACGTGAGCACGCCTGGCTGCACTCAAACAATACATTCCTCTCAAAGCAAATCACCTTCGGACCTGTAAATCAAAAAAAAGGGTGGCTGTTGTATACGGCTTTCAGAGAGCTTTTCCAAAAGGGCCTTCTGGTCGCATGATTCACTAACTTGTTGGGAGTATCGGGGGTCTTAAAAGGAATTCTGATATAGAGACATGAGTAATGAACTGTGCTTATTTTGCCACAAGGGAATATAGAATAAGACTGGGATATACCCACCACTCTAACTGTTAGTGCTGCTTTGACTCTTAGTCAATCAATTGGCCTCAAGTTAAACAGTATCTCTACCATGACAATGGTGTTGAGAGAATGTATTTTTTCTCCACCAACTGTCAAGGATTTCATTCAAAAAATTGGCACATTCCTGATTATGGGCAGAGGCATGAATGGATGGACGAGGACTTGGTAGAAGTATTAATTCTGCTCACTATTCTGAGGTTTATGTCTTATTTGCAAATCACACAAATTTCAATGTCACTCAGAAATAGATGGATATTGTATTTTCAGGTTGCCTATTTCTTTTCAAATTGATATTGAAATCCTCTATTATATAGTGAAAATTCCAGCATTGTACAGTAATCTACATTTTAAACGACTCCATATACACATACTTTTCTCAAAACAGATTCGCAACTAAACTGAATGACACATAACTTCAATGAAATTGTGTTAAATTAAAGGTGCAGTATAAGTTAGCCATCAAAAGCACTGCTTGACTTCTGTGACAACCTTACAAGAGACACAATGTTATTTTTCCAATCAATTGTTCAGTTGACTTAGGAGGGATGGTCACTTAAGATGAATCAACACAGCAGCAATAACTGTCACTAACCTTTTTATGCGCATGTGTGTGAGCAACTGTTTATTGTCTGAGTCAGAGATGAGAAGGTCAAGTTATGGTAGTGGTGCTGCGGTTGTGCGGTCGGTGTGTCTGTGTGTGTGGTGGTGGGGGGCAGTGGGAATTCGTTTGGCTTTCTTCCAACGGGCGAGTCTCTCACCACTGTGAGTCTGCTCTGTCTCACCTCCTCACCCTGTCTGCTCACTGTTACTCTAATGGAGTCTTTTGAGGAGAAACACACCGATCTCACCTCATTGTGTTTTAACAACCATCACGGCTATGCCAGGAATGTAGGCTGTGCATTAGTGTGATGTATACATATTTTGGTAATCCTATTAAAGCATAGCTTACGAGTGAGATCCATCACTGTGATGGTTGATTATGCTCCTAAATAATAATGGTGAAAACAATCAGCAGGACAGAAATCTGAAAATCGCTACATTGAAATATATCTATATATTTATATACATCTTCATTTAGTTAAAGTAGAATTACAATTTTAATTCATATAGCCAAACAACAATACTGCAAGGACCTATGTGCAAATTCCATAGGAATGCTTCAGTGCATCGTGGTTAAGCTCAATGACATAATCACCCCAGTATTGCTTTTGTTCACAAAATTTCGCCCTAATGTCCATTGAGAAGCAGGGTCATCACCTGTCATTGAAATTGACATTAGTTATAGTCGATTATTTCAGGTAAATATTGAATTCCGCAAAACTTAATCCAAGAAAAATATCAAAGGCTTGCTGTTTTACAGTTTTTATCTTAAAAATCTTTAAAGACATCTGACACAGTGCAGCTCAAAGCATCAAAAACAAGCACCTATTTACTTTTCATGGCCAAGCTGACATTTTAGCGCAAGTGAGTGTGGCTGACATAAAGCCAGAGAGAGAACATCTCTCTTACTCCCAAAGCAAGAATGTAAACACGCTAAATTCCTGCCAAAATGGCACGGAATCGCTGACAGTCCAGGATGGTTGTATACAATAACAACGTGTTTAATACAGAATTTGCACAGTTAATTGATTATCCCCAGTCTTTATGTGCACTTGAAATATGTGAGACATTTGACAATGATGTCTAATTGATAAATTGTGATTTCATCTACGCATATAAGTATATATTAATTTCCCAAACCAATCACAAGGGTCATGGGGGGTGCTGGAGCCTATCCCAGGCAATAGGCGGAGGACACGCTGAATTGCATGACAGCCAATTGCGACCATTCACATTCTCACTTAGCCTTATGGACAATTTAGAGTGTTCAACCCAGCTCCAAAGCATGTTTTTGCAATGTGGAAGGAAACTGGCGTACCTGGGGGAAAAATTATGCAGGTAAAGGAAACTGGAAACTAGAATCCTCCAAAATTCTCCGGCGGATGTACTAACTATTCGACTTATACCCGCACATACTACATAGAGTATAGTATGTGTATGTTTGCAAGTATATAAATAGGCACCACACTGCCCCCTTTAAATATCCAAACTACTCATCCATCTCCCAAATTTCTGCGCCCCATAGAGCCTTTGCAAAACAGAACATTTTTCTTCTTCACCTGACTTCCAACACCCATGCAACCCCCAGCCTCCCCAAAAAAATACTTTAACCTCATCTGCTACCCATCACTAGCACTTATGCAGCTGTACCCTTTAACCCTACATCTTGCTTGCATTTTGAGTTAAAAGGATGGATAACAATAAAGTCAGTTGCTTAAGCAGACAGGTACATTGGTCATCTTTAACAAGTAGAAAAATGGGTCACCTCCTAATAATTTTGAGGCATTTCTTTTAGACTACTTCTTCATTAACTCTACCATTGACGGCATTATACGTCCAATCCATTTTGACTAGGCTGACTTGTGACGAATCACTGCCAGCCTTGAAATGGAAAAGGATGAGCATTGAGAATCAGTCCTCTCACTTTTAATGATTTGGACGTCTGCCGAGGTCATTGGGAGAGAAAAAGTGCATGTATAACATTTATTATTTATATGTATTGCGTATTTATGGAAGAGAGACATCTTACCTTCAAAAAATCTCTGTAAGGCTTCAGTTTCATCTACCACGTCCATCCTAGCGGGTCCCACATAAAAAATCCATTAAATATCCCCCCTACTCCGAACGACAGTTATTCGGAAGGGGGAAACTTTCACGGGTGCATAACAAAACACAGTCGTTTGACTACAGAAAAAAAAAGATATATGATGTATCCAATCTTGCATGCAGAGAGCGTCTTTCTCGCGTTCGATTGCGCGAAATGACAAGTCGCAACTCAGGATTGCTTTCTCAAACAATTCCACAAGTTTTGTGGGGAAGCATTTTCGTAAATCAGGCTTGGCAAGCCATTGCCAACACGTCGCAGTGTCAAAAAAGAGCGGCGATTGTGCGTCAAATCTGTCAAAGGATGCGCGTTAAAGGTCATTCAAAGCGAGGAAAGTTGGATTCTTCCCCGCCTTGTGCCGCTCCCTCTCGGCCAGGATGTGCGCAATGGGCAAGCAAGGGGTCGGAGGAGAAGAGTGGAGCAGGTGAGGGATGGGCTGCATGCTCATCTATGGATGCAATTGGAAGCACTGGAGCCGGATAAATGCACCATTTGGCTTTTGATTCAATTTTTTGGAAGTTTCACTATACTACAGTGTCGAAAAAAAATAGTATTACATTTTCAAGGATTCAAGATTTGGATTCAAGCATTTTACATTTACAAAATAAGCGCGTTGGCCTCACGGCTCTGGGGTCCTGGGTTCAAATCCAGGTCACGTCCACCTGTTTGCATGTTCTCCCTGGGCCTGCGTGGGTTTCCTCCGGGTACTCCGGATTCCTCCCACATTTCAAAATGCATTGTAGGGTGATTGGACACTGAGTTGCCCTTGGGTATGGGTGTGAGAGTGCATGGTTGCCCATCTCCTTGTGCCCTGCGCAGGCATTGGAACAAGCTGCAAAATCCACACATCAAGATCAGAATCCATCAGGAATTGAACCGTCGATTTCATAATTGTGAGGCAGATGTGCGAACCACTGGATCACTGTGCCACCTTTTTTTTTCTTTAAGTTCCCATCTTTGTCGGTTACTCATATAGTGTTTGGGTGTAACGTAGTACCAGGTTGGTGACCCCTATTGAAGACAAACAAGTATTTAAACTTCCAAACCACCCCATTCCCAATTAGTTTTCCTTTCCAGATTTATATAGCAAACCTTTAACACACAAACAAGCAAATATGTTGTCATTCTTTGAAAAGCATTTCAATCGAAAAGTTCTTAGTTGAATAATGCATTTCATACTAATCCTATAAACCACTTGACTGTATAAATCTTTGGAACCACACATCCTTACATCATATCTGGAGGAGGAAGCGCGTGTACTAAACTTTATACTGTCACTACAAATTACGTTTCACTTGGAAAAAATGCATCAAATTTACTGCCGATAAGACAAGTTTTCTATTAAAAACCATACAACATCATTCTTTTGGTATAGTATGATGATTGAAAACACATCTGCAGAGCCTCCACATCTTACATCAACAGGAGTGTTTTCCGTTAGGAGGGGAGGACTTGAGCCAATGATCCATTTCTCTCCCTCTTATCAGCTTCACCCCCACCCCCATAACAATGCCACTGTGTGCAGCCCCCGCAGCATGGGCGCCCACCTCCCCTTTGCCACATGTGAGATGTTGTTGTGTTGTCTTGTCCCCCCACAGCTGGACCATCTCCCTCTTCACCCCCTTCACCCCCTGTGCTTTTCCTCCATTCAAGACAAACAACGCCTCCCTTCTTGCGGCCACACTACGTAGATTGTTTGAGAGGACAAGCGAGACAGAGAGCCAGATAGATGCTGAGGGGGGACAATGAAACAGCTGGCTATGTTAAGGCAGTTCATTTTACTATTCTATATACGCACCTCGCTCTTCCAATCGTGTACCGTATATCAGCGTACATGCGTACTTTTTCTGACAATTTTTTTCTGTCATACTGAAATAACAATACTACGTAGAAGAAAAATTGACCTGGAATGGTAAACACATTTGTTAAAAGCTAAAGTCAGTAAGCTAGTGAATCATGTTTTTGTGTTTTACTAGGTCAGTATACTAGTGAAATCATGTTTTCCTAGGTATACTCAGAAAATGTTATCATGGTCAAATTTCGAAACTTAAGGTTTTAATGGATTAAATAACTACAAGATAACCGGACATACAATAAAAACTGGGGAAAATTAACATTTCAAAACGAAAACGGGGAGACGCACACCGACGAAAAGGCATAAACATAACAATACACAGAAAATACTCGAATTGCCAACGCACACAAATATGGGGTCGGAATACACAGATAGGAGTTGATGATAATAACAAACACCTTGGTCACACAATGGAAGGAGAGCCAGAAAAGACACGTTAGGTGATACTCATTAACAATCACGTGGACAGGACAAAATATGACAATTTCAGGCAAAACAAGGTCAATCCATGAACATATTCTGTCCTCTCTTAAAACAAACGTGATCATTGTGACCTCAATTTAAATCCGTGTGGTTAGCGTCTCTTGGTTTGTTCTTCCCTTTTGTTTCTTTTCCAGAATAAGATTGAATTATTGATCAGAGTGTTATTCATTGAAGTGATACTGTATACCCAAGTGTAATTCTGCCGCATGCCTCCTTGGATTCCTCAGAAGATACAGAAGATTCAAGGATAATAAAAGAGGCAGACGTAAAGTATATAGGATATGTAGGTGTGCATTTATTATGTTCTATAATTCCCCATTATAGCAGCTATTTTAAGTCATAATGTCGAAGAGCAAATTAAGTATTGTGCTGAGAATTATGTAATGAAAATTACTGTAACCCCCTGAACTTTATCTGGTTTTCCCATACACATTAACTTTAGAGTAGATGAACGTTTATGATCTATGATTATGAGCAAACAATTTCCAACAGAGGGCGCAGACGTTCTGATAAAGACTAAACAGGTTGGAATTCAAGGCCTAAATACATTATGATCTTAAAGGTGACATGGTATATAAAAGACATCAAGATTTTAACCCTTCTCGAGATGACTAAATCGTTAATTAAAAAGCACTACGTATAGTTGATAACTTCTGCCTCGTAACTAAGTGGAAGATAACTTTTATGAATCACATTGTTATTTCTTGTCAATTTTTAAACCAGACATTCTTCAAACAGGCGATTCATCAGCGCTGACAACTTTGGTTAATGATCAAACCCCATCGTAAGGTTTCCGGAGTAACAGGCATCAAAACAATTCACATCGAATGGATTGAGCAACACTCAAGTGCGTGGGTCAAATTTTTGTTTGCTTTTATCACACAGATCTCCTTTAAATGGCCCCTCATAGCTTACTTTCTATGCTCTCAGTGCATGCAAAAAATAGTAATGAAATAATTATGACTCAGATTGAACATTGGTAGAAGGAATTGAAACGTGTCTTATCGAGAGCACACCCTTCGGACATATTCTTTACATTCCAACCTGCACTGATAAAATACCTCATCCTTAATTCAAGCTGCTAAAATGAATATCACAATCACAAAACTGCCTTTGTATTTTGTCTAAAGAAATTTCTGTATAAGCTAAATGTAACAGGTAAGCCAGTTGCATCACACCTCACCATCCAAACTCTATGGCCGGCTCACCTACACAGTGACCACCCCGCCCTCACTCAAGTGCTAAACGAGCTCCTCCCCTCAGGTATTGAATTACCTGGGAGGCATCTGTCACTCACCTGCTCCCACATTCCCTCCCCGGCGACTGCTCCTGGGAACTAACAACATTATGTGTGTGCGCATGTGTGTGTGGTGTTAAAGCAGCCACTGGACCATTTGCACCATCGGGATTAAAAAGCTCTACTTCGATTTACCTTGGTGATGTTTTGCGTTTGCTGATCGGTAGCAGGTTGATGCTCTCGTCCCCCTCCCCCATGGTGGTCACCTTAAGCATCCTGTGCAGAAAACTCCAGCGTAAGTTCATTTCTTTATCCCTCTATACTATATTATTATAGGTTACACTACTAGACTGTACTACTGTTAATTAACTGTTTAGATTTCTAATCAAATACCTACTTTCTGCTCTGCAACAACAACAGCTCTGATCAGATTCCAATCCATTTTTACTGGGAGGGTTGGCAGCAAATGATCATGTTTTCATGTTGTCCAATTAATTTGTACTGACATTGCCAGGTTTTCCTGTTTAAAATGAATTGGGATATTTTACTGACAACAGTAGAAATGACGCAAAGGATTCCATCTTTTTGTTTGAAACTGACTGTTTGATTAACAATATTCAGCTTCCAATTTGCATGTTTTACAACTTGTAGATGCAGGTATATCTTACATATAATCTTGCATAATCTTAAAGACCAAAGTCTAGCAAAGAGAAGAACAATTCCTGTTCAATACTATAATGTGATACACTAACACAACTAAATGATCCCAGCATAAAGCAGTACATGAGTGAAAAAGTTAAATGCTATTTTGATGACATTCAATTCCCATCATGCTCTTCTCACACTGATCCAATTGTTACATTTAACAGATTAGCCGACAGTGGCGCATTAAAATATAAAACTAGATAACTTATCTGGGGAAAATGCTTGGTCATGTAATATGGGTGAAGTCCACATTGCCCAAGTTTTTATATTTTTTTTCCAGAGACTTTATATAGCCAGTACTGCAAACACTCTATTACTTCCTGTATATTATAACGCTTCAATACATTAATTAGTCAATTGTTGTGATACCATGGTAACAACCTATACTTTTGTGTAGTCAAACTTATTGCATAAGGTCATGTCAGACTTACTAATCGGTAAACAGTACAACAGCCTGAATTATTTAAGTCATGTCATAGACTGGCCGCGGATGAGCAGTGTCGTCTTTCTGCTAATAGATCTTTATTTAATGTAATAGTTTCCTTTCAGCGTTTCCCAACGTTTAGGCAGCTACTACAAAAAGTAGGAAGGTAATACTGTTTTGTCTTGATTAACTCATCTGAATAAAAACATGTTTTACTTATTTATACAAAAAGCAAGAGGTGGTTACAGAGCATAATTGAATGATATTTAAAACAAAAATGCATGTACATTTTTTTTGTCTGTCATTATGTTGGGAGTTGGTAGTTTAATCCATGATTGATTTAAGGATTTTGAGATTAATCAAAAAAAATAGTGGCATTGTTTGATGCCGTTTTCATAAAATCACCACTCTTGTGTTAATTATATTATGGTTGCAGTGGTTATCACAGATCATAATGATAATAATAATAATAGTAAAAAAATGGATGCTTCAAAGATACTTTACACCTAGAGCACAGATTAAAACAGATGTTTATGTAGTGTCTGTAAAGCTATAAATTACCACTAAGAGAATTAACATTAGAATAACTGTCCATCAAATCAGCCTAACACATTGAAAACTACAGTTTGTACAATGCCGCGATAACAACAACAAGAGAGATACTAGCATAGACACCAAATGCAACAAGAAAGGACTCGCCTCACTGAATATTTGGCAGGACTCTAAATTTTCAACTGTCTAACCTCATTCCAGACATGAATATCATAACATTCAGTCAAGGCTAGAAACTTTGGAAAAAGGCCATAACAGGAACGCAACCTGTACCTGGGAGCAAGGAACAGTACAGTGATCCTTTTTTAAACTGAAAAAAATGCAGCTATTGTGGTACTAATCCCATATCATATTTGATTAATAAAATACCTTTAAAGTTTAAATAGACATCTGCTTTTGTTAAATTAAATTTGAGATTTAAGGGGAGTAGTGCAGTGGGCCTCTTTACAAAGGCTGACTGACGCTGAGGCTGCCCTTCTCCACCTTCACCTCCTCCCTCAAAACTGGCTCTGTGCCAAAGGAAGGAACAAAAGCGCAAAGAGCAAAAGAGCAGATAAGAACTAAAAGAGGAGGCATTGTGTTGGTCTACTTTAAAGTATTTAGGACCATTTTTCTTTTGTAAAAAAGTTTTCCCTTGACATGGATTAACTATGGAACGTTTGGAAAAATGTTGCTTTTGGCAGGGTATGTTTATCTACTATACATGTAATCTGTTGAAAGAAGCAATCATCGCAATGCACTACAAATCGTTGTGTATATACATATATACTTTTGTTTACATCAATAACTGGATCAGTTTCATGACATGACTTATCTCTTGAAATGAGAAAATTGAATTTACCAGGCAAGAATTGCAGCAATTAAACAATATCAATAATAATGTCACACACAACAATTTGTAGTGTATATATATTTATATATTTAGATAGTATGCATGATTACTGTTTACTGTTTCAATTGTTAATGTAGGTGGTTGCTGTCAAGTTAGCAGTTAACCGTCCTTCATCTGTAACGTGAGCTCAGGCAGTCTGATTGTTAAGACTATTTGTAGACATTCACCTCTATATTGTAGTGTAGTTTTTGCGAACCATCATGTGATGGTAAACCAACAAGAGAAGAGGCTCATTCACACACCCCTGACCGCCCTCCCAGTTAAAATGGATTGGAGTCGTTTTGCGGTCTGGCAGCGAAAGAGTAAAGTTAAGATGGACTAGTGACTATAGTATGTTATAGCGATTGGTTAATGATAATGGCAATTCTGGGTGAACCCATAACCAATCACCACTGCCATAGGACGGAATGCAGGCGTACCTAATTGACTTGCGATTACTTCATGTCAACTTTGCCTTTTTTTCTCAGGTTGATGTCTTAAGCCATGAATGTCTTGGGATCTCCAAGCAAGCCAGCCAAGTGAGTGAACTGCACATTCCTCCTTCTCCCTTTACTATTTACCTTTCCCTACCTTTGCTCGTTATCGCAGGTGACTGTCACAGTGGCCACAGAATTGCTTAGCCAGTATGCGGAAGGTGGTGTGGGTCATGGACCTCGGGCACAGAGGGACTCTGTTGAGAATTATTTGCTCTGCCCCAACTTTCCTACGGTTCCCCCTCCTCCTCCTCTTCCTTTTCCACTCTCTCTCCTGTTCCATATGGTCCAAATCTCAGGCTAATCTATCGGGCACTTTCTCCCAATCGCTCCTGCTTGGTTGGCTTTTGACTTATGAAGAAATAAAAGAGTGGGACTTTTAGTCGGAGACAAAATGAAAGGAATGCAGCGTAATCCCATCTCTACCTGTCATTGCAGTGGGGTGGCGCGATCGGAGAGCAGGATCAGCGCAAAGGCCCTCTTTGGTAAGTCAAGGCCACCTTTACTTACCATTTTATGCTTAGGTATGTCTGATCTATTAATACAATCTTGGACTTGAAATATTTCGGAGAGAACAGAAATGAATGAAATTGTAAAATGTCATCATTTGAATGGAAATATAGGTGAATACAGGATTATGGGTTGTCAAATAAGACCATTTGCGTTTAGGTTCATTATTAGTTGTAACTCAAATCCTTGAATTCAGATTTCCATTGCATTTTTCATGAACTTGCTAGAACAGGTTTTATTTCGCAAGCGATTTATTCATGGCAACTTTATAATGTTTGCCTTTACTTGTCTTTCAACCTGTAATCAAAGACTACTAAATCCAATAATTTTTCCAAATTCCAAACAGTTGTCTACACCCTTTCTATTCAAAGGCAAATTTGGCATCGATGTCAAACAAGTTTGGGACAATGTCTTTATCTAAAAAGTTAATCGGCATACACGTTGGTCATAAATTCTATATTTTTATCATTAATTCGAAGTAAATAACATATTATTGCTTGTGAAAAGAAGGTAAAATGAGAAGAGAGAAGATAACAAAAACATTGGGCTTCTCGGGAAAAATGTGAACACGTGACTTTATCTGCCAAACTACTGCTAGCTATGTTTTTAGTTCATTTCCAAGACAGTACACTTATCTGAAAAATTTCCCTGCTAGAAAATAATTAATGAAAAAAATCTCATTATCAAACACACAAGTCTTAGTGAGTCATTTGAACATAAGTGGATGGTCCAGGGTGTGCCCATTTATAAATTCTGCTTGGAACAGGGTGGGGATACCCAAGTTCTGCAGGTGAATAAAAGCTTCATTGAGAAGGAAGGAAAAGACCAGGCAGACTGCCTCCTTCTCATGTCTGGTGCAGCCTAGGAAGCCGCAGACTTGAGGAAATACCAACGAATGTGCTGCTCGTAATGAGGAAATCTTCTATTCTAAATTCAACAATTTTGCACAACTGTAACAAAACTGGCGTTGGATGTTTTTCCTCAACACTTCTGGCTTCACACCTTGCGATCTGACACTTTTGTCCAAAACTCCACAGCATGTGGCAGCTTGTGGTTTTTTTTTCTTGTGAAATGACTCAAGTACGTGAGGTGACTGCAGGCTGTGTTGTTCTACTTTGGGCTGGCCTCAGTCTGTGTGACAGATGGTCATCGCAGTGTTGTGGGCAGCATGAGAGCTGCTTGTGTGTCCTGGCTAATCAGGTGATGGGTTGCTGTTGCATATCATCACCAACAACAACAACAGTTGGGAACGGCATGTTGCCCCTGAATACATGCATGTTCCAATTTCTTTGCGTTGTATGCAAAACTTGACACGCTCATGCAAATGTGCCTTTATCAGCACCTTTTGGACAGAGCAGTGACACACCACACAAATACAAAATTACATGCACCACCTGGTCGAAATACAACATTATGTTACAGTAATTTTTTACTCTTCAGTACATTTCATCTCTCATAACATCTTTTATAATCGAAATAATCCTTGCACTGCTAAAAGTTGGACTATAAATTGTATGTAAGTATCACTGTATGAGTGACATGGCCAAACACGCCTAGTATGTAGAATCACTATTGAAGTGGGTCTCATACCCACTTCAAGCAAACATCACTCATTGTGAACCTATGACATGCATTTTCATCTCGTTAGACAAAAAAGGCCATTACCAAAGACACATTGACATCTTGTCATGAGTAAAAATAATGTTTGTGAACAAAATATATATATATATATATATCATTGTAAAAGTAACAAACAAACACTAAATTTTATGAGCTCAACCTAACACTAACAACCAAACTATAAGCTTTGACTTTTCGAGTTGACATAAAATCAAATCACAAGCTTATTTGACTTTAGTTAATGTCCACCAAGTGAAATTGATCCACACCCAATTCATGTTGACAGTCTGCCATCCAACCACCACTGTTTATCCCGGGCATCGATTCTCACTACTCAGTTCATCCGACTGCTAAATGGCTCTCATTGGGTACCGTGGTGGTCCGGTGAATTGTATGCCATAAACGGCATTAATAAGACATGTTGGCCGGCAGGCTCCACTTTCAAGCAGACACTTGATGCCTTTTTTTTTTGTACCACGCTGGAGCCAAGCAGGAAGCAATGAGCCGAGAGGGATTGGCAGAGAGGCAAATGCTGGCGTCATTCACACAAGCTATCCCTTTTCAAAGTAACACTTGACTTTAAAAAGCTTCCTGGCAAAGGAGGGACACATAACATATTCAGTCAACTCATAGACAAACTCAATCCATTTTGTGTTGCATTCAACACAGTGAAATGTGTCACACGTAGAGGGACAAGTGCTTTTAATTTGCGATTGGCATCTAAAGTGTTTGTTCTGCTGGGCGTGGTAAGATGACATATGGTATTGTTAGTGTGATAAAAACATGCCCCTATTTAATAACAGCATAATGGTTACCCGCGTGTAATTCATTACGTAAATACTGTGTGAGCAGGCGCGATGTTTGAAATTTATCGTAAAAAAAAACAGCAGGAATGTACAGTCCATTTGAGGCCTGTTTAATAGCTCTTTGGCTGCCACGGACAGCAATATGATGTTCAATTCATTTGAACTGGGAGTTAAAATAGATTTAGTCGAAGGGGAATTCTATCACTGTCAACACAATCAAATGTATGGGGCATAATTGTAAAAAATTAAAAAAAATCTCACATTTCAAGCTTATGATTGGACATCTATCATCATTAATGACAAATAATTAGAGTTTATAGTCTCATTTAGTGATAACGATGTGGAAGTTTGTATCTTATTGTGTTTATATTTAGCAAGCATCTGCGAACTTTGATCTTAAGGTTTGGTTGCTTTTATGGCGCATTAAACGTACGTAACCCCTGCCAACGTGATATAAAGTGACAGAAAGCACTTGAGTTTAAAAAGTAGGATTAATAATTAACTTTAGGTTGTGTTTTCACCTTTCCTTCAGATGTTAACCATGTATAAAATTATGATGAAGTAAAAAGTATTTGGCCCAACATTAAACTCTGAGTACATGAATCTATTTTGGCTTTTCTAGTTTGCTTTGACCTCAATCCTTACACACCACAGTATATATAAATATTAACAGGCTAGGTGCTCTTCCTTATTGCCCTGTTGGTGTGATCGATCGTTTCAAATTCTGTTCACTCCTGCTCCGATTAGTGTATCATGTGGGTCTCAGGCGAGTGTTTTACTACTATTACTGCGAGAGAGATGTTTTCAAAATGTGTTTCTTTTTCTTTCAGAGCAACGGAAAAAATATTCCAACTCCAACTACATCATGCATGAAACGTCACAATATCATGTTGAGGTAAGACAGCGTTTGGAAATGTTGGATTGAATTGTACTTGAACTATTTTCCCCAAATAACACGGTATCGCTTGATATTTGTTATCAATTAGTATATACTATCATCTTGCTTATACAATAGAAGTCAGTGTGCTGAAATGAACCCATGTCACTAACCTTAAAATTCAGTTTTTTTTTTCTGAGACAATTATAACATCAAGTACTACATAGGGGTAATAAATGACAAATGTCTGCCAAATTGCTATGTAAAGTGCTCCAGGCAAATGAAAAGAGTAGGGAATTCAACCTGAGTCTTGACAGTTTTATGACAAAGGGGAAAAGTCTTCGAATGTTATTACCGATGGGTATCAGTCACTTTCTAGCCTATCTATGGTTGCTGTAAAATAAAAGCAAACTCCAAGCAATAAGCTTCAAACCCAAATATTGAGTGGATTATTGTTATTTTTTCAGAGGTTGAAGTAGTCAATCGTCAATACGTTCATCGTATTTAGAATTGTTTCATCGTTTTGTCCATTAAGCCATTCATTTATTTAGCTCATGTGTGAAATCCGGAGATATTTTTCATTCTTTGGCTTGCCTTAAATGTATCGAATTGCTCTCCCAATTCCTCAGCATCTGTCAACCTTCATCATGGACAAAACCGAGTCAATCGCCACCGTGGACGATGCCATCAAGAAACTTGTCCTTCTGGATTCAAAAGACAAGATTTGGACTCAAGAAATGCTCCTGCAAGTCACTGATAAAGCACTCCGACTCCTGGACTGTGATACACAGGTATTCCCTCCCCACCGAATGACTGCAATAATACAAGTTGTTATAACAAGTCATTAATGGTTCATTTGAGATCCCTTTTATTTCTCCTTCTGATAAATGTAAATTATTTCTCTGCAGGAGGAGCTGGAAAACTTCCCCCTAACCACAATCCATCTGTCTCAAGCTGTGCTAAACCAAACACGCTACCCGTCGGTCCTTCTGCTGGTGTGTCAGGACAAGGATCAGCCCCGGCCGGACATCCACTTTTTCCACTGTGACGAAGTGGAGGTGGGTCACGGATTGCAGTAAATTGACGTGCTTGTATCTACAATACTCAAATATTTGCTTCATATCTCCACATTCAGGCGGAATTAGTTCATGCCGACATAGACAGTGCACTTGGAGATAACAAATATGGAAAGAAATCAAGGCCTCAGACACTCAAGTAAGAGACGTACATACACCCATAATGTTCAGCCAAGGCACTGATTTCCTCTTGCTTTCTTAGAATCAACCAAGAGAAAATGAAGCGCCAAAGAGAGACAATCCTACCCCATTCCTCGACCAAGCCTGCACCTTTTGCAAAGGGACGTGTTGCTGCCCCCATCCCACAAGGTGAAAATAACGTAACACGAGGATATCAAGCCTCATCTTTTTATATTTATAGCTCAATGGTTCTTAACCTTGCTGGAGCTACTGAACTTCACCAGTTTCATATGCGCATTCATGAAACCCCACCAGTTTCATATCGGCATTTTTTTTGGCTGAAACAAGCAGCACCTGACTACAATCCACTGATTCCATTCATATTTTACCTATTAAGGTCCCATAATACTGTCCTGTGGGTGGAAATTGGCCCTTGGGGCGCAAGTTTTTAGAATAATTAGTATATCATCCTAGCCATGCTTTGTCACTAATTAAAGGGATCTTAGTTTTTCTCATCTGTTTTTATTTGCTTGTTTTTTTTGTACAGAAAGGCGAGTCTCTGGACCCAGTGACCCAGAGTCGCATGAAAGGTTGGCCCAGCGCATTGAGAAGGACGTGGTAAGTGTTTTCCTTCCCCTTCAAGGTGGACATTTCATTCTGAGCCCTTTCAAAATGAAATAGTGTATGATACAGTAGCTGTATCCAAAATGTTCCTCTTGCAGCAAATCCTCAACTGTGCCCTGGACGATATTGAGATTTTTGTGGCGAGGGTTCAAAAGGCAGCTGAGGCCTTTTCCCAACTCTGCCAACGCAACAAGAGTAAGAAGAATAAGAAGAAAGGACCAGCAGGTCTGTCGCCCTTTCTTCTTCTGTGGCAGCCATCATCAAGTGACAATATGTTGAATATTGCTCACGCTGCCCTGTTTGTATCTCTTTGTGTCCTCCAGCCATGTACGTGGTGGTAAACACCAATAGTACGCCAGTATCGTCTTTCACAAGAAGTCAATACTCAGATTTTACTACAGTGGTATTATTATTATTATTAACATAATGACTTTATTTTACATTCCACTGATGGAGACAGATGCCCAATTCATTTTACCTCTCAGGCTAATTGAATTGGACATCTTGATATCACTGTCAAAGATGGAACAAAGTAATAATAATGCCATAATGTGTTGGGTGATTCTGTCATATTTTTTTCCAATCTTTAATTGTCTCATTTCCGCATGCCTGATCAGTAAAGATTTGGATTTCTAATTTTTCACTATAGCGTGAAAAGATGTGTGCTGTTACTTACTACACATGCAGATCTTCTGACAGTCATTTTTTCTCATTTCCAAAAATCTGTTTCCTCAACTCTGAAACACCGTGAATGTAGATTTTATGATTACTCTGGGTATCAAATACTGCTAACAGCATGATGTCACTCTCTAGAAGTACTAGATCATTACTACAAGTCACAAATATGATGGGTTTCATGTTGAGAAACCCATTACGAAACATCATGCGGGTTTATGCGACCAAGAACAAGAATATTCAATTTGGTGAAATCTATTCATTTATACTACAAGTCATATGGTTTAGGAGAGATGGTAACTCAGTGTTAAGTACATGCTGTGTCCTTCAAGTAGCTCGACCTCTGTCCAAAGCATGAGAAGTTGCTGGTATGAATGTAAATGAATGTGTCTTTTGTGCTCTTTCGCAGAGGGCATGCTAACCCTGCGAGCAAAGCCCCCCTCTGAAGAAGAGTTCATCGATAGCCTCCAGAAACTGAAGCTGGCTTTCAACCTCTTGGTGAGTGTATCTCAAATCATTTAGCCTACCTTCTCTCCTTTGTGCCGCCTCATTGGCTCTGTCACTGCACTCCCTGCAGGCCAAACTGAAGAAGCACATCCAGAATCCAAGCGCCTCCGAGTTGGTGCATTTCCTCTTCGGGCCTTTGGAGCTGGTAGGAAATGCAAATTGAGTTTATTCATCTGAACCTGTTTTATCTCAGCCTGTCTGGCTATATTTGGAAACTATGAATCATACCGTCGTCAAACGTGGTGGGAGAAAAAAGTTTTTATATACAATAAAAACCTCAAGAACAAAAGATACATATGATATGAAGATTGGGTACTAGGCTTTTTCCTCCCACATCCCCAAAAAAATGGCATTTCTGATCGTTGCTGTTTGTGTGTGTGTAGGTGCTGCAGAGTTTGCCCAGTCCCGAGTTGGTACGCTCTATCATCTCTCCCCACCTTTCCAAAGATGCTGTGGTCTTCCTGCGGGGTCACCTCACCCCCAAAGAAACCGCCATCTTTGAACACCTAGGAGAGGGATGGACTAAACCCAGGTTTATCAACTCTCTCTGACAATCCAACTCTCTTCTGAAAATCCAAATCGATTATATTCATTCCATTCTCTTTTGTTCTTAAGAGCTGAATGGCCAAGGGATCAGTGTGCTCCTCCTTACTACCCCAAGTTCCGCAACAGTTGGGAGCCTCCAGCAGAGCTCTTTCGAACAGCTCCATGGGAAACAGAAGGTCCCGATGGCGCTCCTGGCTCCCCCACTTCTCTGGGATCTCCTCTTAGTCCAGATTATAGGAAACACTCAGTTGACGATGTAAGAGTTTAGAAAAACGGAATGTACGTTAGCTCTGAAGCCCAAAATCGGCCCAAAGTATTGGTATGCTTTTTTTTTTTCAGTTCTATGGAACTCATTCTTCAAATTCGTCCAATGGGTAAGAAATTATGTTATATTGTGTTGATGTACCAGGATGGAGTCTCTGAGTTCATCCAAGGTAGAAAAGGTTTGACCTGCTGTCTGTTTCAACAGGTCTTACAACGGGATGTCATTCCCTCGCAAATTTGCCAAAATGCGCTACCACTTTGTAGCGCGGAATGCCAATGAGTTGTCAGTTCTGGTGGATGAAATTCTTGAGGTAAACACATTTTTATAAAGATAAAATTCAACAGAGGGAAAAACTATGACATTCTTTCATCATTACATTTCCATTTTATGACTTATATTTGCAATTCTTATAATTGATGTTCTGCTCGATGCAAATAACGCAAAAATGATCAATTATTTACAATAGACATGGCTACTGAATGCCAGCTGGCTCTGGAGATTTGTACCATCCTTTATTATGGACAGATGTCCAGATGTTGTTCATAATATACCGATCAGCAGTGGCACTTTGATTAATATTTCAAATGAAAAGTCTGTACAAATTAAGTGATCTCAGGCTCGTGTCTCAGGTGATCGAGGACGACAAGGCGTGGTGGAAACTAAGAAATCATAGCGGCCAAACAGGCTACGTCCCAAGTAACATGTTGGACGTGGTCAAGATTTCACAGCCTGATGGTATTTATGGCCAGGTAAACCATATTTTCAATAATTATTTCATCCACATAATTAGGCATACTTGCACAACATAAACACCAATGCCATTGAAGTCGGCATACATTTTAAAAGCTAAATTGAAAGCTTGAATACAGCCATCCGATGGTGCAGTGGTTCTTCCACCTGATATTGGTGCAGGCAACATGCATTTGAAGTAATCATCCATACATTTTATGTTTGAGCAAGCAATGCGATGTACACTAAGGTAATTGTGTGCGCACACAGCAAGGCTATGGTGCAATATCTCCTCGTTCCCTCAGCCCAGGAGATAACTACGGCAAAGGTCGACAGAAAGACAAAAGTAAGCACATTTTGAAAGAAGTTCAAGAAGAGAATTAGATCACGTCTTTATGAATTTGTGTTCCCATTTCAGTGATGGATGAGGTTAACAGCGAGCTACTGATGAAGATCACAGCAAATAAAAGCCAGGCACCCGCCAGAAAGTTTCGCGTTGAGCGACCAGCTGCAACTAAAGTAACACTGACTGAACAATCCACCCCAGGGCAGGTCAAATCTTGGCTTGCTGACAAAGGCTTCTCCGATGCGTGAGTAGCTTAACACACCTATGAAACTACAAATGTAGCCCGATGCAAATTACATTTGTTTTACTTTCCCATCCACAAACAGGACCGTCGAATGTTTGGGCATCCTGACCGGTGCGCAATTGTTTTCTCTGAATAAACAAGAGCTGAAGGCTGTCTGTCCAAACGAAGGCGCCCGCGTTTCATCCCTGATCACCGTGCAGAAAACACAAATAGAGGTTAGGCTACCATTCAATGAAAAACTAGTGTCATACAGCAGGTAGTCTAAGTTCTGTTTCCAACCGCCATATGTAAAACCACAAAAAACAGATAATGACTTATGCTGGCTTGTCGAGTATTGCATCAAAATACATTATCAGGTGGTACACTTTCTGACTTAACTAGTACTAACTAAAAAAAACACAAAGATTTTAGTGGATTATTATTTTTTCCCTTGTAAATGTGCTACTAAGCTACTTGATCTGACTTGTAGAGGTGAGACATAAAAAAAGCAAAAATTAGGACAATGGCTAAATCCTTTTTTCAGTATATTATTCAATACAATGGTCTCACAGCGACCCTTGAGGACCAGATTGGCGACCCCTGATTTAATGCTTACAACATAAATGCTGTTGTGTTTTACCAATCTAGATACAGCACAAAAAATGCCACTAACCGTATCGGCCAGTACTCACAAATAACATGCCATATGTGCTCTTCACAATTTTGTCTGTAAGAGCCTTAAAACAAGGGTGTCCAAAATGGACCTCAAGGGCTGCAGTGAATGCAGATTTTCATTCCTACCAAAGAAGAGGATACATTTTCATCAATCTAGTGTCTTAAAAATGTAATAGGTTGACCGGTTTCTTAAAAAAAAGGCATTCTGTAAGGAAGTTGAATAATCTAAATGTGTTTTTTTTTTTGTCCTGGCAGAAAGCGCATGGTGACAATGAGCTTCAGGAAGTCATGAGGCGTAGGCAGGAGCGAATCGACTCAGGCAGCACGGACTGAAGTCCTTCCCACTCCTCCAAATCAGTGGTGTTTATTCAGTACACTTTGTAATGAATTGTATATTTATTTTCACGCACTGTGTCTCTATGCAAACTAATTTGTGTCTGTAATGGCTCTTCAGTGTGGGTCAACAATTGTGTTAAGAAAAGGGATGTACAGTTTAGTGTGTTGTGTGTGCGCATGCGTCATTCTTGTAACAGCAATATTTTCTTGTAGAGGCAGTGTGGCACATGCTAATGCTTAATGGCAACATCAATATTGCTATTAATATCATTTAGTCAATGACTCGGTGAATAATATTTAGAATCATTTGTGCCAGGATGTTATGACACCCTTCTATTTATAGCCAATGATTTTAATATTGTCAGTTTACAGTGGGCAGCAGGTGATACAAATAACATCATCTTAAATGGGAACAAAATTGTGTATTTTACATTTTATCACCCGTAATTCTGCATGGAACCTGTTAATCGTTGTTAAATGTTATGTGTTGACAGAATGATCATTTGTTTCTTTTTTCAATTGTTCTGCTTCAGTAACTAAATTGAGATTGACTTATAAGGAAATTGCCTTTAAAAGTGAAATGAGTGCAAAATGTGTTCGAATAGCCTTGTGGTAATTGCTGACAAATTGCTTTTTATGAAAAAACGCAGTAGTAACAAAGGAGACGTGAGATCCATTGAAACTGATAAAATTTGATGTTTCGCCGTCAACTGAAGCAAACGAGTCTTTTTTTTTTTACATTGGTTCTCTGTGACATAGTATTGTGATTAAAAATATATATAAATAAACAAATGAATTACTAAACAGAGCAACCAACAATGCACTTACATCTGAAACGCAAAAAAAATTGAATAGAAATGTGTCATTTTGTTACAAACTGTGATTCATATTCAGTTAAGTTAAGCTAAATATTATGTATGAGATCACCTTATAAGTCGTTTAGTACATTTGTGAGTAGAGTGGTTGGGGTAGGAACAATTATCTCATTATATGGCGATGCAACAACTATTGATACAGGGGTCAGGAAATACAAAATGGTATTATTCTATGATACAACTGTTAAAGAGAAAAACAAGTTATTTCTCATTTTTCGACTGCCATTGAAGCTGCTGGGAAAGCAGTAAATGAATATTTGCCCCTCTCACATTAAATAATTTGGACATCAAGTATCGTCAATGGCAGCCAATTAGTTAAAATACACACCATTCAGTGACTTCCTTTTTAAAATTATATGTATAACTCATCATCATATTCTCCCACTTAATCATCATTATAATCATGTAAAAAGTGTTTTTTTTTTCAGCTCTCTGACCACAAATATAAGCGGCGGAAATATATTTGTTCATTTGCATTCTCCTCAAGAGTCACTTTGATTGACCTCTTCACCCGTCTTGTCTGTCTGCTACTTAAAATTGGCTGTGTCATATCAGTGCAGTTTCAATGTGAGGCAGGAAATGTGCAAATCAGCACATCAGACAGGATTATCCTCAAACATCAGAGCCTGGCATCCTCGCTTCAAAGACTGTGATGCTAAGCATCTGACCTTAGCAACTTTTTAAATACTTTTCTTAGCAGTTTTAAACAGGGGTCTGGTCTGGATGGGTGGTGTCATTTTTAACAATACTCTGCAATACTGCAAAAGTTAAGGTCAGTGCTCTAATTGTCTTATGGAAGCAAATCTGTCTGGCAAATGTCATTTTGACATAGTAAATTGAACTATCTAAAGGCTTTAAACAATAGCTTTATAACATGTAAGGGGTCAAAAGTCAGTGTACCCAATTTTGAATGCAGTGGAAGAAAAAAAACTAGAATTCAGTACTGCCTTTGCATACGTATACATTAACCACTGCCATCCCTCCCAGTCAAATTAGATGCAACTTTCGCTCTCAATTGAGTTAACTTGGCTGAAACGGAATGGTATTTCTAACTTTGCTTTAACAAGAAATTGGATGTTGGCCTAAGACGGTAAGATGGTCTGTATTCGTGTGCCTGTTTTGTGTTTTAGCCGACTGTTACACAGTGGTTGTCATCACAGCTTTTTAAATGGTCAATAAAAAGCAGTGTGACAAACCAGTAGCCATCTTTTACTTCTTTAAATGTACTATTATCCATAGTATCCATCCAAATATATATTTTATTTTATTTTATTTTATTTGTAACTCTGGTGCATCTATCAGTGGCAATGGTGGCCAACCAAATAAATGACTGTAACGTAAAGCATAATCTATTATTTTTTACTTTCATACAGCCACAATTTTGTGCTAGCGACAAGCAGAAGATTTCCTCGTGGATAGTGATTTCAACGTTTTGCAGATTTAAGCATCATAATCATAATGTGTTTTAGCCTGTTAGGATTGAAGGGACAAGACTTCAAGTTAATGCTGACACTTAACATTGAGCATATTGTGTTTATTGCTCTTTTCCCCTTTTTTTCCTTTTGAACTACAATAAGTTTTGGAAATGAGACAACTTTGTACACCAACACCCACACTTGACAGTGTGACTTGATGCCTGCCGTTCCGGTTACACGATGGGGGAGAGAGAAGGGAGGGGGAGGCAGCAGTTGAATGTCAAACTCCTCACAGATGGCAACCCACGGATAACATCAGAACTTGGCTAACGAATTGCTTTGCTGTCTATCTTAAATGAGCAATTAATTGCTCCCTTATGGATCAGACCTTTGGATGGACCTTGGGCTCTTTCTAAGGGTGAAAAACTGCAAATTAAGTGTTTTCCTTCCCTGCCAGTCCCACTGCACTGGAAGATGGACAGTAGGAATAAATTTAATGGGTTAAAGTGGAAATTTTGAACTCATCTGATCACGCAAACAATTGGTGCAGAATTAGCGACGAACAAAGAGAAGGGTAAGACTGGCATAGCCAACCGGGAATTGAGTTTTGTATTTTAATTGTAAACTACCTGTACTACAATTCATTACTTGTACGAGTGCGGCAGGGCAAGAGTTAATGGGCCTGAGGCGTGATACTTTTTTACATGCTGACAACAAAAGCAGCTCCAAAGTTTGCGTGTCATCACATCACATGACTCTGCTCTGACTCAAGCACAGTGTCAGGGGGCCACAGAATGGGCAACTCTTCCGGGAAGGGCGCGGGAGAAGCAGAGGAGGAGGAGGAGGAAGAGGAGGTGGAGAATGATGGCGAAGAGGTGCAAATAGTGCAGAGAAAGAAGATCAAAGAAGAACCTGAAGAAGAGCTTCCGTTGGGAGTGGACGAATTATTGGAAAGCGGAGATCCCGTGTTGGACATAAGCTACCGGAAATTTAAACGTTTACCTGCTCGTGTTTGTGGACTGACGCATTTGGAAAAGCTCTACGCTTGTGGGAACCGCCTGCGAGCCGTACCCGAGGGCCTCACCCAGCTGCGAGGTCTTCGCATTCTGGCACTGGACTTTAACAAAATGGAGGACGTTCCTCTTGCTATCTGCCAGCTGGCTCACCTCAGCCGTCTCTACCTGGGCAGCAACAGGCTGATGACGCTTCCGCCCGAGTTGCAAAACCTGCGGTGTCTCCGCTGCTTGTGGCTGGAGAGCAACTACTTCCAGTGGTTTCCCAAGGAGCTGTACGGACTACCTAACCTCAAATCTTTGCAGATAGGTGACAACCGACTTAAGACACTGCCTCCTGACCTTGGCCGCATGGAGAATCTGAGAGGACTGTGGCTCTACGGGAATCGCTTCCAATCTTTTCCTAAAATACTCCTGAGCATGGAAGGCTTGGAAATCCTGGACCTGGACCGGAACAAGATATCCGACTTCCCCAACCTGAAACGCCTAAGATCTCTTCGTCTCTTCTCCTACGACCACAATCCAGTCAAGGAGCCTCCTACGGTGGGAGATGAGGTGATGGTGGTAGGGGAAGGGGCCGCAGAGTTCTTGGAGGAACGTGAGGCGAGGAAGGACAGGGAGCGCAAGGAGGCAGAAGAGGCGGCTCTGGTGGGTGAGGAGCCCATCATCCACGGCATTTTGAAGAACAGCGGCTCCAGACGAGCTGCTAATGAGGATGACTTCAAGGAAGGAGAAGGCGAGGAGGCTGGAACTCCTGTATTTGAGTACGACGGGGGCGACTTGGAGTATGACGACGAGGCATTTGAGTATGAGACCGAGGGGCTGATCTGTGAGGGAGAGGCTTTGGAGTATGAGGGTGAGGAGTTGCAGTATGACAGGGCTTACATGGACTATGAATATGAGGAGGGAATGGAAGAGAAGGTGGAGGCATAAGAAAAGAGATTTCTATTTAAACTGAGAGGATCTGTGGACAGAAGTTTTTAACTTTAAAAATGAAAGTTTCAGTCGATTCTGCATCAGAGCAGTTATCTACTGTTTGATTAACTCCTTTGCTGCCATGGACAGCGATAAACCGCAACTCTACATTAACTGGGAGAGCCTCGATGGGGTGGTCTGTTGGGACTGACAGAGCAGTTGAAATAACAGTTATTGTTCAAACGTCATATTTGGCAATAGCAGTATCCAACAATGGAAACTAAGGATACAAATCACAAATTTCATGATCATCCGACATTTGACGATTATACAATGTCTGGCATGATTCAAGTTCTTCGATCCATTTGAAACAATATTACTCAATCACCTATGTTTTAACCATAGCAATAAAAATAATAATAATCACAAAGCCATCCCGATGTTATTGACTATTTTGTTGTTGAAAAATATAGACATTTCAAAACAAAACGTTATTTTCATCAGATCAGATTGTTGGTGCAAATAGTTGTCTATTATTATTCGTGTCCTATGACTGATTGACGACCAGTCTCGGGTTTCGTCTGCCTTTTGGTCGACATGAGCTGGGATAGGCTGACAAGAATAAGCATTGTTGAAAACGTGACAAAATATTGCCGTCATTTCCAGCATGTGCTGCTTTATAAACAAAGCCCCATTATCGTGCTTCACATCTGTTTTATGTATCTAGCAGTACACCTCAAGGTAAAAAAAATTCCATACAGGTCTTAGAGCAGTAAAATATTTATAACGCTTTATACACACACACCCTTTCCCGGTGTCAGGGTTGTGTAAGCAGTCTTGGTAGCCCTGACAAAAAAAAAGTTAGCATTTGGTGTCACCATAAAAGGCAAGTCCACACAGAGAAAGGCTTCAAACAGGAAGCAACAAGTAGATGATTGGAAATTTTCACCACTAGGCCCCTTGTAGGTCACTCACTGCCTGTAGTTTGTCACTCAATGTGTACACTTCTTTTTTCCCACACCTCTGCGCCTATGTCTAAGAAGGTGAAGATCCACACTGTCGTTATTCATGGAGAGCTTTAAGCGTAATGCAATCCCTGCATCTTTTTCTATTCTCATTGAAAGAGTAAAATATTTATTCCAGCGCTGAAATATTCATGCTGTTGCATACTCTCATGTGTCTGACTTGTCTTTGCTTCTGGTGTTGCCCATAACACTCAATCTGATGATCGCTTTACTTGAATATTTATCATCCGAGCAACACAAGGCAATTGAATTTTGTTTTTTAATGATATGACGCTCTATCTTTTTGCTTGAAGCGGCTGACTCACTGGACGGGAGAAAGTTCAGCACTACAGTTATTCTTATATTAAAGTATTTTATAGCAGTATATCGAAGTGAGAATTGTTTCAAAGTTTGCTGCAACTCAACCAGAAGATGACAGTTATGCAATATCATCTTTTTAAAGGTGAATTGCTAAATTTGAAAGGACTTTACTATCCTCTCACACAATACGTTCGTAGATATAAAAGTGATACAATTAGGGGGGTTCATTTTTGTTAAAGTTCCTTATTTTTATGGGTATTATTAAAAAAAAAAAGTAAATAAATGTTATAATTTTCAAAGCAAATTCCATTTTAACGATAAGTGACAACCAAATCCGGCCGCCAATGGGGATGGTTGTCACAAAGTGTCATGTCAAGGGTTTACTCGGTACTCCTTTTCAAAAGTAAAGATATCAGACAAGTCCATCACTCATGGTTAAAATAATTGATTTGTTTAAAAGTCTTGCAAATTTGAGTTTAAAACATTCCTTACACCGAATAATGTTCCTCACCAACTCAGTGACCTAAATTTATTGGATGAAGCTGTCATCATCGCTTTATATTGCAACATTTGATTAAACTACACCGTAAGCATTCGGCTGCCTGTTTTTTTTTATGCTCAGCACACTCATAAAGCAAAAAAGAAATACCACATATTGGTAAAAGCTCAAGGGTATGCAAACAGGCATTCTAATAATTGACACATCATTCATATAAACAAACCTCACAAGACAACACATTTTTTACAATAAAATAAGAATGTGCTATGTTTGTTTTCATGCTAAAAGCTTTGTATTTTGCATACTATAATTCCACTCATCACATAAACGCTGTGCAATCTCCCTGCAAACTCGATTGTTTCTTGTTTGGACAGAACAAGTGCCTATTTGTATTTCACAAGCACGGTGTGCACCAGGAGCACTTTTGGAGCCTCAGTATTGCACAGTGTGACGACAACACAAACTGCTTCAGCGGGTCCACACTGGGTGGCGCGACAGTCTGACATGCTGCAGACCGTGTCTGTGGGAATCTGTGTCACAGTCCCTTGTGAGATTTTTGCTTTTTGTGTGTGTGTGTGTGTGTGTGTGTGTGTGTGTGTGTGTGTGTGTGCGCGTGCATATACTCTGCCCTCTTCATATGTAGGTCAGTGAACATGGGCAAGTTGCTTCATTTTCCACTGGCTGCACGGTTCCCAATATACAACTGTGTAACTTTAACATGTTGCCATCCCTAAATGATCTACTGACAAAGGTTTTGACTACAATAAGTATATAGGTACTGCATTTTACATACCAACACTTATTTTCCTAGTATCAATTGGCCTAGGATTCCCCTGGTTCTAATAAAATAAATGATCCAAGCAAAATGCAAATTATACAAGTGTGACTCACACTACATGTTTTTATTAATTTGCCTTGTGTGACATATAATCAGATGAAAATGACCATCTGAAAAACACAGTATACTTAGTTGTTAGTTTACTAATGGCAGGATATGTGAATCTTCCAATTCAATATTAGAGTGAGTCAGGCGAGAGATCTTTTCTCCATGCTTGAACAGTTTCTATTTTTCCCCCAGTTTGTTTTGTTTTGCACTTTTATCCCTGTCTGTTCACTCTTTACCTTTGTATACACCCTAAATGTTATAACTTACTAGCACAGCCCAGCCAAAGGCCTCTTAGTGCACAGCTAACCTAAAACTACATTTTACAAGAACACATTGAAGCAATTCCAAAATGACAACATCCCAAACACATTTATGAGTGTTTTCCAGCTCACTAAATATTGTCTAAATACACCAGATTCCAGTCAGACTACATATAATTAGTGTTAAATATTGATTTGCATTTTTCCACTGCATAAAATTGCACTAGTGATCCTTTACCATAAATGTTATCTGTCGAACTATAACAACAGAGCACCTAGTCCCACTTTCATGTAATATCAATTTCCCTTTCTCACCTTGCTACTCCTCCACATCCAAAGTCTTATTCTCTGATCTTCACAAGAGGGTCGTGAAGGTTATTGGTGGCCAGTCTGAGCATCTCAGTCATCACGACTGTCCTCGCCTGCTCAGCCATGTGAGACCATATAGTAATGGAAACGTCACTGGATAAACTGATGGATGACAAATTCCTCAAGGCGCACTGGCCGGTACTGTGAGCACAAATAAAAGAGGCAAAAATGGTCTTGACGGCTTTTTGGTTAGATTTAATGGAACGCTTCTCAACTGCGAGCTGTCAAAAATGGCTTTTGTGATGCGAATCTTTTGGAATTGATTCCTTTTAATCCTTTCATTCCCCAAAGTAAGAAGTTACAATGTATGTCTCACAGAAGTTTTCCATCATAATACAACTAGTATGCATAATTATGAATGTTACTGGAATGATTTAGCAGGGTTGTGAATGTGTGGTAGCACACAAACTTTAATGACTGTGACAGGATTATAAAAAAATAACAAAGATTTAGAAGTCAAATAAGGCAATCAAACCTGATGGGGAGGATGTGGGCAAACTAGGATCACAAGACTTGGGTAAACCAAACGCAGGCAATCCGACAAGGACTGACAAGCACACAGAATTTAACTAGACAGACATGGTTTGATGAGACAATCAGAAGCATGTGGGTCACAGAAGAGGCTGCAAGCAGGTGAAGTCAATGGGCAATCACAAGGAGAGGTCACTCAGGGGGGAAAAAACATACTAAAACCAATCTCTAACAGTTACTGATGAATTATTCATGATATTTGGAATTTCATTAGGCAAAGCATCATTTTTCAAACTCACTATTATGTAATCTAGGTGCTTCATCCGGTAAAGCGAGGGAACATTTACCCCACATTAGAAGAGTGATTAGTATTTCTTCTTGTCCCTAATCTGTCCAATCAATATTTAATTAATTGAATTTTCTACATTAAGTCTACTAAAAAGAACTTAAGTAGTGTTACTTAAGTAGTAGGTCATTTTCTTTTATTCATGAAATCTTCATCTAAAATTATCTTTATGTTCGTTATATACATTTGTGTTTTGTTAAAAGATGACTGCCACTTGATGGCAGTGTGACGCTACACTGGCCAGGACTATAAAAATAAGGCTAGAAGTATGTATAAATGATGGATGGTTTGAAATGTGCATTGACAATTTAGAAAAAAAGGGAGAAAACATCTCAATCAGAAGAATAATTTGAAGAAATTGTCCACAGATGCCATCGATACATACAACAATTACACATATATCACATTATAATCTAAGGCAACCTCATTGAATACATTCATTAAAAAAGAGAGAAGCCCAAGCCTGAGCTGGATGTCTGTGTGACTCTTCCAACAATTGAATTCCCTTGTGCGTTTTCCCCTTTCAAATGAACTCAGCAAAGCAAAAACAGTCATCAAACTATTAAACTGTTCCATCTTTTTATTCCTCACACTGGGTTTTTGTGCTCGACATCCATCACCGACATCTAAAACACACCATGCTAATTGCAGTGTGCCTTCAAAAATCAGACATCATTTTCACTTTTATCTGACACCTTTCCAGCCTGTGGATAAAAGCATCAGTTAATATGACATTTTAAATCACACTGTTTGCCCATCAATATTTTAATCGTCATCCCTCTCTTCCATATCTTTTTTTGTTTCATGCTTCCACCTCACCTTGTCAAACCACTTTTTAGTCCCATTCCACCTTCCCATCTGTCCAAAGCTGCCAGTCAGCATGGCCTATCTTTACCAAGCTGTTGTCTTCACTGCATCTTTTTTTATTGTTATTATTATTGTTATTTTTATTATTATTATTTCTTTTGCTTGTCATGCTGTCATGCCAAGTCTGAAGCGCTTCATTATCTTTTCCCACAAAAATAACTTGACGGAAACGCCTCCGTCATTGAAAGTGACAGTCTCATTTCCTGCTTCTTTTCAGTTAAACACAATGTGCATATCGCTAGGCATATTTCTAATTATACATTTGCAGAGGCTCCATATGACTGGAGTGAGCCAGGCGGTGATTTTGGTTCCAGTTAGAGTCACATCAGTGCTGCGGCACCTGCTGCTGTTGTCGCTCAATGAGCGCGTGATTGTTCATCTATGAAAATATAGCAATCTGTATTTGTCATGTCTCTGGATGATTAACGCAAACAGGGCTGCACGCTTTTGATTATCTCTGACGATGCAGCCTTCTTGTTAAAGCCTGAATCCAAAAGTAGTAGTTTAAAAATGTTTTATACTACCACAATAATGTTAGTCAGATGCTGTCAATCTAACACAAATGCAAAGTAGGGATGGCTCTATCTGATCGCATTCAGTGGATTGGATCAGGTGTAAAAGATCCGGTTTAAAAAATGTGTGCAGTCGAGTTAAAATGAACTGCTGTCAATGGCAGTGAATAATGGTTGTCATACCATCAACAGTTCAGTTACTGTATCGTTCCAAACGAATATGATTTTAAACAGTTCCCAGTTGTATATATAGTTAAAAAATGTTTTTCATTAAAAATTGAATTGGAGCAAAGCAGTAAAACAACCGTGTGCATAGAGGGAAACAACCAATTCTTTCCAATTTGGAGAAAAGCAGTGCTCTGTCATCAATGTGTTTTAGAAAGTTAATGTTATTGTTTACTTCAGGACTCTGTTTAATTTGTGATGTGTACCGTTTTAATGTGTTTTAGAATGCAATTACTTTGTTTTTGCAAACTGGACAGCTATTCTTCCGTAGTATCATCTTACACCGGGTTTAATTCAATTAGAATTATATCATGTTCCTTCTGTATTATTATTTTAAAAGAAGTACATATACTGGGTACATGTTCACCATCTTTAAAGAAAATTACAAATAAATAATAAGCGACAACAAATTTCTGCATGTGACATGAAACCCAACAATGGTGGTCATATCATGTCAGGATGTCTTTGATAATAAATCACTTATTTAAAAAAAGAAAATATGTCAAAACCAACGCGAGATGTTTAGTTTTCCAGTAATCAATGAGGGAAAAAATAATCATACACAATAAAAAGAATATTATATGACTTGGTGATGGGAAGGTAGTCATGAATAAGTAAAAAAATGTTGTCAATTTTGATGCTCTGCCACATGAATTATTCCTAAATGATTTTTGATGAGGACAACAGTTACTCCTGGTGATATTTTGACTTTGTAAAGGCATCATTTGCATACAAATCCGCTTTCTGATGTTGTGAGGCACGAATATGCAGGTGCAACAGTTTACCCTTGAGATGGCATCAAAGATGGGAAAAGATGGGTGCGGCAGCTCTAAAAATAGACGGAGGTGATGCAAGCAAAGCTCTCCTGTTGAGTAGCTGAGCTGGCTCGCCGGCAGCCGTCTGTTATAGTTCAGGGAACGACCCGAGCTCGGCCCCCGGCCGATAAGCCCGCCTCGCGTCTCGGCCCCACTCTGATCTGCCTTTCCCAGGGAAGGGGATCACGGCGGTGTCGGCGCAAGCTGCAATTTGCAGCCCATAGACTTGATTATACTCAGAGAAACATAAAAAAAGACAGCTGAGAAGACCCTTCTTTCTAAGTCAGCTCTCTGAGGCACCTTCTCAATGCTTCACTGCACCAGTTTTCATTCTTATCTCCACCCTGCTTCGTTTGGACTTCTCCACTTAATTGCCCAATCTGGCACTGGCAGCTTGGAGTAAAATACACTGTCACATTTCTCCTACTCTGTACACATTAACTCATTCAATGCCACTTGAGAAATGTGTGAAGCCCCATTCCCAATTAAAACTACCTAGCGTGTCTGTGAGCATTTATGAAAATGTTGGTTAGAATTATTTCTCGCTTTTTAGAAAGTCATCAAAAGGGAGCCTGGGAACTGTTTTTTTTTACAATTATTACAAGTTCATGACTGACTTTTAGAATGGTTGAGAATAATAGATTTGCTTTAGAGAACAGATCTGGAAAAAAATGCCAATCAGAGCAGTATGTAACACTGCCATGTATTCCAAAATGATCAAAAAAAAATATTAATGATGGCAACAACTTGTTCGCGCATTGCTATACGAACTAATCGATTAATTCTAATTGCTAGTGTAGTTTTTGACTTGCCACCTGCAGCCTGTTCATTATGAGTGAGTGTCCTTTATTAAAAGGAATCATTTAAAAACCACTGCTCACCTCAAACACTACAAATAATGAGCTCCTGTTCACATTACCATTTCAGAACAGTCATTTTGACAGATTAAAACCTTTAGTAATACTGTACACCCTCAACCACGAGATGCCACGCAAGTCATAAACATGAAATATTTCACCCCCCGGAAGAAAATTACCGGTAGTGCAATTAACGTAGCTGTAATTATCGTTCCCATCCCCTTGTTGTTCTAGTTGACAAGTCGCGAGGGCACGATCCGGGACACTAAACTCTGATTTAGTTTGCATTGGAACCGCGGGTGTGTAGCTGATGGCAGATCAGCATAACAGATGGCAGCATGAGAGCTGTGAATAGCTTGACATCATCTTAGCAGGACAGCATGTAACTCATCAGCAAATTTGTCAAAATCAGACCAACCAACATCACCTTTGACTACTTTGTTGTTTCTTCTGTCCCAGTCAGGGGTATTCACAGGGAGCTTTTTTTTTTTTTTAGTATTTTTCATTACATTAACTCGTATATTGAATGAATCATTCATCATAAACAGTTGGAACGAGACATTTAGACACTATGTATAATTTTGTTGTATTTTTCTATCACAAAGAGCATTTGAATTCCAACATGGTAGTCATTGACCCAAAAAAATTAAAAACAACAGGCCGGACTTATAATAGGTTGAAATTTCTCATTATCGTTTGGTTTTATTTACCAATCAAATTTTGCAAATGTTCAATTGCCCCCTTAGTTACTGTTGCTAGTCTGTCAAGCATTATGACTCTCATGGCATGAGAAATGGGGGGGGGGGGGGGGGGCTTATTTTGGATCAATACCAGTGCAATATCTTCCAGATGGTTTACAACAATAAGTGGTGGAGTGTTGCGTTCAAAATCGAAACTCTACTTGTACAATAACCCTATTCTATTTGTTTTCTACAAGAATCATTGAGAAAGCCAATGAATTATTTAGTAAAAATGATTCTTTAATATGGAACAAAATCAGAGCTCAGCTCTATGGCTCCGACCATCACACTCTGTAACATTGATGGGAGGAGAACAACGACCGCCAATAAGATCACAGTCCGCTCGGCCAAAAAACAGGAGAGGCTGAACAAAAAAAAAAACAACAACCATGGAACGCAAAACCAACATACTACTGGGTTTGACCTTCAGATGCCCTCACGCATGTCTGCTGTCTCTGCCGCCTCACCGGGCTCTTTCGCCGCCAATTCTTAGCGGAAGACCTTGGGTGAGGTCACCGTGACGGCGGGTTTGAAGTAGCAGAGGGGCAAAAGGGTGACTTACAAAAAATTAGCATCTACATAATGGTTTGAGCAGAAATGGCATGTTTTCCGGCATAGAACATAGCAAGTGCGAAGAGGCTGAGGACGTCTGTGGAGTTAACCCAGTAATAACCCGATGCTATGCCAATGCAGAGACGTCAACGGAAGCACAACACACAATTGCATGGAGGAATGAAGCGACACATTAGCAGACTTGTTAAAAGTGTGCATGGGAGGGGAGGCAATTTTAAGGGCTGTTCTGGAATTCTCGCTGCAAACGAAGGGACAAGCCAATTGACCTTTAACAATCTGGCAGCTTTTGACTTGAACACGGCTATGCTGAGAGTCATTTCATTTTTAAATACATCAAAATACTAAATCAGGTCATGGAGAGGCAGTTGTGAATCAAAAAAAATGTTATAAATGAAAACTGTAATCACTAGTTTGTCACTAGGTAGAAGTCCAATCAAGTCAAACTGGATTGGACGTCTATTATTTTCAATGGCAGCCAAATAATGAATGCACAAGCCTTCTTTTAAATGTTCTACTCTTGTGAAATTGCAGTTTTTATAAGTCATTAGTTGGTACATCAAAACTCCACATACTGGAAATAAGACTGACCTGTCTGGGCCATTTTTTTTTTTTTTACTTCTCTTCCTCTCAGTTACTTTACCGTCTTTGCTTATGCCTGATCACTGCCTGGTCCATAGGGCTTTAAAGGGTAAAAATGAGGTGAGGAATAAAAACCGCTAATGGACACAGAATCCCAGATAGATGAGGGAGCATGGATTACTGTTAAATTAGACTCTGGAGGTGTATGCATTAACGTCTGAATGGTAGAGTAAATGAACAATCGAGTGGAGGAAGTGGAAATCTATACTTGCGAGGGGATTAAAACCAAGCTTTGTAATGAAGGAGTCAAGTAGTCATGCGGGTGGGGTGCAACTGCTACCTTTGGCCAACACTATCATCCTGCACCTGAAGAAAACACCAGGGTCACATCAGAGGGAGGTGATGGAAGGAGAAAAGCTTTGCACAGAGAACACTTGAACTAGCCTGGACAGACAGACACAGAATTATCACACACACATTAATGCACTGAGTCCCAGTCTGCGTTCCACTGCACTCTCCTGGCTGCCAGAACCTCGCTGTGTCTTATAAAGAAAATAGGGGGTAGGTAAAAAAATAATTAAAAAAAACACCAGCAACAGAAGAACCAACTAACAGACATAGTCAAAACTAAGGACACACTTTGGAGCCACTGGCGAGAATAAAATAAAATAAATAAAGCAGAAGAGGGTAGAATTTCGGATTGAAAAAGCGCCAGTGGCACCGAGTTACTGCGGCAATGTCAGTAACTAGCTTTTGAACAGCTCTACACTTGCTTTAGTCTACCAAGTATATATACTAGGAAACCTTACCAGGCAGCTAAAATCTATACAGTACTGGCTTGTTCATATATTTATAGATATTTGTACACTTTACAAAGTTGGCAAAAGTACATAAATAAATAACTCAGTAAATACATTGAATTCAATTGTACACATCACAATAGTGTGTATCTTAGTTGAAGCACTCTTTGTCGAGTAGGTGAGCCACGGTGAGTTCAGAGAGGAGGCAAAGAAGCAGGAGCGCCAGCTGCAACTTCCCAAACGAGACCCCTCTGGGTAAAATTTGCACTAATGATTGCCTCTATCTAATCCCCAGGCTGATCACACGTGATGGCAGTGGATTGGAGCTGCTCAAAGTCTAACCAAATTATTTCTACCAGAAAGCAAAAGACTCACACGGCGGAGGATCTGGCATGAGAGATTATTTTTAGCGCATCGACAAACCAGTGTTTTCTGTCGGCCCCCCCTTGGGATGCCCGCTACGGAATAACATTGCAAATAGAGATGCGAGCGTACCCTCTGTCCTTGCTGCAGGAATAAATGTAGCCATGGACCAAGTCTGATATCTGAAACTGCACGCAATGCCTCTCTACAAATTCAGATGGCAATGCAAGGACTATGGCAGTTGGAATGCATCTGGCAATTTGCAAAATCCAGACGCTTTGTCAAAAGTAAAACCCAGTGAACGCCAGTAGCTGCAACACGATTGCAAATAGCCAGAATACAAACACGAAATGAGGACAACGGAAGTAGGAGACCATCTTTGCCTTAAGCTTTTCAGAAATAGTCATCCAGTAGGGATTGTATAATGTTACCCGCTGACATTGTTATGCATTACAGATCATTTTGTAGTTATGAAGTTAAAGTTAGTGGCTGACATCATATAACAATTTCTAATGAATGACTAATCCCAACTACAGATGGTACGCAGAAAGGGCCATAAAGCGACGGAATATCTTTTGTTGTAAGTCTTCTATACTTTTGGAATCTGAAAATTGCCTGACCCATCTCTACTACGGGACTACTTTCTAATGCTTGTGTTCATGTTCATGTAGTATGAATATTTAACCATGCCTGGTTTTTTTCTCTCAGTTTCAGATAAACATCCCAAATTAACAAGCAAAAGAGGGAGTATTTCAAACTGCTTCTCATTACTTGTTCACTGACATCCAATTTATCTTGACTGGGAGGTCAAAGGATTGCTAATAGCAATATAAAAACCCACATCGAGGTGGCAGTGTTTCTATGCATCAGTTAGCACTCCTTTGCTTTTCTCTCCTCCAACGACTCAACCCACTCGACAAATATGCAGCGGACATCAAAAGCCCTTATTCAAGAAGGGCGGTTATAATCAGTATGGTCAACATCAGCACTGTTATCATGAACGTGTTTTCTTTATCATTTCAAGTGACAAAGGAAAACCCGTTGTACAACAAATGTTAACTCCCACCAACGATATTTACATAAAGTTCTCAAAAACAGAAGGAATTCCTTATCACGTTTTTAAGGAAATAAATCCGACACAACAACATCGAAATACACGCACTGACCGACAATCGAATGTGAACAAAATGGCAAAAATTAGATTGTGTCTCATTATTGTCACAATTCATATAACTTTTACTTGAACCCTGATTGGGAGAAGTCACTCTGGTTTTTGACAAATGCTTTAAACAAATCAAAAGGTGAGTTTGGGGGTGGAGGCCGAGTCTGTCTGTGCCATAAAAGTTAAAAAAAAAAGATCCTAAATTGATGAAATCTAGTCTAATTTTACCATGACGCTGTAATTTTCCCTCCGTAATTAGATCAAGACAGCCTTATTTGAATTACACACAGTGATTGCAGCCTTAATTTAATATTCCTCAACCACAGCAGAGTAGATGAGCTCGTACCTTTCCCGAAGAAATAAGACAATGTCACTGATTTAAATTGGAAAAAGCAGCTGAATATCTACTAAATGAAGCTATTGGAATCAAAATTAAGATTTTTGTTGTTGAAATTGCTGAAATATGATTTAAAGTAATAAATGTTTTGGTCCGAAAGAGTAAAACGGTTGTCAAAACAACCCTGGACACCACATCCATCTTGGGAGAACTTTCATTACACCAGGGGTGGGGGACATGTTCTGACAAAGACAAATTATAATCAGTCTCTGAGGGATAAATTGGTTATTTGCCTGTGAGGAGGCATGAACGCTTTCTTCCCTCTTCACTTGTTTGTTAGCAAGATCATGAAAAAGCTAGAAGCAGGTGTTCTTTGATGAAAATGGATTGATTTGGATTCTATTTTTTTTCTTTTTCAAATCTTTTCCAAGCAATCATGTTCACCATCTTTGTGTATCAGCACAAAAGTTGATGCACAGTTAAAGCTGGAAGCTTTGCAGATGCTCTAATTGTTGCACTAAATCATTCTTGGAGTAAATGAAAAAGTCTGGATCTCATTAGATTTTGCAAGAATTGAGGAGCCACTATGTGTTTATACAAGAAAGAAGGTGCACAAGTAGTGCTGACCTAGCGTATAGCCTTATTTTGAAGCCTGATTTTGGTTAAAAGGACATAAAGGCTCTGGTGTTACAGTGTATGGAATTGCAGGATGCCCAGTGTGATACACAGTGGTGAAAATCATGTATTGTTAGCTGCATAATGTTAAATGCTCAAGTTGTTGTAACTAGTGCCATTTAACATAACTACATTTTAATATTACTAGTTTTAGGGCTGCTGGCAAAGAGGCCTTTGTTGTTATTGAATTGTTTGGAAATTGTAGAAAGTTCATTTAAAGGTTTGCAACCTTTGCAACTCTTACTATTCATGTGATTTAGACGCATTTTTACTCTTGAAACTATCAAAACCGATCATTAACATAGACCTGACCTGGATTATCCAGTCGTCGAGGGCTGCTGTGGCTGCAGGTTTTTGTTCCAAACACTCCAGAACAGGAAGTTAAACAAACTAAGAGATTTCTGCAGAAAACAAGAAGCACCTGACTGCAATCCATTGATTGCACTTCTAAAATACCAGATTGTTGGAAAGGTTTCCTCCTATGGGTTGGAACGAAAACCTGCACCCACTGTGGCCCTTTGTGGAATGAATTGCCCAGGTCTGACATGGACTGTCCTTGCCCAAGGGATGTTTTAGTTTAAACAAAGGTTAGAGAGTAAAATCACAAATTTGCACTCAGTAATGTGCTGCACGTGTGCGGCCTAAAAACAACAAAACACTGCCCGTGTTGCTGAAAATAATTCTTGCCAGTTTACTAGTGGGACCGTCCTGATTCCTCCCTTCTTGCGCACCATGTAATCATGCTGAAAAGAAATCGCTGTAGTACTAAATCACCCGTGACAAGAAATCAAAAGAGTCTGCATGGAACGGTCGCTTCTAGTCCCTACCAATGGCCATCAACGGGTGTTTTTTCAATATCAATTTCTTTCTTTTTTTCTTTTTTTAAACTAGCACGACACTATAATCTCGAGGCGGCGCAACATTTTACATATTTACTTCAACTTAAGTCCAATTCTCTTAAATTGTTTGGTCTAAACAACTTAAACTGAAGCCCTGAAGACATTTTACGAAAATGCAATGACTTATGAGGACTTCTACTGTAAAAACACTACTAAATAACTAGCTGAAAATGACTGCAAGTAGTATTTATGCTGTCTGTTGTATTTACTGTGAGGGGATTTTGAGTCGACTGTGGCTGACAAAACAGGCAGCCACTGAAACATTGCTGGTTTGGAGCACCCGGGGAAAAGATTATCTGCTTCTCCACTGTCTCGCTGTCACAGATCAGCAGATCTTCAAAAATCACACGAACGGAGTGGAAAAACAGCGAGATACAAAATTCTATTCGGTTTTATTTTGGGTGTCCCCAACAAAGGCGGAAAGAATTCACTCCAGCCAGACCCCTTACAGTGCGCTGAACAACATACAGTCACTCGGTTGATGCTCTGAATGTATTTTACGCTTTATATCATAACAATGTTGGCCTGGCGAGCCACCAAATGACAAGCAAATGTGCCATCTCTCCTTTCTTACCCGGCAACAGGAAACCTCCACGAAAAAAAAAACAAAAGACACGCAAAAAGGAGAGGATGAGAGCCCTTCATCCATCCCTTGTGTCCTCGTCCTCAACTTGACACCCTCAAGTCACGGCGCAGAGGCGGCCTCTCCCCAATCTCCCCTTTCTCATACTCCCCCCTTCATTTTTACCAGTACTATAATCATCATCAAAACCATCTTCAACCCCAAGGTTATTACCATTATTATATTTTGAAAAAGTGCAGATAGAACTTCCCCGCAACCTCGTTCAGAAGGCAGGGCAGTAAAGGAGGATGGGGAAGCGATGGCAGTAAGAAGAGAGAAAGAGAAAAGAGAAGACTTCTGTTGCGTTGCTGAAACACATACACACAAGCTCACACACACATACACACTTGCAACAGCAGGCGTTCGCTAATAGAGATACGCCACAGAGGCAAATGGATCCGGAAGATAGAGCGATTCTCTGAGATCTTGGGCAGAATGGGGCAAAACCAGAGCACGCGGTAGCACAGAGAATTCAAAAGGCTTGATACACAAATCCAAGTGAGCGCGCACATTGGAACACATGCACACAGAACCGCACAAACGTCACGTTGGCTTTTGTTGCAAGAACATCGGAAATGAGGTCCCTCTGTGGGAAAATGACATCATCGTAGCATCTCGGGTTCGGACTTTGGGTACGTTACACCCTGGCGTCTTCCTTTTTCTCTTTCCGTTTCAAGGGATTATTGTCTGGAAAAATAAGGAGTGATCCTTCTGGTGAGTTCATCGTGTTTCCCGCTTTCCCGACTTCGGAAAGTTCATTACATACATATACATACGGTATATCTTTTAACCTCTATTTTTGTTTGTTCGGAGCTACGGCACAGCACCCACAGCACATGGACAACAAGGGGGAAGGCGGTGGTTGTCGGAGGGGGGGTGAGGGCCGCTAATATTTTTTGCCAGATAAATGAGATAAAAATGGGAACAATCAAGAGGCAATGAGAGAATAGAAGAGAAAAGAGGGACACAAGTATTAACAACACCATCTTGAGCTCAGTTGGTTCCATCACAAACCGAGTATTGATTGCTTTCTACGACTTGAATCAAACATTAAGATCTACTTACTTTAAGGAAAAGGAGGAGCCACGTTACGGAAGTACATCGAATAAATGAATGGATAGAACCACCGATATGCTATGGATAGATAGCATTTCCTATTGGTTTCTGGCTGAAGGGTTCATCAATAATATACGATATGAATGCTTATGTACATAAGGTACATAATGGATAGTAGAGTCTTCCTGGAATTATCATACACTATTATATGTATCACTTCAGATTCTCTGTGATTCCACGGGACTGGCACCTTTCAGCGGGTCAGTGGCTGCAGTGCAGTTCAGCATAGAATAAAGACATTGGGCCTCCGCAAACAAAATGCAGAAGGACGTATGGGCAGTGAAAATGAGGAGGAAAGGAAATAAAAAAAAAATAGAGGATGAAGAGCTGGAGAAAGACAAGGGAAGGAGTTTTAAAGGTTCAAGAGAGCAGATGGCTAATTGTACCCGTGTTTCGCGGCCTGGCAGCAAGTCAGTCTTGTGCATAAGGACGGGACTGGGGTGGAAGGCAGGGGGCAGGGAAAGAAGGAGGAATGTGGGCGGTGCCATCAGGCCTTGAGAGCGTGCCACTGGGCCACGTTGGTGCGCGGCCGAGCCAGCATGTCCTTCCAGTGCTTGACCTCCGCTGGTCCGCTCTTCCACGAAAGATAGATCTAAGAGAACGGAGGAGGGGGGGCATGAAAACATTTCACATTATCAAATTGATGTCCGCCAGGGCTGATTTTAAAAACCCCAAACTGATCACATTATATAGTCATTCCGAACCATCATTTCTAATCTTTCTGTATTCGAACTCCATTCCATTTTATTTGCAGTGGTCATCCGCACCAGCTTCCCCCAATCAAAACTCAAGGTCTATGGTCAGCCAATGATTTCACTGACCGCTCAAAAGGGTTAATTACAGCTAAATTTTTTACCAATTATGTTAAACTAAAAATGTGAAAGTCATAAGTGTATAATAATACATCTTTTTTTACTGCCCGCAAAGGGCATCCCCTGTAGTCTGCCACAGTTCAACTAATTAACTAACTTAAGAGCGCTGTCTCTTGCTCGATTTTTATTCAGTACAGCAGAAAACGGAAACTTTTAATAATTTACCTTTCTTTATGTAAATGTGGCGTAATGTTAAATCCCTTCGACCGACAGGTGCCCTAGCAAAGTCGGCGTTTCCGCATATAATTTTGAAGATGCATAGGGCAACGGTGTTGTGCCAAGGGGGGGAAAAATAAGCACATTTTTTTCAATCAAGTGACAGTGAAGATGACTGATGTTGTTTATCTGTATGCTGTTATGTGTATATGGTAAATATGTATGAGGGACTGTATCATTGCTCCAAACTGTGGACGGTTTTAACATTTGCGCGTAACCTGCGGTAAAAATTTGAAGGGCACGTTCTTGTCGCAATAAAGGGCAACAACAGCAAAGCCAACGTGCAGACTTTACCTTGCCGATAACATCATTGCGGCTGAGCCTGTCCTTGTCCATGACAGTGATGATGATGGTGGTCTCTCTCAGCACATGGGCGGGAATGTCGAAGGGGAAGGACTCATTGAAGACGGGGTTGAGACAGCGCTTCATCGTCACTGTCTTTTTCTTCTCGACGCGTCTGTCTTTGTGCATCAACCAAACCTTTACGTACGGATCTGTGATGGAGAAGCAACATGTGGCATGTTACTTGACAAATCAATTGTCACCGGAGCTAAAAATTAAAATTAAATTGTATCTTAAAAATAGCCAATCAGGTAAAGGTCCTATAAACTCTAATTAAAGTAAATAAATTGATCCAATAGGTGAAAGTAAAGGCTGTGGTTAATAGCTTATCAAATTTGAATGAATGGAAATAATAAGTTGATGAAAATAGGTTTTGAAATTGGCTCGTCCTGTTAGTGGTACGATTTAACACCCAGAAATGTCACCACTAAGCCACAAACATGGATGACTGTTTGTATCTCTCAATTGCTCAACTATGTTCATGTTTTTTTGGATCAAGTGGAAGGCCACAACATATCACCCTGTGGGCCTGAATTGGCCACCAGCCCACAGTTTTGACAACTCTACTCAAAATTTTCTCCCAGGGTCTGCAGAGCAAGAATTAGAAAGGTAAAAGAAATGGCATCCAATGAACAAAGTCTACCTGAGGTGCCCCCAATATCCATGGCTTTGAGATTACGGGCTTTGATGATGTTCACAGTGATGGTGTTGGCAGTGGGATTATAACAGAGAGACAGCAGCAAGTCCCCTCGCCTCCCCTATGGAAGACACACATGACTCGTCTATCAGCTAATATCTCGTTTTGCAAAGGAATATCCAAATCTACATGTTTCACTATCACCTAATATACATATAATCGTCCATATAACATAAAAGTGTTGGTTTAAAGATGCAATCAGCACTGCTTTAGGTGAGATAGCGTTGGTATATCCAGTACAAAAAAAAAAAACGATTTATTATCATGCACCGCAATGGTTGTGCCGCCATCACTTACACTGCCATCACTGCAGGGCTTGAGTTCCTTCCAGAATGTCTTTATCTGACCCAATTCCACTTTGTTAAGTGGAATTGAGACCTCTCCAATAGGGTCATTTCTGCTGAATCGGTCATAGTCCAACACCTGAAGGTAAAGTGTGCGCTCTCTGACCTTCTCATAAGGGAAACCTAAACAACAAAGGAGATGAGGTTCTTAAATGTATTGAAGAGCCTTCACTTTCCGTAATTACTGGTGGGATACTGCTAGTGAAAATAGACACTATTTTATGATCGAACATTTGAAGGAGGTCAAGACATTGGAAAATGAAAGTGAAAAAAAACACCTTCAAACAGGAATGTTTCGTTCCAGTGAGGGTTTAGGTTCTTCCTCTTGACTTTGGTCTCCAGCTTGTGCTTCTTATCAGGCAGCAGGTAGATTTTAACGAAAGGATCCGAAGTACCCGAGAAGTCCTTGGCTGGAAGTTCCTGACCCCTGAGAAGTTTGACTGTGAGGGTCGTGTTCTGGAAGCTGTAGCCTATGCTGAACTGGATCCGACCCAGTTTCTCACTGATAGGCCCCTCACCGTCGTCATCCTCTGAACCTGGAGACAGCTGTAACGGCCGCAAGTGTGTACAAACTCAAAACGTTGATATGCAGCAGTGATAAAACCAGTTCAGGTAAAGGGGCAAACACCAAGACCTCGATTTTCCTGGCTAGCGCAAGGCTGATGCACGACACTATTTGTATTTTGGAGTCATTATATGGATTGATCGAATATAAATTGAACATTATTTTTTTCAAAAGGAACCTATTGCTGCCCCGATTTCTATGAGTCTCCAACTACACTGAATTTTAAAAAATATAAATTTCTTACTTGTTTTTTACACCCAAACCCCCCTCAAAATAAGAGAAAAATCATTCAAAATATGTAAAACAAAATAAATCTGGAGCTGATGTTTTTCAATATTATTTAACTTATTGCATGCCGTTGATGGCGACAGACTATCAATTTAAAGTTCATTGAGTGCCCTTTAAAGATATTATATACCATGAAGGAAAAGGGTTTTTAGAGGCCATCTTACCATCACCATATCTCCGGTGAGGGAGTTCGCTAGATCGGTGACAGAGGAGTGTCCATCAGCATCGGGGGGTTGGCCTTTGGGACTGTTGGCTGGCTTGTTGCCCCTGGAAGCAGAAAAACACAGTGACGAGATGGACCACACAAAGTCGTCGCGAGAAAGAGAGAATGTCTGAGTCCAACCTCCACCTGTTTGGCACATAAAAACTACCTATCAGAAACAACCAATTGAATCCAAATTTGTTTGGGGATAGATGTCGCTTCAAGGGTGATTATTCATTCTCTAGCTTTCTATCATGGCTGCCAAATCAGATCTGCCAAAAAAATCCACAGAACAACAACGGATGCTAGAACTGAGGACATTTGATGTGCGGAGTTGCATTTGATGGAACTTGGAATCTCAAACGACCGTACATATGTTCACTCTGGCAAACATCCATACCTCCTACAAGAAAGTGATGTCCAAAATAACACTGTTTTGAAAGATGAAGCACTAAATTTCTATTTGTTGAAACTAATTCCTTAGCCAACCAACCATTGGTCCTGGGAGGACATAGACAAGACACCCGGATACAATATGAAAATGACATACAACATGATAGGACTACAAACACACAGGACGAACATTTATAGCGACATGGAGAAGACTGGACATTTAGACAGCGGACATTTTTCATAGTGTTATTGTTTTTTTAAATCGGTCAGGAGTTAGCTTGATCATAAACAAATGTCATTTAACAAATAAAGAAAAACAAACAGAGATTTGACATGGCAGAGCTGATTCTTGAATATGAATAGATTTCACCACCTGTTCCATCACATGAGAAAACATCGAGACGTAATTAACACTTTTGGAGTTCATACAGCATGAAAACGAGGTGTGTGTATAGAATGAAACGGTAAGAGACAATACAATTGAAAAAGTTGATATGAAATTAAAGAAAGCATGTAATATAAGAAGATACAAATATCGAAACATCCTGAACAATACAACATGACACTTTGGAGAACGGCACTCCATACAGAATTCACACCGATAGATTTTAAGAAAATAAAAAGGCACAAATAAGGAGAGAAGAACCAACTCAAACAAGACGATGCAGAAAGTTGAAGACACAAACTTGACACAAATCATAAGAGCCGTAGATAAGAATGTAAGAAAGAGAAAATCAAGCAAAGAGTCATTTTTTCTGTATAAGAAGTGGTATCAAGTATTAATACCATGAACAGTGAGGTCACAAAAACCAAAACTAAAACAGAGTGAGATTGTTACAAACACCACATTAGAGAGAGAGAAAAAAAGAGAGCTGTAAGAAAAGATAGGGAATGAAGGAAGGAAAGCCTGGAAACACAAGAGAGGCTTAGTTTGGTCAGTCTGATAAGTATCATAAATAAGATAGCAAAATAAAGAGCTTTGCACACACAATCTATCCAAGAGTAGACAAAGGAAGACACATGCTGAAGGGAGAGAACACAAAAGAAAAGAACAATAACACAATTAATAAAGAGCAGAAAGAGATATGAAAAATAAATTAGTAATGGGATAAATATGAAATGAAAGGAATTGGAGGATACTAAAAGCAATACATCACCGGATAATGTACTTTGGATAAAAAAACGAAGGAAATACACATTTTAGAGTGTTACAAAAGAGGGCCTTGCTTAGAATGATGGAATGCCAACTCGACTCGAGCTTGATTTCCCAACTATTTCGCAACACTCTAAAAGTGAAAACTGGGATTACAAGGGCCAAGCACAACCTGGCATTGGCTACATATGCATATATGACATATGCAAGTACGTAGGTATCACTCAGGTGAGTGAGGGCAATGCCTTGGACAGGCAGGGAACAAAGAGCCCATAAACACGTCTGTCTGTCTGGCCAGCATCTGTCATTTGTTTGGAATTCATATTACTTTTTGAATGTTATCTAAACACCAAATTTCATGTTGAATGAATTCATGTGTACTTTTTTTTGCAGACACAAAGACAGAACTGGAGAAAATATACCGACAAAAAGACAGACAGAAAAAGCAGCGCAACGGGACCAGCACACAATCGTAGCAATGGGATTGGAGCAAGAAAGGGGGGGGAAAGGAGGGATGTTAACCAATTGCGGAAGGGAGGGGATTGTTATCAATTGGGGTTAGTTGGATTAGTAGCCAAGAGAGGTCGTTCCATTTTATAGGGGTCCATTTTTTTATTATTATTTTTTAAGCTACAGGAAAAATACATCTCAAGCTCTAAAGCACAATCTGAGACTGAGTTCAAGGGAGCACTGAAGCAGAAGGCAATGCTTGGGATTTAGAGTAAAGCAAGGCACCTCCTTCCTCCTCCACCTCCAAGTAGTATCTGTAGGAGGGTTGGGGGGTGAACACCCTCAATTATTCATTCTCCTTCATGCTTCACTCAGGGGTTTGTAACATTCTCAGGTACATGAACTCCTGCAATGGCTTTTCCTACCACTACACTCTTCAGGTAACTCCTGGTTCTCCCCGTGGTTCTTTTAACGAAAGTGACCGGAATTGCACATTACTAGGAGGAAATACTTCTGTCCTCTCCCTTGATTTCTAATTAGGATTGCTTTTAGGTCAATGAAATCACCCCCGTCTAGGAAATGACTCATTTAGGTAGCCAATGCATTTTAGTCTCAACCCTTTAGGGCTGGACAATGATGTTCTTGATATGTTAGAGCCCGCAGTTTTCAACAGTAGCCAGTAGAAGGCACAGTTGACCCGAGTTCAGATCAGATACTGCTGCAGCTCAGAAAGTGGGCTGTTGGCATAGCAACAGATTATAGAAACATAGATCATACATATTAGGATGGAGAGGGTGGGAGGGTGGACTGGGGGTGAGGCAGTTGGAAGTGGGTAGAGGGGCAGGTCTAATTTGAGGGGTGCAGGAAACAGGCAAACACAAGGAAAACATAGAATTTAGGATATATGACAGGTACTGGTGAGAGCCTCGCGGACACACATTCACACAAACACACGTGGAGGCAGGCGGGGACACTGTGGGTTTCACCGTCCTGTGATACTATCCTGTTTAGTTACCTGACTGAGGGCCAGCAGCTCGAAGAGGGGTTTGGGGGTAGGGGGATAGACACTCTGCTTCAAGGCTGGAGAGAGATCCAGGGGAAAAAAAACAACCCAGCCCCTCTTTTTCCATCTCAAAACCACAAAACACACTCAAAAATAATGCCTGGTTGTCTATTTCTTCTATCTGGTAACTTCCCCGACTAAAATTAGGGGCCGTGTTTGACACTCCCTAGTCACAGCTAAAGCCAGTCATCCCGCAGCCCATCCCCATGAACGCTCAGCCAGTCATCCCTGATTCTCGACCACCCCTCCAGACCAAAAGACAGATGCTTTCACTATTAACTAATTGCTGCCCCGATGTCAAAGCAGTAAATGTGACTTAAATAGTGACATCTGCTGAAATCCTCTTTGGAGGAGAGAGGCAACATGGGAGGCACTAAATGTTGCTTTCTGTGTGTCTGCCTCCCATAAAATGAGCTCCTAAAGGCTGTTGCACCATTTGGAAAATACTGCTCGATTTAAATCATTTTGTGTTCAAAGCTAACAGTCCAGAAGATCAAAAACAACACAGTCCTCTTTTGCGCTGACTTGAAGGGATCTGTTTTCACACGGATACGCCTCGAACATGATGCATGTGTGTCGAGGCGGGCTAGACCGGGAGGGGGTATTTAATCATTTTGCAAAAGAGAGCTGTTTGTGTGTTTTCTGCATGAAAACCACTGTCTCCAATCAAAGTTACTCCTCCCATTCCCTTTAAATGCGGTAGAAGAGGAACACAAATAGTCCCAGAGCAGTACATCATTCAGACTTGCTGCTCGATTATTGCTTCTCATTATTTCCTCACATTTCATTGGTTTTACTGTTTTTGGAGTGCAAGAGGAAATTTAGACTACCCGGAAAAATTCCGCACAAGCCCGGAGATGGCATGCCAACTCCACGCAGGAGGACTACTGACCTAGGATCGAACCCAGGACCCCAGAACTGTGAAGTCGACAAGCGAACCACTGCAAAGGTCTTAAAAGACACACCGTTGCTATCTTCCACCTCAACCAATAAATATTTGGAATTCTGCTTCGAATACAACAGGACACGCTTAAATCAGATCTAAATCTGCTAATTCCGCAACTCTCTGTCCATTTATTTGAATTGGAAATAAGATGGCGCTTAAACGTAAGAATGCAGCCCATCGATTTGTCATGCGCTCTCAAATTTGACGTCAAGAGTCAAGTGCATTCCCCCCCGGAAATGCCACATGGCAAATTACGCATATCTTCTTTTAATGGTTGAGGTTAGAATAAAGGTCACAGCCTCCATCTGTCATGTTTGAGTGTTGCTGTTTACATCCAGTCAGTAAGTAAGAGTCACTATCAAGTCATAAAATATATAATGCATTGTATAGCACACTGGGCAATAAACAGACACTCTCACAGAGTGCATGCAATCTTTCAGGCTGGGAAATTTGCATCTCTATCTATTAATATCTCCCCGATGTATTCTAAAATAAGCAACGTCTCCGCTGGCTTACACAAAATGATGCAACATCTACAGTTGAATAATTGAAGGGCCAAAGGCAAGTGGATTGAATGTTAAGATGGCACACGTATACTTTCCCAAACCGCTATCTTCATTGGACGGCTGCCTCGCTCCTCACACAGAGATCAAGATTCCAAGCTCTTGGGGAATGTAGTTTCTCTTTATAGCAACACTGAAGGAACGTGTACTGTATAGGTTCACTGAATCGGAACGCAATTGTATGAGTAAAGACCAATGAGGCATTAAGTTGCCACTCTTACATTCTAATCAAGCCTTCTAATAAAAAAACTCACTCATATTTCAACAAGCTGGACTCAAATTATAGTATCAGTTTTTCCATTCTGAGTGAATTCCTCAACTTTTTTTTTCAGGCCCAATGTAAAAAAATTGTTTGTAAGCCCAAGCTCCGTCTCCTAAACTCAGAGGCATCTGTAACCCTTTTATCACATTTTTATCGCGTGGTCGCGCATGTACAAGGTCGCTGGTCGTGCTTAATGAATATCGCGGCCTATATTGGCTTCTTATGGCCCGTGGGGATGTTGCCATGTTTGTTTGGTTGGCTTTCAAGTTCAGCAAAGGAACAATTTAAGCATTAACATTCTACCAAAAGGCAAGTTGTAGACCTATTATGCATAAATATTTGACCCATTCATACTTGCTGTATATTTACCTTTTACTCATTATTCTACTATTCAAAGGAATATCTTTTACTAAGCAAGGTTAGAAGTGCCTTGAAAAAATCCATTACGAGTTCAAATATAGATCTAGTGTTAATTCACTATTCCAATTTAATCTAGAATATTGATGTAAAACATAATTGTGCAATAAAGCGCAGTTTAGTATTGATGACATGGGGTTGCTAAAATATGGATTAAGTGTTTTGCTCATTATTGTTCAGCATTTTAAGCAATTCTTTGTAAACTAGCATCCTAAACATTTTCTTTTAGATTTTTGTGTGTGTTTATAGCCATGATTTCAAACAATATGAAGTCTTTAAGTGTATATGGATGAATGATGGACACAAGGTGGGTACGTTTGATGGAAAAACACATGGAGAAAGTGAATGCTGCTTTGTTGTAGATTATAATAAGCAACCGGAAGCTGGACCTCTCTGAATGTCTTGACAGTGTGTCACATTTAGCATCCAAGCAAAAAAAATCCCTCATTATCGCACTTCAGTGTGTAATTTGTCTATAGGCAAACAAAAAAAATAAGGCGTTGGAGAGAAATCAATTAGCAAACACGAGGGACACCCGAGCTCGGCAAAAGGTTATGACATTTGATTTTCTTCCAATAGCGCGAAATGCTTTCTTTCCTTCTTTTAAAAATTCTATTTCCAATAAATTACATCAACCTTAGGTTAATCTACACGCGCTGAATAGCAGCTAATCAAGGTGAGCAGTTGGGGCTCTACGCTGGAGTGCAGAGCAAGCTTGCAGCGCCTGGCTTTTGTTGGTCCTATTAGTGGATTTCACAAGGCATTAAAGGAGGTTTCCAGGTGAGCACAATGGCGAGAAAAGCTAGGTGTAATATGCAGAAAATGGCAGAAAGGGGTAATTCTCTGTGACTGAATTTCATGTGGAGTCTGGGCAACACAGATAGTTTTGACATTCATAAAAGAGGCATTCTTTCAAAAAGAATATTTTCATGCTTGCTGTGCAGAATTAAACTCAAGGGAAAAAAAACCCATGGTGCGATTTGCAAGTACTTTGACTTTTTTTTAACATGGGCTTACTTTTCCTTAAAAGCAATTACAGCCACACTAGGGGTTGGGGGGTCTTTTACAATAACCAAAAGACATCAAATTGTCTTGTATGTGTAAGATTGATCCAATGTCTTGGAAGAGAACTCTAGTTTCATGTCTTGTACGTCTCATGGTGATGAAACACCTGTGGGTGAGACATAATTGGTGTGACGAATATAATGAATTCGTTCACCCTACTATGCTATTGTATCATGTATCTCCAAATTGTCTCCAATTTGTCATGGAATAGTGCAGTGAGATTTCTGGAGGGGTGGGCGGGGGTCTAATGGGCCAGCGAGAGATCTCAAACGTGCTGCTTATGCCAAGCATTTGACCGTCCTTCTGAAGCTAAAACAAAAAAAATCTGTGAAACTGCCTGGATCTGTGCACAAAACACACTATTTTTGTTTTACAAGCAGAAACCACCACTGCGATTTGTAATGCTTGAAATATTCAGCTTTCCCCAACTGAATTCCAGTACACAATGCTTAAGCAATTATTTTGGAAGATGAGAGTAATGGGTCCTCGTAGATGAGTGGAAATCTTTTTGGCTTCTAGTGTGTAAGGTGGCAAATAAGGAAAGGCTTTATTTTTAGCAGCATATTTATGTAAGCGACGAACATGTTGTGAAATAATGAGAAGGCTCTGTGGGCCCTTGGTGGAGCTACACAGGAAGGACTCTCAGAGCAGCAGAGGGTGATTGAAGGCAGCTAATGAGCATGAGGCAAAGAAAAAAAAGACAGAGAAGATGGGAGGTGAATAACAAAAGTGTGAAAATATAAAGGAAACGTGAGAAGTAAAAGGTGGCAAGAGTGAAATGATAAACAGAGAAGGGGAAATGACGATGGAGGACGATACAGTCGTGATCATCATTCCCTTGTTGTTGTTTTTTTAAACACTGCTTTGGGAAAATGTGATTTTATTTTATGAAAATTCTTTGTATTCTTTTATTATATATTAATGAAAGGACTAGAGCAATGTTTTCTTACATTTTTGGAGCTGTGGCATACTTTTTTTTGCATGAAAAAATCTAAAGGCACTCCATCAGCTGAAATTTAAAACTATATGTTGCCAATATTAACAATATAATGTTGTTTCAATCAAAGTTTTCCCAGCAGAAATCAAATAATCCCCCCAAATTATTCCAAAATCAATGGACCTAATGTCATCAAAGGTTGACGTTTTCTCCCAAATTTGCTTCAAATTCTCTTAAAATTACACAAATAAAACAGTACAATGTATGATATAATGTTTGTCACATTTTGATTTGAACGTGATAATAGTTCAATTTTAATCTCATCATATTAATCTTTATCTCTGGGAATTTTCCAATGTATCATTTACTAATTTCCCATGGCACACCTGACCATCCCTCACAGCACACCAGTGTGCAACTGATCCTTCATCTGATATGATATATGAACTGATTATTGCTTTTACAGCTAACATTCAAAGCACTTCACCATTTGACTGATTTCAAAATTACAGGCATCTTTTTCCCCACATGTATTGGCTCTGTCTTCTCCATTTATTCCTGTATCCATCTACGATGCTATTTCAACGCCAGTCTTTTATCAGAAAGCATTTATAAGTGTCCTGTTTCACTATGAGACACATCTTGATGCTTTCCTCTCCCTTGCTTGAAGAAATCCTCTCTAAGCCTTTCCTAGATATCCCCTTCTTTGATTTACCATCTTTTACACGCTCCCTAAAACAAACTCACACACACACACACATACACTCTGATACATTATCTGGTACCTCTTCTCGAGGGGGGGCTCCTGACTCGTTGCCGGGACTGTCTGCTGCGTTTCTTGTAGGTCAGGGATATTGGCAAAGTCGTCTTGCTCGGCCACACCGATGGCCAAAGACAGGACCACCAGCTTCCCTTCGCTGGCTCCCCAGAAAACAAATATCGGATAAGAAGGAGAGACGGAGGGATGGGAAGAAAAAGAGAGGAGAACAGAAGCAAAGTGTCGAGAGAACCCAGCACAGAGACTATGCGGTGCATGTGGGGGGTGGGGGGGAGAAGAAAAGTCAATTAAGGTAAGGACAGCGGCGCTGTGACCGGACATTTCAGGAGAGAGAGGACAAACCGCCATCGGAAAAAAATGGTCCTTAAGAGAAACTTAGCAACATTAGAGGATGCTATCATGTGGTCCAGGGAAGGATATTACTGTGTCAGAAATGAAAATAAAAAACAGATTAAAAACTAATATGGCAATGTGTAAATTGAACCGCCGCTGGGCTACAGAGAAAACTACCAATCAATTGTAATGTTTTGTAATATATTAGCGATGTTGAGAACTCTACTGCATTTGGATTCATTTTAGATTTACTTGAATTTTCTGTCATTTTGGGTTCACATGTCACATTTTTTGGATACTTTTTGTCATATTTTTGTTCGTCGGCAAGTTAAGACTAAATCGACAGTTGCACTAATGTGCAGCTTTGCAATGCAAGTTTAATTTGTTGCATGACCATGCTTGTAACTCACAATACTAATCTTAAACTGTCTTTCTTAATTGAAACTAAAACAGTTTCTCCCCTGCGCAAAAAAAAAAAGGATTTCATAATATGGAAATCTAGTCGAAGCAAAAACTGACCAAACTGCACCACCGGCATGTACTTAATTTACCATTTGAGTTCATGTTATATTTGCCAAATAAAACCAAGGAAAATAAAATAAATGAATTATTAAGAAACAACTTTACAAGACAGAAAATTGCTTCCTTGGGAAAAAAAGTCAAGACTTGACATCGTATATCTCCAAAACCAGATATCCCTACAGACATGATCTAATTTAGTCAAACAATGAAGAATTAAGGCTTGCTCAATGTAAATATTTAACATTTTAAAGTAAAATCTATCTTGGTCAAACCTGTGCTCCCCCCTAACATGGCTTCTGTGTTCCTTGGCCAAAGTTAGTTTTGAATTAAGCCTCATTACTAGGATCTGGACTAATTGTTTCTATTTGAGCGTCTAGAGGTGCTCGCAGTATGTCACCACTTTTCTGGGTCACTGCTCTATCGCCCGCCATGCTGCACTACTCACACTTCTCTATTCAGCCACACTTCCTAGCACAAATCCTCCACATCCATCGTCTTAACCATTCTGCCTCCTCATCGCTTCCTTGTCACATACACCCACACATTGATAGCTTAAGCCGCCGATGCCACTACCGTACCCTCGCTTAGAAAATATGGTACTGTCAGGCTGGAGAAACATATCCCCTTTTTCTTTCTTATAAGCAATTCAGAGCTTTTCTTGCCTAACGATTAAGCTTTTTAATCATTTTGAGCTGCGGGTATGTCTAAATGACTCGTTCTCTAACATTACTGTCGTCCTAGGTATGTCCCAGGTCGTAATTCCTCCCCGATTGCTCACTTAAAATGGCAATCCAGTACTGTCTAATTAACATTAAGAATAGCCTAAAACTGGGAAAAGATTATACATGGTCGGATTAGGCCCTCAGAAAAAGTTTTATAATATACCTAGCGCAAGAAAATAGTATGTGAAACCTTTAGAACGGCATTTCTGCATACGCTGATCATAAAGTGTGATCTGAACATCTAAATGAAAAGCAGAAATTGTTGGATTGAGTAGACAAAAAAAGGATTTCATTTTTAAAAATAAAAATTGAATTTCAATATTCAAAGAACAGAAAGGGGAAATTTCAGGTGGTTTCCATTCAGGCAGAATTAAAATGAATCTGGATTTCATGACAAATTGATGCCCATGTACAAGTCATTACAAAGGCGTCATTGTTTTTTGCATTTACTTGGGTTATATACAGTCAAATCACAGATGATGATTTGAAAAATCACCGAAAGAAGTCAGATAACGAAGAACAAATAGATTGTCTATTGCCTCAAAAATATTCTGTTGACAAAACAACACAAGATGAATGTGTTAGCATTGATTTTCTCTTTAACGATATTTCTTAGTGCCATTTTTCCCCTGTTTTCTCACTCCATCTAGCACAGCAGACTTTGGGCCAGCACCCAGATAACAACTCCTCACTCTGACATTCAAACCTGTAGAGAAATTACAGTCTTTACTAAACCTAACATGCAAGAAGCCACAGTACCCATAGAAAAGCCAAGAACATGTCAACTTCCCTTTACAAAGACTAACAATTTCCTTCAGGAATGACTCAGCCTTTTGTCAGGGATTGAAATGAACAAATTTGAACAATGGCTTGTGCCTATTATCACGCCGCTTCCTCATCAATCATCTGAGGTGTTGATTTTGATGCGAAAATAAAACAATGACCTCTATCTCACATTTATAATGATGAGATAACTATAACGGGCAGCACACTCAATGACCTTGGTGCTTGTATATATTACTTTGCAAAGGCTCAGTGAACTGAAGTCTTCCGTCCAGCTGCATTATTCTTGTTTCGACATTGGAGCTTAAACAACATATGAAAAGGTAGGCAGATTTTAATAGAAAAAGGCTCTTGTAGCAGAGAATCAGCCTGTAGGTTGTACCTGGCTGTGTCCTTTCTCATCCTTTCATCAAATCGCCTTCTCTGTTTGACTCCATCCTCTTATGGCCTGAAGTAGCAATACATTGTAGATGTAATGGTGCTGTTGACGTAAGATCAATGCGTTGGGCTGCTTAGCCCTTGCACTTATACTGATGCACAGTGACACATAGCCTGTGTGATGTCCTCGTGCAGACACGTGTCAGTATGCAAGTAGCACAGGTTTGCCATTAGGAATGACGGCGAGATAATAACCCGAAAGGTTGCGCCGTCAGAGGCAGTCAATAGGTCAATTGACGACATGGTATTAAAGTTGTTAAAAGAGTAGGAAGGCTGTTGATCTGTTTCCTTAGTTTTAGGGTTAGACGTGGTAATTTGCCATGTTACTAGTTCAACATAAGTCAACATAAAAACTTCATTTTGGAGCAACTCTGGTTTGTCTATCATAGTCACAAAGCAGTCAATAGGTTCGTTCATGAAATAAGATTAAAGATTTAGAACAGTAGGAAGGCTATTGAGCCGTTACCCTTATTTTCAGCGTTTTAAAGGGTATTTTGGCAAAGCTGCGACTGTTAAAAATAAAAGGAATGTATTAATAGTAGAACTGATTTGTCCACGGCAGTAACTGACTTCTAAATCAGTCAAAGTTCCATGGTGCATGCCCACATAAATGACATGTTTACGCATAACTTCATGCCCATATTTTGACAGCTTGATGTAATATCCTTCCCTGTATCTCTATATATGTAAACTGTATAAATCAGAGGACTCATAGACACATGCTATACGGTCCAGATATGGATTAGTTCACAATTAAAATTGTATGATAACTACGGATAATCACACTGGAACATATTTAAGGAAGAGGAAAATTCACAAACATGGTCAAGACTCACAGGAATGATTTGACGTCCAGGCCTCGATCCCGGATCTGGTCCATCATGTAATCCCAGCTGCCAGGATTGGCTCGCGAGCGCCCTCCCGCACCACCTCCTCTATAGCGAGAGGCACCTGCCACGGCGGGACCACCCCTCGCGGCCCGTGGAGCAGCTCTTTTGCCCCCACCCTCACCTCCGCCCCCACCTGCCTCTCCTCTCCCAGCAGCCCCGCCTCCCCCGGGTTGTCCCGGGGCCGGGTGCAACTGCCCCAAACTCTGAGACGTGGTGGGGGGATGGCCAAATCCGGCGCCCGGCGGGTTCATGGGGGGCTGCTGCAGACTCTGCTGGCGGAGCAGCGTCCGGGGGCGGGCCGGGCCGGAGGGGATGTGTTCCAGAGTGGACGTGTAAGACAAGACTGGATCCCCGAAACTGGGAGGGCAGAGCAACAGGGAGGCGAGAGAACGCGAAGAAGGCCACGGCCGGCAAAGAACGTGGCGATGGAAGGAAAAGGAGTAGTCCGAAGAGGAAGTTGGGGACGTGTCGGGGCAAGGGGGAGGGGGGAGTTCGGGGCAGGGTGACAGAGGGCAGCGAGGAGTGGCGGAAGAACCGGTCAAGTTGATGTCAGGTTGGGTCAAAAGTTCATCAGCGCAGGAAGTCGATGGCGACAAGTGTGGAGGAGGTGTGGCCCAGGAGTCCGAGGGTGGAGTTGGAGAAAGGAGGAGGAGGAGAGAAAAGGAGAGCAACGTGAGGCAGCAACAGTAACAACAGTAGCAGAAATAGCAGTAGAAGGTACAACCCGAGTGAACGCCGTGTGGTGTTTGGTGGTCGCGCGCCCCCGTCAGCGTCAGCCAGCCGTGGGCCAGCTGTGTACTCGCCCTACGCGACGATTGCGTCGCGTGCAGGTACGCCTCGCGCGCCTGAGCCTGACTCTTGCGCAAAAGTCGATTTCGAGGTGGCGGCGGTCGGATGCGGGGAGTCCGAACGGGCCCCAGGCGTCTCTGCGACGTTTGGGTTGAAGTTATGCCGCTTCTGGGCCTTCTCGGTGAGGTTTTTTTGCTGTGATGTGATATCCCCATTGTCTTCAACTCACTTGTGAAAATGATCTGACAGTGTCTCATCCTTTCTCTCCGACTCTTTTTTGGTCTTTTAAACACACGCTGCCTCTCTGGAGACATAAAGCAGCCAACCAAGGTTTGCAATCGTCTCCCTCCCTCTGACAAGTTCTAATTCCACTCCCCTTTCGAGATCACCTATATTGGCACTTTTAGTGTTCACGGTAGAGAAACTTTGTGAGATATCATCTCACTTGAAAACACGTGCCTGGTGCGTTACCTTTAAAAACATGCATTTTTTCTTGTGGTTTTTTTCTTCGCTCTGGGCTAAATATATATCCTTCGCTGTCAGCTAACAGGGAATTAGGTCAAGAGAGCTATTCACCTTAGTTTACTCCGCTTTTACATTACATAACCCAAAGTTATTTTGCCTTTTTGGACTCTGGTGCATCGGTAATCATATTTTGGACCTCGTTCACTGCCATTGGCGGCTTTAGACATCACATTCATTTGAAATTGGGATATCTGACATCTAATGTTTCATTGCTATTGACAGCAATGGATTTCCAATCCATTTTGATTAGGATTGTAGGTCTATCACCATAAATATGTTAATTAAGGAAAATAACAGTAGAGATTGTTGAATATGCCAACGTTAATGTATGGTCAATGTATTAATAATTCTCTTTAGAGCAGATCTGGTACATCTGTCACCATTAATGGCGGCCAAGGAGATAATGGGCATACAGAAAAGATCAAAAAGGGGGAAATAATGTAGTGGCAAAATGAAACACTGTTAGGAGTGGCTGCACATGGAAATAGTTTGATGCAGAGTGAGAACATCAGAGGGTGAGGATGGAGGAGTCGGAAAAAAAGGGGGTGCGAGACACAAACAGAGACTCTTATGGCGGCCCGAAAATAGAAACCAATTATAGCGAAGGGGCAAAAAAGAAAGGAGGATGTAGACTGTAGAGTGTATGAGGGATGAGCTAGTGAAGAGCATGAATGTGTTGTGTTGAGAGAAAAGAAAGGTGGCAAAGAAATGTGCAAAAATGACACCCAACTGAAAATTAACATACTGAAAATAGAATCTCAGCAATGGCATACGTCATGGGACAGCAAAATGACGTGGGACACAGTAACTTGGTACCAGGTATTGATTATTTACATCATTTTACTGGAATAAGTTTGTTGATATTATGGTATTGATTTTAGAAGCGGTCTCACTTTGGTGACATTGTGCATTCAGGATGAAAGCTGGAGTCACTGTGATGTCCTTCTGGATTTAGAACAAGACTCACCTTGACACCAATGCCTCACGTACCTCCCAGCTGAACTTGACCCGCTTAGTCAGAATACTCGGCATAGCTGCTGATGTCCGGAATAAATAAGATCTCATTCGCAGAGCCACTGACAGTGACAGAGGGTTGAGAGAGCTGAGTGTGAAAGATCCCTGCCAGCCCTCATAGTTGAAATGGAGTTGGCATATTGAACTATCACCATCAATGGCAGTGAAAGACTTGAATATAGAGTACTTTTAAGAAAGTTACTCCCATGGTAATGCTACTGGGCATTTCCATTTAAATATATGCATTTCAATTTCAATTTTGAATCTGGCACAACTTTTTGATGACACTTGGGAGCTCATGAAAGCTACACTATGAATAAGAAATGGTTGAATATACAGTAGAATACTGGCATCTGTGGTTTCCTGATTTGAAAAAAAAATAGTAAAGTAAAAATAGTCTAATTCCCAAAAAAGTACTGCAAAAATTACTTCATTTTAACTCGTATTTTACACCCCATGATTGGAAGTATGTAATCATATATATAAGCGACTGTCATTGTGGAAGTCGAGTGTGCTAACTACTGAGCTAATGGCCCAACATAGCTTCATCTGCAAGCAGACCCTTCTAAGTTCTCAAAAAGTAAGACTTTCCTAACGTTCTACGTGCAGAACTGCAGCTCGAACTTGTCTTCATTAGCTCATGACCCTCTATTGTCAAGATCAGAGCTGCAGAAGCATCACATCACATCACCACCACCACCATTAAGACTGGCTACATATGGAGTATAAAACAAATGACAATATTCCTTTTTTTGGTTTAAAAACTACAAAGAATTTGCATTAAAATCCTCATCTATCTAAATAACATTCAGTTTTAACCTGTATCGTACACTTTCTTTTTCATATGGCAAAATTTAGCCAACCAGAGCTGCCACTATTCTCTTCTGCACCTAACCAATTTTTAATTGATTATTATTTCTAAACTAAACTTACTTGTTGGGTCTGAATCCTCCAGACTGCACGTGGCCCTGGACGGTCTGCCACTTCCCGGCCTTCGCTCCCTCCATCATCACGCTCTTCATACTGTCACTGCGATAAGGCCCACCCACATCATCCCCATGCCCGGTCGCTGCCCCCTTCTGACACCGTGACACTCCTCCACTAAGGGAGACAGCCATGGTGCAGAGGTATGGCAGCAGAGAGGATACAGAGAAGAACAACGACAAGCAGAAGAGGGAGGAAAAAAAACACCAAAAAGCGTGTGAAAGAGAAAGAAGAAGACACACATACACACACACACAACATACACACAGGAAAAGAGGTTGAGCAACCACATGGCTAAATAGGTGAGACACATTAGTAGAGTGTGTGAGGAGACAGATTTCCAAGCCCAGTGAGAAGCAGGTAAATGAAAAGGGTCCGGAGTCCGGATTGTTCAAACACAGAAATGGAGAATAAAGTGCGAAGACGAGGAAAAGCAGCCTGTGGAAGGTGGAAAACCAACAAGGTCATTCCGGCAATCTCACAGCTGCCAGCATTCACCATCGGTAAAAGCAGCAGTGTGTGGATGCTGGCCATTAAATTCTCATTCCCTCCTTCGTTTTTTTGCGTTTTGGGCTTAAAACGTTTCACTACACAAGACGCTTCAATGCTGGAAACAAAAGAGCGATGGTTTGTAGTGGGGTGGAAATCATTTGTAACTATTTTGTCAAGCAATTCAAAGCAAAATTTTGCTCAATGTTCTAATGCAACATTCTATTTTCCACGTAAATAACTAATACTAATATGCCATTTAACATCAGTTGCAAGATTTGAACTATACTAAATGGACTAAAGAATAAGGAATCGAGCACAATTAACAAAATATTGTTAGCTTTTTTTTCTTTTGGAAAGTATTCGGAATTTGCAAATTGTCTGATGTGTCCTGCCACCGTACATTTTTTGGGATGGTTAATTTTTTTTGTAACAGGAAGACAGTATGTATTCCAGCACAAAATTCAAGGTAAAAAATGATATGCTAGGATGAGATTGGTAAGAAAGAAAAACACATCGCTCTCACTGCCTGCCATCAAATAACTTATGGGCAGGCCAGAATTGTACTCTTGGTCGTATTCTCCTGATGGATGGACACAAATGGCCACAAACACGCTACAAATGCTGTAGAAAGTGTTTGAGAGAGCAGGACAAAGTGCTGGAAACAGCCAGAAACTTTGTTGCAGTGCGACAGGCTGTAGATTTATTACAACCAAGAAATATAGATGTCCAAATACTTTTGTCCAAACACTGAACTGAATTTACCAATTAGGAAACAATTGGTGCTTAACCTAAGTGCTAACATAATTGCTGTTAACTCCCATGATATCTTAATACCGTTATGGGAATTTAACTTAACCATATCCAATTTGAAATAATGCTAATCCAAAATAAATCATGTTTGAGCTCACTGCTAACAGGGTTGCTTTACACATGGTCCTCCTGCAGGGGCAAAAGATGAGTAATAACAAATGTTGAGGCGAGGGAGAACTAATATTTGTCTGGCTTTCCTTTGAAGGTCACCTATCACACTTTATTGTGACCAAGTGACGATCTAAAGTTGCATGCACACAGTCATCAATCGCAGCAACAACATGGAGGACAGTCAATGCATGAGAAAGACATGGGCCTCATTTATCGGGACCGAATATAAAATCAGCAAGGTCCGTACTTGGAATAAATGCAGGAACATGTATGTAAATGGTGCCATAAATCAATGCAAGGATTTATAGGAATGTGCAGTACAGTCTGACACCAATCCCTTTACTGCCTGAAGTTGAGTGGCAGTAAAAGTGATTTACAAAAGATACTATACAGCCACATTTTTCCTTGATGGTCCCTCCCCACTGATGTATAAGATGAATACATTTTGAACGACAGTATATACCATATATTGCCATGTCTCGTGGTGTATACGTGAAAAATGTTTGCGGTCTGCAAAATGTTGAAAAATGAGTATTGCCTTTCAAATCCAGTGATCCTTAAAAATATAGACGGATTATAGAGGATAGTATTCTATTGGATAAATGAGGTCCTGTGTCATTGTAGAAAGGTGAAAGCTAATGAGCTCAAAGGCATTCGAAACAAGAAACGGCTGTCGCTTTCTGCTTTCAAAAGCACATGAAGTATAAGTTCAGACTCTAGAGGTTATACCTGTCTTTCCTTATTATAATAAATAGATGATTTCTTCAACTTATCAGAGCTAATATAGTTTCGGTCATGCCTTTGAAAAAGAAATCTATTTAGCCATTTTTTTTCTCCAAGGAAAAATGTCCATTACTAGACGTATAACGGTAGCATAAAGCATTTTGATAGACAATAACTGCCAACATTGAGGGTTGTTTGAAAATAATGATGATCTCAAAACATTGTGTAAGTCTAGTTAAATGAGACCAGCAGATGATATCTTTTACTGGAGTTTTTAAACAGGAGAACCATGTATCCAGCATCTCCACCAGCACACTGCAACCTGGTCTCTTCGGGCCATTTAACACCCATTTCTTAACAAGCTCACCCAATTAAAAATTATCATTTATTAGATATTTTATCTGAGAGATTTGTGGTAACAGGAAATCCAAGCCATGGCACTGCCTGGAGTGAGATAAGACTGACCTTGCTCTTACTGGACTCCAAATATTACTTTTATTGCCTAGCGTAAAAACGTCTTATCTTCCGTGGTGACTGCGGCTAGATGCGGCTCCACTCTAGAAGCGCTAGTGTCGTATACTTTAGCGATATAATGAGGGATCAGTGAGATGTTCACGGACAAATGTCAAACACAGGTGAACACTGGCATCGCACGGCAACCCGGTATGACTGTCAACCCACCCCGAAACGGAAAGATTTGTGGGAGATTAGGGAGGTATACGTCATTTAAAAAGGGGGGTGGCTACCAGGATTGTCCGTCTCCATGGTTACATTCCATGGGAGAAAGGTGAGAGGTTAGAGGTCAAGGGTTAGAATGACCGAAGAGCAGAAATCAGAACATGAGCCTGGGTGTTCATTAAAAGGTGACAGGGAGTGAGGAGGATCAGCAAAATGCAGCCAGAGGCCCTTTGCAGGGCTGCACTGCTTTCCACTGCAGTCATAATCGAATGGCTGTGGTTGGGAGGCTGCAATATGCGCCTATGACATTTTACCCGCTCGCGTCCCGAGAAGATTATGAATAATCATTAGTAACCATTTGTGCCCTCCGGTATAGTTATATTGGTTATATCGAACCCCCTCGCACCCCGCCTGTTCTTACTGTGGTCCATAAAATTCAAGAATAACACCTAGCTGTAAAAGCGGCAATTTGTATTCATTTTGCAATGCATTACAATATTTTAGAATAAGCCTTTTGTCAAGTTACTCATGCGGATGGAATTCTCTTGCAGGATGAGAAACAAAAGAAGATTCATAATGTCGTCTGATTGGCACATTAAATGGGTTTAGTTAGAAGAGGGGAAGGGAGGGATTGTGTGGGTAAAAGGAAGGAAGTTGGAAGGGAAGGGAAAAATGTTAGTGATGCAAAAGAGAGAGAAAAAGCAGTTGTAAAAGGAAAAGAGTGATGTCCCTGTCTCGTGAGAGCCCTACTCAAGGGAGAAGACTCTTACCAGTCTTGGACCAAGACTCACTTGAGTGTGAGGCGAGGGTCTCCATATGGGGCATAGGGAGAAATGTTAAGTACGAACTCCTTCGGCGGATAGGAGCTCCACCTCTGCTGCACTGTGCTGCTGTCATTGTTATTCCAAAAGTCTCTGTCTAGATCACTGTGGCCAAAGAGAAAGAGAGGTCAGAGCAAAACAATTGTGGAGAGCCTCGGCACCAACCAACACTTTCCAACCGCCGTTGCATCTGGAAATGAGGCGAGAGATCGCTTTGAGAAAGAGTCGGTTTTAGAGCTGCGTGAAATGGGAGCTTGTTTTTCAGCCTGAATCTCAAGTGGTTTGAAGGAGATAGGTAGCAAGAAAAGAGGAGCACAATAGCATGTGATGGTATTCTGTCCACCTAACACGGCACCACTGATGAAACACATTTAAGTCAATATTCCGGATAACTGGACGCCCAAAAACATCCTCGGCAAGAGACGAAAGAAAAAAACAAACACACGAGACGTGAAGAGGTTAATCCAAGTACGTAGTAAAGGAGGGAAAAGGTGAGCAGAATCACTGATGTCATACAAGCCACGTAGCAGTGGTCAGAATTACGGCACAGGAGACAAAAGCAAAGCACAAAAGCTGAAAGTTGGAAGCTGAAATGAACAACAGCGAGCATCGAGCCCGTCAAAGGGAAAATGGCCAGTCCCCATAAAAATCATAAGTTATCCAAATCACACAATATTTACATCACCAACCATGTTAAAACAATCCACATATGAAATAAAAGGGAAAGTATTACATTCAGAGAAAACCACAATAGCAGCACATAGAAAAGAAGTGATGATGAACAGGTTAAAAAAAAAGACATTTGTCAAATTAACAATTGCACTTAACATTACAACATTGACATTTTCCTGCATTGACCTCTGGCTTGAATTCATCAGCAAGAGTAATGCACGCCATTTCATACCTTCACGTATAAATCTGGCAATTTGTCGAGGAACGAAAAAAACTGAAGGCCAACAGCATACCTCTTGTTTAATCCCAGATAAAATAGAAAAATAGCAATCTGCCTCTACTGAGGAAGCCTTACGTGCGGTCACAGTTAAACATGGTGTAGATGTAATCTAGTAATCATGACACCACTAAGCCTCCCTTTTAACATCTGCTCACTTGTACACTTGCAGCGCTCCTGGAAATAAACAACAGGCTTCTTTTTTTTTTTTGCCCGGTTTGTGTCAGTGTTTACTATGAGAGGCTGAAAAGGTGAACTCTCTTCAGTTCACTATCATCAGATTATTCGAGCGCGACCAGTTACCAGGCACTTACTTGATGGCTTTCTTCTCCCCGCGCCCACGTGCTGAGTCTGGAGTGTCTGCCGTTTCCACTCCCGGCTTATTTCTCTTCCCCTTGATCAAAGTGCAGAAGAAAGGGCCACAGACATATGAAGAGGAAAAATAGGTTAGCATGTATTTATCCTTTTGAAGCAGTGATTTTAGTGAGTAGCGTTGCCACCCACCCCTATTATCTCTGGAACACCCCGATGCTCTCCTGATTATATTCATCTCACTCAAATCAAATGTCCTGCAGAGTACTATTCCATGATTATCAACCGCAGCCAGCCAGAAATTTACATGGCAATTGCCTCTTTAAAAGGTAATCCTCTTGGCACTAGAGAAACGTCTGGAAAGTCCTGCTTCATTCTGATTTCAAACAGCTCAAGCATGACCTGATGTTGCCGTGGAAATAATGGCCTTTGGAAAAAAAGTTTAGTATGCTGGTTGCATTCTACTCCAAAAGCTCGTTAGAATTAAAGGTGTTTGGCCTTGATCACAATGCAGAGAATCGCAATTGCCACTTGGCAACACACGAGGCCAAGAAGGCATAAGACCTAAGCTCTCCGAGCCTCATGCCAGAAAGCTTTTTGTTGGATTTTCGGACGCTTTCTATTCAGTAAAGCAAAACATTGATCACCACACGGGAGAATTTTGCTCACATATGGACTGCAATAACTGAGTTCACATTGATTAGACCTCCCTATGGAAATGTGTATATCAGTTTGCCAACCACTTCACGGCCATCGCTTAAATAGCCTCAATATGGACTAGTGCAGATCTATGTGAATGTAGTTCTTAAGAGCCGAGCACTCAGGGCTGTGCTTGTGTATGATGTTCTGATAGATGCGAGTCATTTCAGTCTCTATGTATGATTCATTCACAAAGTGCACCGGGATGTAAATAGCACTGAAGCCTACATAGGATACTAAGGAAAGTGCACCGGGTGAACCGCTTGGCCCAGATAACTTTTGGTATCATATCAAACCAGAGTCCACGACTTCAATAAACCAGTTTTGGAATCATTACATAGCCACCAACAGCACAATAGGCCGGGAAGGAACAGATATACTCCTAATATCTGGCAGGCAAGCTTGCGTAGGCTGCTCATATATCAAATCAGTGGTGTCGTAAAAAATTCAGGACGTCCGGATGGCAAAGAAACAGTCTACTGCTGGAAGGAAGGGCTAAATCCAGGAATCCGATTTTCAATACATACATATATATAAACTGTAAGACAAAGGTAGAGGGGGGTAAAATGAGAGGGAAAAGGGGATATGACAGGTGCGAAGTGAGTGAAGTCTCGAGTGAACTGGTGGTGGAAATAAGAACAGAATGAAACATGAAGCCGTGGCCACCAAGCTAGTCCCATTGCTACTGATTCCACGTGCAGGCACGTGATGCAACACTTTTGCAGCCGCCACCTTCTTCCTAATAAACACGTGTGCGTGTGTGCATGCGAAATGAATAAAGGCTGCAGGGATCCATGGCAATGAATATGATAAAGCTCTTATGACATGCACAATACAGAAAAATCATCTTGGTGCCCCAAATGAGGGTTAAAGCAAACCAAATGGAAGAGTGAGCAATTTCCCCTCTAATCCTCCAGTCAAATACCCTTGAAAATACTTAAGTCTAATTTAAACCTGCTGCTTTATTGTCACATGACAAAGAAGTTTGACGATTGCAATTTCCCTTGGCTCTGAGCCACCCGTTCAAAAAGGGCTGCCATGTGATGTAATGGTCTAGTCATGAGTCAAATTGCAGCAATCTACAACCAATGTCTTGAAATATGGGAGACCTGAAGGGAAGTAGAGGAAGACTGCCTGCAGTGATGATGAGCTGTTTTTCGTCTTATTTTTTCTTCCCTAAAGGCTCTAGACGTGGGGAAGGAAAGAAGCTCCCATTCTGTCTGCATCAGTTGGCAGTGCACTGCCCTGCAACACCCAGCTGTGTTTGTTTAAACTAGAAGACAGCAAGAGTTTGCATACTCGCTCAATAGCACAGCACACCATAATTAGGAAGGAGTGATCGCTCGTCTGTCCAAACATTGTCGTTAACCAAAATTAACTTTGAATCATATGATTCAGACATTAGCACAATCAAAGAGAGTCAGTCACTGACAACATCAGGGATTTGCTTAATCGTAATGGCTGGCTATTATCATACTAATTCATTTTACTGAAGCGCCGCAATCATCGATTTTCAACACTGTGCTGACTGGCCTTATTGTGATATTCTTCTTGTGAATCTCAACGTCTGACTTGCTTGATGCAAAATACATTTTGAAAATTCTCATCATTGATTTCGTCTCAGCTGCGCTTACAAATTTATGTCAGGGATCAAACAGCACAGCGTTTCCAGAAACCGTTAAAACCCATCTTAACCCCTGCACTGATGTGTTCCAATGACTTCTAACACCAACAACATGAGGATTCAATAAAAAGAATCTACAGTCCTACAACTTTCAATCATTTCAACTGAAACACAAATTTAAAGTTTTGCATTTCAGAAGTTTTTGGCAACTTTCACACGTTTTTTATAATTTTGATGTGATAGGATAATACCACAGATGATTTCCTCCACAAGTGAAACATTTCATCACAAATTGAACTTAAAACAGTTTGTAATGGTTGTAATCTTATCACAAATGTACTAAAAAGCAGAATCTCATGTTTAAAATAAGCCTAAAGAGGGTCATCCTCGGTTTAATGAGCGGCGAATACTTTTTCATAGTGGTAGCAGTAGTCTGATTTGGTTATTATTATGCATATTTTACAAATAAGATTAAGATCTTTGAAGGCCATATAGATGAATAAAGCAATGTGTGAGCCACAAAGAAGAAGATGCGGCAGCACAGAACATAATACAGACAGGACGATGCAATGAAATATGGCGGAAGGGAGAACAGGTGGCAGTAATATACGCATATCTCGCCTACAAAACAGGGCAAAGGAACAAAGTGTGGGAGTATTTCATCTCATCTCATTTTCTCAACCGCTTTATCTTCATATTACAGATGGTAAATTAATTCAAAATACAAAAAAAAGATGTTATTTGCTACAATCGGTGAAAAGACGTCAACCTTTTGGAGTCAAGTCGTAAAATAGTATAAGGCAATGACAGATTATTTAAGCGCTTACACATATAAGATCAATGGACACAAAGACTTTTTAGAAATCTAACCAGTTTCACTGGTAGCCAAAGCTAAAACACCGAAAGCAACACTTGGGCAAAACGTCTTGTCTATTAACCTATGAATCATACGACAAACTGGGACGGGCCTCCTTACTAGTGACACGTGAAGCTGCGGGCAAACGTTGGCTCTTATGAAAGCTGACACCGACAAAGAATACACAAGGACATTCCGAAAAAAAGAAAGATTTTGGACTGCTAGAACTATGCATAGAAATATTTAGAGTATAAGCACTACATTAAAAAAAACCTATGCATCATGCGGATGCAAATCACAGTTCGTTTACATTTTAATGACGAGTCAGGGGAATATAGGGCTCCAAAAGAAAAGAGATCAAGGGAACCCAGGTTGTGTGCCTGCAAAGCTTTTATCATCCGTGTCAGTGATAATGAATGTGTGCCACATTGGTCATGAGAAGAGAAAATGCTCCTAACAACCAAATTGTTTCACACTTACTATATAGGTTACTGACTATCATTGGAGGCGAGCACTATAAACTACATTTTCGGGTAATTTAACTCCTAAAATGGTGATGAATGAATTTTTATGCCCGCAATGCAGTGAATTACTGCCAAATCAATCCTCTAAAAATCTACAAAGTCTTTTTTTTTCTAATGGTGTCCAATGATGCCATCTGTCATGATCTGTTTTGTTTTGATTAGATTGTTTGCTTCTTGCCTAATGGTACTTGTTCTTGTTGCCTAATTAGATATTGTGACCACATCTTTGTCACCCTTTGTTCCCAAATTCTGCCAATCAGCTTCCCTGAGCCATTTTTGTCTCGTCCAGGTGTTCCTTGCCATCTCGCCACTTTCTTTGTATTTAGTTTCCCATTTGGTTTTAGATTTGACAGTTCTTGGTCAGCTCTGTGTTCTTACCATATGCTGTTTTCTCACATAATTTGGATTTTGTTTATTACTCTTCTTTTTTTATGATAACTTTGTAATAGTGTTTAAACACAGAATATTGTATATGGAATGCATACATAGTGCAGTATACAGTTGATCAAAATATATGCTAAAGAGCGCATTCATTTGACGCCAGCCAACAAATGTGCAACATGCCAATTACATCATTTTGTAATGTAAGACACAGCCAGTATGAAGTGACATCGTTACACGAAATAGAGACTACCCAAAAGACACCTACAATTTGTCATAAGTTGTTATGCATTCCTTCCATTTCTCACAGTTCTGCTTGGTCATCAAGAAGTGCTTAATGTGGCTTCACAGCAGTGGGAGGCGACAGTTTTTCAAGCAAAGTGCTCAAAAGACAAGGAGCTTAATGGACAGCCATGCAACACCCCCGTCACTGCCACCTCACAATTTGCCCAAGCAAGATACACTGACATGAACGTTACGGCATCATCCCGTGCGGGCGCATCTGCACGGCGAGGTCGGCGAGCCTGCAGATCACCACCTAATTCCGTGCAGCCGCCGCTTTGTCACTTCGCTCCTGCTCCCACTCCAACACCACTGTCACAGGCTGCAAATAAGATCCATTTACAACAGAGCTCCCAGAGAGGGCCGCAGGGACCTCCAAAGAGCTGGCGGATCGACTCTCCCTCCCTCTCTCTCTCACCACAGCAGGAATCGGGAGCTATTCCCTGCTCCATTTCCTTCCAGGTGGAATATCTCATATAACAAGTTTTACTGAAGCAAACAAGGGACAGTATGCGGCTAAGATCATTAGCCTCCTGCTTTATATACGTTTAATGGTGTAATCTCGTTATGGTGCCATTACGGGTGTGTCTTAATGCAAATGTTATGTAAAGAAGCTTGTTGCCTACACAGCTCACTGGAATGCCAAGACCTGCCATCTGTCCACCCAGAAGCTACACAGCAATTCCCTGGAAAATTATCTGAGCTTTGCACTTCTAGGTCAGGGGGGGCTCATTACATCGATTACAATCCACCAGTTGAATGCCAAGGTATGAGTACTCCTGCTCCATGTTGTATGGGTTCGACAGGTTAGTTAATACTTCAATTGATCATAATGCACCGCGGACCGTTGCATATTAAGATTAACCAGTGGGTGGTTGAGGATCTCTCGACAAGTAGTGGGGTTTCATTGACTAATTCCAACTAATGATTTGGCATTTCATTTTCCAATAGGCAAATTTGCAAAAGACGTTCAACTACATCACATTAAGCGTGTGATGCTTTGGAACACACAAAGAGAATTTTGGCATGCATCTTCAGAGTAAGTTGTCTCTTATTTGACAGAATCCCATTTTCAAGCACATAATCAAAACCACGTGCCCTTTACAGAGGTCATTTCACTCAATCTTTGTCCTCGTTTAACCGAGGCTGTGAAAACGCACTCACAAATTTTACAGCTGCTTCTGGAATTAATTCCACTTATATTTTAGCTTCACTTATAATTATTCACTCATTACTCTCTAACGAGCACAACAAGATGTAAGAATTAAAGATTTCACTTGGATTAGAGTTGCTGAAAATATTTGCACACTTTTTTAAATTCTTAACTAAATCTTGCTTTCTATTTCAATTTCACTAAAAACAGTGACATTGAAGTATCTCTGATAATTAAAGCATTTTATCCGTTTGCTACTAATGTGACTGCATGCGACAGAATGTGTGTGTGCATGTGTGTGTGTGTGTGTGCATGTGTGTAAACTCACCAGCTTGCGTTGACACCAACCGCAGACGCCACAAAGAGCCACCAGCCAAACAGCACACACTGTCACTGCTAGGGAGACCAGGAACACACTTAAGGACACTGGACCTGAAAACACATATACAAACACGTGAGTACTTGGAAATGTATTACTTTGCTGTCCAACTGAATTTAATTTAAGCATCACATGAAAGTACATCCAACAAGGGTGAGTGACCTCAAAGTAGATATTAGAAAATCTTTCACTAGCTCAAATGACAACAGTCCACCCTTGACCTTCACCTGTGGACTCTACCTGCATCTGGCTTAAAGGGGAGAAAAAGCTATTGTTTTTTTTCTGCTGCAAGTGATGGATCACATCCAAACACCAGATTTGGATCGATATAACAAGCCATCAATTTTTTCTCTCCCATTTTCTCTTGGATGAATTTTATTTCAGTTTTTAAGTCATTGACTTCCAATGACAACGATAGACAATCAATCCATTTAATCGGAAGAACTGGCTGTGAGTGCTCATGTTTTATTGCCGTTGACAGCACAGGCATTAAATCCATTTTGACAGGGAGGGCTGACTGAGATCAATCACTCTTTTTGAGGAAGTGGAAATTAAGTTTACACCATTTTACACAACATGAGTTGACTCTGACGTAGATGTATGGCTGACATGCCTCTCTAGTGCCTTCAATGGCTGCCAATGAGTTAAAATAAAGCCCAGTTAGTGGTTAATGTTGTATTACCATCATAATTATTATTGTTATTCGACTGCAACGAAGCTAATTTTTAGAGGTGAGGACCTCCAATTTAGTTTTCTACCCAGAGAACAAAAGCAAACAACTGCAAACGTGCCATCTTGTGTCTGAAAGGTAATTGGCTTCAATCTTAAGATGCCACTGTATGTCAGTCAAAGTCAAATAAGTTTTGGGCTGAGGGGTGACATTGAGCCCTTGAATTTATTTACATTCCTAGTTTTCTCCATTGTGCAAAATCATGCAGCATTGACATGGTTCCATCCAAGAGTTTTCTCATTTTTTTGCATGCAAGTATTTGTTTTCTTCATTGTGCAAGGGTGAGAAAAGCATTTCCAGGGAGTAGATTTTCTGCCACCTATCTAGCAATGCCGGGGGAGGGAGGGAGGGCTACGTTGCGCCGGCGCCTACGTTTAATTGAAAAGCGAGGGGAGGGCTGCAGCCATTTTTAACATTCCGTCATAAGCAGCCGGGAAATGCAATCCCGTGGCGATACGTCCTACGTCCCCCGTCCCCAACGCTCCTGAGCCGGAGCGTTTCAATACTTTTCCAATAGGAGGCAAATCCACTCACCACTCACCACACATCACTGTCATGTGTCACAGCTTGTTAACTGACAGGCTGCAAGCAAAGGGAGTGGCCTGGGAGGCTGACAATAACACACAGCTCATGATTAATGGGTATCAGCAAGAGAGGGAGAAAGAGAGAGAGAGAGAAAGAGAGAGAGAGAGAAAGGGAGAAAAACACAAAGCCCAGTTTTGCTGGTACGTGTGAGCAGACTCACAAATTGCACCTGACTCACGGCACGTTTTGCAATGAGCGACTCCACCACAACGGAATGGCATTTACTAAGAGTACAAGGAAACCAAAGCCTCATTGAGCTTTGATATTTGCACAGCAGGGGGAGATGCTAATGTATTCAAATATGTGAATCCCTCCAAAGATTTCTTATCCCCAAATATACAGCGATAAACAGGTGTCAGGATGCATTTCCACGCCGCTGAGTGACAACCGCCTGCTCTTTGCCTTCAATAAGTAGATTTGTTTTCTCCCCAGTTACGTTCTCCTTGCCTTTCCTTCACTTGTCACTGCTGGCCTTTTTATCCCATCATCTCTTTGTCTTCCTCTTCTTCTTCTTCCCAACCTCCAGTTGTCCTCTGGGAAGGGATGAGTTGAGAGAGAAGTAGCATGAGGTAAAAATGTTTCATATTGGAAATCGGGATGGGATTGCACAGACTTCCGTGGGTTTGAGGCCACAGCTTTGAGGTCAACGCGACACCTGAGGCCGATTGAAGTTGGAATGAGCGCACGCAAAGCGCGAGCAGGTGCACACAAAGCAATTTGGAGGCAGCAAACAACAATAACGTGCACTGCACGCTTTCAAAATTAAGTCCACACAAGATGAAAGATACGGGTGCATAAATGGAAAAATAACAGCTGGGTACAAAATGTAAGTTGATATGTAATCATTAGGGATATCTCCATCACATATTTTCTCCCCGAGTCCCAATCCGAGACCTTGCTAATGTTTTAAGGAAGGGAAAATCGGTTTAGTGCAACAGTTTCAGCCACATTAAACAAATACTATATTAAATGTTTTTGCACATTTTTGCACCACCAAAAAAAGTTGCATACAAATTATGTTTGAATATTCCAGACTATATAAACCATTACCGGAACAATATTAGCCGTGTTCCAGCAGTACACAAAAAAAGAAAATAAATGAATAAATGATTCAAAAAGGTAGTTAAGAATACTCAATGTAAAAATTACCAAAGGGAACAGAAGAACTAGATTAAAGTGTACTCACATTTTTTGTTTTTGTTACTATTAGGAAGTTTTTGGGAATTTACGGTCCCCTGATTAAAGTTGAGCACATTTGCCTCACAGGACTATGAAATTGTACTTGAACTTGTGCTCCAGCTTTTGTTTCAACTGTGGTTATTTTTAAAGCGCTCTACTAATAAAAATGACGTTGATTTTTATCACAACTTTGTTACTCTAATGGAGCTTTATTCTACTTAATATTTTTAACCCCCTTGATAATGTGTTGAATGAGTGGTCCTTGTAAACCTGAATGATTAAATCATATAAAAGAGTACGAGCACATAACGTCTTACATGTTACATTAACGAGCTACAAAGTGGATGTATTGCATTTTCAATCTATTTAATAAACATGCCTTGCTTTAAGTGGAGCATATGATTAAAAAATTGCAAGTCAAATGAAGGAGTTATCTTCTCATTATAATCCCACATCCCCACTATCTCCCTTCTCCACCAACTTTTAAAATTCTAATTCATTTTGCAAGACGTCTGTGACGCAGCCAGCTTATGGGCCGTGTCCTGAACATCTCAATCATCCCCACTAGCATCATTTTATGTCCTGACACCCGCCCCGGCCTCTGCTTGATTAATCTTGTTCCGATCGTAAAGATGTGGATTTAAACCGTGCGAGTACGTTGCCTCTCTTGCCCTCTTCATATTTATTTGCACTCAAAAAGGCCCATTAATAGCAAAAGCTAGATGGTTGTCCTCCTCAACCTGGAGAAGGTCGAAAAGGGTTCAGGCTGCCCGTCTGCTCTATCTGTCTCCATTCAAAGTAGCTTCGTCTCTACCCACAGGGTCACTAAAACTGAGTCCATTAACTGCACGACATCATCATATGAGCAAAGATTGCAACACCTTCCATGCAAAAAAGAACCTTTTTTTATATATCTAAGGAGCCTATAGGTTAATACGTCTTTGTGTAGCGAAAGGTTACGCAATTTGTTAGCAACATGGTTTCTTCAAGGTCAAAAATAGGGTGATGTGAAAGGGCGAGGTTTTATGACGTGTCAGTTCATGGTATGAATTGTAGAATTGAATCAGGAGTACCACTCACAGTCACCTGAAGTCTGTGGCCTCGTTGATAAAAAGAAAAAGAAAAAAAACAACTTAATTTTTGCAACGCGTGCAGCTATATAAAAAAAAAAGGAAATCCACCCTGTGAAGATATGCAAATCCTCGGCACTGGAGCAGCAGCATTGCCTCCATCGTCTAGGTTTGTTTGTTTGTTTGTTTGTTTGGCAGAAGGATTACGCAAATACTACCAAGCTCATTTTCATAAAAATTGGACCAAGGGAGAAGCTGTTTTGGTGGAGAAATAAAAATTACAAATAAAGAAAACAGAGATCACTGGCACGCAGGCTTGGTTTACCCCGTATTTAGAAGTCAAGTGATCATTTGCAGTTAGCCCGGAGCAAAATAACAAATTTTGCTGCTTTCAACTAACATGCAAAGTAGAAAGGAGGGACTTGTAAAGATTCGACTACTATGTAAATGTGAAAAGTGTGTTTAAAAAAAAAACATGTGCACATAAGGGAAAAACTATGACTGGATGTACAGTACAGTGCATTAAGATGAGTATGTGGTTGTTGAAAAAGAAGCTTTCCAAAGTTCACTAAGTGAAATATAAAAGTCAGGCAACAGGTTTAAAGTCGACGCCTATAGAAATCTAGAACGCGAGACGAATGGGCTTTTACAGGTGGAAGGTCTGTGAGTGAACAAGCACCTGCAGGTTATGTGGCCCACATGAAGGGAGCTAAAGCACGAATAAAAAAGGGACCACTTCTCAGGGGTGCAGTAAGAGAAACTGCTAATTGGACAGGCGAATCTGGAGCAATGTCCAGTCAGCACAGCTGTCACAATGTATAACGCAACATATTGTTATACTGTGAAAGGTTGGAAGGGCAATGTTCAGAGGCTTTGCAGTCATTATACACAAGGGAACACTTATGCTGCCAACAAGTACAGGTTTAAAAAAAACTTTTTTTGGGTGTTTTACGCTTGTCTTTCACATCTGTGGCACAGTCTGGAAAACAAGGTTTGAATGAGATTTCAATTGAAAATGAATTTTTTTTAATGGTAGGAGCAGCAACTCCTATCAAATCAATCAAGATCCGATAAATTTTGGAGGATCAGTGACTAGTCAATCATGAAAAAATGATTTATTAATATTTCCTGGCAAAAAATATTTAGAGATTTTCATTTTTTCTGGATGAATTTATTACCAGTTCTGAAATAATTATATATTTTTTACTTTTGGGCTATTTTTTAAAACTATTTATTTATAGTTAAAAAGAAAAGTATTGGCTTGTGGATAAAGTTCAATGTTTTGCAATAGTACAAGTTTTATTGGAATATTAAAGATGCAAGATGTTGTTTAAAAAAAACCTTGGTAAAACCTGAGTATGGCAGGTCAAGGTTTTCATTACTCTGTGATCAGCTAATAAAATTATGATCAGAATATCTCTGGCAAATGCACAAAAACAGCTCTCTGCTTTACCTTTGTTTTAATGAAAAACCACATGTAAGCTGTGGCAAATGAGCGTGTTGTGATAGAACCTCAGGGGAGCTATTAATGAAAATTATCCAATTTCACTTGATAAAACAAATCAATCCATTCATTTACCTTAAAATTACCATTCCCAGAATAATAAATGAATATTTGTATAATGATGCCGGTAACGTATTATACAGGGAAAACATTTACATGCCCTTTAATTACATGTAAGGTCAAAGTAGTTAAAAAAAAAAAACAACAACCCTAGATTTCACATTGACTTGGTTGTGCCCATTAACTGGAATAGATGTCCAATCTAGTCTTAAAAATCATATTTACCCAGGATTTCAGATTTCCACCGAGTTGTATAATTAAAATGTCACAATTATAAGCTTTTGTCTCAACCGTTTTCACGCAATGTAATAGAGGGTGAAGCATGTCAATGCAGTCAAGTTAAGCAATTCTCTGGTGTATGAAATGGGTTCAAAGATGTGAAATGCAGACAAAATGAATAAAAAGTGCTTCCATGGGAATAATGTCATTGTGACATCTTGAGCTGAGAGGACATTTGGCACCGTGAGCACGGAGGAAGGATTTGGGGATGTTTTTGTACTCAGATGACCATAAGAGCATTCATAAATGACGGATGATTGACTGGTGTCTATTGAATGCCTTTAGTGGATACTCGGGCTACAACTATGTCATAAAATATTTCACACCCGCTTAGATGTCATTTTTTTCCTCATTCTTAAAAGGTATACTCACTTATTCATTGTAACATTTGAAAATCATAATGACGTTGAGAGAAAAAAAGCTAATGTTCGGATTTTATAGTGGAGAGGAAGTCTTATTTTTTAGTGCCCCGACGTACTTGACAATGTCCTGCCGTATATTTTCCGGGAAAGGAGAAATTGAAATGAAACCCCAAACATATCTCAGTAGTGTTTATGTTTCATTAGTGAGTGAATGTTGAGCAACAAATTCAAATCAGTATTTTCCCCACCATTTCACACATACACTGATGACTGGAGGCCTGTGTTTTCCTTTGTCATTATGAAGCAAAGTGGTAATTAGGAGAACAAATGGGCACCTTGACGGGTTCTAGATGGGACTGGTCCTGGCCATTTATCAAGGCTTGAATAATAAAGAAAAAATGTGGAAATGGGAATACAACTGCACGTTTGTGGCAGATGCAGAAGTTAAAAAAAATCGTTTTGGAAGGTATGAAATTAGACTAAGCATATGACAACCAGGTTGGAATGGACAGCGCCTGTGGCTAAAAGAGACCCCTCCAAGTCACATATAACTTGGCCTCCTTTCTGTCCATGGCTCAGCTGCGGGAGGTAAAGGGCCACCACCCACATCTCTAAAATGACAAGCTTGGCTGGAGTTGGATGGGAAAGACACCATGTGATATGTCACCTAGCATGGTGCCATCTCCTTATTAGCACTTCTGACATTGAACGAGAGAGCAACTGCAGAAAAACGACACACGGGATAGACGAGGAACTTGTTGAAAATGAAGAATGAATAGACAGACTGTGGAGTATATCGACAATATTAAAGATTTCCGTAAACTCAACTGGTAAAAGTACGTTATACACTGACTGGTTTCGAATCCAATCATGGCAAACTTTGTGATATTGTCAAAGATTGTATTGTTGAAAGAATCAATCATGAAATTTATGAATTATATACCTAATTATAAAACTATGGGTGGGAACATTTGAGTAGCTCACAATATGATTTGGTTTACAATATGAAGATGACCGATCTATATGGTGTCACATTGTCATAAAATAGCTTTTTTACCAGACCTGCATATTACAAACTAAAAATGGATGTCCACGGAGTCAATGGCAGTGAATAAGTTAAGAGTGTGTGATTCTTTGATGCAAATACTGCAGTACGTTAAAAGACTTTTAAGATCAGCATTACATTTGGAGTGAATGGGAAATAACGCCCACATCTATTTCTCTCCCTGGCAGCTCTCATATGGGCTTCATAAAGTATGCATGGTCTTGGTCTATCACATCTATCAATGCCTCAGTCTGGGAAAGACTGAATTAAAAAGTCGGCATGAAATAAATGACTTTCATATGAAAAGCCCAACATATTATATAAACAACGCCCACCAGAGTGATTTGTTTTCCCACTGGTACGAGACCCTGCCGTCATGAAACTTGCAATAATCAAAGATTACAGTCATATATCCTGCACCACGCCTTGTTATCCATCAAGACTTTGATTTCATTCAGGATCACGATCATTGATTAAGCTTCCCACTGCTGCTGGATTTAAATCTCCGGCTCTCAGAAACTTTCCACCCCACTTTTCGTTTTGATGAAACTGAAATAGCTCCTCCAATTTAGTGGTCCCACAGCTTTGCTTTATTGTGGCATGGTTACAAACAAGCCATTAGTCAAAGGCCCCTCTCGTGCCCTTGACTTTATAAACCGGAGTCCACGAGGTGGCTCTCCATAATCGAGCCGTGGACGAGTGTCCATCACATTAATGAGTACTTTTGTTGTAAACTGATTCATCCGTGACCAACATCAAATTCCAACATAGTCTTATTTATTAGTGGTTTTGAATACAACCAATAGAATTGCATTTTTTGACGATCCCTTCTCAGCTTTGCATTGCCTCAAACCAGATATTTTCTCCTGCTCTTTTCCATATACCACAATGCACACTGTGTACTCACTTCAACAGCGCCTAAGGTTTGCCCGCCAACATCATATTCAGTGTGTTTACAAAAATAGGAATCATGCTTGTTAATCCTATTATGGTTTGCCTTAAGAATCTGACCAAAAAAAAAGTTTGACCAAATGCAAGGATTTATTAACCTCTACTACCCTATTTTGGGGAAATTTTAGCCACTGTTTTGAGTGTTCTCCAATCCTACATGTTATATTGTTACTTCAATTCCAATTGGGCATCCTACTCCTTCCATGCAACGGTAGTTGGTCTCTTTATGGCATTAGCTCATGGGAAGAAGTGTAAGCATGCGTCAATTGTCCTAAGGTGCTTTCACAACAGCGCTATCTTAATTAATTTGTTTCCTCATTGGTGTGTCTCATTTGCACAAGTTTGAACACAATCACCTCACTCTGTTGCAAATTACATCAAACCAGTTCTCTCTGTACAGTTCCAAATAAAGTTGCTGTAATCTTGGGGTGAGAAAGATTTTTTTTTCTACTACCCAATTTTTAAAAATGTTAAATATAAACTCATTAGGCATCTAATCCATTTTGACTGGGAGGAGTAGGAACAATCAAAAAATATCTCCCAGTTCTCCCAGTCAAATTGAAATGGTACACCAAGAGCAGCAAAACGTGATTACTCAATTCCAGCCTTACTAGTGAGAACAGATTTGGTGTCTATAACTGTCAAGAGCAGCGAATGAGTTAAAGGCCACTACCAACAAAATAATCTTGGGAAAAAAGCATAACGACCCATCCGAATAGAACCATAGCTATGATGTAGCCCTGGAGCTTGACACCTCCGCTGTAATCCATTTGCCACACTTTTGCACTCGTATTTGTCGTTTAGGAAAGCTTTACAAAAAATGTATTAAATGCGGCTACCACATGGACATGCAAACCTTCAAAGGCTGTATTCATTTAGTAAAGCATATTTGTTACACTTTACCCCATTTATTAAGACTCCCACAACAAAGCCCTCCCTTTATCAACTAAGTTTGCATTTGATCCCACATGCTAATAAAAAGGTTTGGAACGCTTGAGATGGTGTAATCACAGTGACACAAGAGGGTGCCACGTACGTTTAGGGACCTTCCAAAAGTGCAGAGACAACAAATCAAGTGGAAAAAAAGTGGGAGCGGGACTCGACTATAATGCTATTGAGGAGTAATTATATGCATACAGGCCTCCAGCCTCCGTATGCCCACATCATCAGCTCACAGCCAGGGACATAAACCAAGACAAAGCGGTCTCCGTTGTTCCAGATGTACTATGTGGGTGGCATTAGAAAATCAAATCCGAGTTTATTGTACTTCCCTAAGCATACAGGGGGAGGACGAAATGTCTTAGCGGTACAGTAAGTCTATTTGTAAATGTGTGTGCTTGTGCATAGTGTATGTGCAGCAGTGGGCTTTTGCGCCTTTGTCCAATTTCCATCTCTACTCTTCACACTGTGGTATCCTCTCTCCTTCAAAAGTGGCAAAACAATTATTGAGAGTGTAATTAAAGTATTGAAAGGACAAGTGCAACTGTAATTGAATGACAGCTTAAATGACAGTGAGTCAGCCACACGCGCTGTTTCTGTTATGTTTTTCTTCTAATCTCATTTACAAGGAAATCACTAATACAATACGAAGTAAAAGTCAAACAGGACGCGTTGGTCGTGAGTAAGTTTCGACATGAGCAGGAACTTTTTACCTGCACTTCCGTCGTTTAATTAAAGACTGTTTGGAAATGATTCGTTTATGACCCGTCTTTTACAAGCCAATAAAAATGAGGCATCATTACGGACTTAAATGTTGAACTAGTAAGTTGGCAGCAACCCATTCAGACTCCATTAGCGCCAATAAAATTCTGACCTGACGCCACCGGATGGTAACCCTCATGGTCTTTCTTTTCTACACGCCTACTCTTGTATAGCTCTAAAATGTTTTATGCAATCATTCACAACCCATTGAAATTAGCATTTTTATTTTTGGAATGTTTTTTTTTTTCTCTATACTAGTCATCACAAACCTGCAGCCCAGCAGCCAATTAAGCCCCACCAGACCAAATTATTGGCCCTTATTTGTTCCCGGCTGTAGTATTAATGTTGCGTGTATGTGGTTTCCAATGCGAAATAAATAAATATGAATAAATTATTTTGCGGAATGAATTTCAACTATTCCAATAGTAAAAAATATATATACATATACAAAATAACAATGCCACAAGTCAATATATATATAGAAAAATAATTACAAATCAAATAAATTGTATTTTAAAAATATTCAAAAGATAAACAGACAATATAAGAATGACAATGAGCAGAATAAAACAGTGGAAAATAAACGTATTGAAGACGAATAAATATAAGTTGTGGCCTCGGTTTATTTTGCAAAGGGGATTTGAAAAAAAAATCATAAGAAATATTCCTAAATATCTTGTGACCTCATGTATCTTAACTCTTTACCAGTCATTCATTCTTATCCAAGTAAAAATACCACATCAAACATTGTCTGGACAGTTTGGAGGAGGATGACCCTGAAATTGATCATTTTGGATCGTTAAGCTTTATGAGGGTGATGTGTCAGAGTCTTTGAGTTTAGTGCTCAGGTTGACTAGGATTATTTATGACAAATTTGTTGAGACAAAACTTTGGCTTGACTACATTCATAAATTTATCAGAGTAGCGTTGGCAGCCTTTGTGGCAGGTAAGTGAGATGGGCTGTAAGGTTAGGACTGGAGGAGGAGTATTTGTGATCCTGTCTTTTCATGAGCAATTCGTAACGATAATTTACAATGTCAATAGTGCCCGGCGTACCTTGACAACAGGTTACATTATATTTGTTCAGGGTCTCCTGCTTAAATTAGATGGAACGGAGAATCGCGCATCTCTGGTGACCGCTTCTATCCCCGAGTGAACTCTCATTTATCAGCGCCTAACCTCTACAGTGATACCTGGGATGTCGTCGTCCTCTGAAGTGGAGTGAAGGGGAAAGGCTCTGGGGAGGAAACTACATTGGTTTAGAGGCGCCTGTTTTTAGACTCCTTCTGGACAGCGGCACCAAAAATAACCCCTCATTAGCATCAGGCAATGTCAAAGCAAGGACAAATCAAAGTAATGAAATATATTTCATAACCGCTCCTGTCTTTAAGGAGGCAATCCATTTGGCAGGGAGTGATCACATACGTCCTGCCATTTCGACTTGGGTGCCATTGACTGCGATAAACGTCAAATCTGGCAGCTAATAAGTCAAGGTGTCATGTATACTTCCTTGTACAGATAATATCTTTAAGATACACTTTATTCCTCACATCCCTCTAGAGTCAACGACATCAAAATATGTAGATTGGGTTGTAAATGTATGTTTTTCATACAAAAAATATGCACTAACAGATATTAAGTTATTTGCTAATGCTGGTATTTTGGAGATGTTCATAATGGTTGTACTTGGGCAATTTCTCGAAAATAAAACTTGGGAATATTAATGTGTATCCATTGGTTTTTTGTTTTTGACTAAATCTTTGTCTTTTTAACCAACTAAAATGTTTGCTTATTGTTTGACGAAAGCTAGACGACTAACACAATTAGAAACTGTGAAAAGATGACTATGATTAGGATTTTCATCTAAAAGACTACAACTAAAATTAAAAGAACAACAAAAAGGACTTCAGAAGACAATTTTTGCCCGCAAGCGTCATCCAAACACCCTTTGCTCTCCAAAAGCAAACACGGGGGCCCTCACCATCGCTGTCTGTTGCTTGACTGCCCATTGATGTGTTTGCTTGTAGAACTGTCAACAATTTCCAGCAGCGTAACACCCAGTAGACTGAGACTCATCGCGCAGCTGCTCTCACTCATCAGGATCGAGTCAAAGGCTCATGGGAAATATAGTTTTCTTTCTTTCACTCTGCCAAGACGCAAATTGTAATTTTCCCTTTGCATTGAACTCAATTATATAGTACCTGGAGACATTTCAGCCACCTTAATTCATACTCACAAGTATATTAATCAGAACTCTTATGGAGCTACAGTGGCGTATGAGAACATTACCTGCAATACTGAGAAGGATGTCACAGTTTGTCACATCAGCTAATAATACAGCCGCCCCTTGGCAAAGAATTAATGACAGGTCTGGTTGCCGCCATTTCACGGAGTGACATGCAGTCTGAAATCTATCACCTTCAACAGACACTGTCGCCAAGCATGGAAAATAATAACGGCGTGAAGTTAAAGAGAACATTTGAAGAGAGACCTCCAAGTCTTCAGCAGCAAACGGCTAAGATCAAAACTGAATTTTCCACACCAGTAAACCCAGCATTACTTTAAACTACTACTTTAGTAAGTGACCTCACAAGATGAAGTGTCAATTCCCCAATACTATGTACTGACCATTAAATTAGTTGGCCAAACATGTAGGCTTATTCAAAATGTGGTACCAAAACACTGTTATACATAAATACTAACAAACAACAAGTAGGGTTTTGCAACTTAATTTAACCAAGAAGGAGGGGACACACATAGTATCCAATATGGCAGGATGAGGGAAGTCAGCACAGATTTGGAATTTTAAGAAAGAAAAAAAACAATTCCCAGTGTGTTCTTTTTCATTTTCCAGTTTATCTGTAATAAGAGTTCACAGCGGTCACCATGGTGCACGTGTGCTAAATGACCACAAAGTATCTCGCCGGTACCATGCGCATTATTTGTTGAAGATTAGATTGGGAAAACAAAGAGGCAGATCTAACCTGATCAAGGTTGATTTATGAACTATTTCCAGGAGACCTACCAGGAGCTCCCTTCATGTGTCACAGCCCAGATGGAGAAGGAAGGTCGGGAGTTAGGAATGGTAAGAGGCAGACTCTCAGCCTCACCTCGATGAGGTTTGTTCAATTACCAAAATGACAAACAGGGTGCTTGAGCTATTTGTGTACGACCTGACCTTTCGGACGTTTGAGGTATTCTCCAAAGCTTGCAAACAGAATTGCAACAATGCAGTTTTTTTTTTCCAAGTCGACAATTGGCCTTTGTTTACTCAAGAAGTCAGTCACTGCTCATTTACTAAATTTATATGGTCAGTAAAAGAAGTCAAAGCCAAATTGTCTTGATTTCATAATCCAAACAAATTAATGTCAGTGTCAAAACTCTTTGATAGTGCCATGAATGTCAACATCTAGTATGTAAAAGAATGCAATAGGGATATAAAATACTGTAATGACATTCAACACACTGACGGAGATATTCCAGTTAATATCATTTTTGTCTCTCACTGTGCTGAATCAGATAACGATAATGTCAACTGTTTGGCTGACTGTGAATTTCAGCAGTCTACACGGCACATCTAAGTGACCAGTGAAATTGTTTTTGAATATTTTTCTTCTTATCGTGTGTCTCGTGACAAATATTCTTACGACTACTGACCATAAACAAGTTATTTTCCAGAAGCCAGTTAACGTGACAAATTATGGTCAAAATAAGCCAAATTCAATGCAGTGGTTAACTAATTGTTTGCAATTCATGGCAATAGCTGTCTAATCCATACATTCACATATGTACTGCCAGATCTCCCAGTTCAAAAATGATTTGACATCTATATTGACGAATGAATTAAATTGACAGCTATACAAGACATATCTAGGGTCTAAACTTGTTATAGTTCACACTTCTACATTTCATTTCAAAAATTCAATTTCTCCTTCAAATGTGGATCTAATAATTCCCAAATGTGAATCATTAGTTTTCACCTTACACTCCTAGTATAGCGATCTGTTGACTGAGGCCATAAAAACATTGCGTTAAAGCTAATCTAGACCTACAATAACAAGCCTAATGATATCACCACTGAGATAAATATCAGATCCGGTATTTAATGTGCACGACAAAAACACACTATCAGCTAATGGCTCAGGTTTGCACAAAGTCCCCAGCAGTTATCTAATGGCTATGTGTGAAGCTGTTACCACTGCATCATTTCAAAAGACTAATTGATGCACAAATGAAACGGAGAGCAGGACACGCAGGCGCCTGCCTGCCTTTGTGGGAAATGTACCCCGCACAGCCTTTGCGGGCACCTCTAGAGGATTCCTCTCAGGCCTGAAGGTGTGGACCTAAGACAATGGGGGTTGGTGGTCCAGAAGAGCCCACAAGGGACCATGGCACACATGTGGAAGACTGGTGAAATGACAAGTGTCACTTCCATCGCATTTCTGGCCGATTACTGTATGGTCGAATGGTTGAGTGGTCACAAACAGATGATGTAATAGCATGTATGGGGAGGAGTCTGAAGCATTTCCTCCATCTGGTCCAGTTATATTATGCAAACCTTTTCTCCAAACACAACAACCCAAATTAGGATTGGACAGACGGAAAGGGGCTAGGTGGGTGTGTGTGTGTGCGTGTGTGTGTTTCTGTTTAACTTACAAGGGGACTGATTGCATCTCTAGAGAGCTGGATTCTACGAAGCTATTTGCTACGTCAACACAACTTTTTTTGTTTCGAGAATAGAATTATGGCAACAAAAGCGTCCACATTTCAGCCCAAAACATTGGCCCACTAAATTTTTTTGTGGATCTCTAATCATGAAGGCAAGTTTGTCTGACAATAAGTGCAAATCAATCCTCTATCAACTCTGAATGAAAAAGTAGGGCAATGCTGTCACACAAATGTAGATAAAAGAGGCATCATAGATAAAACACAGGCTCTTTACCTTTCAAAGTGGCGCCATTCCACAGATGCTGCACACTAACTCCCAAATTCGAAAAGCAATGCTGTCCTACTCTGTTATTAACACATCTATCTACATTCTCATTCAATATTTCATTAACATATGTAATTAAGGTGCCATTGCTTTATTAAATGCTGCTCTGTATTTAAAATCAAACCACATTCACATTAAGGAATGGACTTCTTCCCTGAACTAAATGGGATCAATTTCCCCGAGGCAATGATTTCCAAATCACAAGGAAACTTTACAAAGCTTATTTTGAACTCCACAGCTTACCTCAAGCAATCCTTGCATTCCATCTCTTTCCTTATCGCCCATCTTTTTCCTAAACTCTGATTCTTTAAGTACATGATCCAGCGGATAGTGTAGTGCTTGAGTAGGAGATATTTTATAGGCCGTGTCTAGTGAGGCAAATACATAGTGAGAGTACATCGCACAAAGTGCTGAAGCAAACAGTGGCCAGTAAACAGAGGGAGACATATGGGTGGTTTTTATTGTCTTTTACAGGTAGTTGAAGAACGGGAGAGGGAGTGCTAGAGCAGACCTTGGCTTTTTCCTAGCCACCTCCTCCAGCCATTTCTAGCTGGTAGTATTTTCATCCTGAGCACTGAGTTTTAACATTCTGAAGAAAGTGCTTTACCCTTTAACTCACCGGTTGCCAGGATTGCTCAAGGTCCAAACTCTTTTAAATGGAAGTAGTCAGCATCACTCATTCCCATACAAAATGGATTGGACATTAAGCACAGTCAGTGGCATTGGGAGGTGAACATTTACCGGTATAAATGAATTGTACATCATGGCAATGAGTGGAATACTATGAAAAGAAAAAAAAAATCCATTACTACCAGGGTACTTCTAGTTTTATATATACACTATATGTATGGTCCAGATCTTTCCAAGTTTTTTTTAATAAATTGTACCATATGTCTTGCTCTATATTAGGTTAAGTGCAAAATGTTTCATTCCAAAATTTAAAAAATTAAAAATATCTTTAGGTAAAAATGTCCGAATAACTCCCAAAAGTTTGTTTCCACGACAACATAGTGCTGATATTTGTGTGTCAGAATAGCATTCCGCTCAAATATGAAATCATCGATTGATATGTCAATCCAAAGCTGATTGTAAAGTTATTTAATGGTTTTTTATTGTTATTTTTATTGATTATATCATAGTCTGTTTCTTTGTTGTCATTTGTGCACTTCATGGTGACGCTTTATATCTCATCACTTAGTATAAAGACAATAAAAGCATTAAATTCCATTGAAAGCCAATCTGCTTTTAATTGCTACAGATCCACGTTTCAACTAAGCCGCCTAACCTCGAGTGATTCATGTTTAATACATGACACTTCCCCGTGTCTACGGAGCTGGGCAACTGTCTTTAAATGAGCTTTGTCAGGCGCCGCGAGACCAAGGGAAGATTGTGGGAAGAAGCCGGCAGCCACATGCCTGTCAATGCTCTGCCACGTCCAATGTGCATTGGGTCTGCCTGGCAGCGAGAGAGCAACATTGGCTGTGAGTATCATCACTTTCAAAGCAATGTTTTAAGGAAAAACCTGAATATGATTCCCCATCCTATGCATTTTTCCTCAATCCTGCCACACTCACTTTCATTCTCAAATCATCTAGAAATATTGACAAATATTTAGTTCCATGAGTCAATGAATGTGACAATCTAACCAAATCTTGGCTTTTCAAAAACACCAACATCATAATCTGGTGTTTCCATATATGAACATTGCATTTTATGTCATGTACAAACGATGTAAAAACAATTTTCCCATTTGTGTGGCCTACTTGAACCAAAACGTAATGTTTCCTTATGGGAACACATCATTTTGTCCATAATGGCTTGCAACACACCTGGATAGGATTCCAGTAACATAGTGTAAATGTAGCAAGTAATTAAGCAAGTGCATAAGAGAGGGCAGTGGACTCCAGGACTGGAAAGGACTCGATACACCCCAGGGATGGTGTGCGAAACTGACACGGTTGTCCTATGCATGTATTATTCTTCTAGGATGGGTTAATTAACAAGTGAAAATGCCCGCCGTCTCGTTACGACCGCTCCCAACGCCACTGATGGGCAAACAAAACACTTTCCCAGTGGATAATCACGTAGCAGATATTATAATTTAGCAGCATGAGTTTTATTCATTGCAACACCCAGGAAGGAATAACACCACAGGCAAGACGCACACTAGATGATCGCATGACAATTATCATATACTGGCGTTCTTGTTTTGATTACGTAATCCGCAAGCTTTTTTTGGGTGCCGAGTGAGCCGAGCTGAATCGCTGTTGCATTCTGGGAGCTCGGTTTGACCCGCGTGTTTGTTTTTGCGGACTGTGCAGCCGGATTGTGCCAGTGACCACACATTCGGGCTCATGCAACTCACTGTGGGACTGCCTGGGACAGATTTGACTGTTTGCTCTTGCAAATGCAATCGTAGGCCATTTGACTGTCTGCCAACTCTGGGGAAAATATACACTTCAACAGCTAGTGGCCCAATATTGAAATAGCCTCAAGACTTGAGGAAAAAACAGGATGAATCTTGCCATGTCTTTCTTAAGTCATTTGTAATATGCACATTTATATGACCATAGGAATATTCACCAGGAGGGGTCTTGGGCAATTATTATTAATCAGAGACTCGAATATATATGTGAAATGTGCACTGTAAACGTTAAAAATACAGTACTGATTTTTTAAATGATTTTCTGCCCCTAACCCTTACCCTATCCCTGGATTACAGGCATTATACTCAAAGTCCGTGGGCCATACGACATTTAAATATGCTTAATAAAAGTCTGCGCATTCCAGGACAGAGAATTATGTTTCTTTGTGTGTACTTAAAAATTAAAAACGGAATATTTACTTTTTAAAATTAAAAATGTAAAAAAAATTGTATTAGAAGAATCAATACTAAATTACAGAAGAATATTTACAAGTACAGTGCGATTTTAGGTGTAAAATGTAAACATCAAAAGTAAAAATGTATTTGCAAATTTTTGTTTGCAAGAGCCTCAAAAAAGAAGCAAAGGACAATTTCTATTCACAATTCATTGCAATTCATAGCTCTTATTCAATTGGTTGTCAATTATTTGGCATGGAAATTGAACGACAACCTGGTTTTCCAGCAAGTCTATCTGTGTGTATGTGGAAATGTTTCCCATTCCAGCTTTGTGCCTCAAAGCAATCTGCGATGCATTGCTTGGCCAATCTGGTGTGTCTGACCTCTTGTAGGTGCATGGTTGAGCTCATTCACCCCCTCCCATGCATGCACAATTGCTTGGCTCCAATTGACTATGCTCCTCCAGATGCACAAATTCCCTTTGCCGCCAATGCAAACATTGGATGATGCACTTACAAAAATGAGTTGACTGATGGGCAATTCAAAACAATGAAAGTGATCATTTTTTGAAGTGGGCGGAAGCGAGAACAATAACAGTGTCTTCCATCCAACGGTGATATGATTTTTGTTCTCTTTTAGGGCAGTCATAACGGGCACGATCACACTCGTTCCCACGAGTCCAGATTTGAAATTTCCCAATCAGCCCAGTAAATGTGCCTTTCAGTTCAGAGAGGCAAGTGGCGGATATGTGGCCGCAATGTCCCACTTCATCTCTCCCTCCTGGCTCGTCTCATTACCCCCCTCTGTGGTTTGCTCCACCTCCAGCTCCTCCTCGTCTCTAGGTCATTCCACATGGCAGTGTGCAAAATCCAGAAGCGCTTCAAGCCCTCAGATCTTGCATATTTGGACATGGATCAGATGACCGAGTTAATTATTCATCTTTGGCTGCCGTTGAAGGCAATGGGCGGACTAAAGCTGCCCGCCTATACCAGACCAAATGGATTGGACGTCGATTGCTGTCAATGTGTTTTGACCTCAGGCTAGCAGAAGTAAAACAGAGAACCGTAGCAATGTATATACACTTCAATAATTCAAACTGTGGCCAAATGAGTAATTACTTGGTAACGAGTGTGAGCAGAGCGATTATCCACTGGGCAGCTGGATATTTTTAAAGGTTTATCCCATCAAAAAAGAAGTCTCAACTGGATCTTTCTCAGATTGATATGAGTAGTAGATTTGTATACTAAATATATTGAAGAATCCATTTGGCGTGCCGGGTTAGCACTTACATATATTGCACTAAAATATATCTCATGCTTTACCTTGCAATTTACATTTCCCATGACGGGTTTCAAACATTATGTAGGTTGAAAACTAGACTGCAGATATTGATTTGGTGGCTCAGGGAAATGACAACATAAATCTAGAGATCACTGAGCCATGCTTACTGGCTTTTTTTTGTGGGTGTTCCCGAATTCACTGATTATTGATTCTAATCACAGAAATCTAGAGCGAAAACTTTGTTCTTAAAGCCAACTGAGCGAATTCATTCCACCTCGGGATCAGAAAATCAATATATTCTGGTATCATCCCCAAAAAAAACTTCCTCCACAAGTAAAAACTTTCTGTCCTCTTCTTTGACAAGTGCACCGAGCCAAAAAGGTGAATCTCTTGATTTCCCATCTGACTGCAGTTCCAACCCTCAGGCTACAAGTTTGGGGTTGTGGTTGAAAAGGACAACATCATGAGCAGAAATAATTCTTCCCCAGGGTGTCTGGGCTCGTGGTGAAGGACTCGGAGGGGGCCTTCTTTTCCATAATCGAGGAGAGACAAAGCGGTCAGGTTAAACGAGCAAAATCCGACATATTTGCGGGAAAGAGTCTTACTAGATAGCGTGGGCAAAATGTCCCTCTGGCCACCACTGAAGCAGGCTAATAGCAAGACGAGCTGGAGCGTGGAAGAGAGAACGAGGGCGTAACGCTAAGGCAGCCAAGCTAAGGAGATGGCACTCACACAGCCCAATCTGTCAGTCGCACTACCTTGCCAGTTAACAGAGGGTGGGGGCTCGCACAAAAAAAAAAAAACACACACACACTCCTCACTAAATGCCCGGCGACAGTGCAACTACAATCACAAACGAGATTCCAAGCATGCACTGCAAGTTTGGGAACACGCCGTACTGAAAGCAAAGCCTACATCGTCTGCCAGGTTTTTGTTCTTTTCACACTCAATGTGAATTTTACTCCGTTCAGTAAGATCCATTTGACAGAGATAAAGTTAGTTACTGGACTGAAGAAGTGTCATTTCCTTTCTGGTTTTGTTCTTTCTTTTGATGACAAACTAAACAAAGTGTGGGCCTCTCTGTTAAAAATGTATGGTGGTTTCCAGTCCATTAGAGATAAGACGACCTTTTGATCGATGAGCCGCACCATGTCAACACAACCACTGACTTCCAGTCAAGTGTTTCTCTTATGTCACTCCATTGTCTATCACCAGAAGCCATTTTCTTGTCCAAGGGTCACCTCCACAGTCTTTTAAAGATTAGTCAAATGACAGCTTTCAGCATACTACAAGAATGGTGCTTACGTCTTTATGAAATCATCCTGTGGAAAATTGTTAATTAGCTTTCCAAGTGGTAATGACGTCTGTCAACATGATCATTTGCTGGGGGTCTTTATGTGAAAGCGATTTGTGGGACCACAAGAGGTTTCACATGGATTAGTGATGGTGATTACCTTTCATAGGATAGGCTGAGCACAAAAAAAAGGAACAAGACCCTGACGAGGTGACATCAACTCAAAAAATATGAAAAAAAAGAGAGAGCAGCTGAAAAAATTATGAACTTGAACTCGTGGGTCATGTTGGCCACAATATTAACATTTGGAATAAGTTTCTGACCTACATGACCACATATATGTCTAAGCTAGTCCACATAAATTCATGAAGTGATAAATTAATAAAATGTTGAATAATTCAATTTTTTAAATTTTATTTTAATAAATGAATAGAAATAGGAAGAGCCTGGTTAGGGTTTCTGAAAAACAGATTTTTAAATTCATTCAAAAGTGATTTAAAGCAGTTTATCAGGTCTCTCAAAGATAGAACACAATTTCTATGATGCTTAACAGTGAAGAAAAAGTACATAAAATAAGTCATTTGGTCCATTTTGACTGGGAATCAAAATGAATTTGATATTTAACAACGTTATTGATAGCCAATAAGTAAAATGTGTCCTTCATGAAAGGTTAAAACCACTGAACAAGCCAATAATGGCTATCCTTTTGCTGTAAAAACAATAATAATAATAATAATACGATTGGCTCGCAATCAATTCAGGGTGTTCGTCAGCTACTTGCCAACGTTTATTGGGTTAGAATCCCATACCCCATGTGAGGTTAAGCGGAACTGAACGTGATTACATGAACATAATTTAAAGAAAAAAAAACATATTAACTTATTCAGTGCGCCCTGAAATGTTCAAGGCTATTCTACGTCTAATTCCAAAATTGTAGAACAGCTATTGGCCATCATTGACAACGATATCCGTCCAATTCATTTTGACTGGGAGCAAATAGTCGTCACCAACCTCTCCTTGACAAAATGGACAAGCTGTCCATCACCAACAATAACAACGGATGAATTAATTATGACCCCGTTGTTTATATACACAGCACTTTTCATCTTTTACTCCACTTTGTTCCACACTAGGCGAGACGAGAACACGAGGCCTACTCTTCTCCTCTCCTCTATGTGACCTTGACTGACTAGCACTCCAGGGCTTGTTCTTTCCTTCTCGCTCTCTCCCGCTCCCTCCATCTTTCCATGCTCACTCCCACTTCATCGTCTGCCTCTCATCCGCTCACTATCTGTCACTCTCGCCCATCCAGCTGATATTTGGCAACGTACTTTCCTTTTTTTTCCCCCCCAACCCTTTTTATACCCCCGTCCCCAAGACACACAGGAGGAAAGGACAGAAGATGGCAGAAAGGGAGTAAAAAGAGCGAGAGAGAGAGAGTGAGCGAATGAGCCCACCCGCCTCCTCCCCCTCTGCAATCAAGTCAGCAGCGAGAGTCAGTTGTAAAAATAACTCCCGCTCACTGAACCTGTTATTCTTTGTTTTTGTGGCACATTTCCTGCCTCCGTTTAATAAGGGCGCAAACAAGTAACCAGACATTTTCGTCACTGGCGATGTTTTGAAAAGATGATCTGAAACCACGGCCACTCTTCAAATCTATTCCAATCACGGGCACATTTACCATGAATGCAATAAGACTTCCTGTTCCATCGGCGGTTTTGAATCAGCACTTCTTTGCAGGTGTTCCGACAAAAGCTCCTAATTGCCGCCACCGCGCCATTGTAACCGGTTCCCTCCGACTCCGAAAATGTCTCTTGAGATTTTCCCGATGGTTTAGCACGCTAAACATCCATCTGTATGATAAATTGCAGCCTATTAAGCATTTTGAGTCTCCGTTCAAAGCTAAATAAACTTAAGCCGTAGCGACGGAGGGATCTATTAAATGTCAAATTGACATGCTGATTGTGCGCTCATGCAATTAGGCCATTCCTTCTGCCAATTCCTGCACCTTGCACAGTTCGGAGAGGGTCTCTGGAGGCTTCGTGTTGGCACATAGCATGGGCAAACTCAATCTAATAAATTCCCTTCAGCCTGCTGTTGTGTAATATGACATTTTCCAGTGGACATCTGATATCCACACGGCAATTGCATACAAATGGAAGAGTGTGGAGCTAAACAAAAGGGAAGGAAAGATTGCACTTGGTAATGTTCATTCCTCCTCTCAAACATTCATCAATTTTAACACCCAAAGCGGATTTCTAAAAGATAATCTTCACATCATTATTTAATACTATACAAATTTTGCTTAATGCTTGAACAGTGTATCCCGAAGTGTAAAAAAAAAAAAAGTCAGCATTGGTCGTCTGAAAATAAGCCCTACAGAAATTAGATGGATTGCTCCTTAATTTTCTTAAATCAGATTCTTCCACATAGTTAATCACAGAAAAAAATCCCATCTTACTTAACCAGCCCTGTTTTTTAATGGCAGTAGAAGTAAAAACAATAGTGTACACTCTTGACACTGTTTAACAACCATATTAATAAATCATATAATTAAAATGAGGCAAGGAAGCTTACTTCTAGTAAATCTTTGCTTATTACTTTAACAATATTTTTAGTGTTACAGGCTTACCTACCTGAAAACATTTTTATTAGCTCATTAAATGCTTTACCACTTCTTTGCAGCCATTGACAACTATAAACGTCCTATTCCATTTTAAATCTGCATTTTACACACACAATGTCCCAACTTCATTGCTACACACCATTAAAGAAGAAGAAAAAGGTATTTCTTGTCAAATCCAATCACTGCAGCTCCATTATCACCTCATGATAATAAAACATGACTGAAAATGATAAAACAAGTAATCAATAGGTCAACTAATACCTCTTGTTTGACAAACAAGAAAAAAAATAAAAATGTAATGGAATTCTAAATTCCTGAGTTGCAAGAGGATTAAACGTCAGCGCATCTATTTACTAAGAGACCCTGAAAATAATGCACTCCACCTGAGGAGCTGTTTTAATGCCAGTTGCGCGTGCCAAAAGGAAGTCATTTGGATCAGTATCCTTGGCCGGAGGCTTGGCCCTTCGCCCACAACTGTGGCAAATGTCAACTTAAATCAAGCAGAACCCTGACAGAATCAAATATAAATCATATTCAAGAGGTAGATAGTGCAGGGTGCCATAGCACTCATCTAATAAATCTCTAGCAATTTGTTCCCAATGCAACGTTCTGTCTAAGATGACAAAATGAAAGCGAAGCGGAGAAAAAAAAAAAGGCACACCAATTCTCTGGCTTCAGCTGGAAAACCAAGCGGGAATTGAAATACAGCTGACTTTTCACAAGTTGAAAAGCTCTTTTAATGTTGCTCATCGTAGCGGTGGAGGCAGCGTTGCCTGCGTGACCATTTCTCGCGCTCATTACTGAGGAGAAGTAAAAAAAAAAAACTATCAAAAGCAACTGCAAAGAGGAAATTCCGTCAACTGAGACAAGGAACCGTTTCACGACAAATACATTTAAGGTAGTTTCATCAGCATTATTTCTCATGCGGAAAACATTGTCAAAACCATCACCATTTTATATATGACTGCCAATTCATATGGAAAATGTAGCCAAAAATACAGGTGCAAAAGTAATGTATAGTGTCTGGATAATATTCTCCACAATTAAGAAATCTTGGCATAAAACATTTTATGATCAATAAGCACAGAAGTCAACCTGATTTATGCAGACAACGAAAAGGTGCCAATTGAAAAAGTGCTTTAAAAAACATGCTGTCAGACATCTGGAACGTTCCAAGAAGCTAATTGCATAAGGTTGCTTTAAGGCAAACAAACATTGGAATTGCATTTTGAACATCAGCCAACTCTCCAAATAGCTGTTGATTGTTTCCCAGTGGGCATAAATATAAAACTATTAAGCCATCAGACTGCAGTGACAATAAGAGGGCCGAATTATCCGCCCCATCACCTCCTTACAATTCTAGACAGTATTGACACAGCCCCATTACGTGTCTGCATCAGATTTGACCCCATGTGGTTTTCGGGCTCACGTATGATCAACATCTTTGACCTCGGAGCCCCCGTTAATCTTTCATAATCGATTTCTCCCTCTCAGTGCCACACCACCTTGAGATGCGCGATGAATATAAAGGAGGCGGAAGGGAAACACCCGCCACACAAGAACGCCTTTTTAACGGAGTCAATTAGCAGCATGTCAATCAAGTGTCAAGCTCCCCCCCCCCAAAACCTTTTCAAAGTCTTACTTCCTTAATTGGAACTCACAATTTGAGTCCACTGAGCTGACATGTGTGCTTTTTGATCCGAAATGTAACAAGCATAACTGTCATATTGACATTGCAATGACAGCCAAAATGCATAATTGGAAAAGCTATTACAAGACTGAAAAGGTCTGGGACTGGCCAAAAGTTCTCATCCATTTTCGGTCTTAGAAGCGCTTAAGTGGCGAAAGGCGGAGCTAAACTAAACTACATTTCACGCATATTGGTCCCACTTTTGTGGAGGGATGTCAGAGGGAGACCACCTGACAGACATTATAGTTCTAGTTTTGATCTAACTAAAAAAAAATGTTAAAAAAATCAAGAGCTTCAAGACAGTCAATAAGCAGTTACTCAAAATTGTAATGTATGCAAGTCAAATATGAAACTGTAAAAAGATGACATCATTTGATAAGCTATCTGACAAACTATCCAAACTTATCTGCTACACTTTTGCGTTGATGGAGATTTACGAGTTCAAATAAATACAGATAGACTTAATGTCATCTTTTATTGTCTGTGTTGTGGGACTTTCTGTTCACAGTAGTCAACAAAAACCCAAATAGTATCCCAAGCTTGTATATATTTTATCACCGACAATTCGCAACTGGCAAATACGTATAAGCAAAACATTGTGTTGTTCTTCTAAGACTGCAGGCTATAAAATCAAAAGGATATTTAAAATGTAGATTGACAACTACAGAGAAGAACAGTACTTTATAAACCAAAATTCTTAATCAAATAATAAAAATGAACAAGACTCTTGCTGACAAAGACACATTGGCACTTATGTTAAAAGGACTGTGGGTGAAAAAAAAAGAGAAATGATGAAATAAAATTCTGTTGTAAAGAGGTTTTTGTGGCAGCTTTTCGCACATTCTGCAACACCTCCATTTTATGGGCTCCTCTGCTTTATGACTTTGAGGCAAGCAATACTATCTCATCATTCCCTATTGATCCAAATTCAACAAGATGTGTTTTCTTGAATGATTTTGCAATATTCAACCACTTGTGCATCTCAGATTTACTGTGACTCAGAGTATCATTCATTGAATCAAGTTCAAAATCAAAAACTGCTGCAGCTTTCCTTTCAAATCATGTACTAAAATCACTCCCAATGTCCTTTGAGCAATCCCCATTAGTGTTCAAACCACCAACAACTTGGCTGACAACTTGTCATGCCTTCATTTACAATAAACAATAACAAATACAGTAAATAAAGGCTTATTCACAGATTGCTCGGGGAATTGATACAATTGCCTTGCAAGCAATTCAGGGTGTCCCCACTATTGTTGTCTGGGATAGGCTTCAGCACCCCTACGACTCTTTCGAGGATAAGAAGAATGAAAAATGACTCAATTTCCCCGAGCGAAAGGTACGTTTGCTAGTGTAAAAAATGGACAATAGCTTTATCCCCAATGAACACCTTTGAGGTAAGTATAACATTGATGACGGTAACCTCTGAACAAGGTACAGCCAATCATTTCTGACAAAACAGCCTTCATTTGTACACACTGTAGCAGTAATGGATACTCTGTCTCAATACATTTATTGAGCAATCACTCATTTTCATTAGAGGTCACATTACAAAGTACTATTTTCTATACAGACGTGTAAAAAAAGGAACATGTTGAAGCCTTCTTTCCTACAAGTCGCCAGACTAAAATAGACTTGCCCACAACACAGAGCCGATACGGTCCGCCGCCCTCACATGATTGCACGTACAGTACTGTACTCGGCTGTTCTCCAGTCAAATGAACAAGAACGGTTCCTCCTACTCTGCCTTTTTTTAAACACCCTCCCTTTTCTCCTCATCCTCTGGCTTCTTTGCAGCAGCAGGTGTCATTCTAACCTGACAATTCACTGGTTGCAAGCAGTTAATGTAACATACTTTATATTCCAAAACTCTATTGAATTATTGAATAACAGCTACCAGCCCTCCCAGTAAAGATGGAATGCAACTCTATTACCGTCAAAATATTACTGTAGTATAGATTAAAAACAGGTCTATTCCATTTTGACGGGCAGAATTAAAATGTATATGAAAAGCTCAGAGTGACAGCCATAGATGTAAAATCTATTTTGAGTGAGTGGGACAGGCTGTCAGCGACCAGTCACTGGATTGGACGTAAATTGCCGTCAATGGCAAGCATGGGGTTACACGGCAATTAGCATTACGTGCAGCGTTCCAACAGCAGGGGCCACTAGTGGTGTGTGATGCGAAGAGAAATCACGCCTCAGAAACACGTGGGAGATTACTCAAATATGCCCCCTCCCATTCCTCACCACATATACACACACACAAATACCCCATTTTTTACCCTCATGGATGCTGCCCAGTTCTCTCCCTCCTCCCCAGTCAATGCATATACATCTGGATGTTGTTGGGAATTTTTGGATCACTTTGGATATGATGGAAATGGGTAGTGGAGGTGAGGGGGAGCATTTGACCTTGCACAATGTTGTCCTTAAACATGTGCAAAACATTGCAATGACACTGGCGCCCCAACAACAGGTCAACGTACATGCATGATGCATGGGGGGAGATGGTGAGGGGGGTACGATTTCACAGTGAACAGATTATATAATGAGACCCGGACGAGCACTTTGAGAAGGACGTCGTCCCTGAGACACACACACACACACACACAAACACCTCGAAAGTGTCAGGGTCTCCCCGCCCACCCGACAAGATCGCAGCTTACCTCTGCTATTGTTCTCCTCCCTGTTGAGATACATGGCTCTTGGAGTTGGCGGCGCAGGCGACGCTGGATGGAGCTGGAGGTGAAGGTGGAGGTGGAGATGTCGAGCTCACGGCGGTGTCAATATACTCCTCAACTCCTCCTTCGGTGTAGTTGGAGCTGTTTTATTGTTGCCTCGCTCCTGCGCAGCTTCTCTCTCTTTCGCTGTCCCCCTCTCTCTCTCTCTCTCTCCCTCTCTCTCGTCGTTTGTGCGCGTGTCCTCCTAAGAGTCAGAGTGTGTAGGTACAGACTACTGGATGCTCTCCCTCCTCCTCCTCCTCTTCCTCTTCCTCCTCCTCCTCTTGCCTCCTCTCGCCTCCTTCTGACTCCCTCCTTCCCTCCCAATAAGCAACATCTTGCTTGAGTGGCTCACATGACAATCTAGAGAGGTGGTGACCCCCGTTAAACGATTGCATTTGTTTTGTCCACTGCATGGGCAGATGACCAAATTACTGTGACATTTGATTGGTTTCACCATCAAATGATGATCAAGTCTTTCTCTCATGATCTTTTGAGCTCTGCTTGGGTGTTTGTTATCATTCATTCATTCAATCATCTTCCATAAAAACGCATAAGGGTTGCTGGACCCTATCCCAGCTGACTCGGGGGCAAAACACAGACTACAAGCATAAGGCACAAAGAGAGACAGACAACCATTCACATTCACAATCATGCAAGGAATTGAGCCCGTGCGTCCCCGCACTCATATCAGGCAAGTGAACCTCTACACCAGGCATAAAGCTCCCGGCCAAAATCAATGCGGCTCTCTGCTTCTTAACATATTTTGTATAGATTGTGGCTTGATGTGTCAACTGTTGAGGTTTTACACTTACCTTGAAATTAACACATTGTTGTTTTGTAAAGGGAAAAAAAGTGTTATGGTGAATAAAATAACGTGTTTTGCATGTGTGTGTCTGTTTTGGAAAACATCAATTGCACATGGGGACGATTTTAACATCAAATATTCCTTTTCTATCAAATTAAGCATTGTGTACCACTTACTGGGGGAGTTTGGTGGTCACCTTGTGTACATTTTGGGGTTGTCCTTGTCCCTCACCTTCTTAAAACTTGTTGTGCTGTTAAAAAAAAAAAAAGATTATTGGCCATATTAGCAAAGATTGTCTCATTTGGTTAAATGTTATACAACTTTGCAACACATTACAATGAAAAGATAAGATAAGAAAGGTGGCAACCCACCTACTGCTGCAGGTCACACCACAGATGGTGGTCACACAGCCTCATAGACTATTAGAACTCGCATGAAAAGACCCCAACGTGTAATCCACCACTTTTTAGTGCAGAGGTCACCAACTCCAGTCCTCGAAGGACTTTTTCCAGTCTGTTCTTTCCTCAACCACACCTGGATCAAATGATCAACTCATCAGCAAGCTAATAAGGATCCTGATTATATGATTCAGGTGTGAGACAAAATAGATGCCCTTGTTTTTTAGATGTGACATTGTCACAAATATTTTTGCCCCAAGCAATCACACAAGGACAAGTTTGAATTCAGTAAAACCATAAAAATAAATTTAAACACAAACATTCTGTCATATTTTGTATTTGTTCTTCTTTTTTCGCAGAGTCTAAATCTGTAAAAGACCTTCTGGGAAATGACACAACAGATGGAGTGAAACTGAGAGAGAGAGAAGAAGAAAAAAAACATTCCTAAAGTATATTGGCATTTAGAGTGCTTCCAAAATAGGATGATGATGAAAATATGATAGTGGAATGTTTTTGATGGTGTCCGGTGGCTATGTGTAATCGTGTGTGTAAATATTCCATCTTCCTTCTTTGTTGTTTTCACTGATATTGCAGATTGCAACTCAATATGAGCAGTGTTGAACTGGATAGATGCAAAGGCTTTGGTGAGGGGCGATGGCACCGCTAACAGTAAGCCGACGCTCTGTCAATAGAGACGGGAAGGTCGTTTGCTCGCAGTATCCTGCGGTGATTTTTATTTGATAATACTGTGTTGTGCGTCGCTCGCTGTGTTTTAACACTGACAATCTGCGCTCATTTATTCTGGGAATCCTCTGCAAAGTCTTTTGGACATAAACCCCTTTTATTGCCTTTACACCCTCATAGCACCTGTCACTGTCGACCATCCATGTTGTCTTCATCTCAACCAGCCCTTTAAAAAATCTCGGATTCTCTTTTGCTTTATTGAGGCATCACCATGTTGCCCTGTTTCTGTCAACGCTGTGGATTTGCCTTCATTTTCTCTCTTAACACCCATGTATTTCCTTAATGGAGCCACCACCATAATTGATGCTGTGTGGCAATTAATCACTCTGTATATTGTCTGTTTAATTCTTAAAGCGACCATTTAATTAGGTTTAACATTGGCACTTATGTAATAAGTCTTTGTAAAAAAAAAAAAACTGTATGCCAGCAGTAAAATAACCCTATTAAAAGAAAAAAAAACTCAGAAGGGACATTTTTTTTGTGTTGCTTTCAGTATATTATAGGACGACTCTATTTTGGGAGACGGGTTTGCTCTGTTTTGACACATCACCCTTGGAATGAAAAGTAGGTGTTTTAGGGGTCTGATTCCTTCAAAATGAATGGAATATTTTCTATGTTTTTTTTCCCTGACAAAATTGTGCATGAACTGAGATTTTTGGAGTGGAAATTGATCCCTTTTTTTAGATCATGGGACCTATTTTTCCAAAGAAAAAAATGCTTTAATTGAAAAAAAATATGTATAGAACATGCTAAGCCAGAGCATAAATTCAAAGCTTCAACCTCAAAACCAATAAGGAAAGACTCAACTCCTCGTGCATCATGTTCCTTGATGACATTTTAATTATGCATCCACCAATCTATTTTCTAAACCACTTACTGTAATATCATTGGGGTCACGGAAAACCTGTGACCTACTCCAGCTGACGTCACTAACCAATAAGACGGCACCGACAAATATAAATAAACAATTATTCACATTTTCTAAGGGTCATTTAGTCATCATTAGGCTAAGTCGGAACTCTTACATATATTATTCATCTTCTCTGAGGAAAATCCACTTTTTTGGGCCCTTTTGGGCCTCTCTAAGTGATTCAAAGGAGTAAGACTTTTGTGTATTTTCACGACTATAAGGGGAATTTAAAAGTCTTAAATTTTCTCCAAAATAGACAGTGCGCCTTATAATACAGTGCGCCTTATATTTGGAAAACATGTCATTCATTGAGGGTGTGCCTTTTAATGGGGTGCGCCTTATAGTCGTGAAAATACGGTACATCCAACAAGTCTTAGCCCTTTCAGATTATGTAAATAAATTTAAAAAAGCGAGCCCCAACTAACCATTTTTTGCTTTTGTTTTGTATGGAACAATAACCAATCTTCTTACCTTTCTTCTTGTTGGAAATAAAGTGTTGGTACGATCCTAAATCAATGAAACAACTCAATTTTCAATGTCATTGCATCCAACTTTCAGTTTTTGGGTTAACAAGGCATTCATGAGGTGACTCTGCAGGGGAAAAAAAGACCAATAATGGTGGCAAAGATTAAACCCTTCCATACCTGGGAGCACATATACTGACTGTGTGTGGCACTTTATGTGTGTCTGTGTGTTGTTATATGAAGGTGGCAGCTTATAATTATTCGGCAGGGTGCCTCAAAATTGCACCCCTGGAAACTAATGCTCTGAAGCGTAATCTTGAATACGGTGCAAACAGTGGGAGATTAATAATGTATCACCTTCTGCCATAACATCACTTCTGCTAAAACAGACTGGACTCACGCAGGATGGAATCACTGACCCCTAAACAGCGGGTGGAAAATATCGACATGTGAAAAAAAGACATTTCATGATATTCAGACTGTTTTTGTTAAAGTAGATCCTGCTAAGATCAGAAACACAATAGCTGCTGGATGAGTATGATAGCAAGTACTAAAAACTCAGTTTTCACCTGTAGTACCAATAACAAGGATGCTTCTTGCCATTGGATTCATATAATTTTTTAGCACTCTACTGACCCCTAATGGTTTTTGGGGGCTAGGCAGTCACTTGTGGGGGATTGTGAAGGTGAGTTGCCCTTGGTTTCGTCATTGACTGACTGATTGTTTATAATGTATGTTCTGTAATGTTTTTTCAATATATTTTTTGTTTGTTTAAGATTCAGTGACAGCCTTAACTTAAGTGGACATTTTTTACAGGGCAAGTGAATATTTTGGTCATTAAAAACTAAAATATTAAGTATTACATAATAAGTATATGAACACACACTCATTAAAACCCCAAGTAAGACTCTAAAATTGAGTGTTCTATAATGGTTTTCTTAAAAATCACAATTCTAAGAACTCATCTTAAATCTCACGGCAGCCCTGTAATTCGATGATCAATTTTTCAGTATAATAATCAAATAAAGATCAACAATTTTGAGTCAGTCCTCAATACTGCATTGAAATAATTGTTTGTGGTGTATGCACTGCGTTCATAGTACTTATTAGTTCATAATTGTTACTTTGTGTCAAGGCCCGGTAAACTACCGTATAAATTATGCAAATGTTTATTGGGGCAAACTTACCATCCAAAACTTGATCCAATGCAATTGTAATTTGGATTGTCCATTGTCGCTTTAAATATTCGTGTATGATTGCTCGTGTAATACTTCAAATGTGTTCACATTTTTTTTCATCCAGTGACCAATTGCAAAACAATTTAATTATTGCCTTTTTTAAACTATTTTAATTACTAGTTAATTTTTTTTTCCAATTCCAGATTGTCATCAAAATTTTCAAGTGACACTCACTCAACTGACTTTAATGCAGACCCCCCCCCCCCCCCCCCCCCGAAATGTATGCCTTTATAATTATGCAATTGCTCATCCTTCTACATATTTTTTTCTGATTGACTGTCAACCAATCCAAGCTGTTGTCTGCCTCTTCCCCAAAGTCAGATGAGATACTCCAGCTTCCTCTTGACCCTGAACAAGCAATAGAAAATGGATGGCTTGAATTTCAAGCACCTTTGAGCTGCTTTCAAGTGGGTGTGAATTATCGGTCTGCATCAGGTACTGGTTGGTGCACCTTCACATGCTCTCTCCTTTAAACAACCAAGGCCACAATGACCGAGTAAGAACATTGTAGGACTCTGAAAACAGCTTCACAACATGAGTGTAAAAACAAACATAACCCTCACTCAAATAGGGACAGTCAGTTTATTGAACAGCAATTTGTGACAGGAAAAACAACTTTTTGACCATGGCATCGTAAACAATGCATAGGACGTGGTGTCAATCACCGCACACAAAGATACACACTCTCTTCGTCATGAAAAGTATTGTTGGGGGTGTTGTTGTGTGTTAAAGTGCTGTGTAATGCACATTTCCTCTTAGAGGAAGTGAACAGAGGTCGTGAGGAGGGCTCAGACCCCTGAAAAGATTGTGAAGGTCATGTTCCTACATTATTGTGATGCTGACATTAGTAAGTTCATTTTTGCTGCTAGTGTGTGTCGCTTCTACTTATTGCATATTTGTGAGCTGGTTTTGTGTACATCTAAGTTTTAGGTGAACGTGTAAAGCAATAAATCTTTCGATCATAAATATTTGACTATGACTAAATAATACATCTTTTTATATCTAAGTTACATTCTTATATTTGATTCATTAAGAATATGTAGGCAATATATATATTTTGTGGATAACTGTTCATAGTGCACACCATCACATGGGTCAGGGTTGTATCAACCCAACATATATAAACTCTTTTTTATGGTTTTCACTGGACTCAAATACATTTTGCATTAGAATCTGTGTGTCTGCACACTCTTTGGGACTGTTAATCAAAGGGTGAAATCATGTGCCTTATTCTTCCTTTGTGCTTTCGGTACTACTCAAAAGTCTTCTCTGCACCAGGTGATAGGGATGGCACACGAGTGTGACAGACAGACAGACAGAAAGACAGACTAAACAACAGAAGCAAAGAGAACAACTACACTTCAGCTACATCACTACACTGCCCATACGCACGCACATACGCACTCACGTAAGCCAAATCACAAGATCAGCAATAAATCATGTCATGAGTAAAGCTTCATGGTTTACACAGCATTGTCTAAACTAAAATATGATAACATAACATACGGTAGAGCATTTAAAAACAATGAACAAGATTTAAACCAAATAGGTTTGATCACAAGAACAGCATTCATGAGATAAAGATTTGGAATGTCAAAAAAAAAAAAAAAGAGCACAATAGTGGATTATGGAGATGATCGCACGTAAGCAAATTTTCCCGTGGCTCAGCTGTTACAGTTATTACAGCAGGAGGTGCCAGTCGACCTTATGGCTTTTGCTTTAAGACTGCTGACAATTGCTTGCATGAGATTTAGTCACTATCATTAGCGCTGTCCCCGTAATGGAGGGAGAACCGGTCCAAAAGGCCGATGTTTCATTTCAATAGGGCCAAGAGCTATTGGCTTGGAGCTTATTATAGTCCTATCACCATTATATGACGCTTCATTTCATCCGGCTGAACAACACCGAGAATTGTGTGATCTATGAAAAGTCACTAAGCAATTATTCAATACCCTTAACGTCCAGCTTAAGGTCCATGTACCGCTATGTCTTTTGTCCTCACTAGTAAGACAATTCAGTAGTGTATGAGGAAGGGTTATGGCTTACTACTGCTTTCCATGACTCTATGAGATTTCTGCACTCTATAACATGTTATTTATTTATAAAATATATACTGACAATTTAGCACTAATCAAGACATGGCATTCATATGTGGAGATGATAAAGTCCATATATTTGGATTCTATGTTATTTACACAAGGAAAATAGTTACATTCCTTATAAAGGTTGTGAATATACATTTTGTACATTTGATATGTATATTGTGCAGTCAATTTTTTTAGCTTCAGAATTAAAGCTTTGAAACCTGGAGCTCAAATATGATTTTAGACAACGTAACTGATGTCGATCAAGATACTAGTAGCAGTTATATGTATTTTTCCTACTTAGAGGCCAAGGTTTTTCTACTAGCGAGGAAAAAAGAGCACATAGTAAGTACTATATATCACATGGACAGAAGGATAGAATTCATGAAATGATTTGACTTTATAAGAAATGAATGCTCAGTACTGGCACCTCCCGAGCACGTGTCTTTGATTGCATACACCCATTGGCATGTGAGCGAATATTTGATAAAATTCCTTCATCATAACACAAAGTCACCTCCCAATGGATATGATGGGTATGAGAGGTAGATGTGCAAATAAGCCATCATGTACAAAACAAATAATATTTTCCAAAGCATAGACTTCCTACCATCTGCATATGTAAAATATAATCAAGGTGGACACGTCAATACTACATAGAAACATACAGTGCCATAAAACCTATAGAAAGAAACATTGATAAATACTATTTATACGCCCACATACTATAGAACACGTTAAAAAGTTGCATCTGATATCTACAGTGCAACAATACAGCAAAGTGGGGCGCTAGAGCGGAATGTGATTAGATTAAAAAGACATCAAAGTCACCTTGATCTCCGGTTAGATAAATCAATGGCAGGGATTTAAAACTGTCATGCATACATTGAAAGATAACAGGGACCACTTTCCAAGGCAGCTTAAAGCAACATCCACAAACATGTTTGATAAACAAAACAAATGATGATTTGATTTTGGATTTCACAATTAAAGTTAGTAAATAGCTCTTTGGGCCCTGCAAGGGAATTCTAGTTTTGACATATATGAATCAAGATTTCTGTAAACAATGAGTTAAAATTGCCATCAACCATAACTAGCTCTACTGTCTATAAGCATTCAATCTTTAGGTATGTGAGTGTTCTTTTACCATAGCCCACTCTGTCTCCAGGCTACACAACACAAAAGGATCTTTCAGATTAAGTGAACAGTAGAATCATTGTGTATGCGGCAGACGGAATCAAATCTTCTCTAAAAGAGAAGGGAAAGCAAACAGGGTAATAAAAGCCATTGTATATGTACTTTAAGGGATGTGGCTTCTCTGGTGTGCTGCTATCACATCAACACTTTCCCTGAACGTTCCTACTCTGAAAAGTGCTAAACACAACACACTCTTAACCCAAGTTTAACTTAAATCTGTCAAACATAATAACGATCGTGAATCCGTTCCCCCCCCCCTGCTGTAGTGAAAATGGCACATTTGCCTAGATTTGCAAGCTTTCACTGCTCTCGCCACAAGTAGAAGCGTGAGCTGTTATCAGCAGCCCAACACTAGTTTCTTAGGCAGTGCAGATTCTCCAGGATGACACATCCAAATTCATCACAGCCAGAAGGGATGGCGTATAACCAGCATTGTCAAGCGTGTGGAGGAAATACCAGGAGACAGACAAATACACCTATACAGCAATGCTAGGACACTCATATGCGTTTTGTGTGTGTTTTTTTTAGATATTATGGGAGTTGCCTACAGGCAGTTTAAGTATGATTTGAGATTCTAATAAACATCTCTTGTTATTTCTTGTCAAAGAATTAGATTATGTCATCTAAATACAGAATTTACCCTGGACTTTACATTACATTTATCCAGTGTTCCCTTTATATTTTTCCGCAATATATAATAAAACGAGAGCATTGGGAAATATCCTGAATAGCGCTATAGGTAAAAATCTCGATATGTGTGCTTGTATTAATCTATTTTTTTTTTACGTTTGTCACATTTAGTAATTCCAAGAGGATTACTGTTTTAAACAATCAGGTAAATGAAAGCAGCTTGCAAGACTGCAGCAACCAAGGGCAGGCAGTCAACCTTGAAATTTTTCGAGGATATAAAACGACGCGTGTTGTCATTAAAAATTCAGCCTCCTTCAAACCGAAGCTGACATTTTTAGCTTTGCATCAGGACTAATGTGCGCCACCATAGGCAGCTAGACGACAAACGGAGGCTGCCTCCTTCACCATTCCGACATTCAAGACAATAAATTCTCAACGAAACTAGCGCATAATCATAAAAAATACCAACAAAATGCTCTGTAAGAATGAGATGACTCTTCACTCAGGTGGTAATGTGATGCGATTTGGGCGGGAAAGGCATAAAAGGATATGCTTCCTAGTTGTCCTTTTTAGGCAAGAGGCTTAGAAGATACTCTCCCACACCCAGGAAGTAAACCACCTGGGCGATGCCAAAGAGAGGCGCGATGACCAAGGCTCGACAGTAGGCCCCCTTCAGGAAGGCTGCTGGGCCTTCATTACGCAAGATTTTCCTTGAAAGACCATGAGGACAAAGCATTACACAAGCCAGAGGCACAAACATGAGATAAGCGGCGTCAGTTAAGACACGATGAGATCACCTGATGCAGTCGGTCACTCCGCTGTACGTGTCCTCTGTGCTCCCCCGGTTCAAAGATTGAAGTCTTGTCTTTATCACTGTAGCGTGCAAAACGCAGGTTGCAATTATCAAGTCGGTGTCAATTACTTTGGTAAGCTGGCTCCCCACTTACCGTCGACTGGGTTGACCGCCACGGCAGCTGTGCTCCCAGCTAAGCAGCCTGAAAGGAACGACACGTAGAAAGGAGCGGGTCCTTCCGCACCTCGCTTTCCTAATGTATTCAGGTTAGCAAAGAGAGGGAAGTAGATGATGGAGAATGGAACATCCCTAGAAAACAGAAGACATTTTAAATTTCATTGCATTACTGAGACTCACACTGCAGGTGCAACTTTTTTTTAATTTTACCTGAGTATTGTGGCACCCAGCCCCTTGTATAATCCAGCAATTCCTTTTTCACTCAGTAATTGTCTGGTGAGCTGCATTGCAGTTGGCGATTTGGGTTCTATGGTGCCCGCTGGCACCGATTCTGGCATCAGTTTCCGCTGTGCCGCTAAGAAACATAGGAAAGTTGTGCAGTTAATCTGGTTAAAAATATTCATGAGTTTAATCAGTACCAGTTTAAACAAAATTAATTATCCTTGGTGATAGGTTTTTTTGTCTTGTTTTTTTCCATTGCAATGTACTTAGATGTCCACATAGAGCCACTATTTCTCCAGTTTACACATCTACACAAAGCCACAATACGTAACAGTTTTTAAAGTGTCTTACCAATACGTCCAGCATCTTGGAGCTGAATTTTCAACATCTCCATAGGAGTGGTGACAATAACCTGAAACAGAACATAGTATAAATGTTCAAAGTATTACTTCACAAAATATGATTGAACACATTGGTGAACCAATCAGTCTCATAACATAATATGTTATTTATTGCATGACATTGCTGGCATATTGAATGTGTGATAATGTACTTTGTCAAGTTTTGAATCCCACAGTGCACGCAATGAGAAAAAAAATGCATGTCGCATATCGGGAGGTAAGGATTTCACATTCAAAAACAAAGAATATGCTTCCAACTCATTTCCATATGCTCTTGAGTCATTTTAGCTTCAGGCATAGACAAATGAAGGTAAGAGCTGGTGTTCTGCAGGAGGCAGCAATTCGCAGCAATTCCAGATGGAGAACAGCAGGATTCTATCCAAGCACCACCTCAATTACTCACCTGGCAAGTGCCTGCACCGCACCCAGCCAGCATCTCTTTGAGCAAAGTGAGCTTTCTATAGGCAAATAAAGACAAAAAATGCAGTTTTTACACCACAAGCATAAGAATCAAGATATTTATCTAGAGTTGAAATAAGACTTTCTGCCACCTGCGACTGTTTGACAGCCATTTCAACAGTCTGGACACACGGGAGAACAAATCATTAACAAGATGCCGCTTCAGTTAAGTCAATCATTCATCAACCTGAATCCATGTCACTATAGCGATGGAGTTACAACTAGTATATCTCAAAGAATAATATGATATTTAGAAGTCCAAATAGGATTACACATTGGATTACTGGTCTTGCATACAAGTAACTCTACTGGTGTTAACTGTTACCATGCAATGTTTGGTATCTCAGTGATGAGAGAATAGTGGAGGACTAACTGAGGCCTCTGTTGGAACACAAACAACTAACGTATCACGTTACATGTTAGCAAAGTAGCTGATCACTGTGTGAAATAGGGGCAGCTGAGAAACGAATTAACCCCTCACCCATCCTTGGAGAGGTGATGCCTGAAGAAGTCATTGGCCGCCAACTTGATGGCTTTTTCTGGTGTGACCAGTGTTAAATTCACCGCTGCACCTAGGAAGGGGGAGAAGTGGCACAATAAAAGGCAGATATAATGAAGGGATTTTTTTTCTAAATTCAGCGGAACCTCTAAATTTTAAGGACCTTAATGTCGTATAGTTCAGAATTTAAATAAAATGATGTAAATAGGATTTTACCTTGTATGGGTGAATCTGAATATCTATTTCAATATCTTAAATTCTAAATTAGAGAACTATTTCAATTTATAATGTGAAACTCAGATATGCATAGATCACTGAATGTGATGCAACTATATAATATGAAATATGAATAAACTTTTGGTTGGGAGACGACCACTCAACTACCTGAGTTACGGTTCTAATATTGCACAGAATGTCAGCATATTGCGGTAAAATAGCATATTTTATGATAGACTGACTCTTACTGTTTTAGAAATCCCAAGTAGATTCATGTTTACTCTTGTATGATTGTTAAATAAGTTCAAAATGAATTCAAACCATTTTTAAACGTATTATGAAGGCAGTTTCACCGTAATTTTAAATGTCAGTTTCTCCTCCAGCTTCTTTACATTGTCAATAGGTGCCGATGTATGCAATGGTAATAGTTAGTTGTCTCTCTGTGACCTTCATTTGGTCTGGCAACTATTCCAGACTGTCCCTTGCCTCATATAAAATCAAATGGAAGTGACTCAAGCTCATCAATAAATCTTTTCAGAACAAGATTAGAAAATGAATGTGTGAAATAAATGTAACTAAAAAGCAACTCATTCCCCCATTGATCAACATTCTTGAGCCAATTGTGTTTGACCTCAGAGGTTCCACTATTATTGCCTGCAGTCATCAAAGCAATTGATGCCCTTTTGACTCTTGCTTTCCTATTTTTTAATCAAATGTTCCCTCAAATTCCAAACTTACCTCTATACATCCCAAAGTATCCCTCTGACCGGATGGTCTTGATAAGGCAGTCTGACCTGAAATAAAAGAATCAAACAACAAGGGGAGGAACGTGACATAGAAGCGCTGAGGTCAGGTCTTACTTGACATGTCGAGAAGGACTTACATGCTGGTGTAAAGGCGAGATCCATTTTGCTGATTTTGCAAGCGAGTTTTTGCCAAGTCGATGGGAAACACGCAGGTAACTCCAATTAGACCAGCGACACCCCCATTGATCAATTTGGCAGGCAAACTATAGAAAATAAGACAGAAGCGCGAAAGCGCAAGATAAAAATAAGGCCAAAGTCTTTTAGTATTTCAAGCACTATCTTACCTGATCTGCTTGTCAGCCATTTATATGAAGCCCTGTCTCCTCACTGTCGTGTCAATGTGTCTGTTAGCTTTGGACGGTGGGAACAGTCGCGTTATTCAGTGGGCTGTTTGTTGTAGAAAGGTCTTTTCAGATGATGTATTCCGAATGATGATTTTTAGCGTACTTTGTCTTATGTCGCTGCAGTCGTTTGAGGTGGAGCGTATCTGAAATGAAATGCAGGGAGATATTTTAATACAATAAATGTGTAATGAAATTTATGATATTAATCTCATACAGTGAATACTGTATGTAGACTTAATGAATCAACACAAACTTGAACAACAATATTCTGCAATATACAGGGTGTTCTGGGAAGAGTCCAAAAAGGCAACACAAGGTCAAATGACTTAAACGCATTAAATTTGGATTCATTACCAAAGATTAAAGAAAAGCAACCATCATGAAAACTGTCATACTTTGTGAGTTCAACATAAGTAATAATTGCTATACTTTTGGCTGAGTTACTCAAATTAGCAACAGAAATGACACTTAAAGCTGCCATAGTATGGTCATATATCAAAAGCAAAGCATTTTATTGTCCCTCTTTGAACAATCATTTTTGCTCAACACATTAAAAATGTTTCTAAAATGTGCCCTATTTTTGGAACAGTGTTCCAGTGTATGAAGATGCTTCCTTTTCCCACTTTCAATACCCCCTCCCCCTACTTCCACCAATCGCCGGTTGCCTCTGTCGGCGACCAAATCCCGCCTCCCCCTAGTAATGCGCCTCAGTCACGAGTCACGACTCTCAGCTTTTAGGAATCACAACCCGGCATAGTGGTGGGTTTCTTTGTATACCCCCCACATTGGCATATATCAGTGAGACGTAACACTCTGCTTGGACAGATTGCACAAGTGTGGATGTTTCCATGGTAGATAACAAGGAGGCAGCTGTGTGTTTAGCTTGTACAGCTTGACGCCTCCCCCTCTAACCTCCGCCAGAGGTGGAGAAAAGAATGTGTGTATGTGGAGTTAGGGGGTCAGATTAGGTCATGTCGTTGCCTCTCTTGCGACATCTGACACAGTTTTTACTCTGTCAATAAAAACATATATTACTGCTTTTAAACTTATAGAATATAGTGAAAATATTTCAATGGTTGTCAATGGATTTCTGCTTTTTCAGTCTCATCTCTGGGTTATTCTCAAATAAATAAAAAGGTCAAAATAAATGTTATAAGTCTGGGTTGAGTATAATTGGGTTGCTCACCAATCCACGAGTCACCCACAAAATTGCCATTGTTCATCTTTTAGTCATGCCTGCAGCTTAATGTGTCCACTGTAGTCCATCACGACCCATAGTATGCCCCCAGTATTTTTTTTTTTTTTGCCCTCCTGTGCTGTCATGACAGATGAGTCAGTATGAATGAGACAAGTGGCCTCTGTGTGGTCATCAGTTGCTGACAAAATCTCATAAGATTTACATTTTGGAAGCAAATTAATTCTAAAATTACTTTTCAACTAACGCAACAAAATGCATCTACTCTTCAGTTGAAGTTCTAGTCACAGTGGAATAACAGTGACCAACATGTTAAATGTTTTAGTCAGTTATTATGCTAGATTACATGTCAAGATTGTTATGCCCAGACCGAAATCACGCAAGACAAAATGAGCATTTGAAATAAAATATAAACACTATTTCAAATTTGGCTATTTAAAGTCAAGAACATTTAAAAGTCCAGCCTCAACTACTACAGTACAACTGGGGCTGCAATCAATAAAACAAATGAAGTGATTGCAAACCACAGCATGCTTGTTTGTTGTCCTTTTCTCAAAACTGTTTTTTTGTGTGTATAGTTTTATAGGTAAGCAAAACTTTGCCCCAGAGAATAAAGATAATTATAATCCAAATGCAACATTGGTTTCCTCCGATATGCAGTCCCTGTCAAGGTCATTAGTGAAGCTATCACATTAATGAATTTCACAATTTTCCTAAAAAAAAAAACAATTAGTTTATTTATAGTATTTTTTTTTTTTTAGTTTATACTGTAACTGTCTGGACAGGTTTGCCAAGTTTTCCAGTTTTGTTGATCATTTACACACAAAGGGTAGCCCATGGGTTCACCATACTAAAATGTTATAACTTAAATTACTTTTGTGAAAAGAGAATTAACAAGATAAATTTAGGTCATAGGCTTCGTGCAAATAATTCTATAAATAATTTGTTAGAAAATTGATGGTGAGTAAACAGCTGTAAAAATGTAAGCGACATAATAATAGGGGGAGGTAGAATTTGTTGAGTTGTATTTATTTTTAAATCCCAATAATTTTGATGGGTTAAGATTTGGGAATTGTTCAATTTAAAAGTTCAACCTCACTCAGGGCTGTTAAAAAAAATAAAGACAGAATATTATTGCTTAATGGACTAATACCTGTCTAAAATCATCAATGTTGAAGAATACCTGAATGGCCTTTGTATCTTACAATAACTTTTAGTCACACGTTGTAAAAGTAGTCTCTGCTGCAGAACCTTGAACTCGGCATTTAAAGGTGCCATTGGACACGTTCAATAAAATCGGTGAATGCGACCACTGACTGCTGCTACAGATAACAGCTCCGTTGTGACCCTTGTTCATCATTTCAACAATGAGCCCATAAATACTGCTTCTTTTACCAAGACAGCGCCAGCAAGTAACAAAAACAATGCCTGCAAAATGTCAGAATTACACAATGCAAACGATTACAAAGGCAGCACATGCTGTAAGTAATTAGGTCATTTCTGTCCGTTATTGAAAAATAAATAAATATATTTTAAAAATTGTCATCTTTTAGGGACATGATTAAGTATCACAAAAGACAGGTTATAGTAATGATGTGCACTATGAGTTTATGGTCATCATAAATGAGTTGTGGTTGGCATTACTCTGTAAAATAGTTACATTATGTGTGCATGTTTAATAATGATAACCAAAAGGAATACATATAACGTCAAATAAACCATTCCTAAAATTAACAACGTTAACTTATTTTTACTAGTTTGCTACTATTAAAACATTGTGAATTTATGTTTTATGTATGTTTGAGTTGGAAAAAAAGATAATTGACGAAAATAAGGTTTATATAAAACGTAACAAATACAATGTATTGTTTAAAGGGGAATTAAAGTATATTTACTTTACTGTAAGAATTTGTTCCTAATGAGAGATACAGTGATGAAAGAAGAACATTGCCATTTGGCAATGTTTAAAAGGCAACATATGAAGAAAAACAATTATATTTTGGTCACAAAGTTTTAGAGATATGCTAACGCATTGGGCCAACTGAAAAGAAAGTCAAAAGTATGCACTTTTTGAAGTGTCCTACAAGCCTTAAAGTGACATTGAGTTTTCATTTGCAACGCAGATAAGACCAAAAAAAAGTGTTGGCACAGCTCGATTACGCTGCTTGATTTGATCAGCTCGGAATGGTGTATATACATACTTGAGAACGCATAGAAAATGATTAAAAATGAGACATAGTTGTATATTGAAGACACAAGAAAACCACAAGCAACTTTACAAGCAAATTCCTTTAAGTCATTCAAATCAAAGTACCTCATGCGTCACGCCTCCTTGGCTGCCTCTCGGTTCTCATGTGGCAAAAAGAATGGAATCGGACCCTCACTCATTGACAGTGTGACGGGGTGAATCATTACAGGAAGTGGCCCAGAGAGGTCACATGAGAGTGCATTGACACAAAACGTCAGCAAAACAAGCCCAAAAAGATAGTTATACTCTTGCCGAGTGGGCGGTTATTATTAATGACAAATGGAGGATTTGAAGTGCTGCCTGGATAGTTGTACCATTTCTACTCTATTATTTTCTTGAGCAACAACGTTTATGAAAACAGAACAAACTCTTGACAAGTATCTTAAAAACGGATTGTTTTCAGAGTTTAGAGCCTGTAATTAATGTGATGCTATGTGTTTTTGGGGGTCATAGACGTTTGCTGAAACAGCTGGTAGTTATTACATTTGTTCTAGTGGTGATTTGCGATTTTTTATCTATTTTTGGCCAGCACGGAAGAGACAAGGGATTTTTTTTCTTTTGGTGTCACAGATAAATCGGATTCCGTCCCTCTGTCGCCTCCAACATGAGGATTATAAACCAATTCGCTGAAATCTCACTTTGCAATTTGCCTCTTGGTGCAAGTGAGAGTTATGAGCTAGCCAAAGCACTAAATTCCCTGCATAGGTGCTATGTGTTTGTTGAAGAACTACCGTCTAATGTTGAGGAAAAAAACGCATACAGTATCCTTAGCTAGCAGACCCTTTTCACTTTTCACTTGCCTGCACGGCAGTATTGGGAGTGAGCCTACCTCAAGAACACACACACACACACACACAAAAAAAAAACATATGCAGTGCTGGAGCATCTGGTTTCACTTATAGATTACAACAACAAAAGCTTGAATGACTTGAATGATTTTCACAAAGCAAGAGTCGAGCGTCAAATTGCCACAAACACATATAGTCCAAGTGACATTCAAAGTCCTTCCCTCAAGGATTTTAGCATGCTCTAAGAATGTTGTATATAGATTAAACAGAAGGGGAAAAACAAGCGGCGGGGGATACAGGATGGCAAAAATATATAGATACATAAATAAATAAATAAAATATTGCTCCAGATGTATGAGACGACACCCTACACCACGAATAGCATTGCTCATCAATAATTCCTCGGCGCCGGGAATGTTTTACAGGGGTAGCAGGTCGCATGAAGCCATACTGAGACTACATTGTTGGCCTTCCAAAACCAACAATTACTGTAAGTCTCTCACATTCGCTTGACCTTTTTAAACGACAAACGCTAACCCTCAATATAGATAAGTCTTCAATGACGTTGCGATTTACAGTAAAGTTCGCCATATCAGCAAAACTGACTCATCAAAAGGTAAGTGATTAGCCCAGACTGGTCATCGCTGTGTGGAGATTGCATGTTCTCCCCTGGGCTTGCGTGGGTTTTCTCTGGGTACTCCGGTTTCCTCCCACATCCCAAAAAACATGCAGGGTAGGCTGGTTGACCACTCTAAATTGCCACCTACGCATTAATGGTGGTCCAACTTGTCGTGCCATGCGATTGGCTGGGATAGGATCCCCCCCCCCCCCCCCCCCCCGCGATCCTTGTGAGGATAAGCAGTTCAGAAAATGAATGAGTCATCAAAATGTCATGAGACAATCGGTGAGGCAAAAAAAAAGAGGAGGTGGGCTCCAAATCCATACCTGTCAACTGGTACGTTCTCGCCGTAATTGGTACAACTGAAAGCCCATTTTTATATTGGTACGCTGTACACATGAAAATGGTACGCTAAACGGTGATTTTGAGAAAAAAAAATAAATTAAGGCTGCGGCACTTTCTAGCCATTTTTCACCATCCGCCATTGTTTCTTCCCGGAAACGCATGTCTGCCAAGTGATATATGTACCGGCGCCTCTGATTGGCTAAAAAAAAAAGATCATGATAAACATTTCGTTTTGTAACACTTTCACCATGTGATTTCCGTTTCCTGTTCCCTTGTTTATGTTTACTTTCATTTTCACTTGTTGTTCGTGATTTTTTACAAAAAAGTAAAGTGGTAAGATTTTCCATGTATTTATACATATATGTAAGGGCGAAAACAAAATTTGGTAAGATCACAAATGGTTCGAGGTTGACAGGTATGCAAATCCACAACGATCCCCTAAATGCCTAAAATGTATATTTGGGAAAATATGCATCACAAAGCTGGTTGCAACACCTGTCCTACCCCATGCGCACCACCGGGTAGTATATGCAATATATGATCATAACGCTGCAAATAGAAGTGGTCTTCCTTCTCGCGCAGCTTTTAAAATGACAAACATGATTAAAACATGATTATATAAAAGAAAGAAATAACGGCGAGGATGTCGCTCGCTCCCGAACGCGAAAAGCACGGCTGGTCGTTTCTCCCCTCGAGCATTTGAGCATTTTTCTTAAGATGACGCAGTCGCGTGATGTTATGAATACATTAAATATGCACATGTCGAATCGGAACATTGGAATGGGCATCATCTCTAAGAGCCAGACCGCCACCACATTGACGTGAAAAAAATGGAGCATTTGGAGAGAGACTACATACCGCAAATATCTGCTCCCGTTAACCCCTCTTTCTCCGGTATCGATGATCACGAGGGAATCGGAGCTTTACGCTGAAAATGTAGCGACAGAGCGGCTAACCACCGGTCTTACTAGCATCGGAGTACCGGGAAGGGAAGAAGAGGAGGTGGGAGTAAGGTGGGGATGGAGGAAGGGTGGGTACTTCGATGGTTGGGAAGGTAAGGGGAGGGGGAAGCTGATACTGGATACGTTCATAGGATGACTTGAAGTCAATGGAAAGGGCATATTAAAAAGTGCCCTCTAGTGGTGTTGCAGTGGAACTACACTCATTTTCTACGTGGGCAGGGAAAAAAGGTATAATGCTGGGGGATGGGAAGAGTGACCTTGAAACGTATTGGAGAAATCTCTTAAATACACCAGCTGTGTATATACAGGGTCAGGCAAAATGATCTGAAACACTTGGTTTGATAAAATGCAAATAAAGTAAAGAAATTGGAAAGTGTTTGTACGTATATTTAATGCTGTTCTGTTTCTTTAGGTGTTACAAATTCAATCAATCAAATGGGATTCATTATTGTCCACACAATGTCAAAGGCAAAAGTTGACTATAAATCGGCGTGGCATTTCATGTGGAATGGCAGTCATTTTTTGTTGTTGTAAAAAGTCAACAGCTGCTAACATTCAGACACTTACCATTATAATTGACAGGTCGGATTGAATCCTACGAGTTAAAAAAAGGCCCAATGAACTGCAAAAGTTTGATAACTTGGCACAACTAGCAGCTTTCATGTGCATACAAGGGTTTTGTAAAACAAGATAAAGAAACAGGAAAGGCACCTGCACCCATTGAGAACGTCTTTACTGCTGCTCTTCCACATCCAGGCCAACTCTCCTCAGTGATTGAGAATACTTTTGCCTTCCCAGACTGACAATGTCTTTGAGTTCATCTGCGAGATCCTTCCTGCCACTTTCAATCATGGCTTCCATCAATCGTGACACCGCCCCGGGACCGGCACTCTTCTGTCCTCGAGCCCAGTAGAAGAGCATCTCCAGCACCAGAGCTCCAAGATCGTCCCTGGAGGGAAGAGTCACTTAATTACAGATATATTTCACCTCTTAATGAATGCATTCCACTGATTCAAGCAATAGGTTTTAACCACAAGTGAAATGAAGTGTGTGTGATGAACACTTATTTGGCCACAGAAAAAAATACACCATTTTATGAGAATTTATGAGAACTTACTAGTATGATTGTGTAACCCTAAACCCACTAAAACAAACCCTTCTAAAAAAAATGCCGTCGAATGCATTTTTAGACCGGTCAAATATAAAAATAACATAAACCACCAAGAAAGCCATTGCATCAAAGCTGTTTCTTTTACTTGTACGCCTGCAGGATGTGTCATGCAAGCATGAGGAGAAAGCCGAGGGGGTTGAAGAGAGGGGAGGGGAGAGGAGCATCAGCCTATGTGTGTAATCTCCTGCAATGTCCCAGATGGCTTAGCAGCCTCTAACAGCTCAGATTAAAACAATCAAAATTCTCTACCATTTCTCTCCCACTGCAGTCACGTAATATCTCACTCAAATCTTGGCCTCTTTCAGCAAAAAATGCACGCCTCCATTTTGCATTTTACATGGTAATCCTGATAATCTTAAAGAACCGAAATTGTTTGACTTAATCACGATTCTATATTTGATTTTTCCATTTTAGTCATACTTATGATGTGTCTCCATGTCTATTATATATGGTCTTTTCTTTTCACTTGTATTGTGATTCAACAAAAAATGGATTCGCAACGTATAATCTTTGTTTGTTTGACAATACCAACCTGTGTTTGTATTTGATGCGGTCTAACTCATTGTAGCTTATCCCGAGATTGATGCCAATCATGCGCCAATCTTGTCCAATCTGAAGGGAGATGGATAAAAGATTGGCTTCTGTCAAGTAGCCGCTTTCAGGGTCTCCCAGGTTCAGAGGAGGAAGCTGGAACTCTTCCAATATGTACTTGTTATCAGCATCTAGCGCCTAACAAATCACCAGAAAGGAAGAAATATGAATATGCTATTTAATCAGAAGAGAAAATTCAAATCATGGACATTCAAAACAACATGATATATACACAATGTCATGTTTCAATGACATATCATACACTACACCATCCAGACTACTACGATTAAACAAAACTCCCAACCAATACAAGAGATATGTATATGAAGCTATATCCTTTGAATCACATTTGATGATGGGAGGGGGAAAGTTTTAACTAGAAAATGTGTTCAACTGACAGGAAGTCTCAGCGGTAAAGTTGCAAGCCACTGGCTTTCAAGGCCTTTCCTCTTCCTCAATACTTCCTCCGGGACATCACTGGGAATCCCCCCTCTGTAAAATGAGACCTATAGCAGATGGAATATAAATTTTTGACAGAAAACTTTCTTTACAAAGCTCATCTATAATGAAAAGTGTAAATATCCATCCACTGTGCTTTTTTTGGCTGTTATGAAAACTGTCTTACTTCTCCTCGCACTGTACCCTGAAGGCCCTTTGCAGGGGAGATGTAAACTTCCTTCAGATTCTTCAGACTGGAATAAAAGACAAAACACAGTCTTCCCTCGACACAGTCTGGTCTGTCTGTTAAGAGTATGAGAACAAGATCTTAACCACTGTTTGAAAAGCAATTACAAGTCAATTATTTCACCCAAAAAAACTGCACAAAAGGGTAGTTTAAAAATATTGATTTGTAATAAACTTGTTAAAAAAGGAATTCTGACCTGAGGAGATATGCAAGCCTCTCTCGAAGCCCGCAAAGAACTGTTCACCTTCCAGGAGGTCACATAGATCTGAAGGTTGGGGTCCATCATAACGTTCGGACAGTGACATAACTCTGCCATCCACCTAAAACACGACCGACACAACAAACAATGGAATTACCATAACTGACATTCTTTACACCCAGGAAAAAATGTGTCGACGAAAGAGAAGCCGTGTTTTATGCAATATAGGTAGCAAAAACAGACATCAAAACCTACCTCGTTAGCTGGCAAACACTGCAACAAGACTTGTGAAGGGTCAGTTTTCCGCTGCAGGGCCATGAATTGGACTTTAAACTGTTTGAGCTTTTGGTACACTTTTCTTACCATACCACTCACACAACTTTGAGTCGTGTACCAGAGCCAATACCTGTGATGAGATTAAAACACAAGGCTCTAACACTTACTATATACACCTGTATTAAATGCTCTGCATATATTGGGATTTCTTAACAGATGCTTACCAGGAAAAATGTGTAATGTAGAAAATTGCATACAAATGGGTGACGCAGAGGGACACTTGTGATGTGATGTCTGTCCAGGTTTGGGCAGTGGGGTCTCCATGCAGCAGACGCAAACACGATTTATCAACGATGTGACCTGTGTGACAGAAACAGACATAATAGTGAAAATGGATATTGCAAAATGAAAAACTTCATTTAACCCTATTTTGGTTTAAAATGGATAACAATGTACATGGGCGAAGCGTCGGCTGAGTGGTAAGTGTGATGGCCTCACAGTGGGGGACCTGGGTTCAAATCTAGGCCGGTCCACCTGTGTGGAGTTTGCATGTTCAGCGTGGGTTTTCTTCGGGTATTCCGGTTTCCTCCCACATTTCAAAGACATGCATGGTAGGCTGATTGGACTCTAAATTTCCCCTAGATACGAGTGTAGGCGTAAATGGTTGTTTGTCTCCTTGTGCCTTATAATTGGCGAGCCACCGATTCAGGGTGTCCCTCGCTGGAATGCGCTCCAGCACCCCCCGCAACCTTAGTAAGGATGAAGTGGTTCAGAAAATGAGTAAGAACAGTGTACATATTTACTGAGTGTTTATAATTCAATGATAAAATTATAAAAGCAAATAATCACAGTAAATTGTACCTGTAATGCCTAGCGGCAGTGGGACCTGAACTTTGACTGGCTGTAGGAATTGCATGCTGGGAGTTTGTGAGAGGCAGAGAAGAGGACTGACACTTGCCTTTGGATCACCGCACAGCGCCTGTACCTCTGGCACGGACACCTGTAGTACCTATAACAGTGGGCAGCACTTACATTAATGAATTCATAAATAGACACAATGCTTCAATTTGTACACGTTTTGCTCATTTGACTTTTAGCCCTCAAATAGATATAATACTTCATTGGACAGACCCTGGGCAAATCCAAATTTGGACCTAAAAAAAAAGACACTTAGAAAGAAACTCTAAATGAAAATGAAGCTAAGACCATGTCGATATATCTTGACAACATGTGTTCAGTATTAAATACACCATTTGTGGCTACCTGTAAAGTTATAGTACAGTTTTGATTGGTAGAGTCTGCAGGGAAGATAAGTTTGACTTGCGGGTCAACACTGGACACGAGATGGGCCCCCTCTGGTGAAAGTAAACAGCTGTCCCTCACTGGTCGAGCCACCACAATAAACCAAGAGAACTCGCTCACATAACAGCAGGCCAGCTAAAGATATGTAAAAAAAAATGGAAAAAATTGAAACAAATCATAGAGAAATGCTTCCTTGCAGTCGAATATGGAATTTACGTATAATATTAATTACCCTGTGTGGACGCTCCAAAGGGTGAATGCTGTCTTTCACGTTTTCTTTCCGGAGAGAAGTAGGTAAAGTGCTCCACGATATCCCATCATACTTCCGTACAATTACCTCATTGCATTTTTTCCGATGACGATGAGCCATACACACTCCTACTGGCTACAAGGAGAGTTTTTCCTTTAAATTGAGTGGAGTTGCAAATGGTAATTCAGACGCAGCACCTTAAGAAAGGTCATTCCATGAGGTCGAAGTTCCAATGGGCGGCGGAGAAGTATGTCATGCTCCTCCAGTAAAACCCACTTTTGCTTTGGTCTCCTCTCGACCCACTCGATAGTCGTCGGTGTCTGTAGGCACTCCGGGGGGAACAGCAACTGCGTCCCCCCGGGAAGAAACACATGGCAGCCAGCAGATGTAACGCTGAATCTGAATTGTCAAAGGAACGAGATTGTGTTTATTGTCACATGTACAAGAAATGTGAGAAGCAAAATCATAACATTTGTCATGAATAATGAGCACCTATGTTGATTGAATAGGAGATGCAACTCAGGAATATTTGGCTTGGCTTCATCTGTGAAGAAAAAAAAATAGGTAATGAACACATTTAAATAAAGCGTCTAATAACAACACAAGAAATAAACAGGTCCACTACTGAATCCCATTTTTCTCACTCACTAGGTGATGAGGGGAGAGGTGGAGGAGTTAGCGATTGCCCCAAAGGATTGTCACGAATATCTATTTTCAGGAGAGGCAGTTCATTCAGATTCGGTGGTATGAAGCGGAGGTCATTGCTGAAGACGAGAAGTTCCCTCAGTGAATGGAGAGAACCTAGGCAGGAGCAAGTAAAAGTGATTTATTTGTTAATCATTTTCATTTGGACGCAACAATACAGGACTCATACCCATGGTCTCTGGCAGCCTCTTCAGCTTGTTGTGGGAAAGTTCCAGTTTGACAAGGTCCAACAAAGACCCAATTTCATTTGGCAGGTCCTCGAGGAGATTATTGGAAACATCCAGTGTCTTCAGTTCTTTCAGCAGGCCTAAGCTTGCGGGGAGAGCAGCCAACTGGTTTCCAGTGAGTGAAAGATAGGTGAGACTGGACATCTGGCCAATATCGGGGGGCAGCTCTGAGAGGCAATTGTGACACAACAGCAAGATGGACAACGCAGGTAAACTGAGAAGACATGATGGAAGGACGGAGATGTGGTTGAAGGAGAGGTCCACATGCACCAGAAGAGAGTTGGAAGCAAGGGATGTGGGCAAAGTGGTGAGAAACCCAGGCAAGGAGTTTCCTTGTGTGTCGTAAAAACGGTTCCCTTAAATTGAAAAAGAAAATTATTAAAAAGGTGGAAACACAATGGAAACATGTTCATGCAAATACTACAATTAGTATAATTTACTACATGCCCATTATGTAAAATGTCCTTTATCATGAAGACGAGCTAGAGCCTAACACATCTAACCTTGGGCTGTCAGCAAATCACAGGGTAGACAAATTCAATACAAGTAAAAGCACTTACTATTTTATTTAAATAACAGGCATGTCTCTGTAGTGTAGAAAATAAAGGTGGTCAACCCTAACTCTAACCCTAACCCTAAAATTGTTTTTTTGACTTGACATTTTTGTTTAAATGATAAGTAATACAACACTAACAAAAACAGTTTGCTAAGCCTGATTATACTTAATTTTTGTTTTATTTAGTTGCATTGTACAAGGGTTCTCTATGCTAAATCAGTAGTTTTTAATTAAGTCCCTATACAGTTAAAACTAGTAAAAATGTTGTACTGTACTGTAGAGGTGTACGAGAAGTACCTCGTATGGCAAGTGAGCGTAGTTCTGTCAAATTGTGGAGGACATCTAGTGCACCATCAAGTGCATGTTTATCCTCAGAACCAAGTCTCAGGTACCGGAGCCTCTGGAGCTGTTCTGGAATGGAACTCCAAAGCAGTGCCAGTGCAGATGCTCCTCCTTGGTAGACATCCAAGGTCAGCCTGGTGTCAGTCAACACATCTGAGAGTTCCAGCGAGGGGGGTAAGGGTGGTGTGAGACACAACACTGAAGTCGACGATGATGACAAAGACTTGTTTGAGGAAGAAGGGCTCGATATGGAAGGATTGCATGTGTCCATAAAGCTGCAAGGTGATGCATCATCGTCCCTATGTGTTTTTACCTGGTTTGAAACCTCAGATTCTAGCCGCTCATTGGACTTTAGTTTGTCGTCCTTGTCTAAAATTGCTTCTCCACATCTGGATGTAGGGGTCAATGCAACAGCATCGGCAACTTTATCTCCATCTTCATCGGTGGTGGTTTCTCCTTGGAGGCTTTTCTCCATCGAAGACACTCTGCTACACTTGGCAGTGAGCAAAGTCTAGTGATATGGCGGAGTTGTCTTATCTGCTTCAAGTACTGCATGTTGACGTGGAATAAGTCCAGCCATGTTTAGAATCGGTAAAAAGCGAACGAGATAATAACGAAAGTAAAAAAAAATTCAAAACATGATAACGTTCTTAAGATTAGCCAACGATACTCAAGATTATTTCAACGATGAGTTTTGTGTACCGATGGACAACAAATCCGCCATTGATCTTAAGGTATAATTATATTGTTATACCTTACATTAGTTGCTTACACGTACATTGTCTTGGCTGGGTGTCACTCCATTTAGACTTCCGCGAGTAGCTCAAAAAAGTGACACTCTCCTACGTCACTGTAGAGTGTGTTTATTTTGCTCACCACAGAATGGCAGAGGAGACTCTTTCGGTCAAACACGACTATAACCGCCCCTCTGGCTCTTTTGGAAGATAAGTGAACGCCTCTGGCAGTCGACGCCAAATTTCAAACAAAGGCGGGACTTCGTTCCTGTGTGCAACTACAGTTGATGTATTGATGTCAACCAACAGGAGACGCTGTTTCTTGCTCTTGTTCTGTCGGTGATGGGTCACTGGTCAATGGTGGTCCTGTTCCCCCAGTTTAGAATATTTTCAAATAAAAGATATCTATTTAACTATTTAGCTTCTCACTATCTTAACATTCAAAGATAAATATGTTAGGTTTGTGTCAACCTGGTTACATTATATTCTCAATAATAATAGCTTCAACGGCATACTAAAAATAGACATGCATTTAGTAAGAATAATAATTTGGATCATTATAAAGATACAGCAATGTCATTTGTGGTATACAAAAACACTAACAATGCAAAACATTGGACATATAACGAAGACACTTCTTGAACATTCATTGAACATTGCAGTGTTCATAAATAGTCCATAATATCAAGACTTCCCTTTTTATGTCTTGCTTAGAAGCAACAACAATGTCACACAATGTCAGTGATAAGATTCACAATGGTCAATTCAATCTTAACAGATTGTCTGTTCACAGTTTGAGGTCAGTAGAAACCCTGCTTTTCGAACACTACAATTTGCAAGATGACCAAAAAAAAACCCACTCCAGGATACTTTTGATACAAGAGTTTAGTCTATAAATGTTCAAATGTAAGGATTTTATAAACGTATCTGTAAAATATGATAGAGTAAAGAGAATTGCCACAATGTGAATCACACGGTCTTGTTGTTTTGGTCAAATCTAATCTTGCTTCAGCTCACAGTAATCAATACACACTTTTTCTTCTACACACTAAAGTTTAGTTGCACAACTGAATATCCTCTCAGGGGAATCGTGTTCTCTCTAAGCTCAAGGAACATTTAAGAAGAAAAAAACAGTGTACGCATAAGTATGAGTTTCACCTACAATGCAAGGCATTCCGAATAACAACAATCCTGTGACTTTGTAATCGATTTTCTTGCCAAGCGGTTACATTTGTACATGATTCTATTCCTAAAGTATGCAATGTTTTCCAACATCTATCATTGTTGATGTGATGAAGTAAAAACCACCCCACATACAATTTATGTTCAGTAGAAGAATATTTTATTCATTCTAATGCAGATATCCGAAGATTAAAAACAACTGCGCTGCAAGAAAATATAATCATTCTGTGTCTACTGGAATATATTTTATGCCCGTTACAAGTGGAACAATTATACGCTTATACCACAAGATATTAGACATATTACATATGTGTATCCGCTGCCAATGCAAGGGTTGTTGAACTGGGTGTTGAGACCTAGATTTCACACAGAGACAGCTCAGTAATTTCTGTGTAGGCTGAGATCTGATGTGACACACTCACTACTACTTAATAAGTACAACTACTAATTTTTCAACACTCTGTAATAATTGATTAGTAATATTTAGCATATAATTTGTGTGCAGAAATTCGTGATCAATGAACCTGACCTAGATACACAATGCAGACAAACAGTTTTTTTGTTTGTTAACCAACAGAAATAATATTTTTAATAGAATATTAGTATTAAAGCATTTATAAATTTAACATCTGATATCATTTGTTGAAGAAAACTCTTAAAACTGGTGGCTTCATTTGATTATGGTTGAGAAACCCCACACGAAAAAAAATAACCTTGTAATTGAAACACTACTAAGTGAAAAGCAAATTACAAAATAACTACACCCACCAAATTCTATCCAATGTTAAAGATGTAGTAATTTTTGTGCTATTGTGAATAATGAAAATACCAATAACTCCCCAAATAGTTAGCACACAAAAACTTTATTCGCTCTCCACGTGACTTTGTTTGTATGTAGCAGAAGTATAGTCCCAATCACGAATACGTTTACTAAAGTGAGAGCACGGCGGCTTGTAATTGGCCACAAGGATAAGAGGTCAATTTTGATTGGTCACACAGTTTTGGCTTCTAAATTGTGAATGGACACAAAAGTCACTTAAGTCCCGCCTCCTCGTGCATAAAAGCATAAACAGATCCGAAATCTGAAATCAAGGGTAAACCACCGTGTCGCAGTAACTCTTAAGTAAATCTTATTTCTGTCGTACTCGTTTACGATTCATTTATTTTTCCTCAACATGTGATTTTCTCATCTTTTTGGGACAAAGGTTAACCATCGTGCTAGCGGAAGAGCTTATAAAGCCACCAAATTAAAGAATGCAAACAGGCAGTGTAGAAAATACGAGCGATATTCCGACTTGACAGCAGTGCTTTTCCAAAATTTTATTGCATTTACGTAGCTCATCAAATCGGAGAAGGAACATTTAGTTCTTGCCGGCGAGCCCGGCCGACGACCTTCGACCCGCTTGTCAACGCAGATATGTTCCCCTTAGACTCGTCATGGAACATCTCCTTCGCAGGTTGTGGCTTCTTGGGCATCTACCATGTCGGCGTTGCCAGCTGCCTGCTGGAGAGGGCTCCGTACCTGGTACACAACGCCAAACACATTTACGGAGCGTCAGCCGGAGCCCTCACTGCCACCGCCTTGGTCACCGGCGTGTGTCTAGGTACGTCTTTCGATTTATAAAGCAGGGCGAGGGTACCTATGGCTCGAGAGCCATATGTGGCTCTTGATCGGTGCTTATAGCTTCCCACTAAGAGGACTAATGTGCACCAAGAGGAGCGTCACATCGGCACTGTGGCGTTGATACTACCTCTAGTGCCATCAATTAATCATTTTTATTTTTCATTATTCTACTGCAGCCTTTTTGACAGAGAGAGAGCCATAAACAATTCATATTTTCACCACCCTAATGAGAATAAAGCGGTTCAGAAAATGAGATGAGATGATTAATGCGGTGCTAGGGGTATTGTCAATACCACAGTGCCGACGTGACGTTTCTATTGGTATGTTCGGTAACCAGCGGTTTCCATATTTTACCTCACAGATTAGCGAGAGCCATATGCACCCATCGAAAGAGCCACATATGGCTCCCGAGCAATAGGTTTTATTGATACCCAGTAAATAGCAACAGCGTAACTATGTTGTCAATAGAATTCAGAGACTTGTTGTTGGCACTCATAATGGCAAATATTGTGTTGAGTTCAGATTTCCAAATTTGACCGGGAAAGTTGTTTTGCAGTTACATCATTTTAATCTATGTCAATTCTTGTTGTGTTACATATACAGGAGAGGCTGGGGCCAGTATCATTGAGGTCTCCAAGGAAGCCCGAAAGCGCTTCCTCGGTCCCATGCATCCTTCCTTCAATCTGGTGAAGATAGTGCGCTTCATGTTACAGCGTACTCTGCCCGCTGACTCACACCAACTTGCCAACGGGAGGCTAGGAATCTCTCTGACCAGAGTGACAGATGGAGAAAATGTGCTTGTATCACACTTCAACAATAAAGAAGAGATTGTGCAGGTGTGACAGTTAATAAGACCTTTGCGCTCTTCATATTTTACTCATTCGCTGCCATTGAAATGAAAAAAAAATCCAATTTACTTGAACTAACCGCACCGTCATCGATGCATTGGAAATACTGTAAATAAATGAATGTCAATTGCTCACCTTGGCAGCCAATGAGAATGAAGGATAATTATATTGTAATATTTTTGTAGCACAGTAATAAGTTTCTTTTTCATTTCTTTTAACAGGCATGTGTTTGCAGTGCCTATATCCCAGTGTATTGCGGCATTATTCCCCCCACACTGCAAGGAGTGGTGAGTAACAATTATTTATATTTGTCAATAATGATAATACCAATAAAAATCATCACACTGATGCATCATTGTAGATTTTCATATATGAATGTCCCCTCATTCCAATAGTTCAATTAAAAGCAGAATACACTGAATAATATTTAATTAGTACATTCCCTGATTTAGTCATCCTATTTAGAAAACAATACCCAACAGTCTTCTTAACTTAATGACCTATAACATTACCATTCATTTCACATTCATTTCATTCTTTTGTTATCTTTAGCAATAAAACCTGCCATGACCAAATATGTTTTTGTGACCGGGTAAGCACGTATTGAAGCAATATTTGTGGATCTTGTTTCATAATAGTGTGTGCAAATGTGAATTTTTGCAGTTCAGTCTTCTAGGAAATGTCTTTCTGCAAAATCTACTCAAAGCACACTCCCTCAGTGGCCTATGTGATGTTTTTTGGCAAGCTCGCATGTTGTGTGAGCAACATTTTAGAACGGAATTGCCAGTTATGAGAGTTTTTTGGGCCATCTTGTCCTCTCTTACTCTCTGTGTAATGAAGACTGATATTTTCCCAGGCATCAGCTAACAAATATGGCTTGTTTAAAAAGTAAAAACACTAAATATTCAAAGAATTGGGAATAAATAAAACCAATTAGGTTCATCTATTAACTAAAGCTATGCCAGTCAGTAATGTGAAAATATATGTATTTGCATCAAGGGAGGTTAGTTACTAGATGTTATGCCAAACTGCTGACTTAAAAGGTAATATACTCCATGTCCTTTTGAACCCAACTACCTTAGCCCTTTCAGTATATCACTCAAAGTAAATAGATTGCTTGTCTTAAGTGAACAAAAAAATCCCTGAACTTTGAATGAGGCAGGCTGAAAATTAAAGAGACAACAATGTCTCTTTCCTAAGAGATGATCTATCAACATTGAGGCATTCAAGTGAGTTTAATCCTGCCTTATCTCAAAACAAAAACATGATATCGTGGACAAGAAAAAAACAGATAAAGGTGTTGAAGGCTGCAGTTCCCAAGTGGTTAGTCGGTCTATCTCTTAGTCTCTTACTCTCTTAGGAGTCTTGGCTATGCGTGTTACGCTGTGAATGTGAGTCCCCTGTTAACTGTACCCTAAAGTTAAATTTTCTTTTTGTGTTTTTCTTTCATGCAGCGATACGTAGATGGGGGAATCTCTGACAACTTGCCCCAATACGAGCTCAAAAACACCATCACTGTGTCGCCGTTCTCTGGCGAGAGTGACATTTGCCCACGTGACACCTCCACCAACATACATGAGCTCCGCTTTACCAACACCAGCATTCAGTTCACGCTCACAAACCTTTACAGAATTTCCAGGGCACTTTTCCCACCGGATCCAATGGTGAGGTCATTTCAAGTTGCCTTGCCTAATCTATTTACAAATTCTACGACCTTCAGTGAACCTAATGATTTTTGTTGTGTCTAGGTTATGAAAGCCATGTGTAAACAGGGATATAATGATGCACTGGACTTCCTCAAGAAAAATGGTAGGACTTAACATTTTTTTGTTTTTCTAACCATCTTCACTTATCTTGGAAGTCAAATGTTTATTTATATGTTATTATATAAAGACTGGCTGCTTTCACTTAAGGCGTTACACAACTGACCCAATTTACCAAGGATGGCTGGCCGCTATCATGCTTTATGTTTAAAAAATAATTGAAAACAATAAGGAAATGATCAAATTACGATCATTTTCCCCATTTTTGGAGCATATATGAGTTTTTTGAAATTTGTAAAGCACACAGAAAAAAGCATGGCAATTTCGAAGGGGGCTGCGATTCATTAAAGTATGTTACACACTATGAAAGCCTTCTTTTGACCAATAATTCGAATGAAAACACTGGCAAATTGTATTTCTACTCAGGATTGCTCAACTTCAGTGACCTGCACATAGACAGAGTCCTGCTGGCTAACAGAGAAGAGCAGGACAATCAAGTTGACCCTGTTCACACCGAAGCCAAAGCCGTTAGAGAAGAAGAAATGATGCGGATGGTCGATGGAGCATTAACTGTTCATCCCTTGAGCGAGGAGCACATCATTGCACGCCTTCCCCCGATTTTACACAAAGGTGACATGAGACTGAATCACTATGTAATCTTAGCGATTTCTGGACAGTTAAATTATATGCTGTTGAAACAGCTCTATCAACTACGGGAAGTATTGAACTGTTGGTGATGTGTGCTTCTTTGCCTCCCCCTGCAGCCCTAATTGAGGCGTGCACAGAGAGAAGGAGCCTGGTGCAGTCGCTTAGCAACCTGCTTCCTTTCAGGATGGCATCTGCCATGATGCTCCCCTACACTCTGCCTCTCGAGTCTGCTTTGTCTTTGAGTCTTAGGTACTGGCACATTTAATCACATTTGGCATTCTTGAAAAGACATTAGAGATGCTTGTGTTTTCTCCTGTTACATATTTATGTGTTGCATGATGATTGAATTCTGATGTTATGTTTAGACTTTTAGAGTGGTTGCCAGATGTGCAGGAAGATGTTGGGTGGATTCATGAGCAGTTGACCAAAGTTGTCCAGCATGTTTTGCGGCAGGCCTCGAATAGCATCACGCAACAAGTTTCTGCCCGGTAAGTGTTCTTTTCATCACATATTGCTCATGTTTATGCATTCCTATAACAAAAGTATCTTAAATCATACTTTTGTATGATTGCCAACACTCCTCCCACTCAAAATGGACTGGACATATATATTTCAAAAAAATCTTTACAGCAGTTATAACAGTAGACAAGTTGTTCAGTTTCAGTGTTCTATGTGTAAATATGACAAAGTTATTCTGTGGTTAATTACATTTTTAGGGCAGCTCAGGTTCATCTACCACCATCAATGGGAGCCAATTGGTGTACTCATTGGTTACAAGCATAAAGGAAAAAAACGAAAGCCCTTCATTACTCTCATTAGAGGGTAATGAAGGACTTCCATTTTTGCAGTTTTGCTTCATACACGAATGATTGCATTTCTTGTGTCATGTTGAATGAAAAGTTGAAAACACCTCTCCTTATACTGCTAATATGTTCATTAGATTTTCCTGTCAATTGGAGCTTCACCACTACCAATCCCTGCCGTCGCAGATCCGTTCCACCAGTCTATATGCCACTTGGGTGGGTAGCAGCACTCTTTCAGTACAAGACATCTTCACACGTCTTGACCAGTACAAGAAGCAGCTTCTGTCCGGTTCATTTAGCGTCAACATGGATCTGAAAGGATCCTTCAATACAGAGCAGGTTTCAGTGGACAAAAGTACTGCTTCATTCCATCCTGTAGAAAGTTTTCCAACAGACACAGATACCGATATTAACGACTCCAAAGGTGGCATGCTGCACTTTAATTCAGACTCCTCACTTTTAAATCCAGGTGCACAACAAAACAATTACTATCAGGTTTAAATATCTGTTCTAAAAGCGGGTAATTATTTTCCCCGCTGGATATTTAATAGGATATTTCTAAATGGTAATAATTTACCATGCATACATGTCTACATTTCAAGTAAACCCTTAGGCTACCTTGCAAGGTCCAGGGTTGTCTTTGTACAGTCATGTGCAAACTTGATTTTTAAGATTTTGTTAACACAAATGTACTCGTTTGAAGTGCTGTGGCTGGAGAAAGTTAGTGTTTATGTTTTCCTGGAATGTGGTTGGACCTGTACTTAAGCATCGGTTAGGGTTGGCGTTTTGGCCCTATGTATGAGATCTATAGGACTGGACCCTTGCTATACAGTATTATGTGCATTTTGAGACTGTATGAAGGTAACGGTGAGGCTATCGCCTTGCCTATCACTGAAAGTTTCTCCTATACTTTTCACATAACCGTCAATGTAGCAAAGTCGGTTCAATACACAGTATTCTTTATCCTTTGTTTACTAGACACATTTTCTCCACAATCCTGGTCTACTTGCAATACAACCATGTACAGCTTTTAGATTTTTTTCAAAAAAATAGTTTATTTCAGTCTATGTTATACTATGAGTTTATTTTCTGATTGTTGTTTATTTTTAACTAATTTTATGTTTACCAAAGAATCATCTTGTAATATATAAGCTACATATAATGTCTTGGAGCCCTACTTTGCAATGTGAGAAATTGCATCTTTGTGACTGAACCTCTAATGCCTTAAAGTCGCATTGTATTATTTACAAGTGCAATCAATGTGTGATTTAACCGATGGGGAAATATTTTGTGACCAATGAATAAACTGGTGTTGTTTACCATAAACAACTGCAGTGACTAAGTTCTGTGAATGCCCACATTATCTAGGGAAACTGTGTTTTGACATGAAACTTGTTTACGAATTGGAGAACAATTACATTTGGTTTGTTCCATTGATCAGCCGTTAATCAATGTCAACATGTGAGACACTTCCACAAATTGATCATTACGTAATTGTCCTCACACGCTTATCTTGTTGTGCTTTCTTGTATAAGTGGTTAAACAAAGAGTCACTGATAAGTTGAGGGGTTTGTCATTGTGAACATGCTGATGCTGCCTTAATTCTAGATGAAACAGTCCAGGGGTAGCCTTAGTTCATTTGATAAATGGGATTTTGGTTCAGAGGGAAAAACACATTTAATTCTAATTAGGTATGATTGGCTAAATAATATGATTATGTAAAAGAGATCATCTTAAATTCTCTGATATAAATTGAATTAATTGAAATTGCTTACTAGCGTGGTCTTGAATTTATTCGGGTTTTTTTTTTGCAAATACAGTGCCAAGAAACATTTGTCGATAAAGTATATAGGTCCCAAATAATGTAACTAGTTTGACTCATGGCAGTCAAATTAAATACATCAAAATTTCAGATCTTGAGAATTATACAATACTAGACAAGGTATACTTTTAACGGGATGCATTTTAATTGGTGGAACATCCTGCTCAACATGAAATTGAATATAAGTATGTAGTTTGTTAACGCGCAACTTATTAGAGAGAGAAAATATGATCTTTTGCCCCTCTTTTTCATAACTAAAAAGATGTTATTCATCATACAGTGATGCAGTGGCCAAAAGTCTAACAGTCTGATTTCCGAGGAGACGTGAATGCAGCGCTTTCTCCGCACATAAATTTGTAGTCAAGTTCAACAGTTTTATTTGAAGTTTTTCTCCACTAGGGGGCGCACCCCACGGGAGAGCCTACCGATCCAAGCCCATCCAGGCAACCTCTCCCGCACCATGAGCTGATTCGGTCCGGGACAGACGAGGGAAGATGGCGGCCACTGACCAGTCCCGGTCCGAAGCTGCCAAACAGCGACGACAGGATCAACTGCAACGCTGGCTGGGCTCGGAAACGGATCAGACGGACTCGGAAGCACGAGGCTCCGCCAACGGTGCAGGGACTCGGCGGGCGAGGGTCCGATTTGCCCAGGGAGCCGTGTTTATGGCCGCTTGCTCCGCCGGGGACCGGGAGGAGGTGGCGGGGCTTCTCCGACAGGGAGCTGACATCAACCACGCCAACGTAGACGGGCTGACAGCGCTCCATCAGGTCGGTCTAGTCCTCATCGAAACTTTTTCCGAGTAGATTTCATGAGGATTTTGATCACCCGTTTTTTCCCGGGAATTTTGTGCATACAGCTAATCGAAACATCACCGTTAGTCGTCAGTCGCCCTAAAAGTTGCGCCCCATCACTTTTGGGTTGGGTTAACAAAAAGTCTCTTCATTAACAGCGCCATAAATGCCGAGTTTGAGCACTTTGTCACACAGTGACGCCTTCAATGATACATTTATAGAAAATAAGAGGGATTCCTGCACTTTTTGGAGGAGAGAAGTTGAAGTTTTTTCTCCCCATCAACTGGGAAAAATCATTTTTTTAAGTATATTGCAGTGCGATTGAGTAGATATTTTACAATAGGGAAGTCTCATGTGTCAGCACTAAAACCTGCATGTAAGAAAAAGTATTTGATTGAGTCATCTATGAACTTTCTGCCTTTTTAATTCTTCCTCCTGTCACTGTACATCAATGAAATTATGACCGTCAAAGTTTTTTTTTGTTTTGTTGGAAGAACTTTTAAGTAAAAATGAACAACATCGTGCTCAATTTTGGAATCGGATTCTGTCTCGATTCCTTTATCCATTGATGGTGATGGGCGTCTACTCCATTTGAACTGCTAGGATTAGATGTCCATGGCTTTCAGTGGTCCTGAACAGCGATTGTTTACTTTGAGCAACGTGAGAAATTTAATTCAAAACACACATGTTACCTCGTCATTTGTTCTCTCTTGCATTCTGGAAGTGCTCACTGTCACAAAAGTCCCCAGCCTTCCTCAGTTTCCCCTTTTACGACCATGCATCATGTCATAAACACACCGTTCAACTTCTTAAGTCTCCACACCAGGATGAATTTAGCTGTAAAATTGCTATTAAAGTGCCTGCACGCTCTACCAAAAGAAAAATAGTTCTGGCCCACATTTGCTGGCCTGTTTGCTCCCAATGATGTCATGCTCAGATGCATAAGTGGTGTTCCCACCTCCTGTTTGACTTGTATGGTGGAGATGCTGTGTGCCAACAATATTCTGCAAACGTGCCCCTTTTTGGTTGAGTCACACGCCTCACCCAGTGTGGTCCCTCCGTTCTATTCCATCCCTTTCTCCGTGTTGCTCATCAGTTGCCGAGCGACCGGTATTAAATATAGTTGGCGCACTCCAAACTTTCCATCCCCTCCATCCAAAGACCTTTATGTCTTCTCCGCCATTTTTCTTGCCTCTGCCACCCCTCCTCCGCCTTCTCACCAATTCCCCATGGAGGGGACTTTAGAGAGTTCACGATGAGGAAATGGAAAACTTTTCTCCAACAGCAGGAGCTGCTGTTGTCAAAGGCGCGTTCCACAATGAGTCACTTGAAGAGCCAGGCAAGGAGTCTGCTGGGAGCCCATGCATTGCCCCCCTCGTAACATACAAGAGTTGCCACAAGTGTTCATTCATCCAGCCTGATTACTCACTCGCCGGCCTCATCTCGGGGTCTTTTATTCAATACCCCACACTGGCAGGCTTGATTGGAAATATAAATGAAGACAGAGACCTGCAACGGCTTTGTGATTTAGCTCAAAAGTAAAGCCTCTTAGGTGGCTTAAGATGGACAAGATTCAGTGTGCCTGTTGTGAGACGCTGTTAAAGAGCAACAGTGCTTATGTTGTACTATAGACCAGAGATTCTCGACCACAAGAGTGATTCAGAGGCTCAGTTTTTTTAGCCGGTTTCAGACGTAAAAAGTAGTACTATTAGTAACGAAACACAATGTTCTGTGGTTATTAAAGGAGGACAAAAAACAAACAAGAATATGTTGCCTTGCTGGATCTCTGCCATCCAGTAAAAGCCAGTTTATCGTCAGGGTTATGCTCCAAACATTAATGCAGAAGAGACAAAAGAAAATACTCAGTATAGAATTAAGGCATTTATGTACGAATAAAATATTCTTTAGGGCATTTTAATTTTTCATTTACACTAAAAAAAATTCAATAATCATGTGGTTGAGCAGCTGGTTGTATTTCATAGAGAATTACTATATTTTGTTTTCTATTTCCTGGCTTGGACCTGGAACCTAGTTTTAAGACAAATGAAAATTCTTGACGATTTCTCACAAAAGCACTTTCCTTTGTGTCAGGTTTTGTGTTCAGTTTTGAAGTTAAGTCCAGTTTTATTAGTAGGTTTGTTAGATTGGTAAATCCGTCACAGTGAGGTTTTTGGGGGCAGAAATAGATTGTGCAAGCAATAATTAAGTTAATGTTAATTCAAATATGGAAATTTGTATACTACAGCACTCCTCATTATGACAAAAACACTGGGTCATAGGGGACAATGATCTAAACACATGTTGGGTTCTTGCCTCATGCTTTGAGTTCTGACAACACATGGAGTCAACTAAAACCCTAGTCTGCCAATCGCTGAGGCCAGACTGGATGGATTGTCGCCATTGTTACATGACTCCATTTTTTAAAAAATGTTGACGGAATGTTACGTGGCATCAAGAATCGCATCAGTCATTTCACAGATGTTGGGGCAATTCATTCTAATCAAGCAAATTGAAACTTGAGGACAGTTTTATGAATCAGAATTGTTACTTTTACAAGCAACAGTTACAATTGATTGCCTCAGCTGGCTTCCCAATAACAAGTACAAATGACAATGACCACAACAGATCATTATTTCATGGTATGATGTTCTCTATACTGATGTCCTTAGGAAAAACAATGACAGTGGATATGTGCTTTCACTCAGGCGACATGCATATTTTCAAACATACTGGAGGGCTTTTAGCAGTCTACTAAGCAGGATGTAGACACAACAAATCAACAGACACTAATTGTTTGTGCTATCTATGTAAGATGTTTCTTATAGCTGTGCTTAATGAAGGTTCTTCTAAAAACAAACCAAAATGTCCCCCAAGGAATGCACTGTCTCTAACAAATGCACTGTGGGTTTGTGTTCCTCCGTCAGGCCTGCATCGATGAGAACGCAGAAATGGTTCAGTTTTTGGTGGAGAGTGGGAGCAACGTCAACACGGGCGACAATGAGGGTTGGACCCCTCTGCACGCCGCGGCGTCTTGCGGCTTCATCCAGATCGCCAAGTGAGTCATGGAGACAATAATTCTCGACGCGTCAGGCTTGATTCCTTTTATAGGCAATTAGCTTTGGCGAGTTTCACAAATAGTTGACTTGTTTGTGTCATACTTATTTTTTAAAAGGTACTTGATAGAGCACGGAGCCCTCGTTGGAGGAGTAAACAGCGAAGGGCAACTACCTCTGGACGTAGCCACAGAGGACCCCATGGAGAGACTATTAAAGGCTGAAATCAAAAAGCAAGGTGATGTCCAAATGGTATATTTAGAATGACGTGAAGCCAGACTTATGATTAGAGCAGACAATCACAAAAATTATTGACTGTGCCCAAGCCCTGATGCCAAATGTTAGCTGGAACTCCCCTGTAAAATGTGACAAATGGATCTTTTATCTCAGTGGTTTTATCTTAAAAAATCACTTGAAAACATGCATTTATAAATCTGACCATATTATCACTTGAAGAATTGGATTGGTTTTGTGTTGAGTAAGCTGGGTTAACATTAAATACAACAATGTGTAAACACAATCCTCCCTCTGGGAACCATAATAACCAGAGTTTTAAAAAAAAAACTACCTCTGCATGCACATTTGCCAAAACCAAAAACTTAAGTAAGTGAAACTATTTCATAATTGCACTACATTGTAGATTGTTTCAGTCTTTTCTTAAACGCATATGTCCATGTTCACGTTGCAGGAATTGATGTGGACCAGGCCCGAAAGGAGGAGGAGAGGATCATGATTCAGGATGCCAAAGCAATGCAAGAAGGTGGTGGCACTCTGACACCCCACCCAAACACAAAAGCAACAGCTCTGCATGTAGCAGCAGCCAAAGGATACATCGAAGTTTTAAAGTGAGAATTTGTCTGCGTGGATCAAAACCTTATTACCGGCCCCTTCGAGTTTTACATTTGGTCTTTGTCGTCATTTTTTACCAGAGTGCTGTTACAATGCGGTGTGGATTTAGACAGCCAGGACGTCGACGGTTGGTCACCCCTGCACGCGGCAGCTCACTGGGGACAGGAGGAGGTGTGCACCCTTTTGGCCGACCACATGTGCGATATGAGGGCCGTCAACAATGTGGTGAGTTGCTAACAAACAAGCATCCTCGCCATGAGCGGCGGGATGGGAATGGAAGCCATTTAATTAGCTGCACTGTGAATTTCCTTGTAGGGCCAAACACCTTCGGATGTTGCAGATGAGAACCTCGTGGACATACTAGGGGAGCTGCAGAAAAAACAGAATGCTGTAAGTGTGCCCGAACGCAGGCGACAAGTCTTATTCTGGCAGATGAACCTGATATGACTGATAACGCCAGAGCACTGAATGTCCTCTGTGTTTATGAATGTTTATATTCCACTTCAGTTACGCACCGAAAAAGAGAAACAGACTCCTGTCATCGAGACCAACCTGCAAATCTCCACAGTACCAGTGCGCACACGACGGTCAGTGCCATTGTCTTTTGGCTTCTTGTTGTGCCTTTTGTGCACAAATTATTTGAAATATTTTGCATTTACCCATAATTAACTCAATGCTACAATTGGGTTGCAGTTTTGAACATTTATAATATTCCTCTTGTTAAGTATTTAATATATCCCACAAAACCTGTCGGCGTACCCAAAACTGAAATAAACAAAGTTCCCTATTTAGATAAATGGATATTCAATATATCCAATCGTGGAGCAATGTAGTTTACCTTATTATATCTGAGCTTGTCTGTATTTTGTACAATTATAAGGATTTATTTAAACACAAGTTATGACTAAATAACATAGTTGCTGTGCAAGGTCTTTGCTTTTTTTGCATAAATGACAGTTTATATTCAACATGGGGCTCTAGCTAAAAATAACTACCACATCCCACAATGCCACATGAATTTCACGCTGCATTGTGGAATCTGTTTAGTCCTGTGAATGTAAGAAGCACTTTAAAATGCAAGAAGGGAACAGGATTTGCAGAATAAACAGAGACCATAAAGCATCAAAAACAGCCTTAATAGTAGGCACTCCCATTGTTGTTGAGGAAGGAAGTGTTTTTGGGTATTAAAAAGCACATCTTACTTTATTTGGAAACACCCTTAAAGCTAACGTTAGTGCACAAAAAATAGCTCAAACCGTGACCTCAAATGGAATTGAAATTACTCCAGGCTAACGAACAAAGAACTTATGTAATATTTTTTTTATTCTTGTATTCACCGTAAACCAAATTGTTCTGAAACCACATTTCCATTGTGATTTTGGGGTTCAAAAGTCTAGCCTGTCTTTGTGTCTGTTTGCTGTTATTAACGTAATTAAAGATGACCCACATTGGACGTTACAAAGGATTAATGCCAGGAAGGGGAAACAAAAGGTTGACCTGCATTAAATTGGTTTTAGCATATTTAATTAACAGTGAAGAATATTAAATACCAGGAGCTGATAAATGATAGATAGCTGATAAATTAAAATTTTCCTTCCTGTTATGCAAACTGTCTCATATGACAAACAATGGTTTTATGCGATTAGTAAAGCGATGTGTTTCGCTCTCTAAAGAGCTTTGATATTTTTTGTTTAGTTTAAACACGCAGTTTGTAAACTTAGCCATTTACCCACTATACAGTATTAAGTTTGTTGGTGTTTCAAATGTTTTTAGAAAAAAATTCCACAATGGGTGGGTGGGTGTAGTATGTTGCACCTGATTTTCCTGTATTTATCATCGCATATTTCATGTGAATGTTCAAACAAAGCTGTGAAGACTCTTCCCAATGTTAACCACAGCTGTTAGTGTGCTTTACACTGGTTGTGTGGTTTGGTTGAGTCAGCTGAATATCTCATGAACAGGTTCCACTCGCTTTGTTGTACAGGCCTTTTCAAGTCAATAACATTGTGTCCACCAAAATATTGTTGCCTATTTAAGTCCATTTTTATGTTGCATCAATTCAACACTTGGTTGTTTGTTGCAGTGTTTGTATAAAGTGAGAGACTGGTTTAGATTTGAGGTGTAGATTTCTCAACACTGTCTGCTGAAATTAATTTTTTTCCTTACAACTGTCTTGCTCAATCCGGTTTAGGAAAATTACCAAAACCATAGAAAATGACCAAAGAGCTAAATAAACGCCTTACTTGACCCTTTTTGCAGGAATAAAAGAAAACAAATCTAAGCACATGATCAAATGCATAATGACTACACTGAATTATGCATGGAAACTAAAATACAGTTAAAAAAAATAAAAAGCAGCATCTGCATATTGTTTGTCAGTCGGGAACTATCAACTTTATGTATCATGTTGACCCAGGTTGAAAGGCAACAGACCTTAGTTAATTAGCTGATTAGGGTGTGACATCATGAGTTTTCAATGTCAAACTTTTCACCAATGTACTCATTTTCTGAAACTCAATTTAGATTTATTTTTATCTGAAAGTCTTTTTTCCATCTGGGTGGATTCATTAATTTTAATTGAAGAAATAAGTGACAACAATTACTAAACTATTCCTCGATATTTTTAACTTTTTTTTTAAAGAACAAGCTATTAACAATGAAGTGGTCCCAGAATGTAGTCGGTGGTTAATAAATATTAACATATTATTGCCCCACTGAAATGTGATCATGGTTCTTTATGGCACCCGTGTTGTTTCTGCTCACTTTCAGGACTTCGATCTCGCGCATGAGCAGTAAGGAAAAAATCTGCCTTCATGAGCGGGAGAAGCACCCGCCACCTGCCCTGCAAAGCAGCCCCGTGGAGGACGAGGAAGAAGAAGGCCAGACTTCACGGCCTCCGCCCTCGCAAAATCAGCCCAAAGCCTCCAGCAGCTCCAGCTCGGAGGATGACAGCGAATCGGAGAGTGATGCTGAGTCTGGTGAGAGCAACAGCCTCTTACTGATAAGTGGCATTTAAAAAATGGACTTTTATAGAATGACATGCGATTCATTTAATGTCTGCAGAGAAGGCAAAAAACCGAGAGATCATCAACAATTTGAACAACAAACGCAACACCAGCAGCCTCGTTCCTACCTCCATGCCAGCTGGCACCAATGCAAATCAAGTCAAAAAGGTCAAATGAGCAAGCATTTTTGTGAACATTTCTTGGCTGCCAGACAAAAATACCCACAGAACAATCCTATCTCCTGATCAACAGGAACCAGGCAAACCCGCTGCCACCGAGGCTCCTGGTTCATGGAGAACGTCGTTGAGGAAAGCAGGAAGCTCGGTGACTCTTGGCTCCGCTGGACTCTCTGACTCCGCCCCAGACCAGAACAAGTCTCTAGAGTCTGGCCTCGGGATGACCCGCTCAGCTTCAAGTCCCCGGCTTAGCTCTGGCACAGACCCCAAGGTACAAAATGGACAATGTATTTTTTCCATGCACAGTGTTCTTATTTTGGAAACCATCTCTTCTTCGTAGGAGCCAAGACTTGCCAGAGTACCTCCTATCTCAACAAGGAGACTCGTCAGTATTCCAGACAGTAGCCCTGACAACTCCAACAGGTGGACCTCCTCCTTCACACTTTACCACTGCTGACCCCTCACCACTTTTGTTTCCTTGTTCACCTTGTCAGTTGGCTGAGCCGTAGTTCGTCCTACACTCGTCGGCTTCATAGCCAATCAGGGAATGACTTCACTATCTCCAACCCATCTTTGCCCCGCAGGTCAGTTAGAGACGCCTGGCTCTTATTTATTTGTGCCGTTTTTGTTTGTTTTTGGTCTTTTTCAGCTTCTTGCATTTTGTTGTTTTATTTAAAGCTCATCTTATGGAAGGAGACTGGATGAAGCCAGTGTGAACTCAGGTAGCACAGGAACAAGCACATCTGGACTAGGTCGCCTAAACAGTGCTTTGGCACAAAGGTTTGTATTGATTCATTCAAAACTGCCATTGGCTAGAATAAAGCTATCCCAATACATTTTAGACTATAACAATAGAACTTCATTAGGTTGAGTGTAGTGTTATAGTGTACAAAATGACCTCATGTATTTTAAAATACCAAAACTTTACAAATAGATAATATACAGATTGCAATTTTTCATTGTTTTTGGACCTGGACTCATTGGCTGCCATTGACAGTGATAGATGTCCAAACATTGGCAGCTCTCTCAGTTTAAGTGGATTGCCAGAGTTCCTCCAATTCCAACAGTGTATATATGTATATATATATATATATATTTTAGATTTCCTCAGGAACAGACAGAGAAAAAAGACCAGTCGCCATTGGACAACAACACCAATCCTCAAAGCACAACTGGCTCAGAATCTGAGACCAAGCAGCGCCGCAAGTAAGTCGACACAAAAGTCTGCGGGACAACCTCCTTGCCGCTACATTGTTGATAAAGATGACTTTTACTTTATGGAGGTCCTACTTGACACCAGTTCGTGATGAGGAGGCAGAGGCTCAGAGGAAAGCTCGCTCACGGCACGCACGTCAGTCTCGTCGATCCACTCAGGTATGTAACAGCATATGTCATAAGCAATGTGTATGACAGCGACCCCAGCTTTAAAGCACATGACAAAACCTAGATTTAGTGCATCCCCATGGAATGAATCTTGACACTGAATTTAATTTTTCCCATAATAATAACTTTAAGCTAATTTTTGATGCCAATTTTGAATGCTGGCACTATTTTACCTAATGGGAGTATCTCAGAATGTTCTGCCTACTCGTTACGCATTGCCCGCCCATTATGGTAATTGCAGTTAATGGCCTGCATCAGCGTGTGATTTAATGCGCTCGCAAATGGTGTCATTATCCTTGTTTAACTATAATTTCCTCCGTTATTATAGTTCCGAGAAATGTGTGATTTGTATATTAAATTTCTTGAAGAGCCTATTGGTAGTCCTAATAGGTCACTTACACCAGCGCTTGCCTTTTCCTTTTAAAGTATTATGCAAATGTTCCTGTGATTTTAAAGGGGGTGACGCTGACAGATCTGCAAGAAGCTGAAAAGACAATGAAGACCTTGAAGCAGGACAACAAAGGGAGAGAAAAGAAGGATGAGGATGAAAAGGAAAAAGAGAAAGAAGCAAAGTCTAAGAGGGGAGAGGAAGGGGTGAGCTGGCTTTTTGTTGTAGGCCAGCGTTAAATGCTGCTTTTAATGTCATGACCCCAAAAAGACATGGACACTGGTCTGCAGGAAGTGAGCTGGAGGTCTCGGATAGCCAGTCTACAGAAGTCTGACCTGCTGGGTCTCACGCAGCCCGCCGGCACAACACGATCTCAGACCGCCGACAGAAGAGGTGGACGTTTCCTCCCGTCTTGCCTTAACTACACGACTCGGCTAGCTGTTGAAGTACTTCTGTTAAACAGCTGGCTATTTTCCAGCAAATGAGGCCAGCGCTGGGGAGAGCGAGACTGAGCGATGGGCCCAAGAGCGCAGGGAGAAGAGACAAGCTCGAGCCAGGAGGAAGGCTCAGAGAAGCGGAGAGGTATAATTTGATTTCATTAGAATAGAAGAAAAAATGCGGCAGCTGGAAGGGCTTTTCTTTTAAAAAAAAAAAAAAACTCTGCGTGTCTTCTCAAGCTTGATGACAATGATCCCAGCGGAGAGGAAGAATTTTCAGGCAGTCGGCTGGATCCGCAGGTGCGTCTACTTTATCTCCGGTCTCCGCAGACCATTAACCGAAGAACGCTTCTCATAATTTGTCGACCTGTCTCCTCTGTTTACAGTCAGATCAGTTCTTGGCTTCCAGGTATGACTCATTCTTTAGACATGTTTCCACCTCCTGTCAGCACCACAATAGTCTCTGACTTGTCCACTCAGGTCCAGTGTGCACTGTAATGAGGGTGGTGAGAGCAAGGATTTCAAGAAGGTCAGAACTCATCTTATGTTTGTTATGGTACTATGTCTTTTATTTCTTCAATTTATGACTGTACCTTTTTCTCATAAATTCAGCTCTTTGAGGATATGACCAGAGAAAATAGCCAGCTGCAGTCTCAGCTGCAAGATACACAGAGGGTTGTCACTCAGACCAGGATGGACCTAGAAAAAGCCACACAGGTGCCAAAGCACAAAAAACATGCACGCTAGTGTGTCACAACATTCAATGGCTATATAAAGGCACTACTAACGTTAGGTATTTCAATTAAAAAAGGAACATTTTAAACTTATCACAAGGTTTAGCTATATAGATTATGATTTGACAAAACATGCAGCATTTTTTCCCCAATGAAAACTAACACAAAAGGAATTAATCCCTAACGCTCAAGGTACTGTTACTTTAATTTAATGGTTTTACTCCTTTTTTTTAATGTTTAGTATGAAAATGAATGAATGTTCAGGTTTTTTAATTCTCTCGCATGAAGCGAGTGATGTTTACCATGTAACAAAGCACAAGTAAGCATTCTACTTAAGGCCAATTTGCTTGGATAGAGGTTCTTTTGGAATTCATAATTTAGATCAGTTAGTTAAAAAAATCATTTCTATTCTGACTTTGTTGTGTTCCAGAGACAAGAGCGCTTTACTGACTGTTCAGCCCTGCTGGACCTCGAGAGAAAGGTAACGTGTCCCCATTTATGTTGTTACCTGTTGTGTTTCAGTGGCTTTCTTTCCTTCTTGCTCTCACTATTGAGTCTGAAATCTCACCAAAGCACATGCTCTCACTCGCTTACCCTCGACTTTCACAAGCTCTCATTACTTCCACGTCTCCCGTTTTCCACTGACGCGTTTATAGGAACGGCGGATGCTGGAGCGGCGGATGGCCGACCTTGAGGAGGAGCTGAAGGTGAGCACTTGTCAACACTGCATGCTGCCAGTTGATTGGCTGTGCTTTAGTGTATGGCGCTCAGCAGCATCGTGGGCATGGTTTTTGACCACTGTATTTGGGGTATTGACCACAATTGAATTTTAAATATTTTTTAACCAGAAAATGGTTAATTCTTGAGTGATGTCCCAGGTATATCTTTGTTAGAAAACAGCCATTTTTGCAGGTCAACTTAAGTCCAAAAGAAATGCATTTGAGATCCATCTTGAATATTTGGGTACTAAGTAATGTGATATTTTGCCACCAGGTTCTCGTTGACCTGAGAGCAGACAACCAGCGTCTTAAAGATGAGAATGGAGCACTCATTCGTGTAATCAGCAAACTCTCCAAGTAAGAGGATGAGAAAGAGAAAGCTGGGGCCCTTTCATCTTAGTACAGCACCCCCCCCCCCTCCTCCTCCTCCTCCAAAACCAAAGAGCAAGAGTAGGGGGCTGCCGAATGTTGACTTGGCTAGTAAGGCCTTTCGAACATCTGGAGTGGCTTTTATGTGCCTTGTTTGGCCTGTTTGTCACAGGAAATGTTTTGGCGTAAGAGACCGGTCCCTAGAAGCCAAAACGTCCACGTTGTACCACAGCTGTGCATTGCAGGAGGCACATTTCTTTTTTTCTTGCGCATACCCTGAATGCACAAAGGCCAATCGGTCTTGCGCTAAGTATTTAATTTTTGTGAACACATTTTTGCTTCACATATTCACATTTGTATTAAGTGGCCGTCCTGTTACTCATGTTATCAATCAAGCAGGTTTGATTTCTTTTCTCACCTCGTACAAGTGTTTGAACCCACCTACCTCTACACCTGTGCACCATCCCTTCCCTATTTTTTATTTTTTGTGACCACATACACACTCCAAGCCCTTAAATGAAAAGACCGCAGAACTTGGTCAATGGCACTTTACTCTCTGCCAAGCAATAACGGACGTGCAGAAGGAAATTGCTGTTCAGTTGAAGCCTATTAAGCTTTGATTAAAAACCTAAATGTCATTGTAAATTCTTCTCTTCCAAGAGAGCATGGCTATGTATATTACATATGTATAAATATTAGTATAATGTACCCTTTTTGAAGTAGAATGCCATGTAGTCTTTCTTCACATGTTGGTTTTCTAATATATTAAAATGGATGCACCTCTCGAAATGTACAAAGTAAGGTTTTAAGCATTGTGAAATTCTTTCTCCGTTCTTTAACTTGGTCTTATCATGCTGTTTGTTGCCTTGTTATTTGTGGTCACCTGCTCCACACCATTTTAGTCTGCACACTCCAGTGCATTGTTCTATTTAAGGAGGCCAGTATTTTTCACGTCGGAACCGACATTCCAAAGAGAAAATAACATGCCTTTGCGATATTTGGCTACAAGTACGAATTATTTGCAAGGGATGCGCAACATGGGAGGCTTGGGGTCTGAAGCTCAGTGAAGAGCCATCAGTTTAGATCTCATCATAGAAGAACTGAGCTGCTGTCCTGCAGGCTAGACAAGCTGAGCTCCTAATAAGGCAGGCGCTCTCTGTAAATATCCCGAAGGTCTGAGAAAGGCAGGGAAGCAGGGAGGAAGAGGGGAAGCGGATGGATCGCGGCCTTATATGGACAAAGCGCTGCTTTTCCCAGGGTTTGTGTTTCTGACCCCCACTTGGGCTTTGATGCCTGATGCTTTCCAAACAGCTCCACGGCGCCACCACGAGGTGCGGTCAATCTACAGCTTGTTGGGGACAATTGGGTTGGAGCTGGAGAGAAAATGCTGACAAAGAGATGCCTATTGGGTGTAAGTGGTGTTTTTGTCTTATAAAAGAACAATGTTTTAAGAACAAAAGATGGATTGTTAATGAATAGCGGGAATCTGCCAACAGTATTTAAGATTTTTTTTAGATGACCACAGATTATGAAATTATAGTATATATATATTTTTATATATATTTCTGGTTTGGTTCATTTTAATATGATTAATTTAGCTTTTCTGACATTGTATTCTTTTTTTTAAATTGATGTATACTTATATTTTACCAATAATACACAATATACATACAATGATGACTAACAAAAATTATTAGGATAATTGCTAATATATTCGTTTTTTAATCACCAAGATTAGGAACTTTCTCTGAGTTAAAATCTTAATTATCAAGAAAAATAATGTGCCTTTTTTTGACCAAAAATAGTCCCTTGCCCTGATTTACACCTTTGAAAATCTGTCTAAAATAGTGACCACTGTCTCTTAAAAAGTTTTTTTTAAATCCACTCCTGGTTTTGTGACTAACCTCCAGCTATTTCCAGTTTTGTTTTTTTAAACTCCCAGCAAGCCTCCATTGAATTTTTCTCCCTGATCTCAACGATTACGTGCAATAAGAACACATGAGAGCAATCCTGAACTTTACACCACGTCGTCTTACCAACAAATTCTAAGTTTTCATACCTTTTTATTGAATGCTTTACCCTTCCATAGTAACTATTCAGTTGTTAACCAAAAACAGATGATCCAGCTTCCTGATCACGTGAGAGAACAACAGTCCGTCTCCTGAAGTAAGCACAGAACTATTCTCTTTATTCATTTATGTACTTTTTCTAAGTATTTTATACCCCCCAAAAGCACAAAACTTTAACTAATTGTCTGTTCATTTGTTGTTGTTATTGTGCACTTCATTCTGACAATAAAGGCATTGAATTCCATTCATATGTGACAGGTTCACCCTCCCCCAGGCCTAATGTCCGTTGACCCTTACACCTTCATCAGTGACTCTCTCCCCGCCGACCACCGCTTCCTCCCACCGCTGGCCAATGGGCTTTTGGGATGGAAGGTGTACAACAACACCATGCACATGGGCGGTGTGTACAACGGAGGACAAGGCCAATGCCACCGTGCAGATGTTCCATGTCCTTTTGCGGTCACTGTTGAAACAGAGGAAGCTGGGAAAGATTCCTACAGCCTGGACACCAACATCGGTGGGCTTTTTAAACCTTAAACCCAGGGGTGTCCAAACTTTTTTCCCCTTCATGTTATGTCATGGCAATATATATTTACAATTCTTAAACAAATTTCATTACACTATATCTTTAGCTTTCAATGCCATGAACGGCGCTTTGACGTTCAATCCATTTTGTTTGGAGGCATTGGCAGCCGGTTGATTCTCTTTTAAATCTCAAACAGGTGTTTTCACGCACACACTGACCACATCTAGCGCAACGATCTCCCAGTCCTTCTACGTGCACCGCCACCACGCCAACCTGATGGTGATGGAGATTGTGGTGGTGCGCCATGTGACCACCGAGGTGGCGGTGACAGTCAAACTGGACTCTTCCTTTGTGCCTCAGAGTAAAGATATTGATTTTCAGAATGCTTCTGAATACAGAGGTGGGAGGTAAGTTTCTCCCCTAAAACCGATACGTGCATTTTCCTCGGTTGATTAACCTTTACCTCGTCTAGCCATATTCAAGGTCGCGCACACACGGCCGAGTTCCCAGAAGGCCCCCGTCCCACAGTGCACCTTATCTGGACTCCAATTCCCTCTACTCTGACACTGCCACCCGGAAAAAGCCAAGACTGCTGGGGTTTCCTTCTGGCAATATCTGACTCTTTAGAGGTTGTGGAGTCTAGTTTTGATGAGGGCCTGGCTCTGATGGCGACGGGTTGCCTCCGCCGCTCTCACGAGAACGCCTGGGAAGAGCTGTGGCTGTCCAGCAAGGTGGAGGTCAAAGGGTCTGAGAAGCTCTTAAAAGCTGTAATCGGGTGCATGTTCTACATCCTCAGTGCCTTCCCATCCAGAAACAGCCCAATCAGCTCATTTAGTGGCGTGAGTCCAGGTGGGCTGTCGAATGGCTGTGAGGATCAAGATTATTGGGGCCACGTCTTCTGGGACCAGGTTGGAATTATGGCTTAAATATCGGATGTGGTTTTTACTTTGGTATGTCAGCCAATGACAACCTCCAACCCTACAGGAGATCTGGATCCTTCCTACTGTGGCTTTATTTTACCCTAAACTGGCACGTGCGGCGTTGGAGTACAGGGTGCGGACTATTGATGGGGCAAAATATAATGCTCAGAAGCAGGGATATGAGGTATGGTATGGTAAAAGTCACTTGCTATTTGATATGAATCTAACTATAAATTAATTTTCTTGCATTGAAAGAAATCGGTATGTCGCAAACTTTGTTTTAGGATTTTATTGTTCACAGGGTCTGAAATTGGCATGGGAAAGTGCGGTATCAGGAAGGGAGATGTGCCCCGAAGATGTTTACGGGCAACGTGAGATTCATATCAATGGCGATGTCATCCTGGCCTTTAGGAATTACTACTACCTCACTGGGGTATGCTCCCGATTTTGCGACTCTTCATAATCTCGGTATGATTCAGCTGTTTTTTTTTTTGTTTTTTTTTGCAGGATCTTTCCATGTTCACAGAGGGACAGGGGAGTCAGCTAATATGGGGCGTGGCTGATTACTGGCTTTCCAGGGTGACGTGGAGCCCCGACGACCAGAAGTATAATCTTTTAGGTAAAGACCACTTTTTCTTTTGTGCCGAATGTTTTAGGTCAACATTTATTTGTACTTATAGGAAATTGTTATACATTTCAGGTGTCATGCCACCAGATGAATACTATGACAATGTTAACAACTCGGTATACACAAACACAGTGGCCAAATTAAGGTATTTGTGCCTGTGTATTAATTCTAGGTGTGCAAGTTAATTCTTTACGATCACATTTAAAGTCTGCAGTTTGCTGTGGAATTAGCGGATTTTCTCCAACATCCTACGCCAAAAGAATGGCAAGATGTTGCAGACAACCTTCGAATACCTTTTGACCAAGAATGTCTTTACCATCCTGAATTTGAAGGCTACACCAAAGGTGTTTTCTTTTCCCTTCTTTATGATAATCTACCATGAATTTAAAACACTATTGTTATGGTGTATGTTCTTCACTGTTGGCAGGTTGTCTGGTAAAACAAGCCGATACAGTGATGTTGGGCTATCCTCTTGGTCTCTCCATGTCTCCCGAGGTCAGAAGAAATGATCTTGAAACTTATGAAATAGTCACTGATCCTAATGGACCAGCCATGACTTGGGTAAATGTCCTTAAATGTCATTCACATTTACATAAAATGTGACATTTTTCTTTGTAAATATACACTGACACCTTCTTTATCCCTCCATTGTTCAGAGCATGTTTGCGATTGGTTGGCTGGAGCTGGGTGAGCCTGAAAAAGCTCAATGTTTACTTGAAAAGTGCTACAAAAATATTCAAGGACCTTTCCAGGTATTGCTCTACAATAGCATCCGTATTGACTGCTGAGGTAACGTGCGATGGCATTTTAGGTGTGGAGTGAATCTTCAGACGGGTCTGGCGCCGTCAACTTTCTTACGGGCATGGGTGGATTCTTGCAAGCAGTGGTGTTTGGTTACAGTGGCTTCAGGTCTGTTCCTTTCATTTTACGTGTTAAATCGGACCAATTAAATACAAACATGTATTTCATTTCTAGAGTTCAGAAGGATTGCCTAGTGTTTTCCCCGCTTCTTCCCCAAAACTTGAGTGAGCTTTGTATCCATGGTGTCAGCTATTTGGGCCATCAGCTAGACTGGCTGTTTCGGAAAGATGAGGTCTGCGTCACACTGAGGCCGCAGGAAGATGGCGGCACAAATGTTAAGGTGCGTGAGCTGCAGGTGGTACTCAAAGCATCAGGAACCAAACTCACTTTGACTCCAGGTAACTACACAGTGTAATCATAAATAGGGATTGATTGATATAGTACCACTTTTTCTTTTCATTGGTATAGGCTTGTAATGGATATTGTATCTGTATTTTTAGGAACGCCAGTAACATTTCCTCGAGAGCCTGGATTTGTTTGTAAACTTGAACTGTCGTCTTTTTGCTGGCCTTTTTGAGACCCAATATTTTCTGCAAAATGTATTATATGCAAGTCAATTTTAAGAAAACATGAAGGTAAACAATGTATGTAGTATGAAGGATTGTGTTCAACTGTAGAACTATATATTCAATGTGTGGGTTGAATAAAACTGTGACTTAACATTTTTCCTTTTATTTGCTTTATTTTCTATTATTGTATAAATAAGGATGAGTATCAATTTGAAAAGTACCAATTATACCTTTGATAAGCATGATAAGTTCCTTTTTATCATAATTTATTTATATATAACAATTTATTTCTTATATTTATTTATATGCTTTTTCTGTCGTTTCCGTTTGAGGTTCAATTAATTTTTGCTTAACTTTGGCATTTTCTCCTTATAATCGGATTTCCACAACGAGACATTGTATTTATAGAAAATGTTTAAATCACGTGATAATTTTCGGTGCAGTATTGGCGTTTGTCATCCAAACACTGTGGATTTACATGGATATGACCCACGTGTTTGGTTTGTTCAATTTATACGTATTTAGACTATTTCTTAGCACCGCACATTGCTAAGTGGAGTTTACAACCCCTTCAGAAGCAGTTGTTGATCAAACGAACGCCCTTTTTTTGTTATGACGCCACAAAGCTCCAGCCTGCAATTGGTTGATACAGTTTGAAATTTAAGCGGTTCCTGCACACAGATTTGACTGCACGTCTAAGGTCGACACGGCGAATTTTATGACATTGTATGAAATCTTTTTTATAGTATTCCCTTTATTGGAGGACGGAGGAAAAAGCGTTGGATTTCGTTGAAATTTGTTTCTTTGAGGGTAAATAATTATGACTTTACTTGCATCTTTAGCTCGGCAAACTATTAGTAGGTAGAAAACCATTGCCGCCTGCACACAAAGCAAACCAAATGTTAATTTTAGTTCTTCTCGGTGTTTTGATTTGTGTCTAGAGTAATAAACGTGACATTTTTTTTGGGAAATACTAACTTACCTGCACGACATCGTTGGCTTTATTCTTTGTTTGTTGGCAATCATCGCGCGTGAACCTAACAGAATCTAAATGTTATACTCGTCAATTGTTAGTTTAGTGATCGGTGTATTCAACGTCGGAACATCTTTTTGTTTTTATCCGATTTTTCACTAGCATTGATTATTTGTTAGCAACTGTTTTTACAAAAGGGTCAACGCAAGAGGGTTTTGTGGCCAACTGCTATACAAGCGGAAGTAACCTCTTGTGTTTACCTAAGATTTGCGCATTTTATAGTTCTGTATGGTAAAAGATTCTCATTCTTTACAATGGCATAGGTGTCAGAATGCCTGATTTCAAATCTTATTCAGAAGCATCATTGCATTCAGAATACGATTTGCGTGACAATTTTCACGACGACGGCCACCATGTTATGGCAGTACAACTGATATATTATTGATCTATGGCTGAGGAATCAATCTCTCTTCTCTTGAAGAGAAAAGCAAATGGTCAATTGAACCATTTCTAGAGGCTCTCAATGTGAATTCCATTTTGCAAACAAATTATTGTGACTGAATATTTTATCTGTTGTCTGTCCCCTAGCTCCAACCATGAGGTCTGTACAGTTATCGGTGGAGTCTCTACTCCAGATGGCTCAAAACAAAACACAAGATTTTGTCAATCATATTGATAATGTCCACATGGTTTGGCTCGAAGAGATCCGCCAAGTGGCAAGCCAAATGTTTTCAAGGTCAGTGTGAAATCAAATGTCATTTTAATTTTTAATTCATTCAAACTTTAACAAAAAATCTTACACAAAACCATCAACAATTTTGTGATACTTTTGATAGTTGCATTTTTATTTCAATTTTAGGGATGTCAATTCCGAACCAGAGCTCATGCCTAAAACACCATCACAAAAGAAGAATAGTCGCAGGAAGCGCGTGTCTGTTGGCCGACAGGAAGAAAGTCGACTCAGGCGGAGGTTTGTACGGTTTTATTTTGAAACTTTTTTTCTCAAATTATTTCAAATTATATTCCATATCAATTGTAACCTGAAATAACATCTTTGCTGATACAGATTATCCAAGCATAGGCGCAGTAATCTCCGCGGGTCCTCGGTGACGCCATTCAACTTAATTGCCGAAGATGTGTCTACAGCTGAGAGCAGCACCAGCACGCGACCAAAGCGTGCTCTTCGAAAAACCAAACAAGCCAAAACCAGCATAGCAGAGGATGAGAGTCAGCCATCCCAAAACAGCTTGGATGTCATAGATGAAATAAGACCACAGCTGGTCCAGGATCAGAAAGAGCCTGGGCTGGATGGAGCTGAGGACAAAGAAAGTGAGGTGGACAACGTGGACATCCAGTTAAGCGAGTCAAATGCCGCAAGCCGGTCTCCAGAATATATTCCCACATCAAGCGTTTTCGTCAGCATCCCTGCATCAGAGCGCTCGTCCGCCGAGCGAGCGGCAGAGCTCGAGCCAGAGCTAGAGCTTGAGCTAGAGCTTGAGCCAGAACTTGAGCCAGAGGTCGAGCCAGAGGTCGAGCCAGAGTTCGAGCTGGAGCTCGAGCCCTCTCCTGTACGCAGTGCTGCTAAAATTGCGATAGCTAACAAGCGTAGGAGTTCACGGAGGAGCTCTGTCAAGGTGTGCCACTCCCGGGCCAGTTTGCGGAGCAGCGTGACTAAGGAGTCTTTGCGTCGTACTTCTCGACGATCCATGTTGAAGAAGAACGCGGCTCGCAACAGCCGCTCAATACAAAACAGCATCAATGAAGGCGAGAAACAAAACACTAACAAATACTTTCCAAATCTGCAATCTTTATCTAATGTTACGTTTTCCGATTTGCAGCTGCTTCTTCTTGTGAGTCTTTGGATGAGATGGAAGAAATGTAAGTAATACATTAAGACACCCACTAATAACTGGAATTATTGTTTTGACTGCAAAATATCTATTTTTTTTTAATTGGCCCTGCCACACGTTTTATCTATTTATGGTATTTAAAACACTTTTAAAAGTGTCTTAGCAATTATTCCTCCTGCTAGCAGACGTAAAACAAGAAATTTCAATTTTTAAAAATAATTTAAATAATTCTTGACCACCACAGAGTGTCCGAAGCTGTGAATGAAGATCCAGAAGTTGCTGTGGTTGATGACTCGGATGATCCTTCAGAGGTACTAAGTGTTAATCTATCAATCTGAGAGGGGCATGCAATAATTTTCTCTTTTATTTGTCACCCCCCCCCCCCCCCCCCCACACACACACACACACACACACACACACACATTTTATAAACTTGCTCTACATATATAGATGGCCATTGCCAGCAGTGACCTGCCATCGTTGGTGCGTGTTACTCGTTCGGTGGCAGCACACTCCCCTAAATTGGCCCCACCATCACTGTTTACCCCCGTGAGGAGCAACTGGCAGCAGAAAATAGGTACTTGCTCAAATTTTTACATTTACTTTGCAGTTTTTGTTCATCTTTTTTTGGCTTTGTTACAGTTGGCACGCAGCAGACTCCACAGGCTAAACGGAGGTGAGTTCCAGACATTTAAATACTTTTTTTCTCATCTGTGTGGTTTAAAGAAATATGTCTCTCATGTTTGACTTTTGAAATGATTTCCCTTATATTTCTGTAGGTCCTCTAGGAACAACAAACGCAAAGCGCCCTATACTACAGCAGAGAGCCCAAAGAGATTTTCACCTCCCAAGAAGAGTGTAAGAAGCCCATACGAGTCATTCAAATATATATTAGGGCCTCCTACCTTAGATAAGATAGCCTTTAAAATGAACATTTTTTTCCTCCTAATCTATTTTCCTGTTCTTTTTGCAGGTGGTCCGACCAAACATGAAATCTTTTCTTCACACTGTGCAGAAGAATCAGTTTCTGATGATGACTCCAAATTCCTTCAATCGTACTTCTGCAATCAAGTCCTTCATTAAACACACCACTCCTCTCAAGATGGATTCAAAGGTCAGTATTATTGTTGCCCGATTGCTCCTCAAAGGAGAGAAAAACAGCCTCGTGATAATCTGCATACTCCTCTGTATCTTCTGGGGCGATTTCATCAATCTTTTATTTAAATGTTCAGGCAATGTTTGAATATATATGATCATATTTTCTTATTTAGTTTAAGTATTTATACCCAATACTAACATTGTCTGAAAAAATAATTTAGTTGGACCGTGAGTCATTGCATCATTTTTTTGTATTTATTTTTTCATTCCCCACCCCCCATTTCTCCTCAGATGAACATGACTATAGTGGTAAGTGCAAGAACACTGTGTGTTGGTGTTTTATTTGGTGATATTGTCTCATACTAAACTACCCTGCCCACATCTAACAAATGTGCAACATTCTGTTTGTCTTTAAAATTGGATTTGGTAGTGACACAAAAGTGGATGTGTTCTCAAGAATGTATTTTTATTTTTTTCAAACCCGACTCCAGTTTTATTTTATCACCAGAATGGTCACATATTACTCATCCGTGTACATGTCACATTCCATTTCAATTTTCAGTCAACCTTGTGTGTGTACTTCATACTTTTACAATTTATTTAATTTGAGCCACTTAATATACTGTTTGTTGTCTCCTGATGCAAACACCACAGGCAAAAGAGCGCCAAAAGTTGGAAGCACTTAGAAAGAAGCAGGTGCAGGAGGAGGAGAGAATGAGGAAACTGGAGGAGGAAAAGAAAAAGAAACAAGATGAATACAAAAGGTATTTTTGTTTCAATTTTCTGTGCCTTTCACTGGATGTCTCACAACTTGTTTTTCCCCCCTTTAAGGAAGAGGGATGAGAGGCTAAGGAAGGTGAATGAGGCTAAAGTGAAAGAAGAACTTCGAGAGGAAGAAAAGAAAAAGAAAATTGAGCAAAAAATGGCTGACATTGATGAAAAAAATGACAAAGTAAGCAAAATGTTTTAAGGGCACTGATCAGTTACTTGGCCTGGTCACGTAAAAATGCTCATTTTGAATTTAGCGTCAAGCGGCCGAGCTGGCCAAAAAACGACTGGCCATCAAACGTCAAGAAGATATTGAGCAGAAACGAAAGTTGGAGGAAGAAACCAAAAGGAAGAAGCTTCAACAAGAAGTGAGGATTGTTTATTCGTTTCTCTTTTGTACCTGTTTTCATGCCAATGTCAAATGGAGTTAAGCCCAAGCACAAAAAAACACCCATATTGAATTGTATTTCTACTTTGAGCTAAACTTTCATGCCTGTTTTCATTAATTTTATTTCATTTATTTTTTTACTTTAGGAAGAGGAGAAGCGCCAGCAAGAGTTGTTGGCTAAGAAGGCCAAGGAGGAGGAACTAAAAGCAAAGAAGCTGGCTGAAGCTCGAAAAGCTTTAGAGCTCAAGAGGGAGCAGGATCGTGAAAGGGAGCTTGAAAAAGAACGCTTTGCTGCTGCTGAAAGGTCAGCTTTATTTCTTTATTCAATACAAACCAGGTCTTGATACAGGTTTTAGACACTGGCCCCTTGACATGCCAGTGCCAGTGAATTTGCACATCCATTGTTAAATACTTGACATTTTGGAATGATTTTCTAAATTTACTTTGCAACGTTTAGGGAAAAAAAACTATGATGGATTACATATGGATGATAATAAATCTATATTAATCACTTGCATGCTGTTCTTTTTATGCGGCTTGATAGAGAGAAGGCTCTCGCTCTGCAGCGCGAACTGGAAAAAGCAGCGAGAGAGAAGGAGAGGCGAGAACTAGAAGAGAAAAGGAAGCTTGAGGAAAAAAGAAAATGGGTAAAGAAAGACTGCCAATCATGTGGTTAGGCATATATTTTATTTCCCTCTCATTCAGCCATTAAAAGGCAAATGACTGACTTAAAGGCATATATGGGCATCACATTTTGCCTCACGTGGGCAGCAATATTGACCTTTGCATGACCTAAAATGTGACTATAATAATGTTTGTGTGATGTACAACTAGGAGCAACAGCAAAAGAGGTTGGCGGCAGATAAAGAGGCAGTGCTTAAAGAAGCTGCTAACAAAAAGGTAAATACAATCGCAATCTAAGAGTATGCACACAGTGATGGTGCTTTATTAAAATTAAGACTTTTTTTGTGTTGGTCAACGGTTGGTCCAACCGGATTACAGTAAATGGGTGTTGGTTATGTAATTTGTGCATTAAAAAAATTCACCCCAAACCCTCTCAATTTCAGACTGCTGCTACTCTAAATGTGACGATGGACATTGAGGTAATGTGGTATTTTTTTATTGTTAATTTGGAGATGTTCTACCATTTGTTCAACAAGAGTGATGGTCACGTTTAATCTTTTGTCATGTATTTGTTTTTTTACGCAGCACTCTGTAACGAGCACACCTCCAGCAAAAGTTGGTCTCAATAAGACTGTGGTTGTTAAGGTAATTTAGAAAATGTACATTTGCTGTACTTCATTTCTTTTTGTAGTCTAGAATAAATTTTGTATTTATTGTGTACACTTAGAAAGTCTTTCTGTCTATTTGACAGAAATCACCACAGTCGTACTTGATAACGCCGAAAGATAACAACAAAACTATGAATCGCTCTAACGATATGGATGACTACGGGATGGACCAAAACAGTGACGATTCCACAGATGATGAGTCGGCGCCAAAAAAGCCAATTCCTTCTTGGGCTGAGGGTAGGAATTTCATTCATTTTATCACATAATATTGCAAGGAGGAAAAAAAAGACCAGATTAATTAACATTTGATGTTTTCTAAGTTCATGGTGTTGATCAATAATATCGGATTTTCTTCCAACTAGGTCACAATCTGCAACAACTCGTAATGAAGCAGTACTTCAACCCTCCAGACTTGGAGGCTTTCTTTGGGATAGTCGAGGCGCCCAGACTGGAGAACCTGTTTAATAAAAACAAAGCGCGCTACTTCAAACGCACCAGCTCTGCTGTGTGGCACTCGCCACCAAATGTAAAATAACTGATGCCGTGATAACATTTGCACACATGTTTATCTTTTAAAGTACATTTTCTTCATTGGTTTTGTCTGTTGAGCATTGCTTATTCTATTGTCTGTTGGATTGAGTGAGTTTTGGGATTTCAAACTATTAAACTTTCTACTTTTGACACTTTCTTTTTCCTGTGTAACATTGATTGAGGTTGTTGTTGAGTAATGAGTAGACCACCATGTGAGTTATTAATAGATTGTAGAAGATGCTTTTTTCTGTGTGTGATGCAATAAACAGACAGGCCAAGGTTTTTTTTATTTGCAAATTCTTTAATTCTCACAAGTGGACAGAAAATAAATGAGGATATAATGTTTGATTATCTGTCAGCTGCAAGTGAACATAGTAGGGTTAAAAATGGCAACAAAGTAAAAACTGTATGAAACATTTGGGCAAATTATATTGATGCAGTATTGAATGTAATTTACCTACTGTGATGACGTCATATTCTACGTCAGAAGTGACCCGAATCACATCATATAGATTTGGTACACATCATTATGTCGCCATTCAAGTCTACTTCCAGCACGTGCAGGCTTTTATACAGTTTTTAGCTTTTCTATTTCATCGTCAACAAGCTTTCTCATCTCTGACATCACACGCATAAATAACAAACGGTAATGTTGGTATTTTAATGTCATTTCCATGTTCTTTTTGTGCGCACGTAATTGCTTGCATTTGTCAGTGGTGAAGATGCACTATAATTTAAAGACTTAAATAATAATTACGTGCAGCAACGACCTAATGATTATTAATTGAATCCACTCGGATAACACTTGGCGAGAGGGCGTGGTGTCCTTGCACATAACAATCCAAATAAAAATGGCTGGAAATAAATAACATAATTTGCAGCTCTGAGACAAAAACTTCAACATCAAAACAAAAGACATACCTAATTTACATCGGGATAGATGTTTATTCTGGGATGCAATGAATTGATTGCATACTTCAAATAAGGAGGCACTTTAATTTAGTGCTTGTCTACTTTGTCAAAATTGATTTCATTTTTGTTTCTTGATTTTGTATTGATTGACACTGACACTAACAGGTGATGATGGATTTTCAGCTGTAGGTGTCAGTCTTGACATGAAGTGCTTGCATGGCCTTTGTATTTAAGAGTATACCTTAAATGTAAAAAATAATAATAATAATAATAATAATAATCCAGCAGATTAGTGTGTAAAATGAGCTCACTTTTTTGCTATCTGCTTTTAAGACAAATCAAGGAATGTCCTCCCAAATCCGGCAAAACTTTCACCAGGACTGCGAGGCTGCAATTAACAGGCAGATAAATCTTGAGCTGTATGCCTCCTATGTTTATCTCTCTATGGTAAGAAATTAAGCAAATATATTGCAACCCTTTCAGCAGTGATTGATGATTTTTTTTTAATCTGGTTTTTAGGCATATTATTTTGAGAGGGATGATATTGCTCTTCCGCATTTCGCCAAGTTTTTTAGAGGCCAGATCAGAGAAGAACGCGAGCATGCTGAGAAGCTGTTGACCTTTCAGAACAAGAGAGGGGGCAGGATTCTCTTTCAGGATATCAAGGTATCATCATCATCATCATCATCATACTCATCATTAAATGGTCTTAGAACTGTGCATCTTTTCTATTGAAAAATCGTATAATGTGCCTAAGGTCAAGAAGAAATGTGTCCTCATTTTAACATAAAAAATTCTAGACTAGATTGCAGAATCAACATGAAATATACGCTAAAGTCAATCGTTTCTGATTGTATTCTTAAAAGAAACCTGACCGAGATGAATGGGGCAGCGGCCTGGAGGCTTTAGAGTGTGCCTTGCACCTGGAAAAAAATGTCAATCAATCGCTGCTGGAATTACATCAGATGGCGACGCAGCAAAGCGACCCTCACGTACGTGAAACGTCGTATTGTTCCCAGCATTAGGCACACACCTGCATCCACATCTTAAAACCCACAGCAAATGTCAACACATATTGACACAAGACACTGATTATTTGAATCTCAGAGAGGTTTTAATGACACAATGTTTGCCCCTTGGTGCACTCAGATGTGTGACTTCATTGAGACCCACTATCTGGATGAGCAGATCAAATCCATCAAGCAACTGGCTGATTGGGTTTCCAATTTGCAGCGCATGGGAGCACCGCAGAACGGAATGGCTGAGTATCTCTTTGATAAACACACCCTGGCAGAGGAGGCCACTTAACTCACTGGTGTCATCTCCTCAATCATAGGTGATATTTAGAAAGCACAAAATACCATAAATGATGCATGTTTGCGGACATTTCAAATGTTTTTTTCTAGAATTACACAGTTTAAAAATTTGAAAACTATGAAAAGAAGTATACATTTTTTTATGTAGAGTCTACATGTAGACATTAAATAATTCTACTGTCTATAAGCAGTTTGATGTTGACATCACTGCTCTCCTTTTCTCATTTATCCGCCAGTGTGGCAGTTCATTTTTCTGGTCGTAGGCTAGCAAGAATGTACAACTAAATGTACAATACATATTGTGAAGAAAATATAGTATCAACAAAGTGAATTTGACTGAATGTGTTTATTGAAAAACAAACCGAAGGCTGTCCAAGGTGAAGCGAAAAAAGCAACCATCTGAAGGTAGGTCATTTGAAGTAATCCACATAGTTTTTATGTGTTTATTTCATGGCCTTATGTTGACACTGAAATCTTTTAAGGCGCTTTGGGCCTCACAACTAGGTTAATTGTCCTGTAAGCGCTCGACAGGAAGTGGAGATTTATTTATACGTGTTGCCACTTATGACGCCTAATGCAATTCTGTGTGTAAATGGGCACTTCAAATACGAATGGCATTTTTCTTTTGTGTTCAGTCCTTTCTGCTCACAGTGGTTTTGTTTCCGCCACTGTCTACTAACACGCCTAACAGGTCCCCTTCAGCCAACGAGATTCCAGAATCATTAGGGGAATTTGGTTGATTGGCCTCTTGTTGCAAAGGTATCGAACCTGAAGCGCCCAACGTATTGAGCCCACCGTTGCTCGCCTTCACGTTGGTGGCGAAGCTACTAAAGTTGCTAAGATTGGCGCAGTTCTGAAGACTTCCTGCCGTGGCGGCACCGTTGCCGCCTGTCACGTTAATGCTTCCGGAGCTGCTGGTGGGATTATTTGGATTTGCCGGCCCGTGACGAGAGGGAGGGGTGAACGAGAACACCCTTTCTCCCCCGGTTCCCGCAGTCCGAGCACTCGGGGGTCCCGCTTGGCTGTCGGCGGACGGCAAGGGCTCCAGCGTCAAGCACGGAGGGAGGGGTCGGCGAGACAGCAGGCCGTGCCCGCGCCTCAGTTTTGATATAGGACAGAGCTCCGGCGGTGGGTCGGGGAAGGAGAAGGCAGGGGCGTTGGGTGTCTCACCCTCCTCGCTGAGCCAGGGGAAAGCCGACGACGGCGGGGGTGGCATGTGATTGGGGGTGTCAGGGGGCAGCAACTGGGAACCCACCGTCGGAGGAGCGAGGGAGCTGCAGCTGCGATCCCATTCGTTCTGGGGCCGGCGGGTGGGCCGCGGTCGGGCCATCGCGGGGGGCACGCAGTGGATGGGTGTCTGAGGGCAACTGTAAAAGCCAGCTCTCTCGTAAAAAGGGAGGCTGGAGAAGGCGTAATCCTGATCTCGCTCTGCGTTCGGTGGATGGCGGGCTTGCTGGGACGGAACCTCCGTATGTAGGTAAAGAGGGAAGCGATTGATTGGGGCGCCGGGGCGCCGGCGTAGCAAAGAGACCCGAGAAGAGCGAGGGAAGCTGGGGGACTGGACACCCAGAAAGCGCCCCAGACCTCCCAACAGGGGGGTGGAGTAGTTGGCTTCTTCGTTTTCTTTAATCTGCTCCAAGTTGGACTGAAACTCCATCTCCTCTTTTGGGACACTACAGAGTTCAACAATGTCAGCGTAACAATGTTATCATTTTATCTGTTGTACCACCAAAAGTTGTCACTGAATAAAGTGGTGGCTTAGGTTCAAGCGTACCTGATATCCAAAGCGGAGCCCATAAATGAGGGTTTGCAGTGATCGGCACTGGCAGTTGTGTAGGGAGGTCGAGGCTCAGACTTATTCCAGTACATGTCCTTCTCAACCAGAGGGAGGCTATCGTACATTTCGTCCACAGACAACAAAGATACCTGAAGACAATAAAACACATCAATGATGGACATTTGTTTGGAATTGAGCTTTCAAGACACTGAGATTAGCTATGGTGGATAGCATCAAAACCTGCAAATTGCGATCAACAAGCCAGTTTGTCTCAAAGTCGTCGTCATCTTCACCAAAAGGATTTATGAGTTGCTCAGCCACCTGAAACCGGGACCAGATCAGAAACCGACAATTTATCCAGCAGCTCGTGTCATGTCAGACCTTCAGCCAGCCCACGTAGAAGAAAAATTGTAGCAGTGTGAAGACGGGTAGATAAAAGTCCAGGTCGTGACCGGGGTAGCCCTGGGCTGGATCTAAGAACTGACGGCCAATCAGACAAGCTAGAAAGAAGCTGTATACTGCCACAGTGGCTACCTAAGGGAGAAGGAAAGACAATTAAAGACTGGACTGTTTGGCCTAATTGCCAGCACTCTCACAGTGAAAAAAATGCAGATTCAAATCTTTGTTGGTGAGGGAAGCAGAAAAAGCAAGGGAGAGGATTTATTATTATTTTTTTACAGTAAATGGTCTATGATGTTATGTAAGAATGCAGATGTATAAAAACTGAACCTGAGTATACACAAGTGGCAGGCTAACCCAGTCGTAACCATACAGCTTCATGCACTTTGCACGTAAACTGTTTAACTCCTAAAAAAAGGAAGCAGAAAAATAAATATAATAATATATTTGCTTTGTAAGATCTTAGTGCTCACGATATGGACAAAAAAACACATACTGTGAGAATGGCAGAGAGAGCCACGTCATTGTTGATGCGACCCTCTGTACGAGCCCGCAAAGCCAGGCTGACAAACCACATGCAGGGAACCCAAAACTTGTTATGAGGGGAGGGCAAGTCCTCCAGGTGTTTCAGTTCCTCTGAGGTCATCAAACCTGTTTGGAAACCAAAAAAAATGTAGACAAGATAAAAAAAATTAAAAACCTGGAGAAAAGTTCTCAGATTCCTCATTTAATCCCATTAAAAGATCCCAAACCTGCATTTATGTAAGCATTTAAGTGGGTTTTCACTTTTTACGTTGCTCAGCAGCCTAGTCTTAATCTCAGCACTGTATTACATCATCCGAAAACCACACGTGTAGTTGTACAGAGAGGTCAAATGCCACACCGTACCTGCCTGTACCAGGTGCTCCATGGTTGGAAACCTTTTGTAGACCGCTGTGCTGACGGAGCGGTAGATGAGAACGCCTGAGAGATTGGCGTAACGCATCAAAGTGCGGCGGGTCAACCTGGCAGCCTCGTCGGCTCCGCGCACGTGGCCTCCCACTAGTGATGCCAGGCGGTCGGGCCAAGGGACGTTTTCAAACTGACCCCACCAGCGAGATACCACCAAGGTCACATAGAAACCTACACTTGAAAAAGGGTTACTTTTTTAGTTTTCAGAAGTTCACAGCTACAATCTTGGGTGCTCACGTTCAAGGTGTGTTGTAAAAAAAATAAAATCCGGTTGACTCACCGAGAACAAAGGACACCGGGATGAGCTCTGCATAGCGGTTGCAGTACATAGACAGTTTCTCAAAGAGCCTCTTCTGATCAACATTTAATACAAACCTAGTGAGGAAAATAGCTCATTAGTTGACATTTTCAGACTTCACTGTACAAATTCACAGAAGTAAGATGGAAAAGAGCCGCATGTGGCTCTGGAGCCATGGCTTGCAAGCATCTATCATTGTCATTGGCTTCAAGAGAATATACATGTTTTTTGGGGGGTAAAACAAGCATGTAAATTGCCATAGAGGTCAAATATTCAGGTTAACTGAGAATTGGGAGTGGATGAATTTAAATATATATATGTCTGGGAAATAATTTTAATAAGATAAGATGATTTGAAAAGCAAGTTATTTGAGTTCAGAGTGTAGTCACGGAACAAATTCAACTTGTATCCCAAGACACGTTTTTCTGTTGGGTGTTTTATTTCTATGTAAAGAAGAATATTAGTAGATATTATGCTTTATCCATCTACTCAAATCAGATCAAATGAATTCATGTCTTTAAAAGATCTCAATGTTCAAGAGTTGAATCGCATCAGATTGTCAAATGTTCTCTAATCATTTATAGTAGACTGATGGGCCCCGATTTGAGGCCTTTTCTCTGGTACCTATAAACAACGCTGAAGAAGTAGTATAGCAGAGTGAAGATGATGAGCTCCCTGTAGAGGAGCTTGTAGATGCTCCCCCTCCAGCGCAGTAGCAGGTGAAAAAAAGTGCCCAGGCCTGCATCTGCCACTCTGCGGGAGTAAGTCACTGTCATTGCCGCTGCTGCTCCTGCTTCGTCTTCTCAAAGGCCGACTTCCTGGTCTCACACGTGCCTAACATGAAGGACGCTTCTTTTGCCTGGTCTTGCATGGCAAATCAGCAGTCGGCCATGGCTGCCGGTGTCAACCGGAGGAGAAGAATGTTGGTGAAAGAGAAGTGGGAACAGAAAAAGGAGAAAATGGAGCTTCTACACCTCCGGTCACTTGATGTCTTAAGCTGTTTGGCGCAACAAAGCTGCATTGTTGAGCTCACGGAGGTTCTGTTAATCTCAACAAATCACACACCGACGCACAACTGGTTGCTTAGATACATATTTTACTTCATGAGTGTGAAAAACTGTTCTTATGAGTTAATGTTCAAAGGGAATTTAAAAAAACAATGCAATATTGAAAAAAAAATAGCATATGTTGAGCCCTCTGATGGAAGAAGTGTGTGTGCATAGGCGGGGTAGTCGGCCTGAAGGTGTTAGTGATTATTAACCCTCGCTGTCTAACCAGAAAGGCTGCAACAAGGGCGAAGTGCGGACAGAGTTCACCCGTCTAAATTCCATGGCTACGCCGATCTAGAACATTGGAATTATGTACATTTGAAACGGCTGGACAGTTGGTGAGTGGGTCTTAATTGATGTTGTTCAAAGTTCCTATTGCATTTTTAGATGATAGATCTGATTTAGCGAGCTAATGTGAGCTGTTGTGGTTTTTGGATTGAAATCATATAAAATGTCCCCATCACACATTTTTGTATGGGGATCAAAATCCAAGTCACTTGATTTTGATCCGATACCTTAGAAATTTATTAGGAGAGGATAAAGCATATATGATTGTCTTTTTTTCTCTCCCACAATTTGAACAATGCAATCCCAGCGTTTCGCCATTATTAGCACAGCAGTAGTTTCAAGGAAGTGAAAAGAATTGAGAAATATCTCAAATGCAGCACATAATGTTTGAATCTTAAATAATTCACTTATATAAGAAATCATGTTGGTCATTCAGTGTGATGAATTGCATAATCTTAGTTGTGATTTTTCTGATGTTTCTGCTACTGATGGACATTTCTCTTTGTTCTGCAAAGTTTTTTTTCAACAATATAAATGGATTCTGGCAGTCAAAATGGATTGGATATCTTTCGCCTATTGACAGCCACTTAAAAATAAATAGACTTGAAAACACAGGTCATTTGCACATGAATTCCCTTTGTCTTTGCAGAGTGGCCCAAATTGAAGCAATTTTGAGATTTGCAAGGACATGGATGCTTTTGAGGGTATCCACAGTGTTCAGATTTCCTCATCTCCACCACCTGTGCCATCCTCCAGTCGGGCTTATGAAGTCCTGAAAACGGGAAAGTCGGGTATTGCAGTGTATTCCTCTCCAGTGTTCTTTGGGACGCCGTCTGAGAAGACGGCAAAGAGCTGTGCGGTCGGAAGGTACGTCGTTTGAATCCTAATTCTCTTCTTTATTTGGGTCTCTGCAGTTGCACCTTCATGTTTATTTGTTGTTTTTACTAATTGGCTTCCATTGAAACTGTGAGGCTCTCAGATTGGGCGTTTTTCTCATTAATGGCAGCCAATGAGTTAACAGTGTGTTGCAACTACATCATTCATTCATTGTGAATCACTTCAACGAGGGTTACGGGGGTGCTGGAGCCTATCCCTGGTAACTCCGGGCACCAGGTGGGGGACACCCTGAACCAATGGCAATCCAATTGCAGGGCACTTGGGTCAATTTGGAGTGTTCAACCAGCCTACCCAGGATGTTTTGGGGATGTGGGTGGAAACCGGAGTACCTGGAGAAAACCCACGCAAGAAGCATGCACTTGCAAGTACAAGTATCATCATCACAGTATTAGCAATAGGAAGGGAGCACACTTTCTTTTCCAAAAGTTTGAACCTTAGATGGGTTTTGGCAGCTGACGTTTCGGTGACGTGGTTTCATACCAGAATCTTTCGGTGGGTGCGTTGTCTTGTGACTACGAAACTGGACAGAAATGAGCAAAAAACTCACCGAATGTCCAACATCTCAAGATAAATTAGAAAGGGAAATGCTGAAAGTTTGGCGTGGAAGAATTGAAAAAAATACGTAAATAATAATAATAATAAATACAATCTACGTGGAAGGAGTTGTTTGCGAGCGTCTGTTGCGCCTTCTTGGTGACGTCAGCGTCCGCATTCCTTTGCCCTGATTTGATTTGGAAACGGAGTCAAGCCAACTAGAATCCCTCGTCAAATTTGCATTTTTATTTTATTTTGCTCACAGTAAGAACAGCCAGAGGACGGACTGACGGATTCGTCTTTTGTGGATGTTGATGGGGTAAAAATGTCATTCTTTGAGTGCATGAACGATATGAACACAAAGTTGGTAACTCGTTCTGCTAACTTCAACTTTAACAGTTGACCAGCGCAACTATGCCGAGAGTTTTAAAATCGTCGTTTTGTTAATATTTAGATAGCCACAATTTCACCAGAGAGAGGAAAAAATGTGTGCATTGTTCGTTTTATTACTATCAGATGTTGTCACGTGATTTCATATCACAAGAGTATTTTACTTTAGTTAATTGAAATTATTGTATATATCGGTCAGACAAAACGGTATTTTGTTTAATACTTGCAAGATTTTATCACAACATGTTTAACTAGAAAGGTAAGAACAGTAGATGCATGCAGAATTAAGGCTGGAAAAGTAATTGTACTTTACCCACAATTGATAATGAACTTGACTGACAGCAATATTTATTTTCAAATGTCTTTTTTTTGCCTATATCACCAAACAATTTCATAACCAGTATTTTACCAAAGTGTCCGTTTGCAATGAAAGTTGTGTCTAGATTAGGGATGTCCTGATCACATGTTTAGCATGAGTTTTTAATTTTATGGTTGTGATATCCTCAATTTTTTGTGTGAGAATCTGTAAACTGTGATGAAAGATGTGTGGTTTGTCCTCCATTTAGGTTGGTAGATCTGGATCCTGAACCAGAACCCAGATTGGAGGAAAAGGGCCAAGCTCCGCCTATGTCGGAAGTCGGCAATGGCGTCCATTCCTGCTTGCGCCGCTCCTCATTGGAAAGCCGAGAGAAAGAAATTCGTGAAAAAGGCTCGGAGATCCTTAGAGAACAGTTAGATGCGGCAAAGAAGGTACTACACTTTTTATTTCTTCAATGCAAACAGTGCAGTAAAAAAGGGAAGTATAAAACTAGTGAAATGCTTTCTCCTCATCTTTTTCAGGAACTAAAACTCAAAGACAAAGAGTGTGAGCGTCTGTCGCGGGTCAGGAATCAGTTGGAACAAGAACTAGAGGAGCTCACTGCCAGTCTGTTTGAGGTCAGCAGCCCAAAATGACTTTGACTTCCGATAAATTGGATGAAATATATCAATATTAATGCCACTATTCCATTCTGGCATCCTCAAAAAAACAACAAAGTAAAAAAATGGCCTAAATACTGACTCATTTTTCGCAGCATTGACTTATACATATGAAGCTGCATTTTTAAATGACTGGGAATAATGTCCATATTCCCAATAGGAGGCTCACAGAATGGTGCGGGAAGCCAATGTCAAACAGGCAGGATCGGAGAAGCAAGTGAAGGAAGCTCAAGGGAAGGTCTGTACTGCTCAAACTGATATCTACTAACCCAACTTGCTCATATTATCAGAAAAGCAACCACCATTGAAAAAAAGAGGTGTCTACGTCAACACATTTTGTTCCTGTTTCACTCTGGATTTTCCGTGCCAACTTCCAGATCGACGTCCTCCAAGCAGAAGTGACAGCACTCAAGTCTCTGGTGTTGACCTCTACGCCATCCTCGCCCAACCGCCAATTGCATCCCCAGCTGCAAGTCCCGGTCACCAAACAGGTCGGGGCTCACAGTCGCAACAAAAGTATTAGCGCTGGTGTACCGTCCCCACCTGGCAAAGCAGAATCTCTTTCGCTCCTTGTTCGGCCTGTGGCTACAGAGAACCGAGAGGTAATGAGGGGCTTCAAATGTGTGGCGGTTTTGCCTTTTTTGCCTCTTCCTCGCTGCCCTCTTTATTTAGCTGCTTTCTATTTTTCTTGAAACTTCTTTCTGGTCTTAGCTTGCTGTTCCTGCTCTTCTCTTGCTGATTTCTTCCTTTTGCTTGGCCAATCTTTCAGTATGTTGTAAGGAGTAGAGAATTTGGCTGGTAACAAGGCCAGTAAGCCAGGTAAATTTTATCCTCAGAATTGTAGTCTTGTTGCCTTTTGAGCTAAGTCTTCACCCCCTTGTGCTTCTGTTGAGAAGATGAGTTAGGGATTGTCGTACTATCTCCACAGACAGACTCTGTTTTGTATGCGGAGTTTCTCATGTGGAAAGAGCACCCGAGTCTAGACCATTCATCCGCCCTCATGAGTCGTATCTACAGAGAAGACATCGCTCCATGCCTCTCTTTTACACGATCTGAGGTCAGAATATTCTCACCGCCGTCAGATGGGATTGTATTTTCTGATTTTTGCGATTTAATTGACGCAGTCACTTGTGTCCGCAGTTGTCCCAGTTAGTGCAGAGTGCAGTGGAAAACAACTCTCTGACAATCGAGCCAGTGGCCATCTCAAGCTTACCGGTGGTTAAGGCCTCGGCGGTAGAGTGTGGAGGACCAAAGTGAGTTGCCAATAACAGCCGCACCCTCCTGTTTTTCACCATTCACCTTTAAAAAAAAAAAGAAAAAAACAAATTTAGGTGAGCCAATAAGGTTTCAGCAGTGGTTTCTGCAACGCAGTGCATTGAAGGACAATAGATGTACAATTGTATATCGGCAGCATTTCAATCTTAAAATAACTTTTTTTTAAAAACTGCATTTTGCTCTTTAAATACTCTACAATAAGCTTTTCAAAAAAGTATACAATCCTATCTTTTCAATATTTATGAATAATATTTGAAAACATGAATGTTTCTACATAACGTAAAAAAGATTGCTGACCTGATTCCCCCAGCTTATGGGAAATATTGCTGGCATTATGTCCATATTTTTCTTCCACCATTCTCCCATTGCCTTTCAAACTGCACAAGACCCTAATTGGCCCCCAGGTTGCAAGTTGGGGACCTTTGCTTTAGCCAATCCAGAACAAGAATTGTGTCCATTTATCTTTCACCTATCAAATTTAATGCAATATTTCTCAATGATTATGCAATTTACAATACATAATCACATTAAATCAGGAAAATAATGAAACACTCTTTCCACTTGTATAACTTCTAACTTCATACAGTCGTCTCAGTCTTAGGCAGCTGGGTGAACTTAATCAGCACCTGACTTTCAAATCTTGTGTTTCCAGTGACTGTAGGGCAGCAGTGGAGACGTAAGTCCTCACAGGAAACTTGTCAGCTTTGACTAATCTGCATTTACTGTAGCACGGGGATGTCTTATGTGCTTCCACCATGGAGAAGACCAGCAATTGTCTCTCTGACCAATGTCAATAAATGCACCCGTTGCATGCATCTGACCGCTAACCATCAACATTTTGCTCTCTAAATGACTAAGCTAACCTTTAATTGTGCACTCCTTGTTATTTTTTGGCCTGGTTTGCAGCATGCCTCAACAGCATGTGTCCTTTATTGAAGCTGCAGTGAGTTGAACAGTCCTTTTTCCCGACAGAAAATGTGCGCTGAGTGGCGTGTCTCGATTGTGCAGACATCGCATTAAACTGGGCGACAAAGGAAGCTATTACTACATTTCCCCTTCCAGCCGAGCACGGGTACATTGGATCACGTCTTTTATTCAGAGCCCATGCTAACCTCCCGCCTTTGCCATAATTCCTGTGGTCTTTTTGCCTTTCCAGATCACGGCCGTGTGCAACTTCTTCACGTATATTCGCTACATTCAGCAGGGCCTGGTCAGACATGATGGTAAGTTTATGCACAAATGATTTTTCTCAAATTTATTAAGAAAAAACAAAATTTTGATTGTGGTCATTTTGCTCGTGTCCAGCGGAGCAAATGTTTTGGGAGGTGACGCGTCTCCGAAGGGAAATGTCCATGGCCAAGTTGGGTTTTTACCTCACTGAGCATGGTTAAAGGATAAGATTGACCGAAGTGAAATGAGGACTTGGAGACATCAGGCTTATCATGTGGTAACTTATCAGAGGTCAGCCAAGAAAACTATAATCGCACAATAATTCAAAGAACGGGAAAGTACATTTGAATATCCCTTTGGCAGTTTTTGATTTCACACATGAAATCTCCACAATTGTATCTATCCATTAAAATGAAAATATGCTAGGCAGTTGCATCTAAAGGCTTTATTAGGTACGTACAGTAGAATGTGATGAAACAATTTTACAAACATAATTAAAAGTGCAATTTAAGTTTAGAAGCTTTAACTTTGACCCATCAAAACTAACACATTTGTCGAGTTTTATACGTCCAAAATCAACATAAGTGTGTATTAACTATCCTGTAATGAGCCGTCACAACTATGAATGCCAGACAATTCGTATTGGCTATTTTATCTCATAGTATCTCTGTTTTATCATTGTTCTTTTTCACAATCAGTTATATTGGGAAGGTGATAATGAAGGAATGTATAGATGTGATAAGTGCAATAACCACTTCATTGCCTCTAAAGGCCTTGAGGTCCCAATGTCTGTGTACTGAGAATTGCCAACACTCCATTGTAGCCTGACTGTATGCCACATTTGTCTTTTCCTAAAATGTGATACTTCAGATTGTAACCACAGATAAAAGTTTGGAAATGAGATCTCTAATGTAGTCATCAGCATGAATGATCCATTTACAATGACATAAAGCACTTTGAGACACACCCATAGTTGTCCTACAGGTTCATAAATACGAATTGCCGGCATATTGACTCAACATAGAGCCCATGTCCCACTCAAAGGGCTTTATGGAAAGAAAATGTTTTTTTTTCTTCCCCTGCGCAGACATTCCAGTAGGCCTGTGGTTTCCGGCTTGAAATACCTTTTGTAAGCTTGCTGCTTTGCTTTACTAGCTTCACAATACAGTTCACAGGTGGCTTTAATAAATCATTTGTTTATAATTGATTACAGTGAGTGTGTTGTGTGACACAAAGGCACAAAGGACAAAAATGCTTCTGTAAATTTGCGTTACAATTAACAAGTTTCAGTCGGGCTGCAGATTTCAGTGTTTGTTTAATCTGTCTCTTGGCAACATCTGGTACAGACTAACGCCTCTTTCTTCGGCAAATACCTGAGACAAAGACATTTAAAAATTGTATGACTTTAGACTGTTGCACTGAGCTCAGATTGAATGAAAGGCTACTTTTCAACATTATTTGCATCCTAGGTTACTTGCCTTCGAAAACAGTTGAGGATCAGTAGTATTCCGGCAACACCGCCAATCACACTCATGGCTGCCGTGACAGCCAAAATTGTAGATGGTGTGGTTAATTCTGCATCAGTGCATACAAACAGGGTACAGAGTACCTTAATGTTAAACAATATGCTGGGTTTGTTTTAGGAAAATCCCTACTAAACCAACCTGAGCACGAAAAAGAACCTGGCTCGTTATGACACTCCATGTTTTGTGGGCAAACCGGAATTTGTTGTTCACATTCATTTATGTCTGTGTAGAAACAGGAGATGGAGAATTAGGGTGTGATAGGTGTTGGTAAGAAATGTGAGGCTAAAAGTATTATTTTAACATATTGTAGTCAGTAAGATTTGAACCCTGGCATGTTGGAGGTGGTGAGCTCCATTTCTGACTTGGTGCATCACAGCTGATGGAAGAAGAACCTTGCAGCTGGAAACCAACTTGACAATCAAAGATGATCACAGAATCGCATAGCAGAGAGTAGCCAGACTGAATTCTGGGTATGGGACCGCAGGTGGGATCTTGGAGAGAGGGCACCACAGCATTGTCACAACATGATGCATGCGTCTCTTTATTCACCTTCTTCACCTGAGTTTGGTTCTTTCCACGGGCTGAGGTCCAGTTTGGGGATGAGCGGATTCGAGCAAGCCAACATGGAGTCCGGATTCTCTGTGCGAGAGAAGGGGTCTTCGGGTACATGGGTAATATGGGTGTTTTCACAAATGATTCGGGACAGTGAGACGGCACGAAGGTGAGACCTCTGGGGGTCGGTGAACACGCCCTTCCTCTCCCACCAAAACCTTGAAATACATTTTTTGTTTCTGAAACATTCTTTAGGAGTGATGAAACAGAGATTCATTCTACCTGTCACTGTCTCTCAGTGCTCTAAATTGTCTTCCTAGCAGACAGGACAACAGTGGTCCAACCCGGCCTCCAGGTAGAGCCGGTTCAGAGATGGCCCCCACCCACACGTCGATATTGTGCGGTGTGCCATACAGCTGCTGAAATTTGCGAGCTACAGATGGATTACCCATAATGTCTGCCAGATCCTTGGTTGTGTTGGGAACAGTGAGACCGCAAAAACTCCGCCATGAGCTGTATCCTAGTTGGGGATCAAAAGACAAAGATGAGGGAAAAGTCTGATTGATTTTGGAGTTGATGACAGTACCTGGTAGTCCGTGGTCTCTTCCTCTCTGGAGGTTGAGGGCTCCTAGGTCAAAAGGCATCCCGCCTTGTGCCTGAAACAGATGCTCTGTCAGTTCCTCGACCATCATCTGACCAGGAGTCTGGAGCTTTGCTGGAGACAGCAAGAGGCCACGTAGCAATGGGTCTATACCACCTGATTAGTACGAGAAGCAGGAGATAAGACTTCACAGGTTGGCGGACCTAGCCCGTATTACAGCAAGAAACGACATAACTATAATTTGTCTACCTTCCTGGACTACTCTCCACGAGGAAAACAAAGAATTATGCAGGGGTAGTGAGGGACGCTGGGAGTTGGGGGCATATCCGGGCCCAAGTCTGCTCACGATTGGCTGCACGGTGACATGAGCAAAACGAAAAGCGGCGGTGGCAAAGACGTTGGCAATGCTGGGATTTGTGTTTGGGTTGTAAGCTTCGTAGGGAGGCATTTGCCTTGATGTGGCCTCCTCTCCGAGAATCCGCGGTAGGTAGTGCTCCCATGTTATAATCTGAAAGTATCAAGGTTCAAATGAGCCAGTGGGAAAAAAGTCCAATTTGATTAGAGAGCTGACCCAGGACAAGCTAGTGTGTATACATACAGTCATACCTCTACTTACGGAGTTATTTTATATGTAAATACTCTTTGTTCCACGGTCTCCACAAAACTACCAACTACATAAACTGTTAAAATTCATCAAAGTGTCCCAAGTTGTGTGAAGACGCACAAAAATTACATTTTTCGGAACTTGGACCTTTTTCGTATCTTGAGGCACTCATTTGCATCTCAAAAGATTTCGTAACCTGAACATTTCCTACCCAGAGGCATTTGTAAGTAGAGGTATGACAGTAACTATTTAAGCTCTAGAACCCCCGACACATTTGAAACATTGTACCTGGTGAATGGCGCCAATGATCTTCCTGGCCTCCTGGTAGAGGGTGTCGGGACTCCAGTGGGGATTTAGGTGGTGTAGCTCACCCACTAGGCGGTTGTGCTCTCGTAGAAAGAGTGTGTGAAGGACCACCATGCCTAGATTTTCATTGGCTCTTGAATCACCTGAAAAACATTACTCACTAGTTATTGAGGCGGGAACTCGAGTATTACTCCGAGACCAAACTCACCCGCTCGGAAGCACGACGTGGCATTTTCCTGAAGCACGGCACGCTCTCTTGGGCCACACGGGTCTAAGTTAGCCTGCTGGCGAGGCATGAAGGGCATGTAGGCCAACTCCCCGTCCGAGTGCTGTTTGTTGCATGCCATCGCACCGAGCGGCGAGGTGCGATCCCGTAGTCCGAAAGCTTGTTTAACGGAGCTACCGTACACCATGCTGGCGTCCACAAAAGCGGTGATGGCGTTGAGTTGTTCACGTCGCAGATGGGGCTCGGCCTCATCTGCGCAGCTTGGAGCCGAGCGGAAGAAGGGCATGCAATTCTGAATGCCGTACCGAGGATCAGATGGTGGGATCTGAGGATTTAGTTTTGGTTTAAATACCCATCAAAATCTGGCTGTCCGGAAAAAAAAAATAACTAGATGAAAAACCTCAATGGGGAAACAGGGTGAATCCCGGCTGCAGGTTAAAGTGCAATCCGTTCCGGTCCGGAAAGCTGCCGTGCTTGGACTCTGGGGGGTGAGCACCAGGTCGTGGTCAATCCACTGGCCCCACTCTACAAGTAAGTGGGAAAGAGTTGAGTCCAGAGAGATGTTGTCATTTGGAGTGAACAGAATCTCCTGAGACACCAGCCGGACCTGCGCGGATGGTGAAGGAGAGCCATGTGGGGGGCAAAATTGTCAAAACACTAGACTGAACCAATGGCGGAGTGTAGGGAAGAGTGCTAAAAAGGGTCATACTGGGGGAAGGCTGAAGTTGTGGTAGGTGTGATCTGGATCCCAGCCTCTGGGCATTCCCCACAAGTTTTCATACTCGGGAGACAGCCAACGAGAATAAGGAATGTTTGCAGAACCCCATTTGGGATGTTGTCTGAGTAGGGGAACAACAACAAGCAAAAAAAAATCCTTTCCAATGATGTTAAGAAGACTTAGGGGAAATGTCACAGTACTTAGAAGAAGAAATTCCACAAAAACACATTGCACTGACTTGTTGTTGCAGCGCCCTGTGATGGCCCTGTAACGCTCGGCCACGCAGCCAGTAGGACAGCCGCCCGTGTTAACTTGAGCCGAGCAGCCACTCGCTTGCAGTAGATACTCCACATCTGTTTCACTCAGCAGCTCTATGCAGATGTGAATCACTCATACCAGAGTATGAAGAGTAAATGAAGTATCCATAGTGTGTATTTGGTCCAAGACACGTACCATGACGGCCAAGCTGGGTCATTGTGTGAGTGTAAACCATTTCTCGGATCAGCTCCACCGTGTTGTCCAGCAGCTCGGCGGCTCGCATGTGCGTCTTGCTGGTGCTTTGTGTGCGCTTGAAGTGAGACAAAAGATCCATCGGTCTCAGAGCGCCTTCGGACAGGGACTTCTTCACCCTACATGCAGCAATTTAAAAAAGGCCGTTCTTTTATTAATGGGAGTGATGTTGCCAAGCTTCCAGTAAAATGGGGACCTTTCGCTAGTGCGAACGTAGGCGACATCGGTCAGCTCAATGGCCCTTTGAAGAGCTTCCTTCACAAACACAGAGCCCACCTTCATTGTGTCTGGAATTAAACAAAAAAAAAAAGAAATGTTCATCTTGTTGCTGTTATTTCAGAGCAATCAAGGAACCAAATTAAGGATGTTGAATAAATGCTCTAGAGGCTATTTGTAGTCCTACCTGAGTTGTTCTCTAATGGCATTGCACGCCTCGGGAAAGACAAGAGTAGAATGATGGTCACCTACAAGAAGATTTTAAAGGAAAGATCTCACACGAAGCAATGTCAATTTAGAGCAACTCACCCCATGTAAAGTGTTCATCTTGATATGTACGCCGTAATCATCAGGCTCCTTGTTCAGGACAGTATCTTACTGCTGTTCTGACTGAGGCTCTTGGCCAATGCCAGCAGGTGTGTGCGTGTATCAAATGGGCATTTATACATGAGCAGGTATGTGCAGAATCTCCTTATCGCTCCTGGAAGGCTACATCAAACAAAAACCAACCCGCCTTCTCCTCAACAATCTTTTTTTTCTTCATTTAATTGATGTTGAAAAGCATTCTGTCATTTTTGGGATTATGTCAAATATATGAATGTGTGAGATGGACAGCTGAACTAGAGGTAGGAAAACTCTGGTGATATTACTGATTTATGATTTATTGGCAACCTGAAAAAGTTGCGTGGAGGTCCAAAGAGATCCCCCAATGATTGAGTAATCTTTAGCTCTTTGACTTATTCACTGCAAGTCCAAGTCACACGGTATTTGGTATATTTGGTAGTTAGTAATAGAGGTAATTTGATATTCCAAATTGCAAATGACCACTGTTGATGTCCAATCAAATGGGAATCCCCAATTTTCTCCTTTGATGCAGCAGGTGTGCGATACCATCAACATGAGTCATGAATGATGCCACTATAGTTAACTTATTAATACTGATCCATAATAGGTTGGGCTGGTCTGCATTCAATCAGCACGTGCAAATTCTAGCAATCAAGTACAATAAGGGCATCAATCATTCTGAATAAGTGTAGTAATATTTTACAAGTGCTCTCTCATGTAACCCTTTGAATACACAACATGGGTCCAAAATGAGATCAGGTCAGTGTTTTTATTCAAAAAGTGAAAAATTAATGAAGGATTTCTAATGTTTAAACAAATTAACAAAGGAATGACTTGAATTTTAAACTTAGGGATAGAGGAAATAAAACTCAGACCAATGTTGTGCATAAAAGGGTTAAACCTGCAAATGTTTTATGTTTATTTTCTATAACCTCAAAGAATAGGAGAATGGCTAATATGTGATTTATTTATTTATTTAAATAATATCTGGTTAGAACACTGTTTGTATATTAGTACTCATTAAGGTCTTGGGCACATGAAAAAAACTTCACAAATCAATATTGCACCAACAGTACATTCATTTGAAAAGCAGATATAAATAGTTTCCGTGCAAAATAAGACTTTTAAGAGTTAGTACCTTCATGGATAGTCAAGCAAATAAATTAATCATCACTTTGCTGTAAAGCTAGCATCAGGTGGACTTTGTTGGGTTGGCATCATACCAGGTGCACTCAGGCGTGTTGGGACCACAGGAAGCGATCACAGCGCTCCAGCATGCTTTGAATGGCTGCCCTGCAACACATATGACGACCGGCCCGTCAAACAGCTGGACGTTTTATCATAAACAACGCCAACCGTACTCACCGCTGCCTCTTTTCAGCCATCTTAAGCAGCTCACACACTAACTGGGAGTGAGGAGAAAGACTCAGCTGCACTCCGCACTCCTCCAGGAAGGCCTCGGCGCGATCCGGGCCGACCGCACGGGCCAGGCGCAAGATTAAGTTCTCAGTGCTGACTTTCTTGCTGCAGTCCGTAGAACCGTTGGACAAGGCGTCTCCATTCAGTCCCGATAGATGGCCCCCTTCTTGACACAACTCCAACAAAAGCTTCCACTCAGACAAGTTTTGAGGCGTCACACCTTGATGGCAGAAGCAATTAGTATCTGTCTGCACTGTTCAAAGCACGTGAAAAGATGGGAAGAGCAACACACCGTCTGGTTCCTCTAGCAGGCTGATGTCATCCAAGTGGTAGATGGTTGCAAAAGCTTCATCGCGACGCTGCAGCTCGCAACACAAGTGGAGGTATCCGGTCCAGTAACTGCACACAGTAAAATTGTTTGCTCCGAGTTGTGATCTAGAAAACCTCATTTGATTATATTGCACTGGCAATCCAGCCAATGTTCCAGTTAAGGCTAATATTTTTTGTTTTTCTAAAACAAAAACACTTATCTGAGAGCTACAGATATTTTTTTTTGGCCAGAAATGTGAGGCCAAAGAATATGATTTACTTTTACATTATCAGGTGACTGGCAAAAACCCGGAATTTAAAAGGTGCAACAGCTGCATGTAAACATGGCATCTGCTAATAAAAATGAAGCACCCATGATTGCGACAGGTTTCTGCCATCTTCTGCTTGGACGACAAGTCGGCGGGAAGTCGGGTCAGCAAAGACAGGAGACATCCGTAACCCCAATGGAAGCAATGAGAATTCCACCTGCAATGTGAAACTGGCAGTGAATAATGGTATTTGTAGATGTCCAATCCATTTCATCCGAGACGGTTGAAAGCAATCATTTGCTCCCATTTCGAATGGATTGTACATCTAACGCCATAATCGGTCCCAATGAGTCAAAAAATTATGTAAATAGAGACCGGCATTAAGTCTGAAAATTTACATAACACATTTCAATATTGTTAATGAGACCTGGGCTGTCCGTCGGCTGTCAATGTATCGCATTGCTCAGGTGCATCGTGGGTAAGTGCCAGCTCAAACCACTCCTGTCGCAGCAATTCCGGATCAAGCAGAGACTGCAGGAATGGTAATCTAGAGGAAGCCATCAATATGTAGCCACATTCATGTATTGCTGTCTTCCAGGAAATGTGTAAAGCAGAAGGTGTACCTGTGTTCCTCAGGTTGGGACATGACCAGATTATCCAGGTAGGCCAGGAAGTGACTTTTTTGAGCCATCTGCATCACATCTGCAGGTTTAATGGTGGGATAGAAGGCGGGGAAGGACTGGACGGCAGCCTCGCCATGCTTCGCATACAGCCTATGATTTAGGGGGAACGGGATTGGTTGTCACATTTGGTGCAATTCCAAAACCAGAGGGAAATGTTGGGCAATATTTTGACTCCAACTTGTCACATCATTGAGAGGTAAGAAGGAATTACTCAATTTAAGGACAATTGTTTCCATTAGGGAACAATGTGGACAAAGCTACACATTTAAGTCTAACTATCTACCGACTAGCTGTTAGTTTATTTTTGCCAGAAAAAGAACTTGAGGTTTGTTTTCACAATTTGTCACACCATCATAAAAGACTTCTATTGTCAAAATGGTGAAATAATTTCCGAGACCTCAGTTGTATACATTGGAACAAAAGAATGAAAACAAATTGAAATGCCAGTAAAACGCAGTTATAGCTGATGTGCATATTATCCCATGTATACAAAGAAATGACTATTCTTAGACATGTTGATTCTAAAACATTCCTGAAAGAGTAAAAACTGTGATGACCAAATTCGGCATATTTTACTGACCTGTGTAAGTGAGCAAGGAGAACCGGAGGACTCCAGGGCTGCAGTTCTCTCAGGTAGCAAAGTGATTTCTGTAAATCTCCTTTGTGAATGACTTCCACTACTTTACTGGATTGTGTCACACCTATAAAAAAAAAAACATCCCATTTGTTACTCATTTATAGAATGCAAAGAATGTATATTTCATTTCTCTAACCAAGCATGGCCTGGATGAAGGAGCTCTGCACATCCAGATGCTTCTGGCAGCAAAGCAGACACAAGCGCCTAATCCGCTCTTGGTCCAGCAGAAAGAAGTAGCGGCGCATGAAGGTCGTGCAGCTCAATTCCTGGACAACTTCTGGCTCCCTGAAGCAGCTCAGTTCCGTGTAAAACGTTGCTAGCTGGGTGAGATCGGCCAAGAGATCGGATGGGAGCGCTTTGGGGGGTACCAATCGCACGGCTTCTTCAGACACCGTCGTCTCGGTCTCTGAGGGAAGATGATTGTCAGCGTTCTCTTGTGGAATGCTCTCTGGGGGTCCTTCTTCTGGTTTCTGCGTGTGCAAAAGCGGTTCCCACGCATCTCGATCTGGATCTGAAGGGACTGCAGCCGGTCCGAGGACTTGCTCCAGCGTCTTCAACCATATTTGGAGCGTTCCTCCCATGAAATCTGGATCCAGAAGAAGCAAGGGATCTTGCATCTGGGACCTGTCAGTAAAAGGTACATCCAAGTATAAGGTGAGAAATAACTGCTTTGATTTGTGATTATTGCTCATTTGGAGTTGTGTTGAATTTGATAAACGTCACACATCTTGATGGATTGAGGGAAATTTCAACAGTGGAATCCCTCATTAAAACTGGAGAGATCTGTCTATTCACATTTCAACATACCATGACAAAAATTTGGACTTTTGTAGTTCATCCTTTTGACTGAAAAGCGCCCTCAAATCTTTGAGTAAAGCAAAATTATGAATTCTAATTCAAAGCAAAGTTGCTTTCATTTCATCATCAGCACAATTTCTCATACTTACATGGCCTGCTCTGTGGCCGACTGAAGTTCAAGCAGGTCCGACTCTGTGTTGGGCAGGTCTGCATAAACCCTGTCATAAGAGATGAATTGTCCTTAAAATGTCACAACTTTACACTTGAATCTCGGTGTACTCACTCAGCATCTGCTTCATCTGGAAATGAAGCAAAAGTGGTGGACATGTCCAGATTCGAGCCCTCTCTGAAGTCGGGTCGCTGCCAGAGCTCGGAGTTCATCTGCAGTGTGTTGATCCTCTCAGTTGTCTTCTTGACAAAACTAGAAACACTGAAAGGAAATAAGAACAAAAAAACATGAAGTGAATCTCACATTAAACTACGAATGGTTTGGCAGGTGCTTGCATGACCTTTTACAAACAGAGGAATGATATGAAAATGAAACATGTACATCTTCACAGAAAGTGGAAGTCATTTGTTTGTTTCCCTTGACTGCTTGGATAAAAAGCATAGAAATATTCTCTTCCGTGTTTCCCCATTTCACCTGTCTTTGACGGCTTGCAGTGCAATGCGGGGGGGTTTGGGGCGGAATGAGAGGGGCAGGTGGAATTGAAGGCCTTGCTCTGATCGTTCTTCTTCAGCACGCTCACCACTCATCGGATCTGAATCGAGATGAGGGTGTGGCACGAAACCCGAAGATGGATGGAGCACTGGTGGCGCACAATGAGAGGTCGGAGACAACATGCGTGGAACAACCGGAGGAGACGTGAATGCTTTGGCTTTCAAGGCAAGCGCCAGTGTTTGCAACAACTCCTACCGTGATCCACTTGATCTTCATCATGCGCAAAGCTAAGCTCTTTGAGCCTCTCTTCCTCCGATGCGGACTGATTGATGAGGGAGCTTGTCTCTTCGTCCGATTGGCTGGCTCGCCGGCTGATAACTCGGTAGATACCGCAGTCTAAAACGTTGAAGCTTTCCTGCAGTTTCAGAGGAAGCGAAGTGTTAAAATTACAGCGGCTGGGAAATGTCAGCCAAGTTGCAAATTCCCCCCAAAATTGCCAAAGCATCAACTGTTGGTCTACTTCAGTTGTGGATGATGGGTATAAGAGAGAAGACCAAGATATGGATTTTAACATTCGTGTCAACATCCAACAGAGGTATTTTTCACGCGACCGGACGTTTGGTCGGCAGACGTTTGGTCGACAGACACTTGGTCCCCGGATGTTTCGTTGAACAGACGTTTGGTCGCTGGATTCCCTCGTTCTCAAAATTATAATCATGAGAGAGAGAACTGTCTGTTGACCAAACGTCCGTTCGACGAAACGTCCGGGTACCAAGTGTCTGTCGACCAACCACCCGGGTTTCATTTTTCACGTACATGAGATGAGATGCTGCTTCTGCGGCTACTGCAAGCCGAGTCCGGGGGTTCCAGCCTGGCAATCAACTCATCCAGTTGACCAATCAAATCTGGGTGAGTGCTTGAACTGAGCTGTGACCGAAGGTGTTCCAGGCGGTCGATGGGAACTGATTTCCTCGCCTGAGTTACACAAAATACAGTCAAAGTGACAAAAGCATCCATTGATAATATTTTTGAATTATTTGCCAACGTACCCGACCGATGCTGATGTTATGCTGGAACATACAGCACACCGTAGCCGCCAGAGTCCAAGACTCTCGTCGCAGCAGGCGTTCAACACAACGTTCTGCAGACAAAAGTGACAGGTGGGACAGACGACCCCCGGCATGGAGGCAGAAGAGATCGTTGCGGTAGACTGCCATGTCCAGCACATCTGCAACAGTAGAAAAAGGATTGGTTAACTGACTCTAAGTTGACTGTAAGTGTGTGAGTATTAATTTCAGTTACCTTTTAATTCTGTCCATAAAAGAACTTGACCATTATGAGGCGTAAAAATATAAATGGCTGAATCCGTCCAGGTGAGCAAGTTTTGGTCTCTGTTGATAAACTCACAATTAGGTTTCTGAGAAAATATGTTTGTGCCCCTTTTATGTTTGTGTGTTTGTGTTTTTTTCTTTCACAATTCTGTTCTGATGCACCTTTTAATGCTTATTCTACGACAAGACTGAAACTGTAATTCAAAGGTGTGCGTCATTACCCAAAAGATAGTAGTTTTGGAAAGGCAATTGATTGGGGGCTCTTCTGCCCTGGATTGTAATGAGGGTCTTTTCTGTAGAAAAAAAAAAGGATTTTAAAAGCTGTCACGTGTTAAGTCTTTAAGACTAAAAAACAGTGAGGTTATTTGAACCTGTATGTGATGAGAGGCAAAGGAGGGCAGTTGAGTGCCTGTTTGAACTGCTGGGTGCTTAAAACCTCGCCATTAAAACTGGCTTCCCATAACCGAGACCCCGGCCGAGCACAGTAGAGGAGCTGGGGCTGGCCCGTCAACAATCCCTTGTTTTGACGGAAAAAACAAGCGCCATACTCTCCGTCTCGCTCCTTGTTCCCAACTCGCCAAAACTTTTCTCTAGTGACGAGATTTCAGATCATGAAAACAACAATTTAAATGACAGTCTGTTACTTGTAAACACAAGAACTCACCTCTCTGTATCACAGAGATAACAGCGGCTCAGAGAAGATACCAACAATCGACCGTCCTGATACCCAAGCTGAACCACTTTGGAATCAACAGTGGTGACAGTCTGAACAGGAAACATCACAAATCCTGAACCCTGCAGCACAAAAAAACCCAACATAAAACACGTTAAAAAGTACTAATGCGCTAATACAGGCTGAAGACAAATTAAACTGAAGTTTTATTGACTTAGTTGAATTCAACACCTGATCGTAACAGTGTGAATTTTACATTACAGTATTAATCAGCTAAAGAAGGCACAATACTTGTGTGACTACCTTTCCCATCTTTGAGGATACTGCTCGGAGAAAAGACACCTTTCCCGCCGAGTCTCCCACAAAGACCTTGAGCGTGTTGGTGTCCCAGCAGAGTGCAGTGATGTTTTGACCCCTGTGCTCCCAGGACACGCTGACTCTCTCTGGACGACCACGTCGCTCCAGTTGTAACTCCCACACAACCACCAAACCCTGACTGCAACCCCCACAAATAACATAGACATCATCAAGACATGAGGAAGGGTATAATGTGCCTGACTGGGCTTTGAAGAACAATTTAGGACTTTTTACCTTGTCGCAATAGCAATAAAGTCTTCATCGTGAGGACAGCATGACACCTGAGTAATAGATCCTTCCTGAAATAGAGCCAATGTCAATTAATCAGGAATGAAGTGTATCCAAGAATGAATTTAATGTGCAGCTGCCCCCGTTGAGGTATCCTTTCAACATAGACTTGCTTATTACCTTGTGAGTAAGTATAAGTCTTTGTTTCCAACCCTCCCTCTGAATCAGGTGCAAACCTCCGGCTGATGTTCCTAAGGCGAGCCACTTCTTCGACACAGCCAAACTCATGCACTGAAGCACAACACCGAGGAAATACATGAGTAAAACAGGTAGGAAATGATGCATGGTAAGTTATAAACCTTGATTTGACCAATGACAACTTGCGGTAGATATCCATAACGTCTGGCACAAATTCGGCTCACTTGCAAATTGAATGCGGAAGATGGCCATTTATGCATCATAAATGTTACACATCATTTGTATCATCATTTTTTTAATATGTCAGTTTATCATCTCTTTTTGAATTTTCATTTAGTGTACTTTAAAAAGAAAATAAAACAATAAGGTATTGTTAATAGAATAACTCTCCATCACAAATAAGTCATGTTAGCAATTACAAATAAGTCCCAAAAATGTTTTTTTTTCAACATTTTGCTCAAGGCGATTGGTTTGGCTTCAAAGACATATGACAGTGTTCTCGTTACCTCTGCGTCCTGCGTCTGATACGCACAGCTTTTCTTCCAGACGCACAATTTCAAGTAATGTGCTTTTTTCGGACGCAAAGAAATTTTTATCAAAAAAAAAACCAAAACACATATATCCGATAGCAAACCAATTTATTCCACATAATCTTTGCGAAATAATTCTCGCGTGAACGAGACTAGCAGACACTAGTAGACGAAGGAGAGAAAGCGATAGCAAGAGTTTCGTAATAGTGTAAGAAAGATAAAAAAATGTTTCAGAAAAAGCAAAACAGTCTGGATAGTTATTTCGCAGTTAAAAAATACAACTAGTAAGAAAAGAACTGCAGAAGATTCGATCGATGATCATGAAGCAAAACGGGGGAAGCAAGGAAAAATACGCACATTTCAAAAGACTTTTGGCTGCAAAGAGAGGAGGATCTACGAGCTGAAAGACTAGTACAATGATAAATAAACCCTAACCCTAAACCATATAATAAATAAATTAAATCTGAATGTTTATATATCGTTGCTTATGTTTTATTTGCATCCGTAGTATGTTGGGACTCGTGACAAGTTTCCTGGGACGCACAGTTTTCAGACAAGCGAATCCCTGGGACTCGCAGGGTGCCAACTGTAAAATTATCACTGATATGATTGTATGTACCTTGAGCCTGCTGGAGTCTAAGCGAAGAGTCGAAAGAAGAGGGTCCAGGCAGTCAAATTCTGCCAAAACATGAGTGTGGACCTCTGGTACGACTGCTACCCGAGGCATCTTCCCTCACGGACGTCCACACGCAGAAGAAAAGCAGACAGACAGCCTTTAACCGTCACATTTTCTCTTGGTCACATATTCAAGTGTGCTTGCGATCATATGACTCTCAGCAGGATTCCTAAGTTTCTCAAATTGGCTATCCATGACTCTAGTTATCTAAGCAGCCAGTGTTAAATAACTCAACTGTAAAAAGAATTCTAGCCATTATTTCTGACCTATAAGGTTGATAATCATAAATTATAATGCCTGACACCAACACAGTAGAAAGGCTGACTTTATTGTGAAACTAAGTGATCCTGTATTAACTCAGTTTTTATATGAATGAATATTTCATATTACAGGGGCGGCATGTATTTGCCAAACTGATTATCCCCGCTTTGGCGTTTGGATAGCAACCTGTGCCTTACACGCACTGGTGGGGAAAATGCTCAGACCTTAATGAGTAAAAAAAAATAGCTTTCAAGATCCTGTTTTGCATCAGGGAGAGCAGTATACTCAAGATGGATTAGGTGTAGGCAGCTTAATTGGAAAAATGCAATCAAAACAGGAAGAAAACTCCACTTATATAATTTTATTTGCTGTTATGATGTGGTCAAAAGGTCACTGCCAAACCTCTCAGTCAAAGCGGATTGGACCCCTCTCACTGTCAATGGTATTTAATAGTTGTGACAGTTGTGGCCAAATTTCTTTTTTGGGAGGGATGTCACATGACTGCACCCGGAAGTCCTGTGCGTTCAATATTTAGAATAGCATCAAAGTGACCTCGCCAAATTAGATAAGATTAGATCATTAAATAGCCGACAGCTGTGAAATAAAGTTAGAGAAAGATCACCTCAAGTGAGGTCGTTTCGGCAGAAAGTGACTCAAAAACAGCAAAAAAAGGCGAGTCGGTCACGGGACTTGAAGTCTGCTGACTCTGGCCATAATAACACCTGTCTTTCGATTAAATTGCACTTCGCCGATCGTAGCCAACGCTATGACAATGTTATAAAGAAGGTTAAGTTAGATCGCCTTCCTAATCGAAGCCCTTGATCTGATGTTTGAAGACAATAGCAAGTATGCTAGCTGCTTTTAGTTTAGTCTTTATTAAATTCCCAAAGATCAAAAGCTAAGCGTGAGCACGAAAATACATCAAATAAACCGTAACCTCGTATACTTTCCGTCCCCCATTTATTTCTCTTATTTCATAAGAGGTAATCACTCACGTTACCGTGGAAGATGCACCCGAGCGGCCAGTCCGTCCACCCTAGCGGTGAGATGGAGAGTCTCCCACTGGGCAGACTTCCTCAAAGTGTGTTGACAACTGACCATGTTTTCAAGCCCAATGCATGGATGACACAACTGCATGAAAATTCCATCAAAACGCTGTGCCTCTTTAATTCAGAGTAACATTTTGTATATATACAGTACAGTGCAGACAGACTCAAGACAGTGGGACTGCGCTTGACACACACACCGCACTCCGGTGTGAGGTGTTATTGGAATATTGCTAAATTCACTAAATATGGAATACTTTTTCCATTCATTGTCCTTTCCCCAGAGGGGTTTCCTCTATTGGTATGTTCAAGCTCACCTCTGCTTGTCAGCCTGAGAGGTTCCAGGACTGCATGATTTTCATGACAAGTGTGATCATATTGTCCCATTAATAAAGTCCCACGACTGAAACCGATCTCTTATTCATAGGGAGAATGCAAAAAAGTAGGAAATGAAGTTTTTGTGACTAAAATGCCTTATGCCTTGCTTAAACATGAATGAATTCAGCAGCGGCAGCATTTGTTGATGTCTCCATCACAAGCCTCCTGTGAAGACTGGCTGCGATACCAAGTCTCAGCAAGCGACCAACGCTTCCAAGGGACATCCTTGTTTGTCTTGTCTTCATTCTCCTTTGTTGACAAACGTCTGGCCTCATGTTTTCCTCAGCATGCGACGTGTTTGCCAGACGTGGAACTTGCTGTATGCCGTCTGAAGCATTTGTTCCAAGTGTGATGTGAGCTGCAGCAAGGTCAATGAGACAAGACCAAATAGAGAAAGTAAGTCATTCATGTGTATTTGTAGAAGTTGGCCTTAATATGCCTATGGTGAGAGATAAAGACAGTTTTTAGGTAACTTACATTCTTATTTAAGTACTGACGCTGAATCTTCTCTTGAAAAGGACAGAGCTTGGTCGTCTGAAATCTCTCGAGGTTGGAGTTCATTTTTATCAACTGTGTAAAAAAAAAAGATATGATGTTTCAGATTATTTTATTGCCTGCCATTGATGTTTGAGATCCAATTCTTTTAAATTCAGTGTTAAGCAAGAGTCAGTCTATGCCCTCTTAAAAATAATATCTACAGATGCATTCAAAAAATTACTAGTCACCTTATCTTCCAGAAATGGTGTATTGACAGGAAAACAAGACCAAAAATGTCTCAATAACTCCCCAGCAGCTGTATAAAGATGTTTCAGTTCACCTTGTATATCAGATGGTACCATTTCTGCAAAAGAACACAAATGAGAAAAGGCACAGAACTAAAACCAATTGGTGCACAGGAAAAAAAAAACAAATTAGTGCATGGCTACGTACGATTTATGGTTTGCTGCGATCCTGTCTGCATGAGAAGGCCGCCTGGAGAAAGTGTTGCGATGGCAGAACTTGCTGCTGTGCTGGTCAAAACCTGCAGGGGGATTGTGGTAAGACATTTCATCTTCTAATAACTGATACATATTAAAAGACACATTCCCGACAAATAAAGAAGCGAATGGTGCTAGATCAAACCTGAGTTAGGTTGGGTTTGTAATTTGCCATCTCATGCCGAATATGGGTGACAGAGTTGATGATTTCTTGGGTCGTGGTGTACTTTAGCGACTGAAGAGGCACAGGACCATGAGCATACCTGGCAGGAAAACAATCAAACTGTAAGAATGCATGCAATTGTCTTGTATAAATTATTATATATTAAACAAAGGGGACAAAAGGCCAACCTGTCTGACTTCTTGAGATTTAATGCAACCACCTTTGGTCCGTTTTCCCTTTGCAAATCCTCATACTCGATGGCTTCTTGCAACTTCACCTAAGAAAAGTGTAAGAATATAAGGAAAGTGAGTCTTTCAGTAGATTTATACATTTCTACTCAATGGTTCAAAAAAAGCTGGGCCATTTTACCTTCTTGATAGGAGGCTGAAAGAGGTCCGAATCTCGTGAATTTCCATCAGTGCTGCTCGTTTCACTTCCTTGGTCATTCTCACTTAAAAACAATTCAAATTAATAACTGGGACTTGGAAATCCTTTTGGAAAAAGCTACAGCTATAATTTTTTTTATAGCCATACCCTTTGCGTGAACCTGCTGCCAGCACCATAGCACTGTGATGGTTGAAGCGCTTTATAATGGCGTAGTTGCTGCTCTCCTTCACGCTTCTGTTAGAATTTGAAGTGGAGGGCAGCGGGGTGCTGACACCATAACCCTGCAACACAGATGATTGCAAGTTATCAACTCAGCCTATGATAGGTGGATTTTATGAATGAATGAGTTTTTTTAAGTTCATTGATTAAATAAAAGAAGCAAAAATATCTGTGAAAACAAACAAATGAGAGATTATCAAGTCATTAACTCTTACCTCATCCAAGGTTTTATCTTCTAATGACTGCAGGTCAACAAGGGGGTTTTTAACTCCTTGAACCACCATCGATTTTAACCCTTCACAAGAAAAAAACTGATTTTCAACAAAAACACAACCTCCAAAAACAAAAAAATGCATTTATTCTTATTCTAACAATAGATTTGTACCACCTCACTGCTTAATACCTTTTTCATCTTGCTTGGCACACTCAGTAAAGATGTCCTGTGCGCTGGTGTTGATGCGATCTCGGTGAAAATACTGCGACTGAAAAAAGCTTGTCCAGAACTCCTTCTCCGTTAAGTTATGAGGCACATTTTCACAATACTTCTGCTTGACTGCAACGATAAGTTGACTTCATATAGTTTGTGCATGTGCATTCACAAAGAAATTGGTATAGACTGGAGTGAGATTTACCTGCAGGATAGGTTCTAAAAATGGATTCAATTATATCCGCTGTTAAATTATATCTCAAGCCATTGCAGCCATCTGTTTGAGGCCGAATGTCTGCCTGCAAATCAAAGAAAAAAATGCCAAATTGTTTCAGTGCAGCTCAATACAAGATGAAATTCTACATGACAGTTGACAAAGTCACTCACCAAAAAAGCTCCAGATATTCCAACTTCTTGTTTATTGTTACAAACTGCGGGGTCTGCGTGGTTTATGCCTCCTACTCGGTTAGCCCAGAATTCCTCAGCACCAATGACTTGACTGACCACTAAATCTTTATATAATTGAAAAAGCACTGGGTCTTCTTGAAGCATCCTACAGGTGAAAAATATATCAATATTTTAGAGCTCGCTGTCCCATGCTCCATAGCAACAAAGTTTCAAGGCGATGGATTCACAAATGACTGCAAGACTTCCTATTGAGATTCTACAAGAAGGACAATCAAATGAGGAAAAGTTCCTATAGCTCACCTGTTTTTCTCCTCTAGTTCTTTGTTGGCTTTCTTTTTGAACTTGGGCAGGAGCTGCTGCAGCAACTCTTTGGCAGCCTCCCGGTCTTTGAGTGCCGTGCTCTCATTGGAAAAGTGGAATGTTGTACTTTCGCCGGAGTGAAGGACGAGTTGGAGCTGAATCTTGGCTTTCCCATCGGGGCTGATCTTCTGACCTGAAGAAAGAAGAGTTAACAATCTTCTCCGCTCTCTCGACACGATCGTGTTTGGATGGAAATAGTTCTCACAGCGAATATCCGCATAAAGGTGGCTGACGGTAAAGCGGTCTTTGCCCTCCGGACTCCAGGCTATGCGTTCAGCCATCAAGTAAAGAGTGCCATCCTGTTTCTTCTGGCGAACCTTTTTCAGCACCAGAAGAACTTCTTCTGAGAGTGAGGCCATGGCTCGCAAGTGTTAACTGGGAGAGCAAAGAGAATGACATTGATTCATTTATAAACCATGAATATATGCTTGAGAGGAATAATAAAAACGAGTCTTCACAAAAATCTGCACATCGCTTGTCATCACTGCAAGATGATTGTAATAACTGTCGAAACACCATTTCATATATGAATCAGTAACTTATAATAAAACACTTCCTCAAGCCATATAATTACTTGATTGTGTTATACATGATTTACAATTAAGGGAGCTGTACGTTAGCTAGCTGAAACAGTGAAGAGGAAAAGCTTGAGAGAAGTCGGCAGAAAAACTTACTTTACCTCAAAAGGATGGACTCCTCAGCAGATACTGCACTTTTTATTCAGTACATTATCTCAAAATGAATATCTGATCGGGTGTGACTGGGTGTAAACAAGCCATTTGGCTCAATATTAGACTAATCTAATAGTGAACAGATAGACTTCAGCACCGACATAGCTGGCTGACACTGTGTAACATTCTTAACTGTCCGGCTATAAAAGATAGCACATCATTGGTTCCGACCAGAAACAGTGCAAACAAAGAAAGCACAGTTTAAGCTTTTCATCCATTGTTTTCATACCGCTTATTGCCCCACAATGGTCGAGGGGGTGCTGGATCCTATGCAAGCCAACTGTGCCCAGTCGACAGGGGGCGTCCTGAATTGATTGCCAGCCAATCGCAGGACTCAAGGAGACAAACGATATGTATATTAGGAATGTCCCGAAGTCAGTGGGGTACCTGGGTTCAAATCCAGGTCGGTCCACCTGTATTCGTCCTCCCGGGGCCTGTGTGGGGTACTTCGGTTTCCTCCCACATTCCAAAGACGTGCTTGGTAGGCTGATTGGACAGTCTAAATATGAGTGTGAGCGTGAATAGTTTGTTTGTCTCCTTGTGCACTGCAATTGGCTGGCCACCAATTCAGGGTGTCCCTGACCTCTGGCCTGAAGTCTGCTGGGATAGGCTCCAGCACCCCCTGCAACCCTTGTGAGGACAAAGCGGTTGGGAAAATGTGATGATATATATGCTGTCTTTGGGCAAAAGGCAGAATTCCCCCTAGACTGGTCGCCAGTCAGTCATAGGGCACACAGAGAGTCAAATGACCATCCACACTCCCAATCATACCGCCTCCTGTGGGAATCGAACCCACCCAAGCCTGCCCATTCAACGTCAGGTGAGTGAACGTCTACACCGCAAAGCGACTTTATATGTATATTTATAATTGTGATTGGGAGTATGAGTAATTGTCTATTCTATTTTATTTATTATAGATTTTCTGAACCACTTCTCTTCAAGAGGGGCGCGGGGGTGCTGCAGCCTATCCCAGCTGACTTCAGGTATGAGGCAGGGGGCACCCTGAATTGTTTGCCAGCCAATCGCAGGGCAAGATAAAATAGACAACTACTCACGCTCCCAATCTTATCGACACCAAATCGAATCCAAACTGCCCGCATAAAATGCTTGAAATATTTGTTATTGCCAGACATGAATAATACTTAAAGTAATGCAACAGGAAAATGTTTATTGGAATATAGCTTTGCAGAATCCCAAGTCAAGAAATCTGAGTGGTCTCATTTATTGCTAAGAAAAGAAATAACAGTAAGATGAATGATTCCATAAATTCATTTTGATTGAACTTTAAAATATGAAATGTTTTAAGATTTTTTTCTACAAATGTATTCCTCATGCCCAACAAAATATATTGTACAATGTAAAATGTCAGATTGCATTTTGTATCAAGTCCAACGATGTACAATACACAGTGTCAAAAAACTAAAAATAATTGGCATTCCAATATTCTAGGAAGCGTTAAAAATGGTGGGTTGTGTTTTGTGTACAATGTGTGGCTTGACAGCCACACTCTTCAATGGAGATGTAGGAGTGCTTTATCTTGCTGCCATCGGAGCAAATCATCTCCACTTCTTTCTTGCTGGTGGCGGTTTCTTGACAACATGAGCAAGAGCGCATCAGACTGTTGCTCTCAGCGGAGTACCTGGAAAGTTACATTTTCACTCATAAGCAACCTTAGCAGGAAAGGGCACCACTCAATCATAACGACGAATCTCACATCGATGTTGACGCGCCACAGGATCCCTCGCAGGTTGTCATTTCCACTGGTATGACTGACTTGCAGTCCCTCACGTGCAAGTAGGTGGTATTTGTGTTTATCGTACATTTGGATAGAATAGAAACTGGGAAGGACAATTAAGTGCACGTTCATATGCAATGGCAAATGGACAACACTACAAGAATCTGGAAGGATGGCAACCATCACAGTTACAGTTACTCACCACAGGTCAGGGTTTGGCAGCAGTCCACTGTTTGGTTCATCAATACTTCACCTTCCTTGCAAGTTATGGGTTCTTGAGTTGGACACACGCGAGGCTCACATCGCACACTCATCGTATCGGCATCACAGACACACATTTGACAGCCACTGATCCAACTGTCGCCAACCTTGTGTGGTAAAACAACAGTTAATCATCACCAATACAATCAAGTAAGCGCCGTTCGGAAAACCATGAGCCAATGGCTGCAGATACCTCTTGAGGTTCACCGTCAGGACCCGTGCAACCTTTGACAAGAAAGTAAAGGCCTTAAATTGATGTAAACACATTTAGAGTATTCAGATTGTTGTTTGTCGGTGACGCTTACAGGCAGAGACACAGATGTCAGAGCTTGGACTAAACAAAATTGTGCCAGGTGGACAGAAACATCCCTCCACAAATTCATTACAGTCAGATTTCTGGAAATGTTTTTCTCCATAGCATTGTTCTGTATATTTATCATTGTATCTACGAAGAGAAAATAGTGGGAAAATTCACAGAACTGGGAATAGAATACAACAGTGTAATTGTTGTTGTCTATTCAGGATGATAGTAGGTACCTTGCATTGCAAGTTGGTTCTACAACTGGACCACATGGTTTGTAGATTTTGTGGGTTGGACAATCAAATTCTGCAATAAGACAACATTTTTGACACAGCAAAATAAATAAAAGTAACATTGAAAATAATGCCCTCTCATGACTTTGTTAATGCAATCAAAAATATTTAATTCCATCTTTGAGGCACACAAACACAGCACATATAAAATTTGTATATACTACCTGCATATTATTTGTAGATATCACTAATTGATCATTACAATCGTTAACCTTGTTTAACCTTGTTTATAATTAAAATCAGTAACCTTTAAAAATGCTAAATATCAATATAGTATCTTTAAATGCCATTGATGGTGACTATAATGGTTTAAAGGGCTATGCTTACCGCATTGCCCCTGTGTCGAGTTTCTCCAGTCGACACAGACGGATGCTGCAACACACATCAAGGCGTACGCCTCCAAACTGGAGCATCCTATGTGGGGCTCTTCCATGTGGCAAACATCAAATTTACAGGCCTCATAGTAGTCCTCTGGTGAGATGACTTTGTGACATTCCTTAAACATACTAAGCAAAAAATACAGAATTGATGAGACTAAGTGCCATATAAATAAATAACAATTATATCTGTGTGCTTGCTTACTCGCTAATTATGATTTCACAAATTTCATGATCGCAAGGTAGTTCAGTTGGTAGTGGAGTTGGAGTTGGTGGAGGTGGTGGCTTCTCGCAGTATGGTTTGTTCTTATCTGGTACGTGCCACTCACCAGCCATATCTGGGCAAGACGGGTCAATCTGCCCACTCGGTAATCGGCAGTCATTTTTTCTATTATTGTCGCACGTACCTGACGAAAACATAATGTTTGAAATTGATGCGTAAAATGGTCAATTGTTTCATACTGTTACTCACCGCACTGTCCTTCTGTGTTGTTGTGGAAAAGGGACCACGGCACATCAACACTGAATAAAAGGCCTTTGAAAGTCACAATGGCTTTAATTGCGGGAATTCTCAAGACCATCTCAATGACCGTGCTTGTGATGATAAAGTCATTGTTGGAATATGTTGGGATGACTTTCTTGCCATTGACGTACACCTGAACATGTCAAGATTTTGTAATGAACTTAAGAGCCTGCCTAATGCTTTACTTGTCATACTAAATTTAAACATTCAAAGGCAGATAAAAGATAAATACAACAAACATGACAAAATTTACCGTGTTGACTGTATTTGTGCCCCTCTCCTGTGTGAGAATGACTTCGTAGTTTTTGTAGTAAACAATCAAGCTGTGAGCACAGGTTACTTCACCTGTGTCGTCACAGTTTTCATTGTCAATGAGGACGGTAAAATTGTGTTGAGGAATAATCTCTTTAACCAGGACATAGGTGCAGTTTTTCTGGAAGCTGTAGTATTGACCATCAAATGTGATATAGTGCGGATCGCCCCATCCGCTGCAAATACCTGGAAAACAAAAATAAATGGACATAAATCAATTAGTGACTTAAAGATCTTTTGCTGGTGGGATGCTTAAAGAGCTTTCAATTGAACTCACATGTGCACTCGTAATGGAAACAGCAACCATCTTCATCATAAACCCTCACTGGTGGATGCTTATTTTCACACACAGGCATTTTAATTGTTTCACATGGTTTGTGTTCTGTTAGAATCTTCCCATCATCACAAAGTTGAGTGGTGCAATTGTCAGAACTCCATGTTTCTCCATCCTAAAAAGCACAAACGACATGTTAGTGCACAGAAATACAGAAATAAAGAAGCTCTACCATTACCCACAAAATGATAAATATAATTGATCCAAATTACTCCAAAGTCAAGTACCTTTCTTGGTGGGATAAGAAATGTGCAGTCTTTAGGGGGTGCTTTAGTGGACACACTTATGGTACTGGCTGTTGTTGTGGCAACTATTGTCGTGATGCCAGTAGTTGTCAAGGAAGTGGTAGGTCTTGGTTGTGTGGTTGGCTGACACGGTCCAGCATACTTTTCAATATTGCAAGTCTTATTGCAATATGCAGTGAAGCACCAACCTGCTTCATCTGTTCTATTGTATATTGTAGTACCTAAGAATTAAAATAAACATAAAGCTCACAGTTTAAAAACAAGAGAAAATTGAAATTGAATAAATCTGTGTTTTTATGGACATATTTCGGGTGAAAAAATAGATGTAATAATGATGAATAAATACGTACCCGGAGAAAAAGTTTGATCAAGGTATTTGCAGAAACATTCGGTGGTTTTGCCAGCTGTTGAAGACAGTGTCGTAAAAGTTGTTGAAGGATTTTCTGTTGACACTGTGGTAGGTTTTGTGGGGACAGTGGTAATTGTTACTTCTGTAACTGTAGTGGGGTTCTCAGTGAGGGTGGTTGTTGTTGGTACTTCTGTAATTGTGGTAGGTTTTTCTAAAGTTGTGGTTTTTGTTGTTGGTAATTCTGTGACTGTGCTAGGGATTTCTGTAACTGTGGTAGATTTTGCAGTGACTTTGCCTGTTGGTACTTCTGTCACTGTGGTAGGGTTTTCAGTCACTGTGGTTGTTGTTGGTGCTTCTGTAACTGTGGAAGGTTTTGCAGTGAAAGTGGTTGTTGTCGGAATTCCTGTTACAGTGCTAGGTTTTGCTGTGTTTGTAGTTGTTGTTTGGACGGCTGTGACTGTAGAAGGTTTTTCTGTAACTGTGGTTGTTGCTGGCACTTCTGTCACTGTGGAATGATTTTCTGTAACAGTGGTTGTTGTTGGTCCTTCTGTTACTGTAGTAGATTTTGCAGTGACTGTTGTTGGTACTTTTGTCACTGTAGTAGATTTTTCAGTGACTGTTGTTGGTACTTTTGTCACTGTACTAGACCTTTCTGTAACAGTAGTTGTTGTTATTGGTACTTCTGTAACTGTGGTAGGTTTTGCAGTGAAAGTGGTTGTTGTTGGAATTCCTGTTACAGTGGTAGGTTTTGCTGTGTTTGTAGTTGTTGTTTGGACTGCTGTGACTGTAGAAGGTTTTTCTGTAACTGTGGTTGTTGCTGGCACTTCTGTCACTGTGGAATGATTTTCTGTAACAGTGGTTGTTGTTGGTCCTTCTGTTACTGTAGTAGATTTTGCAGTGACTGTTGTTGGTACTTTTGTGACTGTAGTAGATTTTTCAGTGATTGTTGTTGGTACTTTTGTCACTGTACTAGGCCTTTCTGTAACAGTAGTTGTTGCTATTGGTACTTCTGTAACTGTGGTAGGTTTTGCAGTGAAAGTGGTTGTTGTTGGAATTCCTGTTACAGTGGTAGGTTTTGCTGTGTTTGTAGTTGTTGTTTGGACTGCTGTGACTGTAGAAGGTTTTTCTGTAACTGTGGTTGTTGCTGGCACTTCTGTCACTGTGGAAGGATTTTCTGTAACAGTGGTTGTTGTTGGTCCTTCTGTTACTGTAGTAGGTTTTGCAGTGACTGTTGTTGTTGGTACTTTTGTCACTGTACTAGGCCTTTCTGTAGCAGTTGTTGTTGTTATTGGTACTTCTGTAACTGTGGTAGGTTTTGCTGTGTTTATAGTTGTTGTTTGGACTGCTGTGACTGTAGAAGGTTTTTCTGTAACTGTGGTTGTTGTTGGTACTTCTGTAACAGTGGTAGGTTTTGCTGTGACTGTGGTTGTTGTTGGAATTCCTGTTACAGTGGTAGGTTTTGCTGTGTTTGTAGTTGTTGTTTGGACTTCTGTGACTGTAGAAGGTTTTTCTGTAACTGTGGTTGTTGCTGGCACTTCTGTCACTGTGGAAGGATTTTCTGTAACAGTGGTTGTTGTTGGTCCTTCTGTTACTGTAGTAGGTTTTGCAGTGACTGTTGTTGTTGGTACTTTTGTCACTGTACTAGGCCGTTCTGTAACAGTAGTTGTTGTTAATGGTACTTCTGTAACTGTGGTAGGTTTTGCTGTGACTGTGGTTGTTGTTGGTATTCCGGTCACTGTAGTAGGTTTTTTGGGGACTGTGGTTGTTGTTAGTGCTTCTGTGGGAATAGATGGTTTCTGTGTAATTGTTGTCAGAGTTGTGGATTCTGTGGATGGACTTGTAGTTGTAGCTTCAGTTGGACTGACACATTGGTTGATGCAACATTTCACTCTAATCTTATAGTCATAACAAATTGGAGGGATACCTTGGTCTTTATTGTGACAAATCAGTCCGTCTATTGGGTTGCATGTCACTATCTGACCTAAATCTTCCACAGGTACATTTGGATATGCTTTTGCCCTGCATTCTATTTCAAGCGGTTGTTTGCAGCCAATTAGACTTGCATCAACAATATCTGCTATAGATTCATAATCTCCACCACTTATGCTAGGATCAGGGTAATGGTTGTTGATCCAGTCTGACCAGTGACAAACATAACAGGCAGATGGTGTTGATGGTGTACTTTCTGTTGTTGTGGTTGTTTGGGACCTTTCGGTTGTTACTTTTGTTGGAGTAGTTGTGGGTGGCTTCTGTGTCGTTGTTGTGATGGTGGTTGTTTTTTCTGTAATTGTCGTCGTATGTGGAGGGGTGGCTGTTGTGGTTTTTATTATGATATGCCCTGTGGATGGATGAACTGTTTCTGTAACAATTTCATGGGTTGTTGAGGGGTTTGGTTTTTCAGTTGATGTGACTTGAGATGTGGTGAAGACCTCTGTAACCTTCGTAGTTTTGCCAACTGTTGTTGGTATTCCGGTTACAGTGGTAGGTTTTGCTGTGATTGTACTTGTTGTTTGGACTGCTGTGACTGTAGAAGGTTTTTCTGTAACTCTGGTTGTGGCTGGCACTCCTGTCACTGTGGAAGGATTTTCTGTAACAATGGTTGTTGTTGGTCCTTCTGTTAGTGTAGTAGATTTTGCAGTGACTGTTGTTGTTGTTGGAACCTTTGTCACTGTGCTAGGCCTTTCTGTAACAGTAGTTGTTGTTATTGGTACTTCTGTAACTGTGGTAGGTTTTGCTGTGTTTTTAGTTGTTGTTTGGACTGCTGTGACTGTAGAAGGTTTTTCTGTAACTGTGGTTGTTGCTGGCACTTCTGTCACTGTTGAAGGGTTTTCTGTAACAGTGGTTGTTGTTGGCCCTTCCGTTACTGTAGTAGGTTTTGCAGTGACTGATGTTGATGGTACCTTTGTCACCGTACTAGGCCTTTCTGTAACAGTTGTTGTTGTTATTGGTACTTCTGTAACTGTGGTAGGTTTTGCTGTCTTTGTAGTTGTTGTTTGGACTGCTGTGACTGTAGAAGGTTTTTCTGTAACTGTGGTTGTTGCTGGCACTTCTGTCACTGTGGAAGGATTTTCTGTAACAGTGGTTGTTGTTAGTGCTTCTGTTACCGTAGTAGGTTTTGCAGTGACTGTTGTTGTTGGTACTTTTGTCACTGTACTAGGCCTTTCTGTAACAGTTGTTGTTGTTATTGGTACTTCTGTAACTGTGGTAGGTTTTGCTGTCTTTGTAGTTGTTGTTTGGACTGCTGTGACTGTAGAAGGTTTTTCTGTAACTGTGGTTGTTGCTGGCACTTCTGTCACTGTGGAAGGATTTTCTGTAACTGTGGTTGTTGTTAGTGCTTCTGTTACTGTAGTAGGTTTTGCAGTGACTGTTGTTGTTGGTACTTTTGTCACTGTACTAGGCCTTTCTGTAGCAGTTGTTGTTGTTATTGGTACTTCTGTAACTGTGGTAGGTTTTGCTGTGTTTATAGTTGTTGTTTGGACTGCTGTGACTGTAGAAGGTTTTTCTGTAACTGTGGTTGTTGTTGGTACTTCTGTAACAGAGGTAGGTTTTGCTGTGACTATGGTTGTTGTTGGAATTCCTGTTACAGTAGTAGGTTTTGCTGTGTTTGTTGTTGTTGTTTTGACTTCTGTGACTGTAGAAGGTTTTTCTGTAACTGTGGTTGTTGCTGGCACTTCTGTCACTGTGGAAGGATTTTCTGTAACAGTGGTTGTTGTTGGTCCTTCTGTTACTGTAGTAGGTTTTGCAGTGACTGTTGTTGTTGGTACTTTTGTCACTGTACTAGGCCGTTCTGTAACAGTAGTTGTTGTTAATGGTACTTCTGTAACTGTGGTAGGTTTTGCTGTGACTGTGGTTGTTGTTGGTATTCCGGTCACTGTAGTAGGTTTTTTTGGGACTGTGGTTGTTGTTAGTGCTTCTGTGGGAATAGATGGTTTCTGTGTAATTGTTGTCAGAGTTGTAGATTCTGTGGATGTACCTGTAGTTGTAGCTTCAGTTGGACTGACACATTGGTTGATGCAACATTTCACTCTAATCTTATAGTCATAACAAATTGGAGGGATACCTTGGTCTTTATTGTGACAAATCAGTCCGTCTATTGGGTTGCATGTCACTATCTGACCTAAATCTTCCACAGGTACATTTGGATATGCTTTTGCCCTGCATTCTATTTCAAGCGGTTGTTTGCAGCCAATTAGACTTGCATCAACAATATCTGCTATAGATTCATAATCTCCACCACTTATGCTAGGATCAGGGTAATGGTTGTTGATCCAGTCTGACCAGTGACAAACATAACAGGCAGATGGTGTTGATGGTGTACTTTCTGTTGTTGTGGTTGTTTGGGACCTTTCGGTTGTTACTTTTGTTGGAGTAGTTGTGGGTGGCTTCTGTGTCGTTGTTGTGATGGTGGTTGGTTTTTCTGTAATTGTCGTCGTCTGTTGAGGGGTGGCTGTAGTGGTTTTTATTATGATATGCCCTGTGGATGGATGAACTGTTTCTGTAACAATTTCATGGGTTGTTGAGGGGTTTGGTTTTTCAGTTGATGTGACTTGAGATGTGGTGAAGACCTCTGTAACCTTCGTAGTTTTACCAACTGTTGTTGGTATTCCGGTTACAGTGGTAGGTTTTGCTGTGATTGTACTTGTTGTTTGGACTGCTGTGACTGTAGAAGGTTTTTCTGTAACTGTGGTTGTTGCTGGCACTTCTGTCACTGTGGAAGGATTTTCTGTAACAGTGGTTTTTTTTGGTCCTTCTGTTACTGTAGTGGGTTTTGCAGTGACTGTTGTTGTTGGTACCTTTGTTACTGTAGTTGATTTTCCAGTGACTGTTGTTGGTATTTTTGTCACTGTACTAGGCCTTTCTGTAACAATAGTTGTTGTTATTGGTACTTCTGTAACCGTGGTAGGGTTTTCTGTGTTTGTAGTTGTTGTTTGGACTGCTGTGACTGTAGAAGGTTTTTCTGTAACTGTGGTTGTTGCTGGCACTTCTGTCACGGTGGAAGGATTTTCTGTAACAGTGGTTGTTGTTGGTCCTTCTGTTGCTGTAGTGGGTTTTGCAGTGACTGTTGTTGGTACTTTTGTCACTGTACTAGGCCTTTCTGTAACAGTAGTAGTTGTTATTGGTACTTCTGTAACTGTGGTAGGGTTTGCTGTGTTTGTTTTTGTTGTTTGGACTGCTGTGACTGTAGAAGGTATTTCTGTAACTGTGGTTGTTGTTGGTCCTTTTGTTACTGTAGTAGGTTTTACAGTCACTGTTGTTGTTGGTACCTTTGTCACTGTACTAGGCCTTTCTGTAACAGTAGTTGTTGTTATTGATACTTCTGTAACTGTGGTAGGGTTTGCTGTGACTGTGGCTGTTGTTGTTATTCCGGTCACTGTAGTAGTTTTTTTTGGAACTGTGGTTGTTGTTAGTGCTTCTGTGGGAATAGATGGCTTCTGTGTTATTGTTGTCAGAGTTGTGGATTCTGTGGATGGACTTGTAGTTGTAGCTTCAGTTGGACTGACACATTGGTTGATGCAACATTTGACTCTAATTTCATAGTCATAACAAATTGGAGGGATCCCTTGGTCTTTATTGTGACAGATCAGTCCGTCTGTTGGGTTACATGTTACCATCTGACCTAGCTCACCCAAAGCTACACTTGGATATGCTTTTGCTCTGCATTCTATTTCAAGAGGTTGTTTGCAGCCATTCAGACCTGCATCATCAATGTCTTTTATTGATTCATATTCTCCCCCACTGAAGTCATAATCAGGGTAATGCTTATTCATCCAGTGTGACCAGTGACAAACATTACAGTCATATGTCGTTGGTTCTGTGGTTGTTGTCGTTTGGGGCTTTTCAGTTGTCGGAGCACTTGTTGTTATTGTGGTGGGTTCATTTGTTGAAACTGGTCCTTCTACGATAACAAAACATAACATCATGACAAACAATCAGTGCGCAGTTCTTCAGGACAAGGCACTGTAATGCATGTTCACATGAATGCAACATTCCATTTACTTAATGTTTCATCTTTACCTCTTGTTGTAAACACAAATTCTGTCGTTGTTGGTGGCTTATGAGTTGTTGATGAACTGCATACTGTTACTTCCCTTGTAATATTTCCGTGTTCTCCGCAAAAAGCAGTTATACAGGTTCCATCTCCATCATGAGTGTCATATACTATATCCCCATAATTGTATATTTGTCCTTGATAGATGCAAGTACAATCTGCAAAACAAAATAAGAAATTGCTCCTGAATACGTTATATTTCAATAGACCATTCTTTGTTCAAACAACTTGACTTTTTCAAAAATGACCAAATAATGAAAATTTACGTCCAAATCTTTACCTTTTACGCTATTTGTACATTGCCTCTCCGATGAAGAACATTTACTGAATAACAAATGAGAAAATTATATTACAACAAAAATCCATGTCCATAAAGTCTTTTTCAATGGTTGAATAGAAAATATCTTACCATTTCTGACAGTTTTGTGTGGGAGGCATTCTGTCTCCTTCGGCGTAATGCTTTCCATCAACATCATAGCACCCACATTGTTCTGCTGCCACACATTTCATTGTAACCTCCTCCAAATATGGTTGATCAGGTGGACACCGGGGGTAGCAACCTTATAGATAACAATGTAACAACAAATGTATGATCAGGGATGCACTGGGTACTTTCTTTGTTACGAATTGATGACAACCAAAGTACCTTCTAAAGCTGGGATATGATTATAGCACTTTCCAGAAGGATTCCTGCAGGTTTTCATGCATGGTTTTCCACAAGCTTCGTAGTGCCATTCACACTCACCATCAGGGTTGTAGTAATCACAAAATAGAGCTATTTAAGAAACAAGGAATTATTCTTAGGAGAAAGAATGTATCTCAATATTTCCATAATTTAAAAAAAGATCCACATGATAACTCACTTTCCGTGTTACTTAATTAAAAGTGTATTATGTACTATTTCAATACCTTCTACATATAATTAATTATCAGCCTCAGACAACGTAGAGCCTTTGTAGGTAAATATTGAGACTGTATAAAAAAATGAAATAAGCGCTTACGACAGACAGTGGGAGTTCTCCATTTTATGCAAGCTCCTGCATTATTGCAGGCAGCTGCATAGGCTGCTACACCTGAGCAGAAGCACTCGCAATCTCCTCCAGTATTACAGGAACACGTGTCTCTTACACATGCATTATAATAGTGCTGGGGATCCACCTTGTATATTTATAAAAAAAACATTTATATGATTATATTTTTTATTAATATGCAAGTTGTTGCACACAAAACTAGTAAAATATTTTGGACTACCTTTGAATGGCATGTACTAAAGACTTCACTGTTGATGATGCTGCAGCGCTTTAGTGCCCAGGCCTGCCTATGTGAGTACAGCGTGCAGGGATTTTTTAATGCATTTGTGTTGGCACAGCTTTGTGAGACTTTCCAGCTGTTTCCAAACTCAAAGGCATCCACCACCACTTCTTTGTTTCGGGTGGTAAAGTCATTCTTTATCCTTCCGTCGTAATTCCCACACAGACCACAAACTTTTCCCTGGGGTGATATTGAACAGATTCAGTTTATAGAAACAACACCTATCACTGACGATGGTGATCTCACTTTGAATGCGGAGCTCAGTTTGATCATGAGTGTTGTCTTCTTATTCCAGATCAGAACAAGTCCATTCTTCGCCTCAATGACAAGATATAAACCAATGGTATGGACTTTAAAAGGTATGTCAAGCCCTTTGTTATGTTTGATTACAGTTCCCTCTTTAAGGATTATTTCACTGTTCTGAAAGAAAGAAAAGTTAAGATTGATTGAGTTCCTTTCATAAAATGCCCATGTAACATGAATTTTTATATTAACCACGAACCCATACAGTCATAGATGATTTAATAAATTATCACATCCCAAAACATTTATATATATGTAACCTTGACTGTTATGACCCTTGCTAAAGCTGGACCACTAAATCACATGCTATAGTTTATCACTGAATGATGTACCCCTAAGTAGAGCTTGATAGCAGTGGAGCAGATGTTATCACTTGGTCCACATGGAACGCTCTCAGTCAGGACTCTGAATGTGCCTTCCTTGTTGTCCCCACAGTAATCCTAAATGATATGAAGGTCAAAAGGCAATGTTCCAAAAATCCAAAAAAATATCAAGCATTTCCTCAAATTATTAAGGCATTATTGCCATCACATTTTGGATAATGTAGGTCACAATATTATCATTTTGGGATACAAAGGTGACCTACATGACTCAAAATGTGGTGTCCACATATGTAGACAGGTCTAAATTAAATTCTAAAAAGAAGATTAACTTTTTATTAATTATTAATGATTATTGTAGGAGAATCATTCATACCTGAGTGAAAACGTAACCACAGTCCCCATTAAATGAGAATTTCTTGTCGTCATAAGTGATGTAATGACCTTCCCCATATATTGTACAGGTTCCGTCGCATTGCTTATTGGTACAGTCCCACTGGCGGCTTTTACAGGTGCTTTTAACACATATCAGAGAGCACATGAGTCAAAAACATTTATGACAACATAAGGACAGAAAAGAAAACATAAAGAGAGTACTCACCAAGTGTTGCAGTCCACTTTAACAGTCTCTCCAGGCTTGTAAGATTGTCCGTTGTAAGTGCAAGGACAACTTGTCTCCTCAATGCAACCTCCTTTCCCGTCGGACACGAGCCCAGCAGGACACACACATCCAGAGACACAGTGTGTGCTAACCTATACAGTGTCACCACAATGATAAATGAGGTTTTCTCATCTTCCAAGATATTTGTTAAATCTGTGACATTTGAAAGTGTTCACGGCCTCCAGTCACACTCTGAAGTTGATTAACATAGTATTTGAAATCATTGCATTCCATTGATGACAATAGATGTCCAATCAATTTCACTATCAGTTCAGTTTTGATTGGAAAGGGGCGAAAATATATATTTTCTTTCGCCTCTGCCAGTCCAACTCAATTGGACTAGGGTCGATGGGTTAAAAGTAATTATAATGTGCGCTTGAAATGGTTAAATAATAGAATGAAGCGGATGTTTTTGAAAACGTACACATTCTGTGTCCAGAGTCTGACAGGTCTTTTGGCACTCTGATCCCATTTCATTTGGTTTTGCACTTGAGCAGTTGAAGAAAATCATTGGAGCGCTGCATGCTGTTCATAGAGATGAAATAGTACAATAATATAGTAAAGCATTTGTCCGAGAAAGCCATTTCATTCAATGTACTCACATTCAGTCAGATGGTTTCCTGTGCAGTTAAGTTTCCCACCTCGGCAGACGCTGAAAAGTGAGGAAAAAGATGAGTATAGTTTGTTTTTCATCAGCGTCATCATTTCCACTCAAATGGTGGACAAAAATGGCATAATTATAGTATTTATTATGTCTGAGCCATCGGTAATCCTTCATGTGTTAAATGAATTTGCGTATAGCACCATCAATAGCAGTCATTAGTTAATTACATTTAACATTTTCTTGAATAATACATGCCACTCACCAAATTTGTCCGCTGACCCTTACGACTTGCTGAGGCCTTAGCACCATGTCGCCCATATAACAGAAGCACTGGGAGGCTGGCACACACTGGCCTCTGTCGTTAAGGAAAGTGCCCTCAGCACAGCCACAACCATCTACGATGCTCACATCGACATTGCAGGTTCCGTCTGCCTGACTCAAAGAGCGGCAGGTGCGACCGCAGCTTGTCATGTGGTAGTCAAACACTAAATTTGAAGGGCAACCTGTTGTGTACTTTCCTGTTGAAAGAACAGTTCATCTATTAACCGTAATACATCCGACTAAACGTTGCATTGTAAAGGTGACTCTTACCACATACAACATCACGCCATCCTGTCAAGGAGACGCCAGCTGCTGCACAAGCGTAAACGTAGGAAGACATGGCAGCACACATAGAATCCAAACTGTTTTCAGCGCTACATGTGTCATATATGCAAGCCTGTTGATGGAGAACAAATCGAGCTTAAGGCCAAAGTGGAGGTCATGTATTTGGTTAGGTACGCCTGTGGGCATATTTACAAGATTTAATTTAAAAAATGCTTACAGCACGATAGTCTTCTGGGTTTATCTCAGAATGGCATTTGGAAAACACTCCTGTTGTGTTTATGAGCATGTCACACCAGTGGTTGGCATATTTCTCTAAAACGGAATTCATCAACAACATTATATTATCATAAGTACATATCTATTTATTATGATCCTCTCAGTATGAGCTTCTGTATTTTCAGAATTGAAAATTTGGAATGTTTTGTTTCCTGGAAATTATTTCAAAATAAGGACTTACCCTTGTCTACACTCAAGAGACAGGGGTCACCGAGTGAATTGCCCACATCTGGACAGCCACCTTTAGTTTTCCAAGAGTTGGCAAACGCGGAAGCCGTGCTTTCAATCATCCCACTTCTGGCTCTGAAGTCATTGACTTCAACGTCATTAAAATCCCCACAAAGACCTGCAAAGACAATATAATGAATAGAGAATATTTACCTGATAAAGGAGTTTTTGGTAAGAGAAAACAACTCACCCTGAAGTTTGCCTTGATGTGGAAGACTGGCTTTTATATAAACCTGCATGATGGGTACCAGCTGTATCTCAAGATGAAGCCCATAGATAGTGTGGATCACAATGTAAAACGTGGATGGGCTGAAGATTGTGACATCATCTATAGGGACAACAAACTTATTACTGACTGGATAAAATGGATACAATTCAATTGAATATTTTCACATTTCATGTTAAGAAGGAAAAAAGAAGAAAAACAACTCTCACCCATGAAGAAAGGCAGACGGGACGTGAGTTTGTTGACTAAAACCTGACCGCTTGAGTCAACAGTAATCATCTGCATGAGGAAAATTCTTTGAATATAATGAAATATTTCTTCTCTCATGGGTATGCGATATTGGTTTTACCGTGGATTGTGGCAGCAGTAGAGTGAGTGCAGTCAAACAGGTTGATTTGTCAGATTTCTCACATTTGACAAGGTCGGCCAGGACAGTAAAAGTTCCATTCATCTGTTAAAATTTGACATTAGAGCAACGATTTCAGAAATAAATGATTGATCTGACAATTTAGCTAAAGCTTGAAGGCCGTACCTTTGTAAGAACATATGAGCAATCCCCATGGAAAGTGTAGGTCTTATCATCATAGGTAGAAATGTGTGAGCCACCAAGTACAGAGCAGACGCCAGGACATTCTGTATCATGACACCTCCACTCGCCTTGATTGCACGTGCTACCAAAACAATTAGGTCTTTTTAATAATGCAGTTTCATTTTATTGTTCTCAATTTGATGACAAAAACATTCATCATCACCATGTCTCACAAGCCTTGGAATAGGATTGGCCAGGTTGATAAGGCATGCCATGGTGCATGCAGGAGCATTGGTCCAGGGGCAAACATCCACTACCACCGATGTCATCCAAAACCGTACCTTGAGAGATAAATTAGAAATTGAATGATTCACATCATCATTTTCTGTGCTACTATAAAAAGAGATGACAAAAAATAAGAAGAAAATGCAATTTCTGGAGAAAATACGAGGGGATGGGTAGATTGTATCAATTCTAGACAACCTACCAGGTGGACAAAAGCACCCATCTATGCAGTGTTTCTCACACACTTGGCTCATCTGTGGGTCACTGCATGTGTCAGTGCACGGACTCCCGCATTCGTTGTACTCCATGCTTGATGGACATGTTCTTTTTGCTAGATTGTGCATCCAAAAAATCGATAAGAGCTTCAGGTGACTGAGCCACAGAATGTTTATTTTCTTTACCGCATAAATGTCCATTCCATTCCTGTGGAGCCCCTCCGGCATGAGCACATTGACGTGAGTACTCTGCCACGGTTGAACACAAGCAGGTAGTGGAGTTATTTTCACAGGAGCACAAGTCCGTCACACAAGCTTCCATGAAAGCCACGCTGTTGACTCGGTCGTGACAGCTGAGGAAAGAATCTGCTGACAAGAAACTCTCGCAGACATTTCTCTGCAGAACAAAAGAACACAATATGCGTTCGATTCATATTCATTTCGTCCCGTCGTTCTGTGGTTTACCTGACTTAGGGGGCAATGTAGAGGCGAAGGAGTCAAAGATTCTTCGCAGTTTTCAGTCGGACCGTTGACCTTCCAGGTCTCTAAATCCTCAACGATCCCTGGAGAACATGTTTTAGTGCATTTAAATATCAGGATTGCTGTATAAATCTTAACCCTTCTTCATATGGCACATGACTATTATTGCTAATTTAATACAAAAAAGCTAACCCCATAAATACCTGGCATCCATAGAGGTGGACATGCCATTTGCATTGCATTACAAATCTGACCTACATGACTGAAAATGGGATTATCATTTATTAACCCCAGTTTATGAACTCACCCTCAACACGCTCACCATTGAAGTCACCGCACAAACCACATGTCTGATTCTTGTACTTGGCATCCAACTCAACCTGAAAAATGTGCAACATTGAGAGGGCTGATCATTCATCACTTGAGAAAATTCCACTTACTGGGAGCAGTTTGGTCGGCCAAGAAAATTTTGTAGAATGGAACGAAACCTACCCACAGTGTGTCTTCTTCATTCCACATGACAACTATGCCGCTCGTCGCCTCAAACTTCACATAGGAGAATGTTCTGACAATGGAGATGCCCGCCTGACTAAAAGGCAACGTCACACTAGAGGGAGAAGTCAAAGCAGAGATGTTAGTCTCGTGTGATCCATGATACATTCTCTGTAAAAAAGAAAAAAAACAAAACAAAAAACTCACATTTCGTCATTGATCGTGATTGAGGAGTTGGACATTTCCACCACCACTCCCTCCAGTCTCATAGTGACCCTCTTTAAATTGGCTGCCCAGCCGTTGTCCTGCCGTTGCAGCTGGATGTTAAAGTTCTCATAGCTGTCCTTGCAATTGGATGCTAGGAGATAGTTGCAGTTGGAACGAAGCTGGAAGAATTCGCCATCAAAAGTCCGGAAATGGTAGTTTCCCCATGTGCTGCAGAACTGGTCATCATGGGATGCCATCACTTCTGTGAAAGGGTCAGATACTACACAACAAAAAAAGTTGCTTAATGACAATTTCATATTTATTATGGACAATTGACATCTTACCTGTAAAATCTGGTATTGCAGTCATCATCGGAACTGGAACTGTGAAGGGAGAAAAAATATATTTTTATGCTTCTCTTTACCTATTGATTGATGCACAAAAACTGCATTCTCAACCAATATTGGGCAGAAAATTAACAGAAAATGTACATAATAAAGCCCAAAGCAAATCAACTAAGTCCGTCACGGAATTTCCTTTTATTTCAATTGGAAAGGATGAAGAAGAAACGGTTGAATTAAACTTGCATTTCAAGTCAACACTGCTATAAATTAGCACCACAGGAACACTGGAACAGCTTTGGCATTGGAGAATATTGTACCTACGCACCGAATGAAGGGTCATTTCTGACAATACATACCCATGGATGCAGCAGACAGTCCAGTGAAGAGGCTGAGCCATGGTATCACCCATCCAAGTACCATCCTTCCTGCCTCCATTGGAGTCAACTAGGTGAACTAGACCGTCATGGCCAGTTCCATGTAATATACTTATTGACTGTTTGCTGTTTAGGAGGGGTAACGTTGTGACATAGTGGGTGTTAGCACCTTTTCACACGTATGAAGAGGATGCTTGTAACAACATCGGTGCATCTCCATTGCCGTGTGAAGCATCATGGCGACCAATTGATGCAGTAGTACTATCTTTTGATATCACTATACAGCCTCCTGTTAGTAAAACAAGCATTTGTAATGGCACTGCCATAGTATTAACGCTGATGAATTGTGGAAATATAGTATTTATTTATGGTGCTATGTTGTTTGTGTACTTCTTCGATTTTGTACAAGGAAGAATACAGCATATTGAATGCGTACTTAAAGAGTGTGTACTCATCTCAGTCAACTGGAACAATTTAAGCAGTGGGTTGTGCCTCTTTAACTATTAAAATTGGCAGAGCATGCATTGACTAAATATTAGCCAGAGACATTTTGTTTTTAATCCTGTCTTGTTCAAATACGTGGTTATGGAGAGAGACAGATCTGAATATGTTGCAATGAGGCAGATATTTTTGCTGTGTCATCTGGATTTGGACATTTCTCTGTGAGTGTCTGTAATAGTGGTGTTTTTTTAATATGCAGCTATATAAAGACAGAAGAGATATGGGGATTATGGATACATTATAAAACCCCTGGCAGAAATTATGACATGGTCAGTCTCACGGGATGTTTACTTAGGTCTTCATTGTATAGAAAAAGGCAAATCATTGACAAGCCAGAAAGAAAAATTAGAATTATTATAAAAAGCAACCTGTGCCCACTTATCGACATCAAGTGTCCAATTTTCAGATCATTTGGAATGAAAAAAAAATGGCAATACTAAGTCTATAGAAAATAATTTTGTTTGTCAGAAAAGCCCCATTGTTAAAAAAAAGTCGTACATACTAGATAATCGGTCTTTAATTTATTAATAATCCACATTTATTTCGCTTTCATTTTTGCTAAATGCAAGGTATTCTTAAGCAAACATTTGCATTGGTATAAAGTCAATGAGTCACTGATAACTCCGCTTTGTGTAATGGTTCCACATCGAGAAGTCAAACATCCTTGTGTCACTATGTATTCCCAACATTTGGAACAGTCCAGCCTATTTGTCAAAACGTAATTTGGAATACAAACAATGCCCAATGGCACGCCAAGAAAAGTGCCAGTGGAGCTTCCCAATTTTGTACTGTAGGTGTGGACCACAACAATGTTTATTCTTGGAGGAGCTGCTTGACAATGACGATAAAACATAGGAATACAAAGGAACTATGGATTCCTCGCAGTTAGATTGGTTGGTAGTTAGATTTCTACAAAAATATGATTTAAAAATATTCATACCACTTGGAATTTGAATACGAGTGTGGAATTTTTTTGTACCCATTCAAAAAAAACACTGAGATGAGAAGTGAGTTGCTGTAGTTTTATTTCATTTTAAGAGAAGATGACTTTGAGTGTAACAATTATAGTCACAATTCTTGGCCTAAGGTACAGAGGAAATTACAAGTGTATAAAGCTTCGTCTCTTCCGAACGGGAGCTGTTCTGGCGCAGTCGTTGAGGATGCATTTACACTCGTCGACATGGATGTAGGAATATGGGATGGTGTCACCATTCGGGCAAAGCAAATTAACTGTGCGATTGCTAGATCGGACCCCCTTACAACAGGAGCATGTAGGCTGCAGGGTGGACGTCTCCTCTGAGTATCTGGAGGAGGAGACAAAGGCCATGTGATTAATCACGATCACAGAAGCTTAGATTTTTGTTTTTAGTTCTTCTGAGACTTACTTTGTGTATGTGTTGCAAGACCCTTCACAATATGGAATGTCTAATGCCTCGGATGATCGGCAGTTCTTGTGTGTGATTGACATTTTGTTGGGCACAGGCTTGCAAGCCTTGTCCTGGTCCACGCCTTTTTTAAAAAGAGAAGAAAAATGAGTTAGCATTCAGAGACGACTGGCAGGAGAAAAAAGCAAGGGTGACACGACTACTCACAAACTTGACAACATCCATTAGCTGAAGTTTGTATAGTGCCCTAGGGTGCAAAATTGTGCAGTTACATGATGAGACATTTTTCATTGTGAATTATTTTACAAGGGCGACACTTACGGGTTGGCAGTTGCTTTCCTCGAATGGTGGACACTCAATCCGTGTGCTAATGGATGTAAAAGTATCACCGTTGCTCATACATGTGTGACGTTCACACTGATCATTTGGTGAGGACCATGAATCGCCGTCCTGAAGGCAAAATGGTAAAAATGGTCATAGCTGTCTTAGTCATTGTTGCTCACCATATTATTACAAAATAAGATTTGAAGGCATCCCACTCACCCTCAGCATCAGCTCAGTACCACTAACGTTGAAGAGGCAATGTGTCTGTGCACATCTTCCACAACATTCATCTGTCCTTGGTCCTATATATCTAAAACCCTGAAAAATATGATTACATACTTTGACCTTTGTGTCCAAATATATAATCGTCCATTCATTAATCTTGATTTAACTCATTGCCTACCATTCACAAAAATAGATGACCAATTCATTTCAGGAGTGAATATTAATCATTCAATACAATTGAGGGCATTCGATGTTCAATCTGTTGTATACTTCTTTATGAATATAATTTTACATACCTGTTCACATATTTTTTGACATTGCTGCGGCTTACACTTTATTTGTAATAAACCAGAAGCTGGATCCACCACATTGGTACAGATACAATCCTGACATGGGATCACAGGAGCCCACTCACCAGGCTATAAAATAAAGTGGTGTGTATTCATGCAGGACATTTATTAAACTTTATACGATAAATACCCATCTAAAATCGTACCTCATACTCAGCATTTTTGTGTACACAAACTCGTTTTGGTTCTAAAAAAAAAAAGAGTGAAGGTCATGCAAAGGCATGTAATATGAATACATTAGTCAGTCATATTTTAAATATTTAAGATTAAACAAGAGCTCACCACATGTGTGTTTAGGACAACATTTCCCTTGTGGGACATTGACAACTACGGTATGACCAATTGGACACTCTATGTCGATGGGTGGGCACTGGTTGCTTTGACAACCTGTGAACATGATGAAATGACACATAGATAAGAGCAGCTTTATCTCTATGATCAAACGGCAAATGGCTAAAAAGTCACTGGGCTTGTGCCTCCCATCTTACGGCAAAATAAGCCATGGCAGCACGGGTCTGTTGGATTGGTTTGGTTGACAACAATGAAGCCTGGACCCGTGCAATTTGCCACAGGGGATTGTGGGCATGCGTGAGAATGGCATGTTATGGCCTTGGTGGACTCCTCGCAAATGCAGTTTTGGCACTTGTACTCAAACCTTTCATTGAACTGAAAGAACAACCCACGGCTTAATGAAATTGTCCTTTGATGACATGGAATCTTTCGAGACTTACCTCACGAGTATTACCCTCAGGATCAAGACATCCTGTTGGAATATGAGAAATCACATCAAACTTTTTAAATTAGCAATTTGTAAAAGTAGTTAGATTTTTGATGGGAAGAGTACATGCTCACCACACTTATCAACACATATGCCAGACTCTTTGTTGAAAAGCTTCATTCCATCAGGACAGAAGCAGCCTTCAGTAATGTACTTCAGCCTTTGTGTGAATGGACTGCAAAGTTCAAACCCGTACAATGTCATTTTAAATGTATATAATAGTGAACACAAGATAGAGAGCAGAGCAAAATTTAATCTTCTAGCCCCGGGGCGCTCACACTTTTTTCCCCTCAAGATCTACTTTTAAATCAACCAACCTCCCGTGATCTACTTTGTTGTTAGGGCCCAGGAGGCCTACCACAGGTGCAGTGTTTTTTTCCACAGACACTTTTACCAATGGGGGTTGCCAACTATTCAAAGTTTGATGCCCCTGTTTTAGAAGTTCCAAAAGGTGCTGCATTCAATGTCAATTTTTCATTGCAACAAACCTGTCTTCACAGGTTGGTTGTTCTGCAGGACCGCATGGTTTGTAGACTTTGTCAGGTGGGCAATCACTTTCTGTATGGGAAGAAAATATTAGCCTCATAGGTTGATTCATTTTGAACAATATAGCCTACATAGCTGCACATTGTGATTCTGAGTACAATAGAATAAATTAGTAAATGTTATTTTTACCACAATGAGTTGTATGATTCCTCCAGTGTATGCAAACTCCAGCCTGAGCACAGGCATCGGCATAGGTGTGCAAACTTGTGCATTCTACGGCCGGGTTAGAAATGTGGCAGCTGTCAAAAGCACACCCTTGATAATAATTGTCAGGGTTGACCAATGGGTGGCACTCTTCAAATACACTGTGGAAGAATGGCACGTTAAAACTGAATGGCAAAACACAATGCTGCCGATTACAGAGAATTTACCTGCTTATGATCAGATTACAATCAGAATCTGGTTTGCATGGAGTAATCGTGGGTGGAGGCAAAGGTTCGCCCGTCGGAATTACCGAAGGCATTGGGCAGTGTGGTTGGTAAATGTCTTTAGCGGGCCAAAAGTCAGCCATTACACTGCAACTGTGCACAATCTGTCCTCCGGGTAGCATGCAGTCATCTGCCTGGTTGTTGTTGCATTTGCCTGGTCACAATTCAAATATAGTATATTTACCTACCATATTGTGAGAATCGTGTTAATGAAGCAACTGGTATGGAAGGCTCACCACATTGGCCCTGTGTGTTGCTGTCGAAATATTTGAAGGGTAGGTTGATAGTGAAGTCACTCAATCCAAATGTAATAATGGCCTCTATGGACACGATTTCGACAACCAAGGCTATGTCAGAATTGAAGATCTTCATGTCTTGTTGTAAATAGGGGAGTTTCAAACGCTTCTCATCTTTGAAAGCCTAAGAAAAAGAAAAAAGAAACATAATTGGAGCTGTGGCAAACTGCGACAGTATTAAAATAATACTATCATGTCTCGTTAATGCACAAAGCACAACATTTGAAATCAGTAAATCACAAATACTGTGCATTGGATGCATTTTTAAATGACAATGCATTCGATTGTGTGTGACAACAAAGGAAACATTTAACATATGTTTTCATACCTCCAATTGTACTGTTCCAGCAAGATTTTGACTCTTGAGTACAATGACATCCGATTTGTACGATATAATTAGGGACCGGGGACAGGAGACATGTTGAGTTACATCACATTCAACATTGTCGACATAGATCTTTAAGTTGTGTTTTGGCGTGATCTCCTCCATTAGCACATATGTGCAGTTCCCTTGATAGTCGTAGTAGAGACCATCAAAAGTGATATAATGTGGATCTCCCCAGCCTTTACATTCACCTGAAAAAACAAAGAAAATTCAAGTGAACAAAACCTTTTTGTAATTCCGTGTAGGGACTAATTAGTCAAGAATTGGCCGTAAACGTAGAGTGGCTTACAGTCACAAGCATAATGATGACAGCAGTAGTTTGGATCATAAACAAGAACAGGTTCCCTTCCATTGGCGCATGTGATGTTCTTTAGCGGGGGGCATTCGTATGGAATAATTTCAATTGTGTTGTTCTCAATACATCTTGCCAGTGTGCAGTTGCACAACCAGAATGTCTCATTTTGCTGCAAAAAAAATTTCATCAGAATAATAAGGACATGTGTGGACAAAAAATAGAGAATTTGAATGTCCGCAACTGTGCATTTGGAAAAATAATACAGGGTAGTATGTATAATTAATTGAAATTCCTTACGACAACGTCCCACTCAGGGCACGAAGGAAGCGGCGGGGTGGGTGAGGGTGAGATCCAACAAGGTTCAGTCTTGTTTTGTATCTCACAAATATTAGAACAAATCACTGTGAGACAAATTCCTGATCCAATATGTTTTCCGTCTAAAATGACTTCACCTGAACAATTAAAATAAATAAAAGAAATGAACAAAAAGAAGCAATAAATACAGTAATTGACTGTGTTTGGCTATGTGGATTACATTACCTGGGCGGTAGTGCTGACCATTAAATACACAGATGCAAGGAGTAGTGTACCCTGGAGTAGTAGCAATAGTGCTTGATTGTTCAGTTGGCGTGGTAGGTTCTGCAGATGTAGTGGTAGATTTAGTTGTCGTAATAGGACCTTCTGTTGTAGTGGTGGGTCCTGCCGGGGTGGTTGCAGATTTAGTTGTAGTAGTTGGACCTTCAGTTGTAGTGGTGGATCCAGCAGTGGTGGGTGTGGATTTAGCTGTAGTAGTTGGACCTTCCGTTGTAGTGCCTGGTCCAACAGGAGTGGTTGTAGATTTAGTTGTAGTACTTGGACCTTCAGTTGTAGTGCTGGGTCCAGCAGTGGTGGGTGTGGATTTAGCTGTAGTAGTTGGACCTTCCGTTGTAGTGCCTGGTCCAACAGGAGTGGTTGTAGATTTAGTTGTAGTACTTGGACCTTCAGTTGTAGTGCTGGGTCCAGCAGTGTTGGGTGTGGATTTAGTTGTAGTAGTTGGACCTTCTGCTGTAGTGGTGGGTCCTGCTGGGGTGGTTTTAGATTTAATTGTAGTAGTTGGACCTTCAGTTGTAGTGGGTCCAGCAGTGGTGGGTGTGGATTTAGCTGTAGTAGTTGGACCTTCCGTTGTAGTGCCTGGTCCAACAGGAGTGGTTGTGGATTTAGTTGTAGTACTTGGACCTTCAGTTGGAGTGGTGGGTCCAGCAGTGGTGGGTGTGGATTTAGCTGTAGTAGTAGGACCTACTGTTGTCGTGCCGGGTCCAACCGGGGTGGTTGTAGATTTAGTTGTAGTACTTGGACCTTCAGTTGTAGTGCTGGGTCCAGCAGTGGTGGGTGTGGATTTAGCTGTAGTAGTTGGACCTTCCGTTGTAGTGCCTGGTCCAACAGGAGTGGTTGTAGATTTAGTTGTAGTACTTGGACCTTCAGTTGTAGTGCTGGGTCCAGCAGTGGTGGGTGTGGATTTAGTTGTAATAGTTGGACCTTCTGCTGTAGTGGTGGGTCCTGCCGGGGTGGTTTTAGATTTAGTTGTAGTAGTTGGACCTTCAGTTGTAGTGGGTCCAGCAGTGGTGGGTGTGGATTTAGCTGTAGTAGTAGGACCTTCAGCTGTAGTGGTGGGTCCAGCAGTGGATGGTGTGGATTTAGCTGTAGTAGTAGTAGGACCTTCTGTCGTCGTGTCGGGTCCAACTGGGGTTGTTGTAGATTTAGTTGTAGTAGTTGGACCTTCAGTTGTAGTGCTGGGTCCAGCAGTGGAGGGTGTGGATTTAGCTGTAGTAGTTGGACCTTCCGTTGTAGTGCCTGGTCCAACAGGAGTGGTTGTAGATTTAGTTGTAGAACTTGGACCTTCAGTTGTAGTGCTGGGTCCAGCAGTGTTGGGTGTGGATTTAGTTGTAGTAGTTGGACCTTCTGCTGTAGTGGTGGGTCCTGCCGGGGTGGTTTTAGATTTAGTTGTAGTAGTTGGACCTTTAGTTGTAGTGCTGGGTCCAGCAGTGGTGGGTGTGGATTTAGCTGTAGTCGTCGGACCTTCCGTTGTAGTAGTGGGTCCAACTGGAGTTGTAGTAGATTTTGTTGTAGTACTTGGACCTTCAGCTGTAGTGGTGGGTCCAGCAGTGGATGGTGTGGATTTAGCTGTAGTAGTAGGACCTTCTGTCGTCGTGCCGGGTCCAACCGGGGTGGTTGTAGATTTAGTTGTAGTAGTTGGACCTTCAGTTGTAGTGCTGGGTCCAGCAGTGGTGGGTGTGGATTTAGCTGTAGTCGTCGGACCTTCCGTTGTAGTGCCTGGTCCAACAGGAGTGGTTGTAGATTTAGTTGTAGTAGATGGACCTTCAGTTGTAGTTGTGGGTCCAGCAGTGGTGGGTGTGGATTTAGCTGTAGTAGTAGGACCTTCTGTTGTCGTGCCCGGTCCAACAGGGGTGGTTGTAGATTTAGTTGTAGTACTTGGACCTTCAGTTGTAGTGGGTCCAGCAGTGGTGGGTGTGGATTTAGTTGTAGTAGTTGGACCTTCTGCTGTAGTGGTGGGTCCTGCCGGGGTGGTTTTAGATTTAGTTGTAGTAGTTGGACCTTCAGTTGTAGTGCTGGGTCCAGCAGTGGTGGGTGTGGATTTAGCTGTAGTAGAAGGACCTTCTGCTGTAGTAGTGGGTCCAACTGGAGTTGTAGTAGATTTAGTTGTAGTACTTGGACCTTCAGTTGTAGTGCTGGGTCCAGCAGTGTTGGGTGTGGATTTAGTTGTAGTAGTTGGACCTTCTGCTGTAGTGGTGGGTCCTGCTGGGGTGGTTTTAGATTTAGTTGTAGTAGTTGGACCTTCAGTTGTAGTGGGTCCAGCAGTGGTGGGTGTGGATTTAGCTGTAGTAGTTGGACCTTCCGTTGTAGTGCCTGGTCCAACAGGAGTGGTTGTGGATTTAGTTGTAGTACTTGGACCTTCAGTTGGAGTGGTGGGTCCAGCAGTGGTGGGTGTGGATTTAGCTGTAGTAGTAGGACCTACTGTTGTCGTGCCGGGTCCAACCGGGGTGGTTGTAGATTTAGTTGTAGTACTTGGACCTTCAGTTGTAGTGCTGGGTCCAGCAGTGGTGGGTGTGGATTTAGCTGTAGTAGTAGGACCTTCAGCTGTAGTGGTGGGTCCAGCAGTGGATGGTGTGGATTTAGCTGTAGTAGTAGGACCTTCTGTCGTCGTGTCGGGTCCAACTGGGGTGGTTGTAGATTTAGTTGTAGTAGTTGGACCTTCAGTTGTAGTGCTGGGTCCAGCAGTGGAGGGTGTGGATTTAGCTGTAGTAGTTGGACCTTCCGTTGTAGTGCCTGGTCCAACAGGAGTGGTTGTAGATTTAGTTGTAGTACTTGGACCTTCAGTTGTAGTGCTGGGTCCAGCAGTGGTGGGTGTGGATTTAGTTGTAGTAGTTGGACCTTCTGCTGTAGTGGTGGGTCCTGCCGGGGTGGTTTTAGATTTAGTTGTAGTAGTTGGACCTTCAGTTGTAGTGCTGGGTCCAGCAGTGGTGGGTGTGGATTTAGCTGTAGTCGTCGGACCTTCCGTTGTAGTAGTGGGTCCAACTGGAGTTGTAGTAGATTTTGTTGTAGTACTTGGACCTTCAGCTGTAGTGGTGGGTCCAGCAGTGGATGGTGTGGATTTAGCTGTAGTAGTAGGACCTTCTGTCGTCGTGCCGGGTCCAACCGGGGTGGTTGTAGATTTAGTTGTAGTAGTTGGACCTTCAGTTGTAGTGCTGGGTCCAGCAGTGGTGGGTGTGGATTTAGCTGTAGTCGTCGGACCTTCCGTTGTAGTGCCTGGTCCAACAGGAGTGGTTGTAGATTTAGTTGTAGTAGATGGACCTTCAGTTGTAGTTGTGGGTCCAGCAGTGGTGGGTGTGGATTTAGCTGTAGTAGTAGGACCTTCTGTTGTCGTGCCCGGTCCAACAGGGGTGGTTGTAGATTTAGTTGTAGTACTTGGACCTTCAGTTGTAGTGGGTCCAGCAGTGGTGGGTGTGGATGTAGCTGTAGTAGTTGGACCTTCTGTTGTAGTGGTGGGTCCAGCAGTGGTGGGTGTGGATTTAGCTGTAGTAGTTGGACCTTCCGTTGTAGTAGTGGGTCCAACTGGAGTTGTAGTAGATTTAGTTGTAGTACTTGGACCTTCCGTTGTAGTGGTGGGTCCAGCAGTGGTGGGTGTGGATTTAGCTGTAGTAGTAGGACTTTCTGCTGTAGTGCCTGGTCCAACAGGAGTGGTTGTAGATTTAGTTGTAGTAGATGGACCTTCAGTTGTAGTTGTGGGTCCAGCAGTGGTGGGTGTGGATTTAGCTGTAGTAGTAGGACCTTCTGTTGTCGTGCCCGGTCCAACAGGGGTGGTTGTAGATTTAGTTGTAGTACTTGGACCTTCAGTTCTAGTGGGTCCAGCAGTGGTGGCTGTGGATTTAGCTGTAGTAGTTGGACTTTCTGCTGTAGTGGTGGGTCCAGCAGTGGTGGGTGTGGATTTAGCTGTAGTAGAAGGACCTTCTGCTGTAGTAGTGGGTCCAACTGGAGTTGTAGTAGATTTAGTTGTAGTACTTGGACCTTCCGTTGTAGTGGTGGGTCCAGCAGTGGTGGGTGTGGATTTAGCTGTAGTCGTCGGACCTTCTGCTGTTGTGGTGGGTCTTGCCGGGGTGGTTGTAGATTTAGCTGTACTACTTGGACCTTCAGTTGTAGTGGTGGGTCCAGCAGTGGTGGGTGTGGATTTAGCTGTAGTAGTAGGACCTTCTGCTGTAGTAGTGGGTCCAACTGGAGTTGTAGTAGATTTAGTTGTAGTACTTGGACCTTCCGTTGTAGCGGTGGGTCCAGCAGTGGTGGGTGTGGATTTAGCTGTAGTAGTAGGACCTTCTGCTGTAGTAGTGGGTCCAACTGGAGTTGTAGTAGATTTTGTTGTAGTACTTGGACCTTCAGCTGTAGTGGTGGGTCCAGCAGTGGATGGTGTGGATTTAGCAGTAGTAGTTGGACCTTCTGTTGTAGTGCCCGGTCCAACAGGGGTGGTTGTAGATTTAGTTGTGGTACTTGGACCTTCAGTTGTAGTGGGTCCAGCAGTGGTGGCTGTGGATTTAGCTGTAGTAGTTGGACTTTCTGCTGTAGTGGTGGGTCCAACAGGGGTGGTTGTAGATTTGGTTGTAGTACTTGGACCTTCAGTTGTAGTAGTGGGTCCAACTGGAGTTGTAGTAGATTTAGTTGTAGTAGTTGGACCTTCCGTTGTAGTGGTGGGTCCAACAGGGGTGGTTGTAGATTTAGTTGTAGTACTTGGACCTTCAGTTGTAGTGGTGGATCCAGCAGTGGTGGGTGTGGATTTAGCAGTAGTAGTTGTACCTTCTGTTGTAGTGCCCGGTCCAACAGGGGTGGTTATAGATTTAGTTGTAGTACTTGGACCTTGAGTTGTAGTGGGTCCAGCAGTGGTGGGTGTGGATTTAGCTGTAGTAGTTGGACCTTCCGTTGTAGTGCCTGGTCCAACAGGAGTGGTTGTAGATTTAGTTGTAGTACTTGGACCTTCAGTTGTAGTACTGGGTCCAGCAGTGGTGGGTGTGGATTTAGGAGTAGTAGTTGGACCTTCTGTTGTAGTGCCCGGTCCAACAGGGGTGGTTGTAGATTTAGTTGTGGTACTTGGACCTTCATTTGTAGTAGTGGGTCCAGCAGTGGTGGCTGTGGATTTAGCTGTAGTAGTTGGACCTTCTGTTGTAGTGGTGGGTCCAGCAGTGGTGGGTGTGGATTTAGCTGTAGTAGTTGGACCTTCCATTGTAGTAGTGGGTCCAACTGGAGTTGTAGTAGATTTAGTTGTAGTAGTTGGACCTTCTGTTGTAGTCCCGGGTCCAACCGGTGTGGTTGTAGATTTAGTTGTAGTACTTGGACCTTCTGTTGTAGTGCCGGGTCCAACCGGGGTTGTTATAGATTTAGTTGTGGTACTTGGACCTTCAGTTGTAGTGGGTCCAGCAGTGGTGGGTGTGGATATAGCTGTAGTAGTTGGACTTTCTGCTGTAGTGGTGGGTCCAACAGGGGTGGTTGTAGTTTTAGTTGTAGTACTTGGACCTTCTGTTGTAGTGCCGGGTCCAACCGGGGTGGTTGTAGATTTAGTTGTAGTAGTTGGACCTTCAGTTGTAGTGGTGGGTCCAGCTGTGGTGGGTGTGGATTTCGCTGTAGTAGTAGGACCTTCTGTTGTTGTGCCCGGTCCAACAGTGGTGGTTGTAGATTTAGTTGTAGTACTTGAACCTTCAGTTGTTGTGGGTCCAGCAGTGCTGGGTGTGGATTTAGCTGTAGTAGTTGGACCTTCCGTTGTAGTGCCTGGTCCAACAGGAGTGGTTGTAGATTTAGTTGTAGTACTTGGACCTTCTGTTGTAGTGGGTCCAGCAGTGGTGGGTGTGGATTTAGCTGTAGTAGTTGGACCTTCTGTTGTAGTGGTGGGTCCAGCAGTGGTGGGTGTGGATTTAGCTGAAGTAGTAGGACCTTCTGCTGTAGTAGTGGGTCCAACTGGAGTTGTAGTAGATTTAGTTGTAGTACTTGGACCTTGAGTTGTAGTGGGTCCAGCAGTGGTGTGTGTGGGTTTAGCTGTAGTAGTTGGACTTTCTGCTGTAGTGGTGGGCCCAGCAGTGGTGGGTGTGGATTTAGTTGTAGTAGTTGGACCTTCTGCTGTAGTGGTGGGTCCTGCCGGGGTGGTTGTCGATTTTGTTGTAGTACTTGGACCTTCAGCTGTAGTGGTGGGTCCAGCTGTGGTGGGTGTGGATTTAGCTGTAGTCGTCGAACCTTCTGCTGTCGTAGTGGGTCCAACTGGAGTTGTAGTAGATTTTGTTGTAGTACTTGGACATTCAGTTGTAGTGGTGGGTCCAGCAGTAGTGGGTGTGGATTTCGCTGTAGTAGTAGGGCCTTCTGTTGTAGTGCCCGGTCCAACAGGGGTGGTTATAGATTTAGTTGTTGTACTTACACCTTCAGTTGTAGTGGGTCCAGCAGTGCTGGGTGTGGATTTAGCTGTAGTAGTTGGACCTTCTGCTGTAGTGGTGGGTCCCGCCGGGGTGGTTGTAGATTTAGTTGTAGTACTTGGACCTTCTGTTGTAGTGGTGGGTCCAGCAGTGGTGGGTGTGGATTTAGCTGTAGTCGTCGAACCTTCTGCTGTCGTAGTGGGTCCAACTGGAGTTGTAGTAGATTTTGTTGTAGTACTTGGACATTCAGTTGTAGTGGTGGGTCCAGCAGTGGTGGGTGTGGATTTCGCTGTAGTAGTAGGGCCTTCTGTTGTAGTGCCCGGTCCAACAGGGGTGGTTATAGATTTAGTTGTTGTACTTACACCTTCAGTTGTAGTGGGTCCAGCACTGGTGGGTGTTGATTTAGCTGTAGTAGTTGGACCTTCTGTTGTAGTGCCGGGTCCAACCGGGGTGGTTGTAGATTTAGTTGTAGTACTTGGACCTTGAGTTGTAGTGGGTCCAGCAGTGGTGGGTGTGGGTTTAGCTGTAGTAGTTGGACTTTCTGCTGTAGTGGTGGGTCCAGCAGTGGTGGGTGTGGGTTTAGCTGTAGTAGTAGGACCTTCTGCTGTAGTAGTGGGTCCAACTGGAGTTGTAGTAGATTTTGTTGTAGTACTTGGAACTTTAGCTGTAGTGGTGGGTCCAGCTGTGGTGGGTGTGGATATCGCTGTAGTAGCAGGACCTTCTGTTGTTGTGCCCGGTCCAACAGGGGTGGTTGTAGATTTAGTTGTAGTACTTGGACCTTCAGTTGTAGTGGGTCCAGCAGTGGTGGGTGTGGATTTAGATGTTGTAGACGGACCTTCTGTTGTAGTGCCAGGTCCAACCGGGGTGGTTGTAGATTTAGTTGTAGTACTTGGACCTTCTGTTGTAGACGTGGGTCCAGCAGTGGTGGGTGTGGATTTAGCTGTGGTAGTTGGGCCTTCTGCTGTAGTGCTGGGTCTTGCCGGAGTGGTTGTAGATTTAGTTGTAGTACTTGGACCTTCATTTGTAGTGGTGGGTCCAACAGTTGTAGGTGTGGATTTAGCTGCAGTAGTTGGACCTTCTGTTGTCGTAGTTGGTCCAAAAGGTGTTGTTGTAGCTTTTGTGGTTGTAATTGAACCTTCTTTGGTCGTGCTTGGTGCTGCAGTTGTTGTTGTATATTTTGTAACAGTTGTAGATGCTCCAGTTACCACAGCAGCAGTTGCTGGGCTTTCTGTGCTCTCAGTTTGAAGTTCAATTGTTGTTGAACTTATAGTGGGCCCTGTGGTTGTTTGTTTAATAGATGTAAATTTTTCAGTTGTAGTTTGAGGTGTTGTAGGTTTTGTGAAGATTGTACTTTGTCCTTTACTTGTAGTTGATATTATAGGTGTTATTGTAGGAGGAGCTGATGTTGGTGAGCAGGTTTCATTGCCATATATTACAGTGCTATTTATACATATTGCATAGTAGCACATTCCAAGGTTGTCATTAACATTGTAAATAACTTCGTTTTCATCATATCTTGTCCCATTATAAAAGCAACCTTCACATTCCTCAACACATATCTGTTGTTCCTCATCAAATATCGGCTTATCTTCTGGGCACACGGGATAACAACCTGCAAAAAAAGAGTATAACCTCAAAATTTTGTTTTAAATCTATCTTCCTTAAGACCAATTTTCTGGTTGACATCAGTATGAAATGTAGCTTAAATTGTGTGCAGTCTTTTATAAATGAAGACAAAAAAATCTCATTGCAAATGTGTTCATATATATTTCGTTTTGAATTTGTTTGAATACGTATTAAATACTTAATTATCATTCGACTCTCATCCAACATACAAAATACGATTGATAAAATAATAATACCTTCCAGGTTGGGTAAGGGGTTGCTACAAATTCCTCCTGGATTCAAACAGGTCTTGTAGCAAGGTTGATGACATGGGTTGTAGTGCCACCGACATTCATCTGGGTTATTATAGTAATCACAGTATACCGCTAAGAGGTAAAACAGAACAAAAATAATATTTTAAAATCGTGAATTCAATTCATTCATTTTCTTTTATGAGTCACGCACAATTGATTATTATTCGTAACGACACCCTTCATTGCAGTTTCCTAGATGTCATAGTTAAGTCTGTAATTTAACTTTAAGAGGTTATTAAATGCTGTAATTATTGGACCCTCACCAAATTGTATATATGTCCACAGGTGCATTAACATGCAAAGAAATGCATCTCATTAGACTGTAAAAGTCACATGGACTATAAAGTGCAAGGTCTAAAATCTAAATGGTCAAAATAAGTATTGTGAAAATTATAGTGTTTCGTAAAAACAACAAAATAATTATACAAATGTCAATTTAACTGTAAAGTCCAAGTTACTTACGACAGATATCTGGCGTTCTCCATGCAACACATACACTGGCTTCATTGCAAGCTTGAGCATAAGCTGCAACCGCTGTGCAGAAACATTCACAGTCGCCTCCAGTGTTACAAGCACACGAGTCTTTTACACAGTTTTCATAGAATGGAAGTGGCTCCACCTGTCCAGACAAATGATATGCCATATAAAACAAACTGTACACTTCCCAATTCAAACCGTTTCAAGCCCAAGTTGCCATACCGTGTTATGACACGCTTTAAATGTGTCTCCAAGTATAATACTGCACATCATTTTGGACCAGTGGTGGCGATTGGGTGCTTCCAAACATGGGTTGACGTGTGTTTCCACATTCGGGCATGTGCTGCTGGTTTTCCAGCTGTTTGCAAATTCTAACACATTGGTCACCAGCAGCTGATCCTGAGTGGTGAAGTCATTTTGTTCATTGCCATTGAAGTCCCCACACAGGCCACACACCTCTCCCTGTAAAGCCAAACCAATACGTTAGTTACTACATTTTTTTGTCAAATTATTTTTCATTGTTAGGGCACTAAAATGTGTTGTTGTATGAATATTATTGGGCTCCTCATGGCTTTCTTTAAGGAAAAAACTTTATTAATATGCAATAAACTATACATTAAACTTGAACTTACACTGTGCTGAGGTTCCAAGAGGATGCGGACAGTTGTTTTGCGATCCCACATGACTGCTATCCCAACAACAGATTCTACAACCAGATACATGCCAACTGTCCTGATTGTGTACTTAATCTTATTGCCTTCTCCCACGTCCACTTCTTCATATTTCCCTTTAGATAGTTTAATTTCAGTTCGCTGGAAAGCAATGAAAATTAATGGTCGTTATGTTAAAAGAAGAACGACAGACAATGTATATCTGCTTAGAATTGCGAAAATTCTTACCCCCAATTGGATTCGGACAGTCTTTGAGCAGGTAGTGCCTGTCGTGCCACATGGTACATTCTCTGTGAAAACTCCAATGCTGTCCTGTGCTGTTTTATTGCCACATTTGTTCTTAAAAGAGAGAGACACACATTACAATTGCTGTTTTCAAATCTAGGGAAAATTATAGATTTTAATAGTTCCCATACCACCGGATTTGTTAGGTGGACAACAGTGGTCTCTTACGACTAAATTGTGTCAAATGTCTCAGTCTTCCAATTGACCATATATATAGTATTTTTGAAAATTCTACCAACCTTGACTGCAACATAGCTGCAGTGTCCTTGAAATCCATATGTTCGTTGATCAAATGTGTTATAATGACCACTTCCATAAATAGTACAGGTTCCTGGACATGTTTCCTCTGTGCACTTCCATTTTCCATTTCTGCAGGTACTGAATTGAAACATTAAACAAATTTGGTTAATACTGGAATCGTAGTAAGAGTGTAAAGTAGAGTAATGATGAGATATATACCACGTGTTGCATTGATTTGGAATTTCCTTCCCAGGAGCATAGAAAATGCCATCGTGTTTACATGGACATTGGGACTTTTCCACACAAAAGCCTTTGCCGTCGTCAAAAAGTCCATCTGGACACTGACAACCTGATTCACAGTCATTGGAGTCCTGCAAAGAAAGACCAAATGGCTACCTGAAAATGAACTGGATCGGTTCCCAGGTTAGGGAAAAACTGTGAATAAAAAGAGCTTACACAATCATCGCTGTCCAGATTTAGACAAGTTGGTGCGCACTGGACTCCAAGTTGTCCTGAGCCAGGGTTAGAGCAGTTGAAGTACTCTTTGTGTGGAGGACATACTGAAAGAGAGGCAGAATATTGAATCAAATGCATATGTCAATCGATCTATTGTCAACCAAAAGAAACATTAACATACTTGCTGAACGGGTTCTCCAAGAATGGCAACGTAGCACCCCATTATTACACACACTGAAGATTGACACAGATACGTAAACCATAAAATAGTTTGCAGTTGTGCAGAACCGCAATATTTGACAGCTCTGGTGGAGCTAAACTCACCAGTGTTCATCCTTGATATTGATAGACTTTCCTGGCTGAATAATGGCCTCATTGTGATAACACGGACAATTTTCTTTGAGAATACAGATGCCGTGTTCATCCAGATATTGACCCTCGGGACAAGAGCAGCCGTCCACCGGCAGGAAGTCAGAGGAGCAAGTCTGCAGTGTTGAACTCAGCGACCTGCAGGTCAGCTCGCACCGTTGATGCTTGTATGAGAAAATCTGAGACGTTGGGCAGGTCTTTGTATATTTGTCTGTCGGAGGAATGAATAGACCTTTACATGAAAATAGGTGCTCCAATATAATGCCCATTGGTTTCTTTTTGTGATGACACAACTTTGTGTATGTATATATAAATAATGAGCATTTTAATTAGACAATATCAATGAAGTCCTTACCACACAAATGTGTTCTCCAATCCTCCAGAAACACTCCCCTTGATGCACAAGCTCGAGCATAAGAAGAGAAGACAGCACACAGGCAGGCTTCACTCTTTTCACAATTACAGCTGGCGTAAGTGCACCTCTGGAATAAAACACACAATATGTACTACTAAGTGAGTATTCAAAATAACTGTAGTTCATTTCTATTCACAAAGTTATCAAAATAAGTCATTGGCTGCTATTGATAGATGTCCAATTCATTTAAACCAGGACAGGTTGCCAATGTTTTAGTCCCAGATGTCAAATCCAATTTAACCAGGAAGGCAGGCAGCAATCACTCCAAATAGATTAGAGGTTTTGCGTCGTCAGTAGAAAACAGTACTAGTAGGTTATGTATCTGAGTTTACTGTATTACATGAACCTACCGTGTAGTAATCCTCAGGGTCCACCAAGGAATGGCACTGTCCAAATGTGCTATTGGGTTGCACCAGCAAGGCACACCAATGTTTGGCAAACAAGTCTGGAAAATGTGGAAAATAGTTAGTCGCTTACAATCAAAACAAACAACAGATTATGTTACACAGAGCCGCTATCGAAAAGTTTGACAAGTGTGGTTGTGTACCATTTTCCACACTGAGTAAACAAGGGTCGTCCAGTCTCTCCCTTGTGTCTCCGCACCTGAGGCTCGATTTCCAGGCGTTGGCAAATATGGTCGCCGTCCCCTCGACCATATCCTGAGGGGTTTTCCAGTCATCAGACATGGCCAGGTTGTAGTTCCCACATAAACCTGATGAAATCAAGGAATTTAGTAATCATAACATTTGTATAAGTCATTGTTGTTCTGCTGAGGCAAAACGTCAGAAAGCTCGAAACATGACTTTGTATTTTTGCCTCATACACCGCTGCATATTTTACTTTTTTTTTTTTTAAATCTCACCCCGGGTCTTTCCTTTGTAGCTTTCATCCAAACGTATGTACACTTGCATGAGAGGCACATGCTGAATCTGAATCTGCAGCCCAAAACTGGTATGTAGCAAGATGTGAAAAGAGGAGGCATGGAATACTATGATGTCCGCTTTGAGTACATGAAAACAAAACAAAAATGACATCACTTGATGGCATTAACTGGGCAAAAAAAGGACAATATAGTTACTTTGTGTAATATACCTGTATGATATGGCAAAGTGATGCTTTGCTGATTCTGTTTCACAGTTCCATCCGAAATAAACATCAACACCTAAACAATAATACAGTAAATAAAAACATGGATCTGACAACTAAGAGACAGGCTAAATTCCCGAACAAACAAGTAGAACTCACATTGTTTCTGTCATTGTTCAGCAGGATTTTAAGTGCTTTAAGACAAGTGTCAAACTTTTGATTTGCACAAGGCGCTAACTGCACTTGGATGGTAAACCCGGGACTTAGGGCGTCCTGAAACAGACACGAACATTTACATTGTATTCTTATCATAGCAGCATATTATGGACAGTATCTCCACAACTGGTCAACCCTCAAATTCCCTCACCTTGCTTTCCACCTTGGCTAATGTGTAATAACAGTCTCCGTGGAAGTTGTAAGATTTCCCATCGAAGGTGGTTATGTGGTAACCCTCCTCCACTGCACATGTAGATGGACCCTGAAGATACTCACAAGACCATCTTCCCTGTAAACATGTACTGAGAAAACACATGGAATTTAAACACATGATTAAAAGTCATTGCTAATAATATAACACATAAAAATGACACTACCATATCTCCTTGTCTTGTTGGTAGCCCTCACTGGAGTTGTAGATTTTGCCATGCTTGCACTGACATTCTGATTGATCAATGCATCCTCTCATGGAAATGTCATCAAACACAGTACCTAAAAATGATGGCAAAAATAGGATTTTAAAAGCATAACTGCGGCACAATTCTATATTCTAATGTAAAGAGGACTGACCAGGAGGACAGAAGCAACCATCCATTCGGTGGTCTTCACACATTGAACTGGTATCCATGTGTGTGCACGTGTCCATGCATGGAGAACCGCTCTCTTCAAACACCATGTTATAAGGACACTCCTTGGCTATAGTGGGCGCAGGAGACATGCATTAACATTTTTGACATTATTGTAGCTAATTGCATGTATAATGGCTTCAAGCAGTCATAATTATTTGGATTGTAAATGTTTAATATCTACATAAATTAATGCACCCTGTTCAAAAAATACTGGAAAAAATATTTTGCTTCTCACAACTGGCTGAATTACAAAATTAAGCAACATTTACTTTTTTAAAATGCATATAAAAATATCAAAGGCGAAACCTTACCACAGAACAATGGCGTCCTCCAATTGGGAGGCATTCCACCAGCGTGGGAACACTGCCGAGAGAATTCGGACAGCGTTCTACACACACAGGTGTCATCTGTGCCGTTTTTGCAGCCACACATGTCTTGCACACAAGCCTCCACATATGGAGCGGGATCGATAAGTTGGGTGCACGGATTCCAAGCCTCTGACCGCAGAATCTGGTCGCAGTTCATTCTCTAAAAGATCCAAAAAACAACAAGACAATAACAAGGCAAGCAAAACTAATGGTATATAGAATGATTACAAAGGGAAACACAAACTCACAAAGATTTGGCATGAATCCACAGCTAAAATGTCGAGCTCTTCTCCATAATCCTCAGAAGGGTCCTCACATTCATCATTTGGGTTATGAACCTTTTGTTTGTTGCCAAACTCTATGTAGCTTATCAGTCGTTCTGCATTGGATTTGGTTTATGTGGTTAAATATTGGAAATATTGGAAAAATTATATAAACTAACCTTCCTGAAACAACTCATTATAGGTTGGAACACCGTTGTAGTCGCCACACAGTCCACAGGTCCTATTAGCGTAGTCACGATCAACTTCCACCTGAAAAAAAACCAAATAATAATATTAACAATGATAAGATGAATAAATAATCTGTAATTAAGAAAAGCTAAAGAAAACATTTATACTAATCCCGAATTTATATGCATTAGAACTGTAACTTTTCATTCATGAATTAAAATTGTTCCTTAAATTAATTTGTTTAAACGTTCCATTAGTTTTGGTGCAAATTTAGATTAAAAAATATTGCATTACCATTCCCTTTAATGTGAAATCTATTCAACGTATTTAAATGTATTGCAATGCTTTTGAATGGTTCTAAAATTGTAACTTTACCATGACTGCATCATCTCTGTTCCACATGACGACGAGGCCAACTTTAGACTGCAGTTTGATATAAATAGCATTATTTTCTACTTGAACTCCGCTCTTATAGTACGGCAAAGGGACCCTGAAAAATATTCATTCCCCCAATATAAAGTTACAATTTCCACAGAGGAGAAACATGTTTTTTTTTCATTTTGACTTACGCTTTTCCATTTACAGTGACCGCTTCCTTGGTGATATGAAAAGCAAGATCATTGATGGTGACCCCCAAATAGCTGATGGTTGGATTCCCATCATTCTGCTCCCTCCTCAAGTGCACCGCAAACTCCTGCATGGCCGTGTGGCAATCGGAGGCAAGGTTATACTCGCATGTACCAGAAAACTGGTAAATATCACCGTCAAACGTCTTAAAGTGCTCTCTTCCCCAGGTGCTGCAGATGCTGCTGACATGGTTGCTGACTGAGTGAAATGGAAAAAAGGCAGGTAAGAATATGTTATATTAGAAAATTAAAACAACAACAAAAAAGGTGTTTTATTGCGCTTACCAATTCTGGCCTTGATTTCAATGAGAAAAAAGCAAAATAGGAAATATAAGGCCGCAGATTTCCAAAGTATGGCTGCCATGGTTGGCATCACCATTGAAGGTAACTTAAACAGAGTCTTCTCAGGAACTCCTTTTATTTAGCTGCTTAATTTGATCACACCTTCTTTCAGACAAATTTTATTGCCAACACATGGAAAACGTAGTTGAATGGATGTCTTACGCCTATATAATCATACCCACATCCTCCTTGTGACATCATTGAGCAAATTTGCTTGAGATCAATTGAGATTTTGACGAACTACTCATTCAAAAACGTCATCTACTTCTGTCATTTATGTATTAATCACGAAGGCTTCCAGATTTGGGCGATGCAAAATGTTCTAGTCCTCTATAAAGGTTATATTGTGCCTTAAGAAATTTCTAACAAATACAGCAGACTCTGAAAGAACATGCTATTGTACAAGTAAATGAAGAAACAATTTAGGCCATTTTTTGACTACAACATATCTGAAATGTGGCATCATTAATGCAAAAGCATATTTCGCCAAAAAGTACATACTTTCTTGTGATTTTCATAATATAAATAATGTTTTGTCATATGTCCAGAAAATCAAGAAAATGCAGGATCGTCATCATTTTGTATCATGTAATTGAACAAAAAAATATGCATAAAGGTTTACCAGGTAGTCTGAAAAACCCCCCCTGATATAACAGTCATAAAATAGGGAATACTACAATATAATGTATTTTACAGAGAGAGGTTTCAAAATTTGACCAGCACTGAGTCACATATCAATGGCCGGTAAATCTACCAAAGTCAATGTGCCCTCTATTAAGACAAATATTGATTAAGAATTAAAGCCTTTTCATCTACGCAGTACGCCATGGACAAACCCATTCATTGTGTACGTGATACAAGGTCATAATGCTTCATCGCCTTATATCAGTGGTGCCGTTAAACCATCTCAAATATTATATTTCTGTTGTTAGTCCTTTGAACGGATCAAAACGATATTTTAGGAGTGGTGTTGCTCCATTGTTTTCCCCCTGAATCGGCATGGATCTTACTGAGTTCATGGAAAGTCCATGCAAACACAACCTGCGTCAGTTCAGTTACCTCCTGTTTGACCTGATTGACAGTGAAGTCATTTGGATGCCTAATATAGTGTGTGAGAAGAAGTTAGTGTATTATTTCGAATTTTATTTGGGAAATTTTATTCTGAATGCGAAGAATTTTTAATTCAGTGTCTGCAGTTTGAACGGTAAAGATGAACCAGAACTGCAGTTTTTACATTGAACCCACATTCATTTTGGCATATTACCATTCTCAATGCTGAAATTGAGGAAAGAGATCAATAACTTTGGTAATGTTGTAACAAGTATATTTAACAAATTAAACCATCGATGACAAAAATCTAGCCCATTTCAACACTCAGTGGAAATTGATTGGACATACATTTTCTAAATACAGCACAAACGTAGACTTAGCCTGTGGTGTTTACTTGTGTTTTTATATTTTATTACTTTTTAAAAAATATATATAGTTATTTTGCACGCTCCCAAATCATCATTTCTCGGAAGCTCCTCCAAGTGTAAACAGGGTTTCAGCCTACTCCCACCACAGGACAGCTTTATGATGAGGACATGTGTAGAGACGGACATCTTTCGTTGTGTTGACCAAGGGAGGACAGTGGACGTACAACATTTCCGAACATCAATTTTGATGAGTGTGTGGACAATTCCTGACTTTGCAATTTCTCATGTTTACATTAGGATTAGCTTCTAAGCATTGGCTTGGAGACTTTATCTTTATCACAACGCTTTAAAAATTTTGGGTATCACATTCTGCTCAAGATCCGTTGGACACTCTAAATTGCCTCTAGGTATGGGTGTGAATGGTCGCCCGTCACCTTGTGCCCTGCGGTTGGCTGGCCACCAATTCAGGGTGTCCCCCGCCTCTGGCCAAGAGTCAGCTGGGATAGGCTCCAGCACCCCCTGCGACCCCAATGAGGGTAAAGCGGTTCAGAAAATGAGATGAGACATTGTGATTCCTTTAACATCGGTAGACGGCGCTATCTAGTTACACTGTGAGCAAGACAAACGAGGAAGAAAGCAAAGCTGTTGGTCTAAAACTGCACATGCGTCCACTGTTCAACACTGAATAAGAATTCAGCAAAATGTGTCACTTTTGATCCCGATGCTGCACGTGATGATCATCAATATTTCTATTGAATAAAAATGGGTGAGTCAAAAGCATTATATCGTGGACACGCACCCGGAAAACGGCTAGATGTCTGTAGCTCAAGTTCTGGAGCGCCTTGTTATTCATTCTAAATGGAGCTTAACAGTCACATCTTACTTTACACATTTTAATAATGATCGCAAATATATTAAAGAAAAAAATCTCCCACTTTACCTCTAAATCTTTGCACCTCTAACAAAATAGGTGATCTACTAAGATTGTGCACCGTTTAGTTTGATAATGTGAATAAAATATGAACCAAAATAGTGTTTGCCACAACATAGTGTAGTCATTGTGTTACTGTTGTCTCCAAGAATACTAAACACGTACTTAATTTCTTTTGTAATTTCAGATTGCAGTAAAGAAGGCACTGAAGATATTGCAAATGAAATAAGCCCACAACATAGAGATCTCTCCCCAGATTTGGAACGTAACCCATCACCTCCTCCTGACGCATCCGATGGAGATGAGGTTGAAGATGCTGATGCTATTGGAGACACTGTATATAGCAAACACTGGCTTTTCACCACATTGACTCGTCTCATTCAGGTGTCCAGACTTTTGTTAGTTGAGTGTGAATGATGTTAGGATCTTAAGATTTACAATTTGTTTTCCTGGTGAATCTGCCCATCAGATGGTCAGCAAAACTTCCAGCGACTCAGAAGGTCAGATGGAGCTGACTGATGATGAGGAAGATGATCTGTGTCGAGTTTGGGATATGGCAATGGATAAGGTGTGTGCTTCATGTTTCATCAGCAAAGTTCATTGACCTTTATGTGGTAAAGGCTGGATTTCAAATGATTTATTTTTAATTGGATCCAATGTGAGTTCAGTACAAATGTATGTTCCCAGTTTGGACTGGATTTTGTAATTTGGAGCCTGAAAATCTGCTGCATCAATGTGGTTTTCTTTCTTTTATTATTGTAATGATTCTTTATTTACACTATGCAGGATGTGGCTGGTTTCCTGCAGGAGTTTAAAGCTCCTGATATTCTTCTTGGAGTCATCGCCAAATCTAGTAACCCACGTTTGACAGTGAGTGCTGATATATATCTCTTCAACTGAGTAGTATTTTTACTGTCATTTAGGAGCTCGCACAACGTATTAAAGCTCTGCTGGTCTTCCTTAGGAAATTTGTGTAGGAATACTTGGAAACATGGCTTGCTTTCCTTCATCTTGTTTGACTCTTAGCCAAAATGAAGACCTAGGGTAAAAAATATTATTGGAGATAACATTTGAAGTTGTCATTTTTAAAAAATAATGTAATGACGTTTCTCCACAGGGCTGTGCTGTTGCTTCTGTTTGGGGATACAGATCCGCCAACACTTCTTGAGATTAGCAGGTTGTATGTGCATTTTTGTGAGGGAGCCATGAAGGGCTCAGCTAAGTCTAAATTTTCTCTTGTGATATCTGCAGGTTGATTCTGACTTGTCTCTCCCAAAATGATGTCAGTTCTCTTTGGCTTGAGCGAATTCGACATCAGACGTCTCTCCGTTCCAATCTCCTGTTCATCATGTCCAGTTCAACCAACAGTACATTGCTTTATCTCCTTGTTCATCCATTTGAGCAAGTTTACATAATGCCGTGTCTGCTGTACACATATTTTCCAGTTTGAAGAGTGAATCTGTATTTGAAATGTGGTTACGCAAGATTCTGTCCTTCAGCAACTCTTTGTGTCTGTTTTTGTAGCCGATTTGCTGGAGAAAGTGGGCGAGCTCATTGACAAGTTGTTTGACCTTGATGAAGAGCTGATGAAAACCTGGATCACGGCTCGCACTAATGAAGAGGACAATGATGGTGACAGCTGTCTGGATTTAGCCCCATGCCTTCTTGAGGCTGCCAAGCAGCTTAGGTACGAGTCACCAACTTAGAGCCCAATTAATATTGTTGGACTCATTCTTTTCGAGAATACTATTTATTATCATATTATTGCTCTAATGCCAACTACCCACAATATTAGACATCTTCTCAATGAATTGATTCCTTAAAAATGTCACTAAATATCTTCCAGAATTTCGGATGCACATCCTACAAATGTATGGGAGTGTTTTCATTTGTAATCGTGCTTTTAAATTGATTTATATTCACAGATCAGATAATCCAAATGGATTGGAGGTTTACCTTCATGTGATGCAACTCTTAACAACAGTAAATGAGGGCATTGAAATGTTTGGTAAGTAGGCTAAGTGCTTTTATAAGTCATTTGTCTTCAGCTGATGGCCACTAGTTACCAGTTAATGTACTACATTGAGAAGCCATTATAAAATGTGTCACTTATGTTACATCCAGCTTCAAAGGAAGGTCCAGGGAAAGACGTGTGGAATTTTGTGAATAAGGTTGTTTCTGAAGACCTTTGCCAACCAAATGATCTTGAAGTTATTCTGCAGGAGCAAAAAGGCACTTTGATACAAGCCTTTTCTGTCTTACAAGCACTTTATGGACTCCAGGAACACTGGGGAAGCAAAGATGTTATAAGTAAATATCATCACATATGCGACAACTGATCAAATATACTGTATTTTTCCCCACAATAAGTTGTTATGGAGTAAAGGTTGGACTAATTGCTGTTTTTATTTTCTTTTTGAGGTCTTTCTCTTGTTGAGAGCATTTTGCAGGTGATACAGTCCCAGGATGAACATAGGGCTTTATCTTCTAAAAAGGATAATGGCCAAGATGAGCAGCTTCAGACTTTATCAGAGATCACAAGCGAATTTCTGTCAGATATATGTTGTCAGATCTCCAAGGTAATGTTGAAATATCGTCAGTGAGACTTGGAGGGATTTATTATATATTGGCTTTTTGCAGGATACTGTTGCAGCCTTAGTAAAAAGAGGCCATCTGAGTGAGAAGAATGTTCTCACAGCTTTTGGGTGTTTACTTCCCAATTATCAAACATCAGTAAGTGAATTTTTTTTTTTTTTTTTTTTGCATAAACGTCATATTTGCTTAATTAAAACACAGATATGCAGTTGAGTTATATAACTATGGGAGCGCTGTAACCTGAATTTGCACACAAGCTTTAGCCTTATTACTGGCAAACAGTTCATCCAGAGGTCAAGTCATTTACTTGAAAAGCAAATCTAAAACTATATGAAAACTAATGGCGTTAGCTGAGCATTAGTTACTCAACAACTTACAAAATATAAATAGTTTTGAATTCTAGTCCATTTTGTAACACTAAATCAATTTGGTCTTGCAACATTCTAACCGCAGGTTCTTAAAACAACATTGACAGTTTGTGTCATGTGATCAATCTTTCCTTCCATTTCTTAGTTTCAGCACCTGCTGCTCACGTTGTCTGAAACGAATCCTGAGTTGGCTGACAAAGTTAGGAAAGAGTTTCCTGTTTGATGGCCGCCGCAGGTCAGTGTTCAGCCATCGCTTGGACAATTCCCACTTTTTCCTCAAAGCCTCTGTCCCCCCTCCAGACCTGCCCTTGTCCAAATACTTAGCTTTCCACCACAGAACTCTCTCTATCCGTCTATCCATGATCGGCTTTCATTACTGACAAATGGACATAGTTATTTGTAGTATTTCCATTTTGTTTTCATTGTTGCGTAAAGGCTATTTTTGTATTTTCTGATCATTTTTATGATTAAAAGTGCTGTCTTTTTGGTATATATATTTGTCATTCATATCTTTTTCATGGTGACAATTAGCACAGCAATATTTCTGTCCCTAGATGAGCACAGCAATTAATCAGATGCATATACCTGCCTTAATGCAGTTGATTAAAAATGAAAGGAACACATACAACCGACATTGTCAGTCAACACCTGTTGCTTTTTTTAACCTTTCTCTACCCAATGAAGTCACTGATGAGTGCATTTGACAGTTGGAGGCAAGTTAAATCTGCCAGAAACTCTTTAAATAATATGTAAGAACACATGGGAGGAAAAAATATACGCTAAAAACTTTTAAACCTCTATATTTCTTTTCATACATACAAAATGGCCTCCAGGGAACCTTTACTGACTGAGTCATCTCTCCAAGCATATGAGTAATGGTGCTAATACTAATGGCAACATCAAGTGTTGATGTTGAGGGTGACAGTCACTCAGTAAGGACAATAACGTCGGATGAAAGGCTCATGCCTGGCAACAATGAGCTCATTTGCTTTCCAAATGCAAAATTTCCTCCACTTGTGTCGAAGAACAAACTGGCCTACATATTACTAGTGTGCTTACGAGGGCCCTGTGAATATAGCAGCTTTTTAATTAAAGCTTGGATTGATATGTAGAACACTCTTTCTAATGGAAATCTGGAGATGGCAAGCATGTAAGCAGGGACACAGAAACGCCCAGGCTTGCGAATTCACTTCTCTCACGGTGGTATAAGCAGAGCTTGAACTCGGCTCGTAGTGCACATCGATGAGCGGGACATCTGTTAGGTCGTCTTTGTTTGCATAAGGAAGGCATGGGCTGATTCGGATTGAAACACGGGTGGCCTTTAAAGAAGGCTACGGGCTAGTGACTCGCACTCCAGCGGGCGCAGCGCCCTCGGGTGACACTCTCGGGCGAGTCACGTCACAAAGATGAGGGTGAAGCACAGATGCTTCCTGCTGCCCCGCCAAATTTGATCGGCCGCATGCCAGTCTTGGGCGCTGCGCGATATGAGCCGACGCTGCGCTGACAACATCAAGGTGCTGATCCGTGCAAGGCTGTCGAACTGATGCTGATTTCTAATGTCAGTTATTAACTTTTCACAGCCGCCCACTCTGTTCTTTTGCATTGCTTGACATTTCAGTCCAATCTTTTATTTATATCTTGTTTTAAATTTAACTTTTAACTTAACTCTACGTACATTCCACGTGACTTTGACAGTTGGAGGGTGGTCATGCACTTGAACTCCTTGCGAGCATATTAATTAATACATAGATTCTTTTTATTCATGTCACAAACTAAAATTGACTCCCACAGTCCTACTCCGTGTTGCTAAAAGTATAAATATATATTTATATAGTAAACTGATAGTAGTGAACAATCAGTTTAAACGTTGATCTATTTTTTACTTTCACTCAACAACAACAAAAAAATGCTTATATATAGGTAGACCCATTTTTATGGAGAAACTTAACAAAAAAACTTTAAAAAGGGTCTTGTGTGAGTGCAAAAAAACTCATCTTTTGGCACTGATTGAATTAGTTTAAAAGGTTTACTTAAATGCAATGGTTTGTTAGATGTTGGATTTCTGTATAATGTCCTGAGTCGCATGTTGACCAAGTAGAAGGACAGGTAAACGTGATGCCTGCTACGCAGGAGGAATAATGAAGGGAGAAAGAACACGTCAGCAGTGTCATGTGTGCTTTGATTCCGAGGCCTTGCCTATTCACAAGCACCTGGTCAAGGCATGCTCATAATGAAGCATGATGCTTTTGGACGTAATCAAAGCCCCCTTTAGCTTGTCCGCTGCCTTCTCTGGCCTCCTCCTCGCTCTTGTGACGTGGGACTGAAATGTCTTTTTTTTTTTAGGTTTTCTTAACGAAAAAGCTGACATTTCTAGTTGGATGCGGATAAATGGGAATATGTACTTAAATCACACAGGCTTACGTTTCCCCATTTGGACATGCATCTTTCTTTGTTCGTTTTAATATCCATTGTATCACACAATATGTTTTCACATGATTTAATTTAATGCCTCCAGTAAATCTATAAAAGCGGATGAATATTAACTCATTGTGATCCTTGACATGACTAGACAATGAAGTGGATGAGTTAGTTGATCATTCTGACCCAATACATTGTGAAAATTTAAAATCAAATTATTCGAGTTTCAACATGTAGTGTTCATTCATTTTGACCCTTGACTTAAAAAAATAAAATAAAAAGGAAAATATAGTATGATACACTTACCTCATTAAAAACATTTGCATTAAACTTTTCATAATATGATGATCTTTAGTTGCTATTAATCTGGTGCCCTGAATGTGTAATTGTGTGTGTTGTTTCCGTTGTAAATGTGGCAGGTGTTTACATGTAGAGCTCTGCTGTTTTCTTTGTGTGCTCCGACGCTTGTCACCAAGTAGCATTATGTCGCTGTTTGCTGGGCAGTGAAAGAATTGGAGATAATTAAGGAGACGGAAGGACGGGCACGTAAGCAAACCATTCATTCATACATTATTTTACTCCAAATTACAAAAGCATCCAGTATTTTTTTATATGAAAATGATTTTAGATTTTGTGTGTATTTCTTATTTAACATCCAAATGTCTTCCTATTTTTATGCAAATCCATCAAATTGGCATTCACAGAAAGTAAAATCTCTGCTGAGATCTAACGGTTGAATGATAGGTGTATTACTGTGCTTTCAAATGTCCAGTCACATATAGTGAGATTTCAATTTGGAATGAATGTGTTCGACAGGATTTTAAATAAGATTAGCCATTTAAATCTCTTGCAGCTTGATGCTCAGACATTGAGTAAATCCTCCCTGATTAAAGTACAGAACTGGGACAGGCTGGTGCTCAGACACGTCTGCGACGTGACATACCACCTGAGAAAGTAGTTCTCTTCTTAATAAATCTAAAAGGTTTACCATGAACTTTTAAAATAACATCAGGATTAACCAATCTCTTGATGGAATCTTATTCTTACTATCATGGAAGTGAATTTTGGATTCTCTCCAAAACTCAGTTCATAGCTTCTCTTAAAGCAACTCTAAGATAATACAAGCAAGATCAGACCATGAAAGAACATGAAGAAGCACAATTAAATGAGATTTGCTTGACAAAACACCATTGATCCCACACAGCGATGCATTTTTTGACTGCTCTTTGCATTAAATATCATATATTACAGTAGGTGCTCACTTGGCTTCAGCTTGTGATAAGAGGAAGTTGGCTTCGCTTCCTCCTCGATTGTGTAAACTAGCTTTCCCTGTCACGGGTGACACAGGCCAGGACCACCTGAGAAAGGCAGCATGTGTATCGTCCACATGTACCACCACCACCACTACAGATACAGCCCACCACAGTAGTTATCACATGGGCTCATCCAGCTGAGAGTGGCCGTGCAGCTTTAAGTTTCTTAAGTCTTTCACTCATTGTAATTGGCCTTTTTCACTTAAGCTAATGTCTTGATCTCATTAAAACACTCAGTGTGTTGGAGAAAGCAAAACATGTAGATTATGTGGTCATGTGCACCCAAACCCGGAGCTGCTTACAAGGCAGAGTAATGGATTTTAGAAGGGAGAAGGGGGGTTGCAAACCCTGGATGATTGCACAATGAAAACAGGTGGTCCGCACTTAAAATCCTCTTAAACATTGACCTCCTTGGTTAAACAACAGGAGTAAAACACAGGTTTTAAGACAACAATAACAATCTATTCTTTAACATATTTGATCTCACTGTGATTTTTGTCCATTTGTATAATTATTCCTTTAAAATGACTTCTCAACTGTGTCAAGTGTTTTACCCCACCGCAATCATGGCTTTGTGATAGTCCTTAAATTAAAGATGATCATCCCCCTCTACCCAAATTACGCAAGTGATGTTGCTCTTTTTCATTTGCTGCTGTCCCTGAGATTATTGCTCTCCTAAGACCCCTCCTTTTTTTCTCGGTAGTTAAATAGCAATGCGGGTTGCTCCTCAGGGTTACACATTCTACTTTACATAGAAGGGGTGACATAGATAATCCACCTTCAACCACTGTATAGGTAAAGTAGAGGTGGGGGAAGAAAACCTAGCTGCTATTTGAAATGTACTCCAACAGGATCGACGGACCTCGAAGGGGGAGATCGTTTGACTCCATCAACATTGCTTATGAAGAAAAACTACTTAACAATGAGGTAATGTTTTTTTGACTAATTTTCACATATAAACAAAACTGCAGTGATATTTATTTCTCTGACTAAAAAAGATTTTTTCCCCAAAAAAAATGTTGCTTGTGGAGAGTAATTTACCCCAAATGGTATGACATTTTTTATTTAGAGATAAATTATTTAGAATATTCTTGCAAATTATATAGTGGCTTTTTTCAACATAGGTTTTACAATAAGATGAATTGGTTCATGAATAGTTGAACCTAAATCCATCTGTTGTTAGTGAAGCTTTCATCAAGTATGTAATATATAAAGGTGTTTGTAAGGAACAAACATTGGGTGGGAAAACGTACTGATGCTGAGATTTCAGTCCACTAAGGGTTAATAATAGGCTTTCCGCTACTCTAAATGCGATTGCTGTAAAGCCTTTCGAGGAAACAGAAACAAGTTCATCTTGGTTAAACCAAGTCGCAAAGAGTTGACCCTGAGCAGACTGATCCAGTGATGTTTTCAGGGGGCGCACAGATATGGATCCACCGAAAAATTCTCACTCGGGTGGTCTGTGCTACACTTGAAAGACGAAATATGGTAGGGGGCACCTTAGGGCAAACAACTTGTGGGAAAATGCGCATTATTTGAGAACAATCTTTCCAATTTACATTTCTTTGAATTTTAGTGCGATCTTAATGTTGTTTTTGATAGGTTATATTATTTTTTATTTGATACCAGTATGTCAATGGTTACTTTAGAAGGATTAAAAAGAATGTTCCCGTGCGTGAGCATACGTGCGTCAACGCGAGGTAACTGTCCAAGGTTCTGAAATGGAAGTCTCGTGACATTAATCTCAGATTGCGTGCACACTTTCTCTGTCTGGCTGAGGCATTGACATACTTAACATTGGCTGTTATTGGCATGCAGGTACGCAATTGAAGTGATTTGATAAAAAGGGTGTGATGAAGATTTATTTTGAAAGATATTGCTGGGATTTGTGGATGGTTAGATGCGAATAGGTGATGGATTGTGCTTTGGAGGTATTTAATTATTCAATAATCGCTGAGTTAGATGTAGACTATTCAGAGAATATGTTTTGTGTTAGTTATTTAAGAAAATAGATTCGAAATGTTCACAGTTCAGTTACATTGGACATTTCTGTCAAATGCTATTAATTTTTTTGTAGTTGTAGAAGTACTATGGTTAAGTTCCAAGTAATGTGCTGCTTATTCAATTGCATCTTTTTAAATGTAGTCAAACAAAGTGGAAATTGTTAATTATTTAAGAAGGTTAGGGGAACCGCATTTTATTCAAGCATCAATTACTGAAGAAAACCGGTATTTTTTACTGATATAGTATACAACTCGATAAATAATCTGAATTTATTGGGTGTTAAAAATATGTAAATACAAAATACTATACATGGCAGTGAATGAATTAGTAGTTGTAATAGTATTACATTTTATTTTACAAGGTAAAATGAGATTAAAAACGCTTCTCTTTTGCAATGGTGACCTGGGAAGAGAAAAACAAAAATAGAGTAGGAAAGTAAATAATGTATAACTCTGCTGAAATTAAAGAGTTGACTATTGAATCTTTTATGATTGCTCCTAATGTAATTACGGATGACTACTGTTTTCAGATAAACAAATCAACGTTCACAAAAATAGAAGAAAACACTGAGAAGAATACGCCAGAGAAAGGCAGAGCAACAATTATCTTTTCCCTCAAGAATGAAGTAGGAGGACTTGTAAAGGCACTGAAACTCTTCCAAGTAAGGACAATTTAATTGTTTAACTGTAACACACTGCCGTGCGTCTATATAGTTCATTTCATACTTGCGCAGTATTTTTTTGTCCCATTGACACCTCATTTTAATCCTATTTTAACTGCAAGGTGTCATGACCAAAGTTGATTCTCATGATCTGTTCCAGCAAAATCATGTCAACCTCGTGCACATCGAGTCCAGGAAATCCAAAAGACGCAACTCAGAGTTTGAAATCTATGTGGACTGTGACAGCAACCACGAACAACTCAATGAAATCATCCAGCTCCTGCGCAAGCACGTGAACGTGGTGGAAATGGAGCCACTCGATAATTCCTGTCTACAGGAGGAAGGTAAGAAAGCATCTTTCATAATGTGTGTTGTTATCCTATTTTTCTAATTCACACAACTCTATTCTCAGATATGCATAAGGTACCGTGGTTCCCAAAGAAAATATCCGACCTGGATAATTGTGCTAATCGTGTCTTGATGTATGGATCGGATTTGGATGCTGACCATCCGGTAAGACCGAGTTCTCTTGTCAAATTCTCTTCACCAGTCCTCATGGATTTTTTTTCCATCAGGGTTTCAAAGACAATGTCTACCGCAAAAGAAGAAAGTATTTTGCTGATCTCGCAATGGCCTACAGACAGTAAGCTGATTTTAGGAACATTATGGATGTTTTTTTTTTTTTATACCAAACTGGATTTCCTGCATTCTACAGCGGCGAGCCAATACCTCGCATAGAATTTACAGAGGAGGAAGTGAAGACATGGGGTGTTGTGTACAGAGAGCTCAACAAGTTGTACCCAAGCCACGCATGTAGAGAGTACTTAAAGAACTTGCCGCTGCTGTCCAAATACTGTGAATGTCGAGAAGACAACATTCCCCAGTTGGAAGATGTCTCTCGCTTTCTCAGAGGTGGGCTTCATTTAATCTGGATATGACATGTATTAAGTTTGAATTGTCTATTTCAAAAAAGTTTTTGTTCTTCAGAACGCACAGGGTTTACCATCAGGCCCGTGGCTGGTTATTTGTCGCCTCGTGACTTCCTGGCCGGATTGGCCTTCCGTGTTTTCCACTGCACCCAGTATGTGCGCCACAGCTCTGACCCTTTGTACACCCCTGAGCCGTGAGTATTAGACAGCACGCAAATGGGAAAAAGAAAGCAGTTATTCATGCAAAACTACCTTGCTGTTACCTAGAGACACGTGCCACGAGCTGCTGGGTCATGTCCCTCTGCTGGCTGAACCCAGTTTTGCACAGTTTTCTCAGGAGATCGGCTTGGCGTCACTGGGCGCCTCGGACGATTCTGTTCAGAAATTGGCCACAGTGAGTTAACTTGCTGAAGTCTGCAATTCATCCAGTGTTGAATCTATTTTAGTGACATTTCTTTGGTTGGTGTCAGTGTTATTTCTTCACGGTGGAGTTTGGCCTATGCAAACAAGAAGGACAGTTAAGGGCATATGGGGCTGGATTGCTGTCATCCATCAGTGAGCTTAAGGTAAAAACAAACTGTGCACTAAATGAATCCCAACAATCAGATACATTCTGAAAAGCCTTTTTTTCTGTTGCAGCATGCACTTTCTGGAAAATCAAAGATCATGCCATTTGACCCCAAAGTAACATCCAAACAAGAATGCATCATTACAACATTTCAGGATGTTTACTTTGTTTCGGACAGCTTTGAGGAGGCCAAAGTCAAGATGAGGTAAACATAATCTCTCTTTTCAATTCTTCATTCAAGTACATTTGAAAACAGATGCAATGATGACACCCAATGTTATCTTATTTCTTCCAGGGAGTTTGCCAAGACCATCAAGCGTCCCTTCACAGTACGTTATAATCCTTACACCCAGAGTGTGGATGTCCTTAAAGACACCCCCAGCATCAACAGCGTTGTGGAAGAACTGAGACATGAGCTCGATATCGTGGGCGATGCTCTGAACCGCCTCAACAAGCAGCTTGGAATCTGAAATTTAGAATCTCGCTTGCAGCCCATCTGTGTCACACCCACAAGTACTGCTTTAGATATGCTGCCTGTGTATCATCTTTGTCATTGCAAGGAATTTGCTCTAATTTGGGCAAAAACACCATTTTGTCACCTTCTGAGTCGTCCTAAGACAATGTATGATATTAGTAAATCTCACAAACTCACCTAATTGGCCTAATTTCATCCTGCAAACTGTTCTTTTGTGGAAAAACAAAAATCTTGTCACTCTTGTTGTCCAACCTGTTGTCGTACATGATCTCGTAATGCTTTTTTTGTATTGCTTTGTTCCATGATCCAATGAATTGTCCTCACGTCAATGATTAAATATAAAATGTACCTTTGTATTCTTATTGTGTATATATGATGTTATTTTTTTCATGCATATTATTGAGGGAAACTATACTACCAATGTTCTGAAAGTATTTCTGATATTATGATGACATTCTCACTTTTTTTCCCCCCACCCCAAATTTATTCTAACACCTAAGGATAAAATAGGTACAACTACACCACTGGTAAAATCAAACATATTTTTATACAGATCAATAAACAGGATAACTTAATACAATATATCTATGATATTTATGCAAATATTTGTTAGGAGTGTACTTTTAATCAGGTATGAGGTTGCAGTTTGGATTGTCTGTTAGATCTATAACTCCATTGTATATTTGTATTCATTTTACTGTATTAAATGAACAGTATTGGCATTTTTTAGTACTACTATTCTTTTATTCCAATTTCAGGACAAGATCGGCTGTTAAATACTAAAAATCTTAAAATACTACAATCAGTTGAAAACAGAAGCAGCAAGGCAAAAAGGTTTTGTAGTACGACAGTGTCGTGAAACAGTCATTTACGGCTCATGGCAACTACCTCGCTGCAGGAGTTTTGTTTGGTAGCGTGGGTAAGTTCCAAAACAACTCCTATATTTGCACTTTTGGACTGATCTTTGTTTTTATTACGTATTAAGAATGTTTCTATGCCAGTGTACGTCGTACCGATGCTCATCTGTTAATCTAATAGGAATAAACATGTTTAGCATCAATCACAGCGTCTTTAGGCGACCAGCAAAGAATATCCTTTAAAACAAAGTTTTATAAAAAGATCAATGGTTGGCAGGTATTAATGGACATGTCTGTCAGGGTGCGAACAGCTACGGGCAGCTTGATCAGGGACATGAAGAGGATCAGGCAGTCCCGAAGATCTCCATCAAGGCTGCTTTACAGGAAGGGACTGTCCGGCTTCTTTGCGGTGGTGGGGGACACACAGTGGTTGTCACTGGTAAGTTATTGTTCATTTTGTCTGTAATTGTATCTACGTTTAATTTTGCCCTCACTATTCAAAATATATTCAAATCAATATAAGTATTGTACATTAATTGCAATATTTTATTTGCCTTTTTGGGCTGTATATCTTGTTTGCATGTTCTCCTTGAGCTTGTATGGGTTTTCTGTGGGTATTCTGGTTGTCTCCTAAATCCCCAAAACATGCAAGGTAGGCTCATTGAAAACTTAAAATTGACCCTAGTTATGAATGGTTGGCTGGCCACCCATTTACGGTGTTTCCTCCCCGCCTGATGCCGATAGTTATCTGGGATAAGCTGCAGCACCCCCTGTGAGGATAAGCGGTTCAGGAAATGAATGAATGCATATTCGAAATTCGGATTATCTTGTATTCATTTGTTCCTTTTCTGTATCGCTTATCCTCTATGATGTATTTTATCTCACAGTGACCAGTTTGTTACTGGGTTTTGTATAAAGAGTTGCCATTGTGTGTGGTTGTCCAGATGATGGAAAGGCGTTCACGTGTGGGCAGAATAACAGGGGCCAGCTTGGACTCGGACACACTGCCAACTGCTCAACACTTCAACACATCTCAGGCCTGAATCAGAGAGTCACAAATGTCGCCTGTGGCTGGGATTTTACTCTTCTCCTTACTGGTAATTACATGAGTGATGATCATCATTTTCTTACAAAGGAACATACAGATCACTGACAGATAGAATTTAAAACTTCTGATTTGCATACAAGATTACTGGCATGCTTCACTTAAAAAAAAAAATCTAAAAAGTCCAACATGCAATCACTTATTCTAACTGCTAATTATTTTTCTTTCACACAGATTGTGGTAATTTATTAGCGTGTGGCTCCAATGTGTTTGGACAGCTTGGTACTGGCCATGTGACTTCCCACTCTGCAAAACTAATTCTCATACAGGTGAGCACATAATGAATTTGCAATTTATGTTTTGGTGTTTTACCCATTTGTACAGTGGTCAGTGATTTAAATCCTATATAAGTACCCAGAGTCATTGTTAAGTGTATATTCACTTTATGATTCAGATTGTCATTTATTCTTCTTGTTTTTGGCTTATTCTTAGGATCTAAAGGACTGTGTGATAAACATAGCAGCAGGCCTCCGACATGCTCTAGCCATCACAGGTATACAGTACAATTATAAATGAATCACTGTGTTTACGGTCATCAATGAATTCTGCTCTCAGACTCAGGATGTGTCTACCAATGGGGGACAGGTCTCTGTAGCCAAGCCAAGAGAGCACTTAGTCCAAACCCTGTTCCAGCACACCTCAACTCCAAGGTTCCTTCTTTGGTGCCAGGTAAGAAATAGGCTTGTTTACAGATATTGAACTAATGCTTAAAATAGTTTTATTTGATGACAAAAATATTTTTGACCTTGTTGCAGGTTTGACTCAAGAGAAGGCTCGTGTTGTTGCCGCGGGCTCGGCGCATTGTGTGTGCCTGACAGGTATAGCTTGGAGAATACTGCACAACACACATACTTTTTGTTCAAGAGTCAAAAAAACAAGCCCCCTCCCTCAAAAGCCAAATACACTGATTACTGAGGTGCGAGTGCCTAAAATTATCTACTCTATATTTTATTGTGGTCTCACTATTTAGAATTATTTTATATAGCAAGTACTGGTCACCAATTTCATTGAAAGATGAGAATTCACTTCCACCTAATGGGGAAATTATTCAATGAGGCTTTTAAAGTACGCATACATGTAGGACTGTCAAAAGACTATCATTTGAAAGCCATGTATACAAGTGCTGTTCAATTATTTTTCTGCCCTTGGTTTGCAAATAATGACTGTCATGCACACTATAAGCTTCTATCCTTTTGTGTGTCCTGTAATTAGTGGATCAGTGGCTCCTGATTACTGCCCCGCTTCTGCCAAATGAAGACTAATGTAGTCGCCGTTGTTGCGTGCAGGAGATGGTGATCTGTTTCTGTGGGGAAGCAACAAGCACAATCAGCTGACTGCCACTGAAGCCTTCATTGCCACTCCGGCTCCACTCGATCGCTCGCTGCTATCTGGAGAGAAAGTTGTAAATGTGTGGAGTGGTTGGACGCACGTTATAGCCCAAACAGGTGAGAGGCGGCATGTTTGTTAAGGTGCAACACTGAAATAATGCAAGTAATTCCTTGCAGAAAGAGGGAGAGTGTTCACTTGGGGTAGAGGAAATTACGGACAACTTGGTCGCCCTTTGGCAGCTGGCCCGAATTCTGAGCACCGGTCAGCAGACAATAGCAGCAAGGCCTTCCTCCCTGCCGAGGTGAAAGGTCTCTGTGGAGCCACGCAGGTAAAAATGATTATAACATAAAGCAATCTTTGTCGGGGGGAACGGGGTTGGTTGTCACATTTGCAATAAACTGACCTCCAGTGGTCGGTCTCACCGGTGTTAATATTGAATGGATCACAATTGTGGCAATAAAAAATCCACATTGCCTCTGCTGTAGAGTGTCACCTCACTTTGTGCTAAGAATAAATTAATTTTGAAAAAAGGGAAAAGGGCCCTCTAGGTTCCACAATATGTTTCAAGTAATGAAAGTTAAAAATAAAAGCTACAGTTTGGATTTAGGTTTCCTTGATGCCTATTTTTTTAGGTGTTATTTAAAAACAAGTTGGGATTGGATTGAACTCTTGATCTCAGAACTGTGAGGCAGATAAATCTCTATCTTTGCTTGATAATACGTCTTTATTAATAAAAAGGTGAACAATCATATATTGGGTTTGTCAAGGAAAGAGTGATCTTTAAGAATTTGATGACGAAATGTTCATGAAAGAGATAAAATGGTGACAACCAACCTTATTCTTTCCGAATATACAACTATGTGGCCAGTGTATAATCACTTCCAGTTTTTGCTAATTAATGGAAAGAAGTTAAATCATCGTTAATGGAATAGAATTACATATTTCTGCGTTCTCTAATCCAGACTAATGGTGAGTTAGGGATCATGTAGTGCTTAGTAAATCCAAGAGGAGGCAGCCAACACCCATAAATGAATAAAAGGAAGCTGAAAGTTGTTTGATATGGATGGGATCCATCACCAAGAGGGAGGAGACACCTTGTTGAAATACATCATTACACGTGCAAAGAAAAGCATGCACACGTTTCTATGATGATCCACAAGGGAGAAAACCATTAATGTCTTGCACAGTCAGAGTATTTTTTTAAACCCCATTGGGGCCATTGTATGGCTATAGCACTTAACCTGTGGTCAGAATTGTTGCTGTATGCCAGGAGAGGAGTGGCAATAGAACAGATGTCAAGGTCGGTCGTGGGTGAAATGCGGATCGTTCTTTTGTAACGTGCGGGGATCACCATTGCGGCAGCCGCCATGTATGTCATTGCAGCAACACCTTATGTGCGTCAAGCTAAAGGTGAAAGATAGATTTGCTGAGTGGACAATGAATCGCTTAACCCGACAGGGCTCGCCATGATGTGCGTACCACACCCACACAGTCAATGTTTAGTTAGCTGTCACATCTTTATGAGGTATATGAGCATAACAAATAAAAACCTGTCACTTGCTTACTTGCCAGTCTTTTATGATGGAGTTGAAACAAAAAGTAGGCAGCTAAAGTGAATAAATATGATAATAAATAGTGTACTATTATAGTTAAATGTGAATCCTCTGTGCTATAGAATGATAGAGTGGGAGGTTAATCTAAAAAGACTGAGAAATGAAGAGCCATACTAGATAAATATTGCTTGAGTTGATTGTGCCGTGTAATGACGTTTTTTGTTGATGAGTTTTCTTTTTTTATATGAGAATTGATCATTGTTTACTTGGTTTTATTTTATATTTTTGTTAGAAACGTAATGCAAAACTTAACATGAAAATTTGAACTCCAGCAGTTACCAATTTGTAGCTTTAGGATGTATACTGTGTATAGAGAATATCATTTTTATTTACAATTTCTTGCATTATTAATATTGTGTTTATTTTTTGATGGGAACAAATATCCTTACTTACTATGGTAAATGATTTTGAAATGTACTTTTGTCTTAGTTTGCTGTTTTCTGGTGTCTCAGCAATTTTGGGCAATGCTGTCCTTTGTAAAAGTTCAGTGTCAGCCCGCAGCATGCATATTAATGTCTTCTTCTTTCCCCGCAGATCGCTTGTGGATCTGAACATAACCTTGCCACCATAGGTGAGTACAATCCTTAAAGAACTGCCATATGGTTGCTTTTCCTTTCAGAAAGGAGGTTATATTTGTAAAAATCTGGTTCAAATACTCACCCAACTCCACTAGCTATAAGCAAAGCTCACACTATCGTGTCATATTAGCCCCTGAAACAACAATTTACATTAGAAAAAGGTTCCTTTGCCTTACCAAGAGATTCCTGAAGAAATGTCTTGTCCAATACATTAGAGATTACACTTCCCCGTGAATCTTTGATGTCGTCTTCCCAAGAAGTCTGCGGTCACCACCTCGTTCTGTGGCATTTTCCAGAAAGAAGTAATTACAGCCCGCTTAGGATGGGGATCACTGACAGATGCAATTGCGCGAACAGGCCTGTAAATGAGCTGAATTAGTCACACATGCATTCACAGGCCACTTTTTACTGTTGGAGGATTTGGAGATGGGGTGGCAGAAGAGTTAAATGTTACACATTGCACAATGACAACCCAACAAATGTTCTTGTGCCTCCTCATGAAATATTCAAAGATGATCCTTTTCGTGCCCTGCCAGAAAGTCACCAGCTCGCATGAAGAATGATTTTTAGAAGTCCAAATTTTCTCACATTAAAGTTTGAACGCTGACCTAGTTGTTACATCAGAGTGAATATAAATACATCTGAGGGAGCTGAAACACAAGAAGAATGTCTCTTCTAAGCACATGCAGATATTTTTAAAAGCGTCATTGTAAACTGTTCAGACAGGCTGTCAAAATGAAGAAATAGTGAGTGGGAACGGGACGTCATCATCACCTCCTAAGAGCTCTTGTGCAGGGCTGAGCAACTTTTCTGATCACGGCCCACGTTCGGATTTTAAAATGGGAACGTGATATGCATAATTCAGAAAAGAAGTATACAAGAAAAATATTAAAATCCAAATGCACTGGCAAGACCTCAATTGCTCTATTAAAGGACTATTAAGGAAAAACTGAGAAAGATATAATATGGAACTTAAAATGGTTAGATTGGCCTTTTTACCCAATTGTCTATTACCGAGTTGGCAAGCAAGTTAAACACGGAGCAAAAATGTAAACACCAGGGAATGACCTGCCAAAACAGACAGAAACACACACAAAAACACACAATTAAAACTATATTATTCACCATTGCACTTTCTTCCCCTTACAAAACAACAATCCAATCTGCCAAATTATTTTTTGAATATCATTTATTATTTGTTTTGAATGAGCCCTGATGAATTAAAGTGTGTTTTAAGAGAGAAGAAAAGTAAGAGAAACATGAATTGAGGCAAAAAGAGCCACAGTATATAGAAAATAGGATAAGAAGCAAAGCGCTGCATTCATGCGACTCGAGAGCCACGTGTTTGCCACCGCTGGTCTATTATTTCTTAGTTTTCAACTGGAATGAATCCGACAACTCAGGTAGAACGTGTTTCAATGCAGTTTACAGCCCTTTAACTGACATCTAAGTTGATTGTTTCTGTGGCTTCTGCGTCATCGCTTGGCCTTTTTGTTTGTATATATATTGCTTACCGTACAAGATATCCTAGATTAGGCTCTTGACACTTTTGACTTCATGTTTAAAAAAAGTGTTACCTTTGTCTAACACGGTCTGTGGCAGCCAATGAGTTAAGAGGTGACCTCATAATAATGTAAATGCCTGGCATTGGCCATCCTTAGCCCACCCCTGCTCTAGACAATAAGAAGGCAGAACAGGCAAAGGGAGCGCTGCAGTGAACTTTTCCTGCCGCGCTCTCCTCCATCCGTCTTGAGCGCGGTGGCAGTAGGGGCAATGAAATAGCAAAACAGCATTGGAAGTTGAGAACTGAGTGCTGCTATTTCTGGTGCTCAAGTAGGTCAGGCGGAAACCAAGCAAGAGCTGCATGCTGCTCATGATATTTGTTGCGGGTTATGACTCTCCAACATTTACACCTGAGGACATGCTCCTCATTTGTGGGATTTGCGGCCAGAGGTAGGAGAAGGTCCAAAGGGGGTCTTTTTGCCAGTAGATCAACATTTTTTTTTCTTTTGGTCCATGGCAGAAATTGATTATTGGTTTTGTTCCTAAAAAATCATCCAAAAAATGATCTCGCCCAACTTTACAAGTGTTAATTATTTGACTTTCGCACAGCCGTTTAAAAACAGGATGTGTTGACTGGAATATTGCTTTTGGTTTGAGCGTCTTGATTCCAAACCTTTTTTTTTTTGTTGTGCAGAAAGTGCAGCACTTAGTTGCCATGGAAACACTGATGTGCGGTATGTTCCTGTCAGTGAGGCCATGAATAAAGCACTGTGCCCAAATAAGAATCTGTCTTCCAGTCAGGGCAATGTTTTAAAAGTGGTAATTTCACTTCTAACCGATCAACATAAACATTTTTTATTTATTTATTTGTAACTACTAAATGCCCTATCTTAAGGCTGACAGGCATTTCTTTTCATAGCCCTTACTGGCCGTGTGCCACACGGACATAAGCTTGCTGGCATGATATCTTGGTCTGCTCGCTGGCATATGTTTTGGGTGCGCGCGTCCAAATCCGCCCCGCCGGTGCTCCTCTCCCGTTTGATGAGACAAAGCATGAAAGACACACGACAGCAAGAATGGGAGAGCTGGCGGATGTGTTATCCTTGAGAAAGCAAGCTCGCTTCTGTTGCCATGGTAATGGAGCCTATTAGGTAACCGTGTTGCCATGGCACGTGTCTCCTCGGCGATGGGGCCCTGACCACACCCACTGACAAGCTGTCCAGCTGTGATGAGAAGGGAGGCTTTATTATTACGTGCCCATTGCATGTCAGCCCTGTGTAGCTTGGTTTTCTGATTTCTCCTCTCTTTTCCCGCAACTCTGCCTCGCCCACCCACTTCCAATCTGCTATTATTAGCTGACGTGTTGCCACACTGACCCCTGATCCCTCTCCTTCTCAGGGGAGCGTCTCCTTTCCTGGGGCTGGAACGAACACGGAATGTGTGGAGACGGCTCGCTGGCCGACGTGTTTGAGCCACGGCTCCTTCCCGACCTCACTCCTCTTGTCATTGGCTGTGGGGCCGGACACTCTATGGCGGTGTGCGTGGAGAATACCAATCATTTCACCTGAGTTCCCTATACGGACTTCTTTTGTGAATGAACGGTCATCGGACTGATTAGCTTAAGTTTGTTACTCGCCCGTAGTGGAGCATTTATGCAGTGGCTTTCACCAGAACTTTTTATGTGGATGAAGAGAAGCACGTACAAGCTACAAATACCTCGCAGTGTGTGCACGTTTTTTATCTCAGCGGTCATCCTTTCTCAAGGCAGGTCATCAGCACAGGCGCTATCTTTGCATGACATGGTCATTTATACACCTTGTGGATCCTTTTGCTTTGTTGGTCCTGAATAAATGAAGGCTTTGAGGATGAGGGTTGGGCCTGAATATACAGCTTCATCTTTCATCCCCCGGGCCTTTTTTTTAATGCATTTGAACTTAGTTTCCACTTGTTTTATGGTAACACTCCCAATCAGAAATGTTGATCATAGTGCCACTTTAACTCGCTACACATGATGTATTTCACAAGGGGAAGTTTGCATGCTGCATTTGACCCACTTTGCATATTTATGAGTAATGCAGAGATCTGCAATGCAATACCTTGGGACTAACTACATGTCAAGGGCATTGGGAGGACCCTTGTTGAATAAGGTTTTTACTGCATTCTATTGATTGCTGCTTTTATTTAAAATATAACTATACAATCAAAATATGTATCACTCGTTGTTTTAAGATTTTTCAAACAATGAATTAACGAACACCCTCTGCAAATCTCTTGTTTGATATTTATTTATTTTTTTAGATTTTATTTAACACTATTTCTTGTACAAGTCTGAATTGCAATGTTCAGAAAAGACACCGTAAACCCTGAATCAACAAACCAATCAAAACTACCACTGAACACCCGACTAAGAGGACTAGCCACAAATTGCACGGTGTTCAAGACACAAACACTCACGCAGTCTTTAAATCGCACTCGACAGCACACATTCAACTTGGTTGTCCTTGTGTGTTTAAATGATAATGTAGCTCACCCAATGACTAACACAGAATTCCCGGTAGTTGATCGGCAGTGTAATTGTAGGTGTTTGTTAAAAAGTTGGTCCCTTTTTACTTTCATCAACCTACATACCACTAAAACTCTACTTTAAATATTTCTATTGTATTTGATCCATACTAGTTTATGGTGCTTATTGCCTTTCACTGCTGATCTACTATAGGTCCCTGTGCATATAAGTCATGACATACCTGTAAAATAACAGTTTTTAAATGGAAAAAAAAACTTGTTTATACTTTTGAAAGCATTTTTTTTATCAAACGTATACTTGTTTTCCATATTGTAGTAGTTGTTTTGTTGTCCAATCAAATAAAAGCTGGATCAGCCTTCCAATTGGTACTCTGTTTAACTTTAAGCTTTAAATTAGTGCTCAATTTTTTTGAAGCGCAAGACAAGATGTTGATCAAGTGCATCCCTGTAAAGAAAAAAAAATCTTGGTTTAAAAATAGAAAAGACAAAATTTTAGTTTTCCCCAATTTGTAATAGTGGAGGTAAACAATAGCCCATATTTCCTGACGTTTTTAAATGCGGCTACACTTTTAACTTATCAATTGTGGATATCTCAAGCTGTCACACATGATCAAACACACTGTTCTATGCGCTGTCAATGGCCTACTCAGACTTAAATGGGATGATGAAGGAGAAAAACAGACTGTATGCAGGTACAGATTTCACAAGTTCAGACTGTAAACGGTGTGTGCCTATATTGCCAGGTACTATTTACCTGATTCAAGTGATTAAACCATCTCCATTATCTTAGTTGTTAAAAAAAATGTGATTTGCATATTTAGATTCTTTCACACAAAGGTTTATTTATACTACGTCTCGGGGTTTTCGTTTAATTTCATCTAAACGACAAGATTTATTCCTTTCAAATAATGACATGGCACACTTGGTATTTTAGAAGAAGCGTTAACTTTACATATTAACTCTGTCTACTTTGTGACGTGCCATTTAGCTTATGTGAGTCCATTAATTATTATTGACTGTCTCAGTGAAATGAAATCATGTTAAAAAAGTGACTTTTGAAGAATTTACATGGCAGAGGCACTTGTCCAGTATTGTGTGTATACAGTGTTTTGGCATTTGGCAGTACAGGAGTTACTACTGTAGTTTGAACTGTGAGAAAACTATAAAGTATTTTAAGGTATTTTCCTTAATTATCAACTGAAAAAAACACTGCAAATATGTTCTTCATTAAAATGCATAACAATTTTGGCTTTGTTAAATGCAATTTAACCCTCAACAGCGAGTTCTGGACTATTTTTTCAACAGCAAATGTGATTAGTTAATGCCTCAAAAATCCCAGGTAAAGATCAAGTTCAAGTATGAGTGGAGTTTTGACTAAACATTTAAATTAATAAAAAATCCCAAGAATGATAAAAGTAGAGTAGTGCAAAAATCTAAAAAAAATTTAAAAAAAGAAAGAAAAGTGAGCATGAGTGCAAATATCACAGCGTGTTTCAACGTTTTTGAGGTGAAAAGGCAAAGGTGATTAAAAAATCCGAGTGACCACTTTTGACTCTCTAAACACAGGGATCACATAAATATTTGACGTTCACTCCAAAACATTGGTACACATGACGTCAGCACACATAAATAAAAGCATAATTACAGCACTGGCACACACACACACAGAAAATAGGCACACAGATTTACAACACAGTCACCAGTCACAGATACTTAGCTACATAAGGCTTGACAACAAAACGTCCTCAGTGCTACACGTATGCCGAGTTTGTGGTGTTCTGGTTGCCACTGTCACACCCATTTAAAAGTACTAAGTAATACACACAACATTGCTACAGCACTATCAAGTAGGTGATGGGTCATTATGGGTCATACACATAGTGGTCGGTACACCATGGTTCATAACACAAACTGACTCGGCTGGTTGTCTGCTCCGGTGCTGTCTCTGGGTCTCTAAAAACATATACAAAAAAAAAACAATAATGAAAAGAAATTACTACACCAAGAATGTTTGATGTTGGAATTAATGGTGATGGCTGATACCTCCGTGGCGTAGGGAGAGGTGAAATGACACTTGGAGGATTAAAATAAAAAGTGCTCCGTTAGTCTCTCATGGTAAAGACAGCTTTACCATGTGTATTCCCATGCGTAGCCAAGGCATCAGACAAAGATGTATTGTCTGGTCCGGACTCAGAGTCGGTTAATAAACATGCCCGATCATGCGGCCGTCGAGAGGTTGAGACATATTTTTCAGTCATTTTCATGCGTTTTTTTTATATATATTTTTTCTCGTCATGCTCTCATTGGCACCTTGTTTTGTTTCTCTTCAGTAACCATACACAATTCTAGACGGAGGGAAAGATGTGTATGCATGTGTTGTTGAAGAAAAATGGAGTCTAAACGCTCATTGAATACAAAATTTATTTCATGCAAGGACTATCTGTACATTTTTTTTATTAGAATACTTTTCTGTTGCATAAATGAAAATAGTACATGCAATTACCTTTCCCCAAGAAGACTCACACCCCATACTTTCCCTCCCCCCACCTGCATCTCTTCACAATAAATCTTCACAAGTTTTTTTTGTAATTTTTTTAACTATGTAATGTCCAATAATCACCACAAAAGACATGAATTGAAATGTAAAACTCTGCTCATCCAGACTAAATGGACTTGTGCACTTAATTTTAGGAGAAATTTGCCAAACTTTACATTGGTCAACATATAATCTGTTAAAGTGCCATGAAAGAAATGCATATAATTATAGGAACCATATCAAAGTATAGTTTTTAGGTCTTTTAATATTATGTTTCTGTACTTTTATTGAAATCTCTAGTTTATTATATACTGGATACATATAATACTATATTATGTGCTAATTGTTTTTCCTCTCCAAAAGAATATTTGCTGGATTTCTTTGAATAATAACTAAAGAGTCATTCGTATTGTAAAATAAAATCCTAAGCGGCTTATTACAGCTTTAGAGCAAGATTGATGCCAATTACCTCAAGTGACATAATTTCCAAATTTCAGTGGTCAAATCAATACAATAATGTGAACGATATATTGGGGAAAGGCAAAGAATGGCAGCTACATAAAAATCTTGCTATGACTGAGTCTCTTTGTAAAGCTGTCTCAGAAATGCATAAAAATGGCAAAGCTTTTTGATGCTTTTGAAAGACAAGGTTTTCTCGTACAGGTACTGCAATACAGTTAGCTTCTTGTAGAACATAATTTCTCATGCAGTTCATGCAAAGGTCACCAACAGTTTTTTTGTTCTGTTGACATTATTCATCACTAGTATCATAGGAATCATCTCCATAGTGCAAGGGACACCATCTTGCTGCGTTTGCTCTCTGTGCTTTTTTCTTATTTTTTTTTGTTTTGTTTTTTTTATCCGGATGTGGCCACTCAAAACAATGTCCGCTTTGCGCTTTCAAAATTGTAACTTCTCTACTTTGCAACATACAAAGCTCTTATGAGGAGTTTCCTTAACATCTGTCAATAGTACATATTAGATATGTATTAAAAGCAATGTGTGGTTAATGTCCAGCATAATGTTGCATTTTATGAAAGATTCTTTCACAGAATTGTCAGAAGCAGATGAGAATTAAAAAAAAAGAAAAAAGTAAAAGAAAACGTTGTTGGCTGAAAAGTACGTGAGATCAAAAGCAACAGAGCAACAGGCAATGGAGTCAACGAAGGGGGAGAAAAGTCGAGTTAGCCTGTTGAAGAGCGATTTGTGTGACTCCTAGCTTAAGATGGGATGATGCCCCCCACCCAAGCAAACCCTTTAGAAAGCTGGAGTATCAGAACAGTTGAGATACAGTTTTCCAGGGAAAGGAAAATAAAAATGAGGAGCAGGAACGAGGGTATATGTGAAAAAGCAAAAAAATCATATAAAGGGTTTGGGGTTATTGACAGAAAACAAAAATAGGAGACGTGTGGACTGGCCTTCCATTGGCATTGTATCTGCTACTCAACCATGCTACATAATGGATGGGATGGGAGAATGTGAGTGCTGCATTAGACAGGGTGGGCTGCAGGGCAGGGCGGACACTGAGGACACTCCAGAGGCATCCCCGCTCATGCCAGACATGCTGTTAAGGCTCCAAGGCTTTTCATAACCTTCAGTTGAAAAACAGAGAACGTTCTGAGTACACTGTAGCACTGGATCCATGACATATGTGTCGATGTCATTTTTTGTGCTCCTTGTTGATAATACTACACCTGTTGCTTTCTTGTTTTTGACTCCATAGAGAGAGGTCAACTCAGACTTGAGACACATCTGATTTCTACATGCATTGAGTGAATCCGGAGTAAAAGGACATGCACCGGGTGGTACTGGAATGGTTCGGAGTAGAACACCATAACAGGTAGGCACCTTAGGTAGGGAATGGCGGAAAGCTACTGTGGAATTTTATTTTTCGATGCGTGGTTACACGCTCGCGCAGCTTCATTGGGAATGTTTGCGTCAAAAACTTGAATTTTTAGTTCAAGAAGGTCTATTTGTGTTGTGCTCCTTCACCATTCTAATAGCACCCATCAGCAAGACACGTCATGCACCATTATGGCCAAGAGCATTGCACTCAAATCAGGATCCCACATGGTATTTTTTTGTTAAAAACACATACATACATGATACACACAAAGCACATGAATATATATTCTCAAGCACATAAGGACAGCAAATTCTAGGTCATAGAAATCTTCAAAATATTTTTTTTGTTCTTACTAGTAAATAAAGAGGGGTATTACATAATGCATGGTATCAAAAAATAGATTATGTCGATGTAGACAACTAGTATTGACATTTGTGGTGATTGTGCTTGGCCTTAACTTAGATTTTGTACAATTCCCAAGGGGAATGATTGAGGAGAAGCAGCTGCTGTGAAGGTGTGTCGCATTAAGAGGTTTGCAGTTGTGTACGTGTGTTTTCATGAGTGTGTAACACTCTGCAAAGAAGGGAAAAAAAGAGGCGTGTCCTGTCTAGGGCCTTAGAGCGTAGCGTGTCAGTATCTTACTGGGGCCCGTGATTGGCTGTTACTGTACGTACCCCTCCTTACTCTGCCCCCCGTGTGCTTGGGCCGTTCGGCCGTGGTGACCAGGAAGCAGGGACGCTCTCGTTCGCTGGGGCTGAAGTTTTCCTCTGGAGATATGGCCTGGTCGATGTGTGGGCAGTCCTCGTTGGCGAGGGCGGCGTTAGCGGCCTCGCCGTTCAGCTTGGATTCTTTATGTAGTATAACAACAAAAGAAAAGTCGAGTAACCTTCATTGATTATTGAGCGCTAACCCTCCCAGGTGTGCTGGATTGGATGTGTAGTACTTTTAATTGCATGGAATGAGTTCAATTTCTGTGAAAATTAGACTAAAATGTGCACAAGAGCTCTTTTTAAAAATGCATTATTCCCCAGGAATCACATAATTACACTAATATTCCCATATATGTTTTTATTTTCATTTTTAAATGGAGCATTTTGTTTTCCGTCACTGGAATAGAAAGCTCCATCTTACGGCACCCTGTAGATCTGTCTTGTAGTCATTTATGTATATTTAGGGTCATATCATCCCATGCGCAAAGGTTTTTAGCATTTTATCTAAGAGTTTAACAATAACCAAGTTTTCTGTTCTATTGAATACAGTATATCATTTGTTAGGTGTGCTAAGGCGAGTGATTGATGATTTTTAGTAATTTCCTAAAAACCCTAGTGTTATTTGTATTACATTCCCCACTTCATTGTATTGAAATCATTCCCAGCTATTGAAAATGATGCCAATGAACTACAACAGGGAGGAATAGCTGTGAATACTGATTTTTCAGTGGCATTGGTGGCACTTATTTTCCCCTTAAAAAACATGGAATGACTGAATGAACATCGCAAAAGGCAAGCGCATGACCACTAATAATTTGCCTGAATCACTTTTTCTGTCCATTCACACAAATCCTGTACTTTATTGATCGTGTGCTGGGAAAGTCTGCTGTTTGATCTCATGCCTGACTCATCATCTGACTGAAGTGTGGGAACAGAGAAACAGCCGAATGGCGATATGTGTTCTTCTACAGGCCAACAAACTGTTGCTCAGTCAACAAGCTATTGAAATGTATTAGTTATAAATATAAAGAGCTTCACCTTACCTTGAAACTTGATCTCAAAAACGTCATCGTGGGCAATAGGACTTTGATGTTGCGAGCTGATGCTTGATTTACAGAAGTTCGGAGAACCGGGTTGGGGCGCCCGTGGGATATGCCGATTTTTTTTCTTTGGTAGTTTCTGTTTCGCCATGGCCAAGGAGTAATACATTCCAAAGTTGTTGACAATCACAGGGACCGGCATGGCAATGGTCAGCACGCCCGCCAGGGCGCACAAGGCTCCCACCAGCATACCGGAGGTGGTCTGAGGGTACATGTCGCCGTAGCCTAGGGTCGTCATGGTCACCACCGCCCACCAGAATCCGATTGGGATGTTCTTGAACTGGGTGTGCTCGCTGGCTCGGGGGTCGTTGGGGTTTGCGCCGATACGTTCCGCGTAGTAGATCATGGTGGCAAAGATCAGGACGCCAAGGGCTAAGAAGATGATAAGGAGAAGGAACTCATTGGTGCTGGCTCTCAGGGTATGGCCCAGAACTCTCAGTCCCACAAAATGGCGAGTAAGTTTGAAGATACGCAGGATCCTAACAAAGCGGACCACTCGGAGGAAACCCAACACGTCCTTAGCTGCCTTTGACGAGAGACCGCTAAGGCCCACTTCCAGGTAGAAGGGCAGGATGGCCACAAAGTCGATGATGTTCAGAGCGTTGCGGATGAAGTCAAATTTGTTTGGACAGAAAGTTATTCGCATGAGGAATTCAAAAGTGAACCACACCACACAAACGCCCTCGATGTAGGTCAGATAGGCCGCCGTCTCTGGTTCCTGGTACGTGTGCTCCACCGTGACGTTGCCCACCAGTTCGATCTCGGTGCGGTTGACGATGGGGTTAAAAGTCTCGTGGGTCTCCAGACAGAACGTGGTGATGGACACCAGGATAAAGAACAGCGAGGCCAGAGCCACCCACTGAGCGGGAAATCGGAGAGTGGTGAAGCAATTGGAAAGGGAGGAATGGGAGGGAGAGGGGAGAAGGTGAAGAAAGGACAGAAGAGAGAGTAAGCATACAATGTAATCAAGCCCGGCCAATGCAATTTAATCTGAAACGGCATCATCTGATTCAACAGTGACAGTCATGGGGTCTGCGTCTTGATTCCGAAGTACCATTAAAATGGAAACAATCAATGTGAGCTCAACACTCCCTCGTACCCCCTCCTCGCTCTGTCCTATCTCAAGGTCACGGCAAATTTTTCAAGCCATGTCAGCAATAACACACACTGAACATTAACGACTAAATGGAAATGCGGGAATCTGGAATTCAGCGCCACACTTACAGCAGGTCTTTCCCTACTCAAGGTCACGCTGACCGGATAATCAACTCCTGGGAATCATGGTGGGCCGCAGCTAATTGGAATGAGCTCTGCCATTAAGGCCGACCAACGTCATCCCTGATGACAGTAGAGTAGAGTACTTCACCCCACATCGCCATTGATCTGCTGATCACGTTTCATCACATAGAGCTCATGATATTTCTGATACAAGCTCCATATGTAGGAGTAACTGATAGTGTGTTCTCCCTGTTATTGATCATGGCACTGTCCTTGCGCCCCCCCCCTCCCCCCCCCATCTGATCATACTGGATTACAGTCTGCAAGTTGGGTGGTTAGAAACGTCTGGAAGCATGCCACCGGCGGGCGGATCAGTCGATGCGCAGAGCAATTGTGGAGTGAGATTTTTCATCACTCGATGAAGACACCAAATTTGCATCAGTCCTGATTTACTGAGGTTAAGTGCACTCTTGAGATAATGTACAGTCTTGTTAAGAGCCAAGACGGACTAATGAATGAATCACAGAGTGACAATGGAAGCGGGCATGTCTAAGCATGAGAGAATTGTATATTCCACTGAGCAAAGGGAAAACACAGCGCCTCAGTCATTCAAGTCCATTCATGCATGCTGAGATGGAAAGCAGGCCTTCATTACACCGAGTCATCAGTGGCATTTCTTTCAATTGCATGGAGGAAATTGTTTGCTGATGAAAGTCTGCTTCCTGTCCAAGTAAGCGTTATTGTCCACAGATCTCTAATACATGGTCTTTGGTTCTATCCCATGGCCCTTCCTTTATCTAGTATCTGTTTTGGTATCCAAAACTCCATTTAAACGTGGCCACAAAATTCAGTGCAGAATGTTTAGTACTGCGTTAGACCTCCGCAAGCGTCGTGCAAACACACAAACCCCCGCAGCTACGCACCCAAAAATAAAAAGGTGAGTGCCACAGCAACAAACCACTCATTCCACGCATACTCAAAATGAGGTATATTTTGCTCATTAAGTGCCACAGCTTGCAATCAGATCTGCATCGTCATTTATAATTCTGAAGTGGTTAGTGGAAAAAGCTTTCAGTGGTAGCTTCATTTCAATTTCAATTGAAATTGAACTCATTGAAATGACATTACAGGGGGAAAAAACACCGTTGGTGCAACTAGTTGAGAAAGGACGCAAATCCTCATCGTGTTCAATTCGGTCACAAATATTGAAGCGCTCACACAGTGTGTTATTCTTGTGATGTATTGCATAACATTGTCGTGAGGTACGCCCCCTCTACGGTATGTTATGCACAAAATAACAGCCTGCCATCAAATCCCAATACAATTCCACACATATTACACCTTAAAGAAACAACGCAGGCCATGTAGGCATGTCATTATGTGATTGCATTGACTAAGAAAATGCCTATCATTTTTAGTCACAGTTTCACTCCATATTATGCTTCATTCAAAAGTCCAAAAAGCCAATCAACTTATTAATCCAATGGAGGTTGTTTGAAGACCAAGATGTAGTAATTTTGTTTAGTCCAATGTTTAACACATTAAAGCCTCTGAGCAATTACACCCTTCAAACCACACCTCCATTTGCAAGATTTGTCTCGGTGACACTTCGGAACAGTATGAGAGTGGAACACGATGGCCTGCTTATTGGTTAACTCTCACTGTTGCCGGCAAACCGTGAGCTTGCACTGATGTGCTGTGACAAGCCTTTTCCACTGATGTATCCACTGTGAATAGAGTCTGTAATTAAGTCTGTAGCTCAGTTCTAATTAATTTTCTTGCCTGTCTTACTTTCTTTGCACGTGCAGAGCATCTTTGCTGTCGAAGATGTTGCATGTGCAAATTTAAATGGATATTTTGTTATGTCAAGTCAATTAGCAGCTTCGAAAAAAAGGACAAAATCATCTAAACTTTTCTTAAAGTTAACTCTTACATTGCCATTGACAATGATAGATCCAATTGTTGCTCTTTTCATCCTTCTGATACGAATATTAAGGTAAAATTAATATGAGTAAATTGTTGAATTTGGCCATAGTAAATAAAACCTGACATTTGAATGGAGAAAAAAAATGAGTAATACATGTGATACGACTTTAACAACAACTTGCCCTGTCAGTGCTAGCATTCTGTATGCCTGTCCGTGTCAACTGTCAATCACACACCCACCGCTTGCGAGCATTGATGCCAATGCATTTTGTTCTGTCAACAAATCGTGCATGTTTGAACCTTCTGAGCAAGAATTCAGCAGGGGTATAAATAGGTCTCCATTTGTGGCTCTTTTCTTTTAAATCCTCATTTCTTTGGATCTTATAAATTATGCCACCATGTTGTTTTTGTGCATTCCAAGAAATTTGCATAATAAACACTTTGTAGTATCGGTTTTTGACTAAATGGAAACCGACCGACTTTCATGGTTTCATTCTGAACCGTCACATTCCCAGTTATGTTAGGTCCACACATAATTTTCCTTCCTTGTAGTTATTGTGACACTTTATTTGAAATCTTCTGATGACAGTCTCATAAGACTTTCATAATAATATCATAACCCCTATTTTTGACACGCCTGGATAATTATGACGTATGCCACTAAGTGTCCTAAAAGAGTTAAAACCCTCAACCTTGCAACAATGTCAACTCTGAATCAAAACTGACATCATTTACTCAATGCCACTTAATAATTGATGTCATAAGCAGTGGAAAAAAAAGTATAGCTGGGTAATATTACTGCTGTCATATTTTTTTTCTATTTCAAAAAATGCCCTGGCCTTTGAACCGAGATATATAGACCTTTTTTTTTTTTTTAAATCAATGAACAGTGATAATTTTTTAGTAGAGTTAGCTCTGACTGAATGGGGGGCCTGATAATCAGGCTGCTGCAGCTGTTTAAAGCAGCATGAAACACAGCAGGCTTTAGAGGAGGACACTTGTCAGAAAAACATCTGCGGAAATAGTCACTCTCAATGTTCAGAGGCTTGAAATGGAAAAATGGCCAAAAGCAAGGAGCAAAAATGTCACCTCTAACTGCACACTTGTTATTTTCTGGAGGCTTGCCACTGAAATGTTACTGTGCGGTGCCAAAGATCTGCTTTCCCTAATATGCTATTGACCCATTTAGCCTCTCTACCCAGGGAACCTTGTACCCTAGAAATCCCATTCCTAATTTTTCTTTTATAACTTGTTGTGAGGCTGGTTTCATTTTATTTTCATGCTATTTTTTTAGGAATAGTGATTCAATTGAAATTTGGGATGAATGCATGATTACATTTCATCACCTGAAAATGGCTGTTGGGAAAATTAGAAATCCATCAAAATATAAGGCTAATCCTCAACTCTTGACTTTATGATTCGTGAATCTTGCTCAGAATATTTCAACATTGACAATAAAGCAGCGTAGACACGTTGCCATGGAGAAGCTGCAAGTGGCTGTTATTTACCATTCCCAAGATTACTTTGTTTTTCTTAGTTAGATTAATTCACTAATTACTTGAATTGCTTCAATTCCGAACATGAAAACAAATTCATCGCAGAATTCCGTTTAAAGTTGTCTATTTTTTCACCAATAGTAGATTAAACGTGTTTGGAAAAAGCTTGTGCTGACAAGGTTTTGAATTTTCCAACATTTGACTGAAGGCACGCACATATTTACTTGAGGTATACTTTTTGACAAAGTGCAACAGGTGGATTCATAGTCTTAGCATTTTCCTTTTAATAGAAAAGTACATGACTGAATTTTTCAGGCTGAAATAGAATAACTTTTTTCTTAATGAGAAAAGTTTTTTTTTTAATGGATAATAGCTTGATGGCTTTAAGTTGCGTTGACATCCATATTTGGGATTAGTCACTTAGTGTGTGAAGGATTGATTTCCTATTCCTATTGGCTCTGTCCAGAAGCAGTGCACCCTCGGCCCCTTACTTGCCCGTCAATCAGCCTCGGGGGTACAGCCCCAAGAACCCTGCCTAGCAACAAGTGTTTATGAATATTTGTGTCTGCGTTGCAGTGTTGTTCCTTCGCAAATCGTAAATACATATCACTTTTATGCATAACAATCACACTCCCAAGTGACCTTTATTTTCCATTTTCTATTTAGGAAGAGTTACTGATGGCTAGATTTTGGCTTAAGGATTTTTTTACAGCCTTTTCACGCACTGGGACGTCAATTTCAAGGTCATGGAGCACCTTAGCAAATCACTAGGCGGCGATGAATTCATTCCCAGATTAATTTGAAAGAGGGTGGAGGGAATAAAAGGAAGTGTGCAAAGAGCTCACTCACCCTTGCATATTTCGAGGAGTAGGGGTCTTCGAAAAGAGCCCAGACGCGCCTCTGCCAGCGGCCCCACAAAGCGCCGCTCCGGGCGTCGGGAGAGTCTCCGTGCGCCAGCCTCCTTGTCATTTCATCCACGTCGTCCTCGCCGTGCTCCTGCTCGGGGTCGCCGTCCTCGTTGCCCAGGTCCAGGAGTCCCCCCCCACCGAAACTATCAAGGGCCTCCTCGGCCTCCCGGTGCTGCCGATAGGTCATCCAGCAGCAGGGCTCCACGTCCGTCTCGTCGATGCCCCAAAAGGCCAACTCTTCCTCGTAGAGTGGCCCGCAGACATCGGCGGGGCAGTGCAGCTTACCTGTCCTGTAGTAGTTGAGGATGTGCGCGAAGACGCCAGGGTGGCGGTCAAAAAAGAACTCCTCGATCTTGGCGTCATAGTCAAAGTGGTTGGGGGCGTCGGGCTCGGCCAGCCACGACAGACGGGTACCGGGTAGGGTGCGAAGGGTGCTGCGGTACGTCTGATGCCTGATCCCTCCCACGTTGATCACGATGCGATCCTTGTCGTCGCTCAGGCCCATCGCGCCCCTTCAAACATCGCTCTGTAAACTTCCCCTCGTCATGGCGGCAAAGGTGAGCGAGGCGTCGAGCCACCTGTCGTCTCCTCGCCCGGCAAGCAGGCAAATAAAAAAAAACAATCACCACTGCTCGACGGGCTTTGGAGATGTGGACCCCGCCGCCGCGGCTGCTGAGGATGACGAAGATGCTGCTGACGATGATGTACCTGTCAGGCTGGAGGCGAAATCCAAAATGAACGCGGCCAATGGCATCGCCGCACGATTCCACAGAGAGGAAACGCACAATAGAAGCGAGCTTGCGTTCAACTATTCAGAGCCACCAGTCCTCCTGGACTTTGGTCGCAAGGTGACCGTGTTGCTGGCTGGCATGGGTGCTGAACGGACAGCGCCTGTCTTGCTCCTGGTGTTCAATCCCTCCTCCAGACGCGCCTCCTTCACATCACAGCGACGCGCACAGCCTGATGGCTACAGCTCTTTGTCTCGGCAGCAACAGCGACAATTCTCCCTCTCCTCCTCCTCGTCAGAAGCTGTCTGTGTGGCTTCCGATCGATAGAAAAGAAAACATCCAAGTCAAGAATGAGGCACGCAGCGTGCCTCCCCTTCTCAGAGCAGATGGAGCATGCCCATGTGATGACTCCCTAATGGTGCAATCCTATCACGGTGCTCAAAAATCCTGGTTTCCTTGTCGCCCAGGAGGCATGAGGTGCTCCCAATAAGGGATGCAAGCTCCTTACTTTATAGGGGGATCGGCAATGAGTGAGAATTAAGAAAGGCTGTGAGGTTTCATTCGAATTCATTTCAACATGGGGACCAATCAGTGTTGCTTTGTTTGAGACAGCGAGTAGAAAGACTCTAAAAGTGTAAACATGAGTCCGTTTTGCCTGTGCGTAACCGAAGGGGCTATTGTCTGAGGGGAAGCCGCCAGCAGAGGTCGTTGTTGTCCAATAATTGCAAAAGGGAGTTTTTCTGCCCCCCTTTATGATATTTGCTGATCTCTAAAGTACACTTTATACACTCCCAGCAGATGCACACTCTCTCTGGACACTTCATTGTGTACTGACACAGAATCTAATGATGATTATAATTCCCCCTCTATTAATGTAATGATGATTGTTTTTTGACACTAGCAGCAGGTTAGAAATTCTTCCTCGGAGTTCCTGGATACGGAAGAGGAATCTTTGCTTTCACTTTCCAACGTGTCGTGTACATGTTATCCAGTTACTCTGGCTTCCTGCTACATTAAACGTATAGAAATACAAAATGAGAGTGTGTTGATGGGAATGTTTGACCAAATTAGTGAAGTCAGGTTTTGGGATATAAAAACATTTGAAACTAGGTAAATCATTCCCAAATATACTAATATCCCACCATGTTCGATCACAAATGCAGCATTTTTTTGATTTGCTCTGATTTTGGTCTGGGTGGCCCTTTCACTCTTTCCTCTTGGATATCTGTACATTTCAAAAACAATTTGAAATGTGCATTCATCAGACCACAATTTTACATTTTCTGTCAATCCATCCATTGTCCCTATTTAAGTTTTTTAAAAGATGGAGAAATGACGAAGATATTTTGTGGTGGACTTTTTATTGATACTGTTTCTCGGATCTATCATAAACTCAAAAGTGTACAATAATCAAAATATTTGGAACATGCAATGTAGTCTGCTTGTCAATTATAACCCCAAATTATTCCTAATTATTACTTGTCTGTAGAAGTCTTTACACAGCATTTTTCTTTTAGCTTTTGGTTTTAAACCTTAAAAGACTGTCATTGAGGACATTTTATATTAGTATAGTGGATGTTATCCACAAAGGCGAAGGGTTTTGGTTTTTATGAGTGATGTGTATATTTTTGTTTCCTCCAACTTTTGTTAAGCCCAAGTCAAGCGTGTTTATTTTCATTGTAATGCTTGTTCAGATTTGGAAACAAAGTGGGGCTCCCCATCCACATCCACTGGTACAGACGGGGATGTTATTCCCTTTAGCCTTCCCCCTCGTGGTGGGCAGTTCCATGTCTCAGTTTTCACTCTTCATTATAAAGGAGGAGTTTCCAGCATTGAGGCTCTTATACCTCAACTGGCAGAGTATTTGGGATTCTGGACCGTTAACTGGCCTCAGATCCGAACTGGGCTAGAGAAGAGAAACGCATTAAACGCTAGCAACATGGCGGTGACTGGATGCACGCAATGTATTAAATACATGTTATTCTTCTTTAATTTCATTTTCTGGGTAAGTTTTTCTTTTTTTTCCATTTACAACTTTGAATGTTTTTGTTTAAAATAGATTTTTTTTGCATTTTGTTTGGATTAAAATGCCTCAGATCAAAGTGTTAGGTCGTGAGCGTGGTTGGTGGATTAAAAGCATCGAGTTTCCCACGCTGTTTCTCCAATGGTGGGAGCTGTTTGGAGAGGAGGGCAGCATCCATTCAGGAGGCAAAGAGCACCAAATGTCGCTCTAAAGCAAAAGTTATTTTCCGCATGGTTGAACAGCAGTGCAGGGGGGCTCAAAGGGAGTGGGGGGGGGGGGGGGGGGGACGAGAATTTCCAACTGGGTGGGCTTTAATCTAAATATTTATTCCTCCTTCTGCACGTCTCACAATAACCCTTTGACCCCATCAGAAAAAGTAATGTGCATCAAGGAGGGACTTTTAAAAAATCCCATTTGATTGATGATTTTTAAGAGACACCCCCAGAGTAAAAACTTTAAAAAGAGAGACTGAGCAAAACTATCAGAGTTTTGGGGGGAGTGATCTTAACAAGCTCAGGAAACCACACTCAGGCAACACCTCAGCTAAATGTTCCACCCAAATAAAATAATTATACAGTATGTGTGTAACTTGCCGCCCTCTCATAAGATGTCCTGAAAACATGTTCACTTTTTAATTTGTGCTTCTCAAATGCCCAGAATTGATAGCATGTGAATTTTTCCACTGCTTATTTTTTTTTTGTTCCTCGCTACTTATCTTTTTTTAGATGGAGTGGCGTATCCTGGATACGCCACTCCAGTGTTTCCTCTGTTGGCTTGTCATTGTGAAAAACTGCCATTTTTCATGTTGAGGATTTGGCTTCCTGTCTTTTAGAGAACAATGCAAGAGAATATTCAGATGACTTTATATCAACAAGTAAAAAAAAAAAAAGAACAAATTTGTACAATATTACAACTTTTGCATGATTCCAGCACGTAGTCATGTCAGGCCGTGGTCTGCATTCCTTTAGCCGCAATACTACAAAAAAAGAAGATAAGGTTAGAAGGAGTACTTCTGGTGTTACGTTTTGAAGGCTGTGGACTGGGCTTTAGGTCATAGTCGTGTCAGGATGTCCTCTCATCACTTCCGTGAGAGGTCAGCGGACAGTTCACGGCCTCCCAATGGCCCCGCCTCCTCACCTGCGTTGTCAAAAAATACTAAGAATAACAATGACATCATATTGACAATATCCCTTCTTTTTTTGCAGCTGGCCGGAGGAGTGATCTTAGGCGTGGCTCTGTGGCTTCGTCATGACAGTCAGACAAGCAACCTCCTCATTCTTCAGTTTGAAGGCCATCAGGCACCAGGAACCTTCTACATCAGTGAGTCAAGTGGTTCTTGTAGTATAAAATATTTTTAAGATTTGAGCTGGGATAGGCTCCAGCAAGTGACCCTAGTGAGGATAAAGCGGTTCAGAAAATGAGATGAGAAATGGCTATAGGATGCAAGCAATCGACTTTAGAAATTCCAATAGAATTGATAGGAAATGGAATAGGAGGAATTTGGCAACTGGTGGAAATTTTGGGATAATGTTCCCACAGAAAGAATGACAACCTCATCAAATCTTTATTTACACAGTTACTGATGTTTCAAGTTAAATTTTAACATTTTTAACATCAACTCAATTGGAAGTTAAGCTGTCAATCAATCTTCAATGGTAAAAAAAAGTTATTTTAAAGGGCAGGACAATACCTTGTAGAAATGTATGCAAATTGGGAATTTCCCAGACCCCTAACAATAGAGTAACTTTAATCACACACAAAAATGACACCACTTGTGGACGCAGCTATTTTGGGACAGTAGTTATACCCAATTGTGGTTTCAATGATAGACTTTAACACAGGTGCATTAGATTATTACTGAATTTATGAGCAAGTTGAACGTTTTAGTTATCTTTCAGTCAGCAGCATAAGAACAAATATCCAACTTTCTGGTTTCTTAGTTGGTATATACCATGTTAGAAATACTCGTCAGCATTGTTGGTTTTGAGGGAAAAAAATGTGGTTGGTTGAATTTTGGGACGTTAAGCAAGAACGGGGGAAAAGAACGTTTTCAGACTTGCTTGAGTGACACATTAAGACATGCAAGACTGGTTCATCATTTTCAGAGGTCTGACTTGGCCCTGCTATATTTCATGGTGCATTTTTTTTTCCTTAAGACTCAGTGACAGTGCATTCTGCCACCTCCAAACAGCGGTTTTCTGGGTGTCCGCCCTCAATTTTCGGAAGCCACCACAATGATAAATATGTTTTTAATGAAGAAATTTGACAGTGCCAATCTTCACTGAGCATAATTCATGTGAGTAAAAGCAGAGTTTTAGTTGCTGGCTCTCAATAGGTCCACCCAATGAAGTGATCTTTGAGTCGGCATCCATTTCCAAAGTGAGGCTTAAATATTTAATCGTAAGAAGGGAAACATTGGCTGAACGTTAAATGGAGCTTTGGCACATAGTGTACTGTAGCCTTATTAAACTGCACTACATTTTATTTTCTAAATGTATTCAAGTGGCCCAATCATATCTCCTTCCTCTCTCTCTCTCTCTCTCTCAGTTCCTCTATGTTAAGGGGCGGGCAAACTTTTCAGCCCGGGGGCCACATTGACTTTAAAAATTTGACAGATGGGCCGGGTCAGCACAAGATACGATACATGTAAAAAACTGCATCCGTTAACAGTACATATGAAACATAAACAGAAAAAAAGGACTAAAGTATTAACATACTCATCACTCATCATTACAGTAAAAAGGAATGTATTAAGAAATATTAAAATGTAATTTTAAAAAAGATAGGGGGGCTGTAAAACACGAAAAACAAATAAGAGTGGACAAAGCTACTGCCACTATCATCTTGGGAAAAAAAAACTAAAAAAATAAAATAAAAAACATTATTTGGACAACGTCGGCAGGCCGAATTAAATGTCCCCACGGTCCGGATGTGGCCCGCGGGCCGTAGTTTGCCCATACTTCTCTATGTATAAGGAAAGTCATTTTCATAAGAGCTTTAACCAAGGCAAGTATAGAAACAGCATTTGACCTATAAACCAAGCCCAGGTAAAATAACTTGCTTAAAAATGTAGTTGGATGTTTTTTTAGAAATAAAGTAAAGTAAAGAAATAAATCACACAGCCCCAATCCTATAAAAATTAAAAAAGAAGCCTTGGATCTCACGCTCAAGAGGCCAGATGTTGTCAACAGATGTTGCGGCAGGCGTGGGCACCAAGTGGCAAGTATGTGAGCACGGCCCTAATATATCGACATCATGCATATCGTAGTGTTTGCTTCTTTGACAAAAGCTCAAGAAAAATTCCACAATGAAAAATATGCTCAGGTCGTCTCACCACTTGAACTAATGGCATCCATCTTTTCCCTTAAGGCCACGAAACATGATCCAATTCAAACATCATGTTGCCTTATGGTGGGGGTGGACTGCCGTGAAGCCATTCATTTAAATTTGGACCGGTCCCTATTCTCCCATAGCTGCTCACTAAGTATAAGGAAGCGTTGCAAACTCGGGCTTTTTATAGAGAAAAGACGCACTGGTGATTTTGTAGAGGCCCACCCAATGCAAGATCAAGGGAATGTTTCTTTCTCTTAAACATACACCCTAGCATAATTCAAATAACCTTGGACATCTGCACATTAACCCTCAAATTAGAGTTTAGCCTGGATGTTTTTAGCACGCTGGCAAACTAAAGTGGTGTTTATGTAAGGCCAAAAATACATATTGTCTAAACTGCGAGGCAAATCCTGAGTACAGTTTCTGCTGCCGTGCTGCTTGAAGAAATAGCCTGAGAGATAATCTTTTCACTACTCATAAAAATGGAAGGAATACAAAAGTAATGTTGATAGCTACTGTAATATTATTTAGTTTAATGGGAAAGGATTTGGAGAAGCCTTTTCTTAAGTGGTTTCGATAAAAATAACAGGCAGGGAGGGACCAACCCTTTGGGTAGGCTTTATATATTTTCTCTTTCTTACCACCCTATGAGTTTTTACTACTCCCAATATAGCTTTATTATTATACAAAACATGATTTATAATAAAACTTAACAACTGACAAACTTTCAGCAGGTTTTCCCAAAATACACATAGTACGTGTTAACTGATGGCGATAGATATTTAATCCATTTGAAGTAATTACATTTATATTCACAATTTTTTTCCCTCCTTTTCTTTCTATTTTTTAAAATTTAAGAATATAATTAATTTAAAAATCAAATATTTCCATTTACATTTTTCTTAAAATATGATAGGAATTAAATTGAAACAAAAATATATTGTATACTGTTAATTTATTAATTTTTAGAACCAGTTATTCTCATTAGTTGCAGGGGGTGCTGCAGCCTATCTACCAGGCGCTGAATCGGTGGTCAGCCATGTAGTATACTGTTTTTTTTCCTTTATATTTCAAATATTTTTTAATATAATTTACAATTTAACTACAAGACAAGTATTTTTTTTTTGCTTATTTTCATTTCCCTCTTGAATACATGAAAACAAAACATCAATTTTAAGGAGATAAAAAATTAGGTGACAGCCAATTTTGAGGTAAATTTTCAAACATCTATCAAAACAGTTGTCAATTCATTTAATAATGAATTGGTTGTGGTCAATTGATCATGACAACCCAAATGTTGACTAGCATTTAAGTCACTTTATAATGTCTCTGTCTTGAAGGCTTGTAGTTGACTCCTTTTCATGATTCATCTCTATCATAAATAACAGCGTCTTAAACTGCAGCCGATCCAAAAGACGACCAGGATTTGGGTTTGCCACTCTTTTTTGTATATGGTGGATGTGATAAAGAGACATCTAAATGAAGCATTTAGTGGCTGTTCAACCCCCCACCCTCTCCCTACAGAGATTACACGGGGAGACAAGAAATAAATGAACTTCGCCGCTGCCGTCTCAATGGCCTTCAAACCTCAAATGGTGTTGTCATAGTAATGGAAGGCAGTGGAAATAATGGCTGCTTTTGCCACATTGCTTGGTTACCAAGTCTGGTAGCTGGACTCGCTCGAATAACAAAAAAAAAAAACGTCAAGGCCTTGAAAGATAGGAGGAGTTGAAGCAGACATATGGACGCTTTGTGCGTACGCTGCGTGCAGAGAATCGGAAAATCTGTCAGTCTCTTTCTCGACCACCGTCGTGTGCACGTTGTTTTCCAAATCCGACTGCTTCTGCCTGAAAGTGTTTCAGTCTTTAGGTGATTCCAGTGGATAGAAAAAAACATAGAGGCCTTGGAATTGCTGAGTTGGAAAGTACTGACACAATGTTCGGTCTGAAGAACAATTTATTTTTTACCCTTCGCTTGTTTTGGTTTCAGGAAGGCTGATTGAATAAGGTTGAGTTTTTCTTTTTTGCTGAAGTTTTAATCTTCAATCCAAGGCCAATGAGCCAATAGACAATTCACAAGCACATTCTTTGCTGGATCCGAACAATTAGTACTTGTATATTTTTCACTTAGGATGGTGCATGCATTTATTGATACATGTAATGGATAGTTTTACTTTTTTCTAGCTTAATCTTTTTAGTGTTATATTGATAAATTGTTGAATTATTTAAAAAAAAGAGAAAAAAATATTTTATTAGTCCAATATCCTCTATCTCAGTCTGCCATTGAAATAACTGCTATTGTCATAATCACTAAAGAATGTCAAGAAAGATATCCCTCTCAAATGGATGAATGTTCAGATGCCTTTATGTTCTCTGTGCTCACATCTCCTGCGTGGGATGGACAAGGATGGTGGGGGTGAGATGTCAGAAGGGATTATTGTGCACAATGGACTGCATGTGTCTGGTCTGCAAGGCATTTCCCGGCCTGAGGCTCCACCTCTTCTCCCCACACGGGATCTGTTTATCGCCAGGATGTCAATAATGTCGTGTCACCCTACGGGGAACGTAGAAGACATCCAGGAAGTCCATTACCGAACATAGTGTGGATCAATGAACGATCAACCAGCAGTCATTCCGCTGTCTTTGTCGCTACCTGGCGGTCAAAGTACGTCATTGCATTATCTGTATTCCTGTTGGCAGGTGTCTACATTTTGATAGCTGTTGGAGCTGTGATGATGCTGGTGGGCTTCCTAGGCTGCTATGGTGCTATTCAGGAATCACAGTGTCTGCTGGGGACGGTGAGAAATTGTTTTTTTTTTAACTATTAACTACCTAAAGAGGGATCAAAAATATTGGGACACATTGAGATGTTGTCAAATTCATACTATCCATTTTTTCTGCAGTTCTTCTTCTTCCTGGTCATCCTTTTCGCCTGCGAAGTGGCTGCAGCCATCTGGGGTTTCATGAATCGAGACACGGTAAGGAGCCACGCACATGTTCGCAACACCCTCGGTTCTGACTGACAATGACCACAAATTCTTGGCAGATCTCCAAAGAACTGATCAACTTCTACGACTCGGCGTACATCAAGGCCGTGGACGTCTCGGGCTCTCCGAGCAAAGATGCCGCCATCAAGGTGCTGGATGTTTTTCACACCACGGTACGTACAACTCAAAAGTATAAGATGTGTTTGCCAGAATTGTACTAATTTAAATACTGTCAAATGAACAACAATATACTGTGAATATTGTTTTGTTTTTTCCACTTTTATTCAGTTACACTAAGACATACTCTATGACCTTGGCTGGCAGTGAATGAACTAAATTAATGATACATTTTGAACTGAACTGTACCTGAATAATGCCAGACAATTACTCAAGGATGTTACAATTCCAGCTTGACTGCTGTGGGAAAGGAGATGACACTGCACTCTTCAAACAAGTCACTGGCACTTTGTGTCCTAGGAAGTCCCCAGAAGATTTTCTCAAGTCACAGGTATTGGATTTCAGTTTTTTTATAAGCACTTGATACAAAAAAAATGCTCAGATAATGACTGCGAGGTAGTCATAAACATAAAAATGCATTGGCATGACACACTAATGTCAACCAGATGTTACAGTAAAGTGGCTGGACTTTGAAATGAAAGTGGGTTAAGAATATGCCCTTCTCTTTTGTATTTTTCTTCCCCACAGAGCTGTCACGACAAACTGATCGAGCTCTTCTCGGAGAAGCTCTATCTGATTGGCCTGGCGGCGCTGGTGGTGGCCGTCATTATGGTGAGTCGAACGCCAAGCTGTCTTTGTGCTCGCCAAGTGCACAAAAACATGATTTTCCTTTTATTTTTGCTTTTAGATCTTTGAGATGATCTTCACCATGGTGCTCTGCTGCGGGATCCATAACGCCCCAGCATACTAAACACAACAAAGTGATAACCACCAGGGGTATTTTATTCATTATTTTATTTTATTTTTTTAGCAGTAGCTCCTCTTCCCCACCTTCAGAACACAGCATAATTGATATTTCTGCTCTTGTTCGATTTTATACTTTAAAAATTATTGTCTTTAATTAATGAAAGATGTTGTCTATTTATCATAGACCACAACCATTACTTTCTATATCGATACAGTGTATATATATTATGCTGTGGAATAGTTCTTTGAATAAATGTTTTTTTTTATGGATGTATAAATTGTACATATGCAGTAAAGATGCAATTTCCTGGTAAGTGACTTCTCCCTGCAGTGTTAAACATTTAAAGCAGCAGGCTTTCTTTTTTAACAGTTCACTGTTTTCAGTCAACTTTTGTTTAATAAAACATCTTTGTGCTGTAGGAACTGTGGATATTTTGTCTAAAAATATATATTTTCAATCTGGATATTTATTAAGCGTTGACAAAATTAGGCTGTTGAACTGAATGCTTTTATTGTCATAATATTAGTATAATGAGATTTAAAGCTACAAAGTGCACAAATAATGACAACAAACAAATATATAAATGATAATAAATGAAAAGCAATATATAAATGAGTAGCTTTTTTTCACTTATCTAATCACCCTTTGATATCATTCATCTGTTGTGACCTGCCCTCTTCCATCCTCAGCCAATCCCTGCCTCTCCTGTCACCCACTTAGCTGTTCCTCATTGTCTCATCAACCCTTTATCGTCCTTGTATGCCCCGTGTCGGGTCATCTTCCTTAGTGTCTCCTCATGTTTCCTCTTGTAAGTTTAGTTTTCACTTTTGGTGTCACATTGTATTTTCACCTTGCTTTTGGTTAGAAAGTTTAACATAAGATAAAAATGACTGCAAGTGCAACATTCCAAACCCAGCTAAAATTATACAAAGGTTTGTATAGGGTGAAAATGTATATCTTTTATAGCATTCAGGTTGAAATTTGGGCTGTTATTATTATTTTTTGTATTTTTTCATCTGGCAAGCCTGGTTGCATTACCACTAGGAGGCGTAATGATAAAGGCCTTTCTCCAACAATTGGGCGTGCAACATTCCAAACCCAGCTAACTTGTATTTCTGCCATAGACACGCCCAGTTACTTGCTCTTTTACTTCAAACTGCTAAAACCGTTTTTATTCTCCAAGAGGTCATCTGATGGCTCTAAATCTGAATGGGCACTCAAATTATTGTCAAAGGAGACTTTCCAACTGTGTGAAATGCTGACATGGATAGATGTCCAATCCATTACAACTGGGAGGGCTGACAGCAAATCTCAAAACCCTTGGGATGTCTATTGCCATCAATTGTATTGAAGCGTGTCCCTATCGTGCTTCACTGTGAATGGGTGCAGGGTGATCCCTATCCCGATTATCCATTGTGTGCAGCCAAGCACACAGTGAGTGAGCAGTGCAAACAATGACATCACTTCCAGACTTTTTTTGTATGCACTCAACTTTAACATGTTTAATCATCATCTTCATCTTGACCAGCAGCCGTGATGGACCATTAACTTTATTGGCAGCGTTCAGCTTCATCTTAATCTGATAATTTTCCGATGATAATCGTCAAAGTCATTCATTTTCTGAACTGCCTATCCTCACAAGGATCCCGGGCAGTGCTAAATACAGGCACCAAATGGGAGATACCCTGAATTTGTGGCCAGCCAATTAGAGGGCACTAGGAGTCTACTATGCATGTTTTTGGGATGTGGGAGGAAACTGGAGTACCTGAAGAAAACCCATGCAGGCCCAGGGAGAACATGCTAACTCCCCACAGTGACTCCCGACCTAGGATCGAACCCGAAACCCTAGAACTGTGAGGCTGATGCGCTAACCACTACCTGCCGGACTGCCAATTATCAATCAAAAAAATATATAAATCACAGTGAGGCCGTGGTCTTTTTTTATTCAAGATAGAATGCATACATTTTAAAATTAAATAATTTCCTCAACAGTGGTCACTGCAGTGGGCAGCTATTTATAAGTTGGAACTCAACTTTAACCCTTCATTGAGCCATTGACTATTTGGTTGTATTTTTATCCATATATTCTTTATAAATGTTTATACATTTACACTGATGTCAATATAAAATAAGTGAGTGAATAACTCTCCCAGTCAAAATGGATTAGATGTGTAATACCATCGATGGTAGCCTGAGATAAATTAGTGGGGAAGAAAAAAAAATGTCAACAAAAAGGTTAAAAGAGAGAAAAAAAGTCAGATTTTCCTTCTAGAAATATTTTTTGTAATTTTCACATATTTCCCTTAAGTGTAGGCTTTAATAAAGCTCCACATTCAAGTGTGGTGGCAGGAAAAAAATACAAATACTATTTTGATCTACCCATCCTGTCAAATGTACAATTTTATTAGATGTCGACACTGTTGATCCTAATCGCGTTCTTCCGGAAAATGATTTGACAGAGGCTTGTGAAAGGAATACTACCACCTTGATATTTGCAAACGGAAAGCAGTTGCCTGGCGACCACTGCAGACTTTAGATTGTTAGTGATGTATGCCAAGAGAAATGCTCCCACATTACCCAAGCTCACCTCCTTAAAAAAAAGTGTGTATCAATAAAAAAAATAGAAGCTAAAAAGGCCTTTGGCAAGTTTTGTGCAGTGCAATTAATTTTTTTTTTAATACAAGGCATAGTGCAGAAAAAATAATCTCAACAATGAGGTTCCTGTGTATTTATCTATTGCAGAAGTATGTTTACCTATTTGCATGCATTTTTTTGACACGATGTCAATAAGGAAGTATGCAAACAGTTGCTGCCTACGATCCAGAATTGTTTAATTATTAGTCTTGAATGGTGACCATTATTTTCATGGAAACTGGAATTCTGTTGTCATTTAAAACTGAAAACAAAACTAACGTACTAGAAAGAATGCATTGATGATGCTAAACGGTAATCTTAGCCAGGTTTTATGAACAATAACATTGACATGAACATCTATAAAGATGTCAACATTGTTAGAAAGGAAAAGTGTAAACAGTCTACTACAAACGTCTGTTATGTAATGAAATAAGTAATTAGAATAAAGTTTAAATTGGTCTACTAAAGTGATGGAAAATTGAACTACCATTTTGGCTTTGGAGACAATTTTAAATGTCAAGTTTTAGGGTCAGGAATTCTTTCTCAATGCTTTTTCCCTCCTTAATGAGACTTCTCCGTGTTTTGGACTCTCCAATGATTAAAAAAAAAAGGCACAAACAAACTTGAACCGAGCATTCAAGTATTTGCTGCTTATCAGGAAAGTTGTTCTAGCTTAGCTATAAAGAAAGTATTTGTAGGTGTAGTTGCGCAACACAGAGGTGAAAGTGCAAAAAGACTCGTTGGCAGAAGTTGACACATACAAAGGATTTACTTGCAATGCTGGGAAAATTCTTTTTCTAAGCCACTTCCCAAAATTTCAAACAATAATCCATCTTGTTCAGTAATTCTTAAATTGAAAATTGTCAATTGAATTTGTTGTTCCTAAAATGAATTGGTGTCCCCATAAGTAGTGAATTTTTACAAGTATATTGTTTACTAACTTTTTAACCCAATTTAACAATTCTTATATTTTGTAATGTTTTCAAAACATTTGAATAAAGTCTTTTACATCAAGTTAGGAAAAGATTACAGTACAAGTTGTCCTTAAATGAGGACAGAAGGTTAAAGCATCCTTTGCATTTTGATGAATGAATGAACATTTCCAATCCTCCTACTTCTAATGTATTGGACATCCACTACCATAAATGCCAGCACATGAGTTAAAGCAGTAACGCCCTGCATCACTTTTCTCCTTAGGTCTGGGACGGTTTGCAGAACAAGAATTGGAGTGTGAGACATGACCTTGTCATGACTCGCACTCCAATCTCCGTCATCGATGAACCCAAAAGGCAGCCTGCTTTGACTAAGTAAGTACAAGTAATGAGATCACACTTGACTCATGTCTATCAGTCTTTGGGAGTTCAACAAATGTTGACATGCCAGATAACTAAAAGAATACGCGGAAGACCATAAATAAATGTACACAATTCAGCAGAAAAGACTTCCCGCATGTTGTTGAGGATTTTCGTATTAGTTTTGGCCTCACTTCCCCTTTCTGACACCCTGTACACTCCCCTGGCGGTATTCCGCTTACACACCCTGTTTTTTCCGTCTTCTCATTGACTCACCTAATGCTTGAGGCCTGTCTTGAACTGATGTGAAACAATATTAAAATTTATTTGGGGCGGTGACAGTCTAGAGACTCTAGACTGACTACTGGTAATATTTTGGATTGAAATTTAAGCCCATTTGATCGCCCGTTTGAAAGAAGGAAGGAAGGCCTACAACATCCAGAATGGTAGGTTAACCTTTTTGAGACTGGCTACTAATATTTGAGTAAATTTTTGACTTAATTACTTTGAATATTCAATGGGGAATTATATTATAAAATGTTTTCCTTCAAGAATCTAATTTAAAAACTTAACAATTTTAACACTCAATTTTTTGTCATTTAAAGAAAGCGTCATTCTATTTGAAATCTTCATGTACAGTAATACAAGTATTCTTACAATTATACTTATTGTTTTTTCTTCACTCAGTTTCAACATTTGCATTACGCAATCATCATCAACCAGCCTTACGTTAGTGTGACTGTATTTTTGTATAGTAGTGATAGTCCAAACAATTCCACATGCAACTAAGCAAAGGCAACATGCTTGACTTGCTGTTAGGAACATTGACTCATTCTAACACACCAGATAAAAAATTGGGTGTGGAGTCTTCTAACAACTGCGCCACACCTTGTACCTGATTTTTTTTTCACACGTCGGGTCAGATTCTGACTTGTTCTGAAATGTTTTCAGATACTATAGTGCAATGTTTTGTACGAAACGTGTAACAATTAATATGGTAACGGGAATCAGAATTGACTACGTAGCTTGTGTTTAATGTGGATGTATTGTATTTGGGCAACTGTTATGTGACTCAATTGATGAGCAGCCTGTCTAGCAGGAAATTGTCTGCTTTTTGACTGACAGACGCGCTCAAACGCAATCATGCAATCCACCGTCTATCTCTTAGTCATACAACTAGCTATTATGGGTATACTATGAGTGCAGAAAGAATGAAAATGGAGAAAAGGAATTTTTGTTTCAAAGTAGTTTATTGTAATGACATCATAATGTGCATCCTGTCTATCTGTAAACAATGTCAACAAACTGTAGTTATGGGATGAGTCACCCAGACAGACGGTTGTCAGTACCTAACATTGTACAGTCTAAAATGGTAAAACATGGAGAAAAATGCAAGGAAAAAAAATCCTCTAGGAAATTTTAACCCATTAGGATTTTTAATGCTATTTTTTTAATTGTTTAATGGAATAGTAACATTGTTTAAAATAAAAACAATAAATGATTAAAATAATAAGGTAGTTTAAATAATTGACTCATTCTGTTTCCCAACCATTGTCCAAAGTGCATGAAAAAAATGTGATTTGTATTACTATGACAATACATTTGTCCTAGTTTAAACTTTTTAGGGCATTCATTTGATTCATTGGCGGCCATTGATGTTGCTAGGTGTCCAATCTATTTTGGTTGGGAGGCATGGCAGCTATCTTTCTCTGCCAGCATAGTCTGTTGTTGCTTTTACGTAAAAATGACTCAAGACTAAATATGTATTTGCTGCTATCTTAATTTCCTCGAATCTGATGGAAAAGCAAGATTATATTGTTATCGTCGTGAGTAACTGCTACACAAAGATTATTGTGAATGAGTTTCTCATTTTGAGGTATTTTACTAGTACTCTACATACATTTACTTTGACAAGGAAAACCACAACTTCACTTCTTAGCAGGGTACTTTGTACTCCTACTACATTAGTACAAAAGTGCTTTCCCCCCCTGCCTTTATACTTACTACGTCAATAGAAGTTTGAGGTTACATAACCAAGTTGGAGCACACCTGTCCGAATGCGCCAGGTAAGTACTATACACGGCAGGGCGTAGCGTTTTAAGGCTCCGCCCCCTGCTCGAGCACCTCTGTGGAGTGGGGGCGCCTGAGTGCGCTTCAGTGCGCCTCTACACGCTCCTTCCGCAAGCATTGCGCCGTCGCTGGGACGCGTTACTTTTGCACCACCATGAGCAGCTTGGCCTCTGAGAATGTATTTCTTTCCGCTCTCCAGCCCAACAATTCAGTCACCACTTATGGCCTGCCGTCCGAGATCCACATCGGGAGCGGCTCGTCGGCCACGGATGACATGTCGAGGGCTCGGCGGGTCCAGCAGCAGGTTCAAATGCGGCTGGCCGAGAAATCGACACTTCCGCGTCATAATGGCTCAATTTCAACCTCCGCCATGTCAGGTAAGACAACAACTAGTCCGCCTATATTGAACTCTTCTGAAATAAACACTCAATTACAATTGTTTTACTTTACTTTTTAAAAATCAAATGTAGCTATTTATTCATTCTTTTAAAAGTAATGTGGAATTTAAAAGTTCAAAATTATTTTAACATGTGTTTTCTTGTTATGGCAAAAATTGTGCTGACTTAAGCTGAATTATGCAATGACTTACCTTTTGATGTTTAAATGCAGTTGTTAGAATTGCACTAATAATTAAATACCACCCAGGATGCCAAGTTACTGCATGTAAATAAAATGCAGTGTATTGCGTTTTAATTATCATTCAACAATAGTATCTGCAAGCCTCATAAATTTTATTAACCACACTGGTCAACAAAATTATTGTTGCATTGGTTCAAACACTTGTTTTGTATCATTTTAGGGTGCTAAATTATTTAATAAAGTATGAAGAATATGTGAATATGCATGACAAGCTAATGCTGACAGTTTCAGAAAAAAAGTACATGAGGAATGTCTGTGAAAAATGCTGACTACTTTAAACTAAAAACATGGAAAAAAAAACAATGGAAGATTTCAAATCAGTGACCAAAAATTGCCTAGGATCTATTTTTGAACTTCTGCAACAGAAAAGGAACAACAAAATGTTGGTCGGTATAAGTAAGGTTTTGCAAAAATAAGCTATCTTCCTCCAGCAAGAACGAGATTAATGAGATTAATGATTACGCATTACAAACTGCTGATGGAATTTGTCAATTCAGGTTGTCTTCAGGTTTTTGTTGTTGTTTTTTTTTTGTTTACCAACCTGAGTTTCTTGCAATCTGTACATGAGAAAGGGTTAATGTATAACAGGCTGCAACAAGTGTGGCATTCATGAACGTTCCAGTGATACCAGAGCGAGGTGAAAGTGTGCCTCTGGGCAGCAAGTGCTCTTTTAGACTTGTCATACGTTTGCCCTCAGTTTTTTGAATGTTGTGGAATTTTAATCTATTTTAAGTGCGCAACAAAATTACTCTTAAATATCTTTTTCATTCCATTTGCTCCTTGGCTACCTTTGAAAGCGATAGACGACCAATCAAATTTGAACTGGGGAAACACTCAAAATGGGTTGGCCATCCGTCATTTCTCAATGGCAGTGAATTAGATAATTGCCTCTCAAAAACCCAATCAAAAAGTTAGAATTTTACATGGCAAAAAAAAATCTTGATCAGAACTGAACTTAATCTTTGAGAAGAATACATATTTGCGACATATTTCTATTTAATACACATATTTTATCATGTATAATTGAACTATGATAGCACTTTTTCCCCCTGAGGCTATTTTTGAAGAAAACTGGGTGGATACTTGCCTCTATGAAACTGTAGTTTGTGTTTTGATAAAACTTGAGAAGAAACAGTCAAATTTTAATGTCATGGTCAGAATATTGCATAAAGTGCGGGTCTCCACAGGGAAGTGAAAGTAGTCTAATAGATCTTTGTCACATGTGCATCACTTTAAAACATGTTTTTCCATGTACTGTATGCTCAATGGTAATCTTCAAACAGGATTTAGTTTGGCTTACAGTCATATTAAATAGAGATTCTTTTTAAAAATATTATTTGAACCTGTCTGTATTCTTAGTGACCACAGTTTTGCTTATTCCAATATGGCTAATGGATCATGTTTGTGGTCCTGACAAACCCGGCGGGATTATAATCAGCGTATTAAATTCCTTACCACACCTCCAGATGAGGATAACCTATCAATTAAATATTTAAATCCAGTTCAAACCTTGCTACCTTCTAAGAGGAACCCTTACAGTTAGAAGTTGTACGTATTATCATATGATCTCTTTTGCAACCTTCTCAAGACTCACCACCATAAACAGTGGCTGAGGAGACGCCCATTACTGTGAAAATAGCAGTGAGTGTTCAAAACTAGGAATTTACCTCCTCCTGCTGCTTCTATAGTACTCCAATTCTTTTCCTGTAAGTATACACATCTGAGGGAGGTGGGGGGTGTCATCAAAGGACGTTAAAGTGGGGAAAATGAGAATTTCAGACATGGAGATAGGGAAAGTGAGAGAATACGTTGTATGTGTGGCGTCTCAGGTGTGTTTGGGTGTTGCCAACGGGCAGGCAAGACATACATCAGTCATCATTCTGTTCTGTACAAACCGGTTTGTCATGTGTTTTTTGTTCTCTATGAATCAAATGTGAAGATAGTTCAAAACTTTAGTGTTTTTTTCTCAAGAGGAGACTCAAACTTGCATGTGGTGACTTGACTGTAATAGGTAGAACTAAGTCGAATTTTGATATTATTTTACACTCTTTGCGAATGTGACTACACCTACTTGAAAATCAAAGTGCTGATTGACGTTTTTGCCAGTCAAGTGTTGCAACTTAAGTTGGCGTCTTCTAATGCAGATGTCAATGTGCATCTCTTAAGAAAAAACTGGTTGGACTCCAAGCTATTGTTCTCAAGGTGAAAAAAAAAAAAGCCAAAATGGAGATCGACCATTGTCCTCACTTATGTGTTCGTTTTTAAATTAACTTTTTATTTATTCATCATTTTAAAAATATATTTTATTAGTTTTTATTACTATACTTACATGTTTTTCTCTCTATTTTTTTCTAAATTGGCCTTTCACAGTTTGCGGACAACAGTAAGATTACAATTGGATGTCAAACAGGTGTCAGGTTGTCATTCGAAGCCAATGAGTTAATGTCAAATGAATTTCCTTAAAACCAAACATATCCAGTTTCATCGTTGTTGTGCTTACTTTGTGCAAAGTTATATAAACTGACCCTATTCATTGATCAAGAGGTGTGTTGTAAGCCCTTTTTTAAATTTACCGGACCTCCTGATTGGCACATTTTCCATATAACATAGTCAAAGTCTTCTGCTTACCCGTAAACACTCCAATACTTAGGAATTGATTTTTTTTCCAATGATTTTGTAAAGTTGTTGTGCAACTCTAAAATCGAGAAAAACTAAAAAAGTGTTATTAGTTTTCAGAGTGGCGTAATGGAAATTCATGTTTTGAAATGCCTGCTGACTGTATTACACTGTGTAGTCAGGAACGTGCATGAGTCCTATTTTTCCCTCCTGCTTTGACATTTGGAGTGGCCCGCACAAGAATAGTTAGGCCGGGTCAGCTTTTATGAAGTGCCTTGCTGCTGAGAAAAAAAAAGGAAATAGTGAAATTCAAATGAAGAGAAGCATTGATAGGAATTGAAGTGAGTGGGAGGAAGAGAGCACTTTTGGGAAAGGCTTCCAGTTGTCTTGTTTTTCTGCTTTGACTTGTTTGGAATTTCCTCTCACACTGGTGTCAAGTTTTTTTGTTTTTTTTTCATCACGGAAATGTTTGAAACAAATAAATAAAATGACATGACAAGTATCATATTGCTGATATGGAGTGACAAATGTTTTTCAAATAGAAATGCGAAATTTCTCATTGACATTTTTCTTCAGCCATGAGATGGACTTTAATGGCTTGTTGTCAGTCGGCTGCTAAGAATGAGCGTGCACTTGGATAATTGACATCACTGTGATACTGTAGTAATCATTTTGTTGTTTTATTTGTTTTACTCTAGACTACGGAGGCTCTTCTACTATGAAATATCAGACGGGCAATTCGGGTTACGGTTCCAAGGCGTCCTATGCTTTCTCAAGCAAAACAATGGTGAGTATTTTAACAATCCACTGTAGTGTTTTTATTAAATATAGTTTGGTCGTATTCAACTATAACAGAATCATGTTGGATCAAAAATATTTATGAACATTTTTTAAGAATAATGCCATTTACCAAACAGGTGCCAAACTGATCACAATGTTTTACTTGACCCACCAAAGTATATCATATGCATCAACGCCATGTTTTTTTTTAAACTAAAATACTATTTTAGTTTCTGCACTCCTGCAGAGAATGTTTCCTGTTTTATCTTAGTTTTAAAAATGAAATGAAATTTTGAAAAATTTAAGTTAAACAAATGAATACCAATTTAAGAAAGGAGAGTATTTATTTATTCATTTTTTAAAAAATTTTAAAGTGTAGACTCAATTTTTACTTAGTTCTTGAGCTCTTAATAATGTTATTATAAGGTATCCTTCATTTTTTTATTTATTATATGGTTTATTGTTAGATTTCCAATTTCAATGTGGCCCCTGACTACGATGAATTTGACTCAATCCAAAAATACTTGATAATCTTCCCTTTAAAATCTAAGCACAGTGCCAATGTTCAAACTATAGTTTATTAGAATAAATAAAACCTTGATCTTTTGGGGCTGAGAAGTGGTATTTTGGCCTGATCCAACAACAAATGGTGGTTGCCAACCCTCTCACTCAAAATGGATTTGACAACCAATGCACATTAGTGTCCAACGCATTAATGTTGGTCCTTTCTGTAAAACGTTGTAGTATCACTACTCTAAATTGTAAACTGTGAGCGATCTCTCCTCTGGCATGTGTGGTATTTCACAGACCACCGTCAAAGGATCAGCTGTAGGACTTCAGATCCACTCTCTAGATTCCAATTTGATTTTTTTGAGCAGGAGCCCATTGGGTTAGTTTTTGGGCCGTATAGTACATACTATGACAAAGAAATAACCTCGAAGTAGTGGTTATTATGACCCTTACGATATTGGGAAACCCATGACGCTTTGGGAATGACTCACGCATTCTCCCACGTGTCGTAATAAATCCAACTCCCTCCACGTTGAAGCCTAACAATCCTTCCTTGGTCTCCAGGGGCCACAAATGGTGCAGAGGTCCGGCTATAGCTCGCTTTCAACCGGGCCGGAAATGGCCCAGTACCACCGGATTAGCGTCGGAGGTGGCGGCGGAGGAGGTTATTACCACCGAGACGACGGCCCCGTGGGCCACTACCAAATGAACCGACAGCAGTCGGCCTGGATGATGGACGGCAGCGACAGCGCCAGCTTGGCCTCCGAACGAGACGCCGTCTTCAACCGCCAATACATGCCAGGCAACGGCTACGTCACGCAGATGAGGAAAGGGTCTGTCCACGTCCCGTCGTCCATGCGGCGATCGCACAGCGGCACCCTTCCACGGATGGGGGACATGGACATGGGGACCATCCAGCAATCTTCCTACAAAGGCCCGGCCTACCGTACCATCAGTAGGATTAACAACCGAAACCGAATGAGCATGGGATCCATGTCGGGGACCCTGCAGGGCCAGATGTCCGGCGGCTCCAGTATCTACGGAGGCGGGATGGACAGAGTGGATTCGGGCTTCATCCGTCAAGGCACCATTTCCCGGGCTATGTCAATCAAAAGCATGCAGAGCGTGGGGCGTGGATGCGACATCTTCAATGAACAGATGGGCATCGGAAGCATGGGGAACCTCGCTGGGTAAGAATTTTCACATTATTTAGTCATCATTATCATCAGTGGAGGGGAGGACAGACAAGTTAACAGTGTCTCAAAGTAGTATACATACAAATGTTAGTTGACAGAAATGTTAACATGATTGTCATGTGACACTGTGAGTCATTGATTAAGGGATTTAGACATAGGGTCTTTCAAAAAGCCACGGCCTTAAAATACATTTTTTCACAGACATTCATTGCAATGTCAGGGAGCCTGAACTGGTTTCTTCACATTCCGACCGTTAGATGTTGCCTTTGCGCTCTCATCAGTTTCACAAGATGTGGTTAAATGCAGTTAGAATACATCAAACTGCTTACACTTGGAGAAAAGTGTACTTTGAATGATCATGTTCCAATGCCATCGAATGATTTTGAAAATTAAGTAAAACTACATTTGTATTTTTAAGCAATATCGCCATCAAAATGGCTTGGATGTCCAACCCTCGCAGTCAGTCAATAAGTAATTAAATAACTATATTTAAAGCTGTTGGATGTAGCAAAAAAAATTGTGGATTTGTTTCCGTAGTTGTAGTTTTCTCAAGTAAAATATGTTAAAGTTAATGTTTGGTCACGGTCTCCCTCCCCCCAAAAATGTGTATAAAGTATTCTAAACCAGATTCAAATATGGGCAGATATGAGATCTTATCTTCCATGTGCAAGTGTATATTAACGCTGAGCATGTTGGATTGTGAGCCATCTTCATAGCTGCTGGACTGGTTTTGGGTGTGGCTGCTCCATTTCAGACTTGGTGCTTAACACACCCCACACAGCATGGTTAACCCACTGGATTTTCAAACATGTGTGAGATTTCATGCCATGTCATCGCACTGAATCACCAAATAAGAAAAAACAAATGGCATTCATGTTGTTTCAAAATTCATGTTTCTGCTTTTTTTCTATAAAAAAAAAAAATATTTTTTCTTTAACAACAGTTACTGTCTGATTAATCTGGATGTGTTTCTTGTCCAGGATTGAAACTTTGGATATGGCCAGAGCTGTACAGTACCTGAGAGAACCGGACGCTGCTTTGCAAGTTCTGGGCGCAGCTTACATTCAACACGAGTGTTACAATAACAGCGATGCCAAAAATGAGGTACTAAACAAACCACAAAAACGGTCATTACCAGATCTTCCATTTACTACCAATGTTAATGTAAGCCCCCTGGACTTATTTTAAGGTGCGCCAATTCAAAGGCATCAGTGACCTGGTAAAACTGTTCAACTCCGAAAGCCAGGAAGTGCAGCGTTACGCCACCGGCGCCACACGCAACCTCATCTATGAGAACATGGAGAACAAGGTGGCACTGATCGAAGAGGGCGGGATCCCGCAGCTGGTGGAGGCGTTAAGAGAGCCCGACGACGAGCTTCAAAAGAACATCACCGGTAGGAATTTGATTGTCAAAACATGACACGACTTGTAGCGGGTTAGCTTGGTTTATTTTCTCAACTTCAACTCCTACCATGTACTCGGCCGATTGTTTTTCATTCTAACTTACGAATTTTGAAGTGATTCTAGAGCATATTTTGGATCCATCCAAAAAAGTGACAGAAACGGCTTAAATATGAAATTGGATCCTAATTAATCTTCCTTTATTGGCTGCCTTGGTTTTATCTACTAAAAAAAAAATCTCCAAACACAAGAGTGTCACATCTGTAATGAGATGCAGATTTTTCCAGTCTGCTAGCATGCTATTTAAAGGCACGTTATTTGCCGTATGAGCATTTTCTCCATTCCGTTGATGTATGTTAGTTAGTCACAATCATCAATTCTGGTTGTGACATCATAACCAGAATTGATGAAAAAAAAGTGGGCGTTCCTTGTGGTCTCTCCTTGTTTCTTGTGATTTTAAAATTAAATTAGGGCAGTCATTTTCATATTTTAAATGGGCACATTTTAATAGCACCGACAGGGTTTCCTCCAGCAAAGTGGGTCGTTTGTCCCTAGTCAAAATGGATCAGATGTCTAGTTTTGTCAAAGGCAATGAAACCTGATCATTTCAAACACTGAAATGCCCATTTGTCTTTCTGCAGGGATCTTGTGGAACCTTTCATCCAAAGACACCCTGAAGGACAAACTAGCCCGAGAGGCTCTTCCGGATTTGACCGAGAAGATCCTCATCCCCCTGTCTGGCTGCGAAGGGTCGGAGGGCATTAAGCAGTCGCCTTCGGAGTCAGAAATCTTCTTCAATACCACCGGTTGCCTCAGGTACCATTTGCTTAATATTTGTCTTGGTTTGCTTTCATCATCATGTATTTGTTCAACATCTGCATACACTTCAAGTAGACCGATTGGAACATTGTGTTTGGAAAAAGCTTGCAGAACTCGAGTTTTTGAATTTTTTTTCTAACTTGTTTTTGTTGCGCAAACTACTATTCTGCATTTGGTTTTTTTTTCGCAATGAAGTATAAGAAGCTTTTTAAAACAAAATGTACTGGAATTAATCCTTGAAATGATGGGTTTTTCTTTGTTTTTTTATTCTTTTTTTCTCCTCACACATTTCTGTAGAAATCTGAGCTCGGTGAATGAAAAGACCCGTCAGAACATGAGACAAACTCACGGCCTAGTGGATTCGTTGGTGAGTTACATCAAGTCCTCGCTGGAGGAGAACAAAGCAGAGGACAAGGTGAGCATACCGTTGCATGAAAAAAAAATGTTGGTCCTCATTGTTACCCACTTGCACCCATAAATGGGTATTAATTAGACCAAAAAGAAGGGTGGGGCAATTCGGCATAATCAAAACTGATTGACTAAAATGTCTTGTGTGGCTACTTCTTGGAAATAGTGTCACCTGTTCTTCTCCACTGTTACATATCAAAAAAATGAAATTGTGTATTTTCAGTTGCTTAAACAAGGTTATGTGAATTCTATTTTTTCTAAGCCACTTGGTCCCTTCATGGTCTTATGGTTTATGTCCTCCAGGGAGTAGAAAATTCCATCTGTGTCTTGAGGAACCTCTCGTACCAGCTCTATAGCGAGATGCCGCCATCGGCTCTGCTTCGTCTGGAAGGGCCGAGTCGAGCCGAGGATTCTGGGAAAGGCGAAGCCATCGGCTGCTTCACACCTTCAAGCAAGAAGGCAAATGTGAGCGCACGGGGGACACTTCCCTTTCTTCTTACTGATTTTTGCATGATCGTGTTTCAGTGCCACTGATGGCGATTGACAGCCATTGTATTGAGATGATAGAAATGTGACTTTTTAACTTATATCCCACCTTGATTTCCCACCACAGAGTCGGAACCAAGACCTGTCCACGTTCACCGAAGTGGCCCGCGTTCCAAAAGGCATGGAGTGGCTCTGGCACCCCCAGATCGTCGGCTTGTACAACCGCGTGCTGATGCAATGCGAGATCAACTCTACCACGCGGGAGGCGGCGGCTGGAGCGCTCCAGAATATCACAGCTGGAGACAGGCGGGTCGGTGCTCCACTGCTTTGACCGCTATCCTCGTCATAATGGGGCAAGTTTAACTGACTGGACCGAACCGTCTCTGGCTTTTCCCCCAGTGGGCGGCGGTGTTGAGCCGCGTAGCCATGGACCAGGAGCGCATGGTGCCCGTCTTACTAGATCAGTTTCGTACCAACAGCGACTCGGAGTTGCGGTCCGTCACGGGCTTCCTCCGAAATTTGTCACGACATGCCAAGGATAAGAATCACATGGGTGAGATGTTTTCAGTAAACCTTCAAACTTCTTCATTAGAATTTCTAGAATGGGGTTTGTACTCTTTTATGAATATCAACAGGTCTGAGCCTAGTCCTTCATTTATCATCGGGTAACTTTATTATCTTGGGTTGGATTTGACATTCTTTTCATTTTTGCCTTATTTTAATGTAATGCTAATTAAGCACATCCTGCTCCTTTGTGTCAAGCAAACGAGGGGTTGCTAAAAGCTCAACTAACATCTTGAAAGTAACTGACTATCTCGATAATATGCAAGGAAACTGTATATTTGGCCTCAATTTCTTATACATACAATTTAATTACCAGAAGACAACTGTGCTGTGACCTAAAAAAATATTGCCTTTTTGGAGGTGTGACACGTAACAGTTAAGACAATATACATTTTGATTGGCTCTATTCAGCTCCCATACTAATATTACATAACACTGAGATGGACAACCAACCCTGTTGTCAACCAACCCTGTTCTTCCCCTACAGCATTTGACTTCAAGTGTCATGTTTGTTGACTCTATGTGCAAACCATTGATCACAACAATGTTCATTTATTCCTGTTTGTATATTTCTTCCAGCCACAAAGGTAGTGAACAACCTGGTGACCAAACTGCCCGCCGACGGCTACCAAAAGGAGCCATCCAGTGAAGCGGTGGTCAACATTTGCGGCGTCCTCAACAACCTGGTGACGGGCAGCTCAGTCGCCGCCAGAGACATTTGCTTCTTTGATGGTCTGCCCAAACTGGTCGCCATTAAGAATACCAACGACTGCAGGTAAAATTTGAGATGATAAAACTAAACGCCACAGGCAGTCTATTCAAAAGCAAGAATGTTGAGTAGTCAAGTGTGGGTACCATGTGACATTTGTCTTTTTTTTTGTTTTTGCTTTTGCAGCGCTGGCAAGATGAAAGCAGCCAAAGCTGCTGCTACTGTGCTCAGTAACATGTTCCAGTACAGAAAGCTGCACAAAGACTACAAAAAAGTACGGAAAGTCTCACTATAATTGCATAAATCCTCAATGTACTATTTTTATTTCACACGCGCCACAAGCGACACTTATATGCATTAGATCACGTGTCAAAGTGGTGGCCCAGGGGCCATATCTGAGGTTTGTTCACCTGACTCCCATGTGGGAGACTGGGGTTCAAATCCTGGTTGGGAAACATTTTCCCTTAGTTATTTCTATGTATTTGTACTCAAGACCTTCCAATGATGACAAAGGAGAGTGTTGCCAAGTTGTGGCGCAGTGGTTAACTCACCTGTCTCTTGTCTGGGTGGCCTGGGTACAAATCCTGGTTGGGACACATTTTCACTTAGTTGTTTCTGTGTACTTCTTGTCAAGACACTCAAATGATGACAAAGAAAAGTGTAGCCGCTTGGTGGCGCAGAGGTTTGTTCACCGGGCTCTCGTCGGAGAGACCTGGGTTCAAATCCCGGTTGGGACACATCATTTTCCCTTAATTGTTTCTGTGGACCTGGGTTCGCTTCCCGCTGTCGACATTTGGTTGATCACCAAACCATGTGGGTGAATAATTGGAATAAGAAGAAGAAAGAAAAAAAGGCAGTTCGGAAGACAGTTGGAGGGGTCAAAAAAACGACATAGTATAGTAAGGCTTTTTATCTCAAAAAACGACATAGTATAGTAAGGCTTTTTATCTCAAAAAACGACATAGTATAGTAAGGCTTTTTATCTCAAAAAACGACATAGTATAGTAAGGCTTTTTATCTCAAAAAACGACAGTATAGTAAGGCTTTTTATCTCAAAAAATGACATAGTATAGTAAGGCTTTTTATCTCAAAAAACGACATAGTATAGTAAGGCTTTTTATCTCAAAAAAACAACATAGTATAGTAAGGCTTTTTATCTCAAAAAACGACATAGTATAGTAAGGCTTTTTATCTCAGAAAACGACATAGTATAGTAAGGCTTTTTGTCTCAAAAAACGACATAGTATAGTAAGGCTTTTTATCTCAAAAAAAACCAACATAGTATAGTAAGGCTTTTTATCTCAAAAAACGACATAGTATAGTAGGGCTTTTTGTCTCAAAAAAAAACGACATAGTATAGTAAGGCTTTTTGTCTCAAAAAATGACATAGTACAGTAAGGCTTTTTGTCTAAAAAAACGACATAGTATAGTAAGGCTTTTTGTCTCAAAAAACGACATACTATAGTAAGGCTTTTTATCTCAAAAAACAACATAGTATAGTAAGGCTTTTGGCTTTTTATCTCAAAAAACGACATAGTATAGTAAGGCTTTTTATCTCAAAAAACGACATAGTATAGTAAGGCTTTTTGTCTCAAAAAACGACATAGTATAGTAAGGCTTTTTATCTCAAAAACCGACATAGTATAGTAAGGCTTTTTATCTCAAAAAACGACATAGTATAGTAAGGCTTTTTGTCTCAAAAAACGACATAGTATAGTAAGGCTTTTTATCTCAAAAACCGACATAGTATAGTAAGGCTTTTTATCTCAAAAAACGACATAGTATAGTAAGGCTTTTTATCTCAAAAAAACGACATAGTATAGTAAGGCTTTTTATCTCAAAAAAGGACAAAGTAAGGCTTTTTATCTCAAAAAACGACATAGTATAGTAAGGCTTTTTATCTAAAAAAAAACGACATAGTATAGTAAGGCTTTTTATCTCAAAAAACGACATAGTATAGTAAGGCTTTTTGTCTCAAAAAACGACATAGTATAGTAAGGCTTTTTATCTCAAAAAACGACATAGTATAGTAAGGCTTTTTATCTCAAAAAACGACATAGTATAGTAAGGCTTTTTGTCTCAAAAAACGACATAGTATAGTAAGGCTTTTTATCTCAAAAACCGACATAGTATAGTAAGGCTTTTTATCTAAAAAAACGACATAGTATAGTAAGGCTTTTTATCTCAAAAAAACGACATAGTATAGTAAGGCTTTTTATCTCAAAAAAGGACATAGTAAGGCTTTTTATCTCAAAAAACGACATAGTATAGTAAGGCTTTTTATCTCAAAAAAAACGACATAGTATAGTAAGGCTTTTTATCTCAAAAAACGACATAGTATAGTAAGGCTTTTTGTCTCAAAAAACGACATAGTATAGTAAGGCTTTTTATCTCAAAAAACGACATAGTATAGTAAGGCTTTTTATCTCAAAAAACGACATAGTATAGTAAGGCTTTTTGTCTCAAAAAACGACATAGTATAGTAAGGCTTTTTATCTCAAAAAACGACAGTATAGTAAGGCTATTTATCTCAAAAAACGACATAGTATAGTAAGGCTTTTTATCTCAAAAAACAACATAGTATAGTAAGGCTTTTTATCTCAAAAAACGACATAGTATAGTAAGGCTTTTTATCTCAAAAAACAACATAGTATAGTAGGGCTTTTTGTCTCAAAAAACGACATAGTATAGTAAGGCTTTTTATCTCAAAAAAATGACATAGTATAGTAAGGCTTTTTGTCTCAAAAAACGACATAGTATAGTAAGGCTATTTATCTCAAAAAACGACATAGTATAGTAAGGCTTTTTGTCTCAAAAAACGACATAGTATAGTAAGGCTTTTTGTCTCAAAAAACGACATAGTATAGTAAGGCTTTTTGTCTCAAAAAACGACATAGTATAGTAAGGCTTTTTACCTCAAAAAACGACATAGTATAGTAGGGCTTCTTATCTCAAAAAACGACATAGTAAAGTAAGGCTTTTTATCTCAAAAAAAACGACATAGTATAGTAAGGCTTTTTATCTCAAAAAACGACATAGTATAGTAAGGCTTTTTATCTCAAAAAACGACATAGTATAGTAAGGCTTTTTATCTCAAAAAAACAACATAGTATAGTAAGGCTTTTTATCTCAAAAAACGACATAGTATAGTAAGGCTTTTTATCTCAGAAAACGACATAGTATAGTAAGGCTTTTTGTCTCAAAAAACGACATAGTATAGTAAGGCTTTTTATCTCAAAAAAAACCAACATAGTATAGTAAGGCTTTTTATCTCAAAAAACGACATAGTATAGTAGGGCTTTTTGTCTCAAAAAAAAACGACATAGTATAGTAAGGCTTTTTGTCTCAAAAAATGACATAGTACAGTAAGGCTTTTTGTCTAAAAAAACGACATAGTATAGTAAGGCTTTTTGTCTCAAAAAACGACATACTATAGTAAGGCTTTTTATCTCAAAAAACAACATAGTATAGTAAGGCTTTTGGCTTTTTATCTCAAAAAACGACATAGTATAGTAAGGCTTTTTATCTCAAAAAACGACATAGTATAGTAAGGCTTTTTGTCTCAAAAAACGACATAGTATAGTAAGGCTTTTTATCTCAAAAAACGACATAGTATAGTAAGGCTTTTTATCTCAAAAAACGACATAGTATAGTAAGGCTTTTTGTCTCAAAAAACGACATAGTATAGTAAGGCTTTTTATCTCAAAAACCGACATAGTATAGTAAGGCTTTTTATCTAAAAAAACGACATAGTATAGTAAGGCTTTTTATCTCAAAAAAACGACATAGTATAGTAAGGCTTTTTATCTCAAAAAAGGACATAGTAAGGCTTTTTATCTCAAAAAACGACATAGTATAGTAAGGCTTTTTATCTCAAAAAAAACGACATAGTATAGTAAGGCTTTTTATCTCAAAAAACGACATAGTATAGTAAGGCTTTTTGTCTCAAAAAACGACATAGTATAGTAAGGCTTTTTATCTCAAAAAACGACATAGTATAGTAAGGCTTTTTATCTCAAAAAACGACATAGTATAGTAAGGCTTTTTGTCTCAAAAAACGACATAGTATAGTAAGGCTTTTTATCTCAAAAAACGACAGTATAGTAAGGCTATTTATCTCAAAAAACGACATAGTATAGTAAGGCTTTTTATCTCAAAAAACAACATAGTATAGTAAGGCTTTTTATCTCAAAAAACAACATAGTATAGTAAGGCTTTTTATCTCAAAAAAACAACATAGTATAGTAGGGCTTTTTGTCTCAAAAAACGACATAGTATAGTAAGGCTTTTTATCTCAAAAAAATGACATAGTATAGTAAGGCTTTTTGTCTCAAAAAACGACATAGTATAGTAAGGCTATTTATCTCAAAAAACGACATAGTATAGTAAGGCTTTTTGTCTCAAAAAACGACATAGTATAGTAAGGCTTTTTGTCTCAAAAAACGACATAGTATAGTAAGGCTTTTTGTCTCAAAAAACGACATAGTATAGTAAGGCTTTTTACCTCAAAAAACGACATAGTATAGTAGGGCTTCTTATCTCAAAAAACGACATAGTAAAGTAAGGCTTTTTATCTCAAAAACGACACCGTATTGTAAGGCTTTTATTCGGCCAAAAACAACATAATATAGTAAGATAGTAACATTTTCCATTAATTGTTTCAGTGGACTTGTGGTCAAGACGTTCAAATGACGACAATGGAAGGTGTAGTTCCTTGGTGGCGCAGAGGTTTGTACACTGGACTCCTGTCTGGGAGACCTGGGTTCAAATCCCTGTTCGGACATATACTTTTCCCTTCATTGTTTCTGTGGACTTGTACTTAAGAAACTCAAATGATTACTAAGGAAAGTGTAGTCACTTGGTTGGCGCAGAGGTTAGATAACTGGACTCCCGTCTGGGAGACCTGGGTTCGATTCCCGGTTGGGACACTTTTTCACTTAGTTGTTTCTGTGGACTTCTTCTAAAAATACTCAAATGATTACAAAGAAAAGTGTAGTCACTTGGTTGGCGCAGAGGTTAGATCACAGGACTCCCATGTGGGAGACCTGGGTTCGATTCCCGCTGCCGTCGTTTGGCTGAAAATACTTGGAAAGAAGAATTGGTTAATGGAATAAGAAGAAGGGGAAAAAAAAAAAAGAAAAATCTTTTTAATTTATATTAAACACTTAGTCATACTTTTCAGCAAAAGGTTATATTCCGAACTGCCTTCGGCAGTTCGGAAGACAGTTGAAGGACCTGTCTGTGCGAAAGGCGTTCTCGGGTCGGCCTTCGGCCGACCCTCGACCGCTTGCTTGGTCAGTGAACCGCCGACACCGGGAAGCGAACTCACGTTCTCTCGGTGCAAAGGCGAGTGTGCAACCCACTACACCAACTCGTGCCCCACTTATACATGGGTGTTGAAACGTTTTATCCAAGGAAATGGGGTGAAACACTTAGTCATTTTTTCAACAAAATCTTTCATCCACCACTGAATACTTATACACTTAAACACTTCGGCATTAGAACTTATTCTTTTAACTGAATATTTGGAAAATATTTGCCGGCACTGGGAATTGAACCCAGGACCACACCGGTGGCAGACTGATGACTTAGCCACTGGGCCACCAACCTGTAAGAGAAAGCAGTAGTACTTATAGTTTTATCCAAGGAAACGGGGTGAAACACTTATTCATTTTTTTGACAAAATGCTTCATCCACCACTGAAGACTTATACACTTATACACTTAGACACTTAGGCACTTAGGCATTAGAACTTATACTTTCAACTGAACAATATTGGGAAAATCTTTGTTTGCACTTGGATTTGAACCCAGGAACACAGCGGTGGAAGACTGTTGACTTATCCACTGGGCCACCACCCTGTGAGAGAAAGTAGTAGTACTTGTAAACTTATCTCATTCATTTACCTGCATAATATTGGAAAAATCTTTGCTTGCACTTGGATTTGAACTCAGGACCACAGAAGTGGAAGACTGTTGACTTATCCACTGGGCCACTATCCTGTGAGAGAAAGCAGTAGTACTTGTAAATTTATCTCATTCATTTACCTGAATAATATTGGGAAAATCTTTGCTTGCACTTGGATTTGAACCCAGGACCACAGAGGTGGAAGACTGTTGACTTATCCACTGGGCCACCACCCTGTGAGAGAAAGCAATAGTACTTGTAAATTTATCGTAATATTGGGAAAATTTTGCAGGTGCTTTTTGAAGGGGAATCCCGACTTCGCAGAAATTCACTTATCGCGGGTGGTCCCGGTGCCCATTAACCGCGATGACCGAGGGAACACTGTATACCTTATTCTAAAAAAAACTTTATCTAATTGATTTACATATAAAACATTCATTTAAAATAGTTGTAAATGTCATTCAAATTTTGTCTTTGACTCACCGCTGAAAGAAATCTTACAGTGAATACCTGCACTTGTCCAGTCCAGGAATCAGTAGGTCTACCAGAGCATCCAAGACTCCCCACGGAAGGGCACGCCCTTGAGCTTTTGTGCTAATAAATCCGTCGTGGCAGAGCACTAAAATGCTTTCGTGCAAATAAACTCTGTGCAGACATGTAGAAAATAGCAAGATTGAATTGACTAAGACTTATGCCGTCAACTATGATTCATGTTTGACGACTTATAGGCATGTCTTCACGGTGTGTGAATAACTGAATAACTTTTGCTTTCTCTGTGGAACATTCCAGAAAGGCTTTACGAGACCAGACTTTGCAGACGCAAACATCTAACACGGAAGGCAAGAAGTCTTTTAATGGCGAAGGACCATGTCAGCCTGTTCGACTATTCTGACACAAACCAGGCTCACCTTTTATCTATTTTTAAGACCACTCAGCATACATCAGAGTAAGAGAGGTATTCAACCAAAACATGTCAGTGTGTGCGCGTGTGTGGAATGAGGGGTGTGGTATGTATTCTTTTATTTTTTTTTTGTACATGCAGATGTGAAGCTAATGATTGACATTTAACTAATGCAATACTCACACAGCGTTTATGTATATATTGCTTTAATTTTAACTTTTTTTTTTTAAATCATGTTTTATACACTGTATCCAAGGACATTTTCCAATCATGTTGTGACTTTTACAAAGTTGCTCATGATTTTTTAATATGTATGGATGAGTGAAAATACAGTACATTGTTAAGACATTTGGGGGTATTGGTGTTACTCTTAAGCCGTTTTAGTTAATTTAGTCATTAACTGTTCAAATGTCTGTTTTAAACAAGGTTTTACTCATTTGCTGCCATTGATGGAGATAGACATCCAATCCATCTTGATTGAATGCCAGTCAAGATGGATTGCAGTCAATGATGTGTGATTGAGAAACCATGCATGAGTTGAAAGTATGCAGTCCTAACAAGTTTCCATGTTTTTAATTTTATTTTTGTAACTGATCCATCATATAATTCGATACATGTCAAGATTTAGCTTTTCATTTTTGTCCGGACAACTTATGTGTCTGTTTTCAAAGGGATGTCTAAAATGTTACTTGCTTAATGTGTAGTTTTGATTGAATAAACACATAGATCTGCCCTGTGAGCTGCACATGAAGTTAAGCCTTTAATATGTTGGCCACTCCTCGTTTACATTTTTCTCCTGCTCAGACAAGAACAATTCCAGCCCTTCCCTGCTGCACCCACCTTGTGCCTTCCTCTTCAAATCTAGGTGAACGATGAACCATTTTGTCGTTAAAAAAGACTAGGCTAGTCAGTCTTGCCTGAAATATGAGCACCAAATGACTATGTCCCTTCGTGGTGTAGTGGGTCAGTCACCTGCCTGCAATGTGGGTCAAACATTTTGGAACACCCTGAAGATTGCAAAAAAAAATGCATAAAGACTCACCTGGAAGAGCGTAAAACAAGCCAGATGAGTGTCAGACGTCCTCTTTAGTGACCAGGCAGTAAAAGTCTGAACGGGTTCCATACTGGCGTGATTCCAGGTCTGACACATCAAATTCTGGGTTAGGGGGTTCTCGCGAATTGCTGGATATAACCGGGAGAACCGGGGGCTTTGAGGTCATAGCCTTGTACATGGGAAACCGCACGCCTACAGGATCATAAATCAACAAAACATTTTGTAAAATGACAATTTCTGTTAGAAATCACATAAAACAATATACAGCACAAAGGTGAAAAATAAGATTGGGATTTCAAATACAGATTTATATTCCGATCTAGAGTTCCAAAGAAGGGTTTAAAAGCAGTTTTATGGTTCAATGGAATTCAATCAACTCTTACCCAGGTCTCCGGCTGGGTCAGTGTCCGAGCGACAGTCCAGATAGTCAGGATCAAGGGTCAGCATGGGGTCATTGTCATCCTGTAGTACGGTCTGGGGGTCTCCCACCGCCTTGCTGTGAAAACTCACCCTGCGAGGCATGGCTAAAGTCAACTCCTTCCAGAACGTGGAGGAGTGAGTCTGTGGACACGCAATCATGTAAAAACCCAGCACTTTGATCAATATATTTACGGAATTGGTCTTACCACAGAGTTCTGCCTCCACGTGAGAATGGTGACACAGTGTTGATGCTCACTGAGCTGCTGCTTAATTTCGGGCCTCATGCGCTTTAGCTGACCCTCCAGCACAATGAAAATGGGCTGTCGGCACAGCTCTAACAAGTGCAGAAGACCCCGTCTGGAGCACAAGATGGCAGGCAGACATTGACACGGCGCGATATACTACGAGCGAGCTTTGGCCCGGAGGTCTGACCTGAAATTGTTGGAGCACCATTCCTGCTCGAGGTAGGCGTGAGACAGCAACACGATCAAACGGCGGGAGCGGCTGATGTTCATTAAAAACTCGTCGGAAGGTTCTGAAAACACATTTTTGCATTAAAATGCAGTCGTATGCCTATTATCAATGTTGTCTGCAGAATGCAGTTAGGTATATTAAACTGTTAGCATTTGGTCGCAGACATTCATGATCATCTATAGTAGTATGATGAGGTCCAATATGATCTTACCCAAACCAGGCATGATCTCATTCTCATTGAGATGCACCTTCTGTGATTGTCTATTCTCCAGGTGAGGTTTGAGAATAAAGTTGATGAATTTCCTGTCGTAGTCATTGTTCACATAGGAGATGTAGGCGTCGTACATTTTGCCATCTGACAAAAAAAACAACAACAACACAGTGACTTTAGGTCAAACAACATCACACTCTTGGCATATTTCGTGCCTTTACGGTCCCCCTACCGTTCATCTCGTAGTCTCCGTAAGCATTGCGGTACCACAGTTTGATGTTCAGGTGGCACTTGGTGTAGATGACAGCCGCGATGGCCAGCAGGAGGAGGATTATGAACGCTGCGGTGACGGCGGCGGTGTGGCTTGGGCTGTCTAACAGTTACAAAAAAGACAATAAGGTTTACATAGAAAAGTGGCGAGTCTTAGATCGTCTTCATTTTTACTTGATTTCAGCAAGTTGTATTTAGAAGAAGAGTTCCTCAACATGCAGCTGTACATTCCAAAGTCGGTCAAATCCTTAAGATGAACTACCAGCATGCTCCTGATCATCAGCTGACCATCAGCCAGAAGCCTAACAAGGGAAAACTTTAAAGTTCTGCTTTGTCAAAGGTACCCCAAAGTTGCTAGGAATCACCATGATGAGGTGTTATGTAAAAGCAGGGAGCGGTTGCGAGGTGGATTCTCATCCTTTGTCCATCGCAGGGAAGAGACGCATCGCTCGTCGCTGGGGTCCCAGAAAAGGATGGCGGTGCAATTCAAGCTCACGGTGGATCCAACCTTTGCCCAGACCGTTCTTGGATCCTCCTTAAACTGGAATTCTGGAGCTCTGCTGCACTTATCTGATGTAGAGGAACACATTTGGTAACTTCCACCTAATTCCCCAAACAATGCAGTAGACCCCATTGTACCGCATTTAAAAAAAAGGCAAATCGCCTGGATTAGTGGAGGTTACCTTCAACGACAAGGTGCACGCTGAATGATGTTGTGTTGTTGCCGGAATTAAAACAGGTGTAGTTCCCAGCATCTTCCGGCGAGATGTTTGCAAACTCAAGGTAGGAATTTCCCTGCTGGGCGCTTAGAGGCTGACAGTTCTTCAGCCAGGTGACCTGAGGCTGTGGGTGGGGAAACGGCGTCAAAGAGCAGTTAAGGCGATATGGAGGATTCTGTTGTCCAGCGAAGACTGTACGCTGCTCAAATCGGGTCCCATCAGCACACTCTTGACCTTGAAACAAATGCAAAGTCATTCAGATTGGACGCGATCAGTGTTTGTTTCACGAGTGGCTGATTCTGGACCAGTTTGACAGGCTGTCGCGCGCATGTGCAGAACGTCTCGCGGACAATACTCGCAAGTAAACCAGCACGACAGGCGCTGGCCGATTACTCATATTGTTTGGTTTCGGTCACTTCATGCGCTCTGCGAACAGTTCACACAGTAAATATCACTCATCCGGGTCGCAAGTCCTGATTTAGTCCACTAGTTGCCAGGCAACAGCACGTGACTGCGTTTGACCCTCCGTTCCATGACTGATTAACGTCAATATAGCACGAACGGATGGGTACTTAAATAATCCATTGTATGGCCCTATGAACATATAATACTCTGGAAAAACGCATCTGTTGACAAAATGTATGATTTACGGAATGCTTACCATCAACGAGGTTAGAGATGGGCCACGATGACAAAGTCAACAAAATAAATGAGATAAAAACGGCGGCCATGTCGTTCACAGTACCGCGTATTTTACAAAAACAGAGATAAACGATTCATTTCCCGGACTTACGCTTCAATGTGTTTGTTAGCAAAAGGTTATTTCAATACAGTGTAGTTGTGCTACTCAACTGCGAAGAAACACCTGCACCCGGAAAAGCCTCTTGCTATTGGTTGCACGCTGTCACATGATCTCCGCCTGCAGGTATCACCTCCAATACCGTCCGTCCACCGAAACTTGGGCCGGGCTGATCAAGATCCTAACAAACACCCCTATAAAAAGTAAAAATGCTTTAGTTGTGAAATCAATAGTTAAGAAAATCACTTAAGTAAACGCATTATACATACAAAAACAATAATAATGCTGTTTTCACTTCAGTTTAAGTAGCTCAAATAAAAAGTACATTACAATACTAGACATAAAAAAACATTGTATCATCCAGCACATTAAATAAAAACATCCGGCATTTAAATCTATTGGCATTAATCTACAATAATTTATATATATATATATTGTTTAACAAACCATTTTTAAAAATCAGAGTACTGATATGTAATCCAGTAATCTATGCAATACATTCACTATAATAACATTTATTGCTGTTTATTTCTTGTCAATATTGGCTTTCACTTGTGAAGTGATTTTCAAAAATATACTCTGGGCTATTGCAAAGTGAAACCAATATGAATTTAATTACATCCATGGAACAAAGGCTTGAGTACATTTTAAAATGTGTACTTAGAAAAACACTCCCAAGCTGCACATATTTCTGCGACACTTTTAATTCTTATAAAACATTGGTATGCAAAACAATTTCTCTGCCGTCTGTCAGTCGCTTGGCAAAAATTAACACAACACTTTTCACCATATAAGGCAACATTGTCATACGATCAATACAGACTGTGCATCAGCAGTATAAATTATAATAAGGCAAGAGCCACAAATCAATTAGAAAACAAAACATTTAGTGCATTCTTGCAATAGAATACCAATAGTTGATGTCAACAGCAAAATGAGTGACTGTGCACTTGTCTTGTCCAATGATGTGTCTGCTCATTTTACAGGTGGGAGTCCATACAGCCATTATACTGCTAGCGAGCCGAAGTGCTCTATGGGAACACTTCAAGGTGATAAACGGCTTGCACCTTTACTCGACTCAACTGTGATCGTTGGGACACTTTCAATGCGCGAGCCAACACTGGGTGTGCTTCTCGTTTGCTCAAGCAAAACTTCAGCGCTGCGCCTCAAATGATCTGTGGAGAAGTAATATGGTCTTATCTGTAATTTCTAATATGAGGAAACAGTAAAACTCAACTAAAATGCGATGGACAAGAGACATTTCTGTAGTAAATGCCAAAATACATTTAGAGGTTTGGCTTCCAGAAGAGTGTTTAATTGCATTGTCCAACTAAGTGGGAAAAAAAATCTTGTTTAATACAATTTGAAAACAAAGACATGCATTTTTGTGATGAGAGATCGTAGGTGAAAATGCGTCTTTATTGGTGTCAATGACATTTTTTTTTAGGTTTAAACATTATTTACTTGATCATTAGAAATCAAAGAAACTAACATGTGCTTACTTAATTATTCTTATAATGTTTTGCTGATAATAACTGACACCCATTTGCTAGTATGCCCCCATCCCCAAAACTATGGTCAATATGTGGAGTTAAATGGAACTGTGGCTTTTGATTACAAATTAAACTAAATTGAATTTTATGATATACCAATGGCTGTCACAATCAGCATTACTATTGGAAGTACACTGGGAATGGCTATTCAATTCTTTGGCAGCCTTTGACAGAGCACTGACATAATGAAAGATCATTGAATTGACTTTGAAAATCACACATAACACCAACTCCAAAACTCCAGGCTCGACCTCACCTGAGTTCTTCTTTTAGTCTTTTGAGTTTATCAGAAAGACAGTGGTTCTTGACAAGCATGGGTGCTGCCGGTACAAACCAGGCCGCGATAAATTTGCAAATGACCAGTATGTGCTGCAAATAAGATGGCAAAGTTAATAAATCCATGAGAATAACTTTAGGTCCTCTTCAATGAAAGCTTACCTCAAACAGAATGACAAATGCAAAGCGCACCGCTAATATAAACCAGAATTGTGGCTTGAGCTCATAGTCCTCACTGTCCCTGTAGTCCTTATAACTGGAAAAAAAAAATATAAATGTCTTCAACTTTTCCAGATTCTTTTGAAAGTGAAATAGGGAAGTGCCATTTCCCCGTGAGTGACATGAGAACAAACCTGCAGGAAGTGACATTATCTCCATTGGGTGTTTCCAGCTGAGAAGGGGAAAACTCTCTACGGATTTCCTGCCTATCCACTGTGGCAATGGATAGCGAATTGTTGATGTAGCCAACCATGCAACTTGATAGAAGAATACAAAAATGATACAAAATAAATATTGAGAGTGAAAAATGTGTATTTTCTTTTGAAACACGTGCTCACTCAATATCAGTCACTGTGCCATTGGCGCAAGGTCCGTAGTGGTAACGGTAGACCAGTCGGGGGATGAAGTCCGACGACACTCCGATGACCAGCCCGTTTGCGATGACAGCCAGCACCCCGATCGCCTCTAACAAATTAATCCACACACCTGGGGGAAAACAAATATCGTACGTAATAACCAAAGATTTTGACTCCCGGTCAAAATGGACTACATGTCTATTTACGTCAGTGCTAGTTCATGATTTGAAAGAAAACACCTTTATTATGTGCATCCCAATGGATTTAATCTTTTTAATCAAATGAAATATAATGTGGATTTCACTGATGTGTAGTTTAAGAAAAGCATAAATGTTATGTGTGTGCACAATTACTGCAACAGTTATTGTACAGAAAATGGCAATAAAAGTCAACATTTCCCACAAAATAGCAGACATTTCTTAACGACAGTACTATTTTAGCCTATCAAAAATAACTATCCCAAATCGTCCCTTCAACTAGTCACATTCACTTTCCACTGCGCTACGTCCTGCTATTGAAATACTTTAAGGGAACTATCTTTCACGTTAAGGGTATTTATACTAGGTATTGTCAGTTGTAGTAAGCTAAAACTGAGTTGATAAGTTATAATGGAGCAAAAGAAAGGGTTACACGCAACAACAAAAAAATGACTGCCTATGAGTGGAGTCATTTTAAGACGTCAATTACTGTATACCAACACTTGATAATGGCTATTAGTAACCAGTATTACAAATGAGAAAAATAAAATGTAATTAAACATTTTTTTTCTACTTCCTGGGATGCAACTGACAAAAGGTGTCACTTTAATGTCATCGTAAAACGTCGGCCACTCACCAATGTCATTGGTTTTCTTTGGAACCAATCTGCGTTCCAAGTTGACCATCTTAATGGCATCCAGGCGAATCTCAATGACGTTATTGATAAGTGCCAGTAGCGGGGCGAGAGGAAACGCCGCCACGAATATGGTGGTGAAGCTGAACTGGATCACTGCCACCAAGAATGAAACTAGAACATGGGGCAAACGGACAACTTTTCTTGATTTTGAGACAAAACCTACCCATCTCCAGGAATTCATTGAAAAGGCTGAAGGAGTCAACATCCTTGAGGCGATAGTTGCTCATCCAATCTTGCAGCTTGCAGTTATCGCACGTTTCGGACCCATTTTTGGACTGAAGTTCTTCTTTATGGTAGCAATGGTTACATTTTCTTCGAAGCTTTTTAGTTCTTCTCCTCTTCATCCACTTCTCAAACCAACTGAACCAGGTGAGACGAACCAGGACAAAAGAAAAACAGTCATTTGAACACATTTGATTGTTTACTGTATATACTATATTCAACTGGTTGATACATACGGGCCACTGAACTCAAAGACATTGCTAATGGTTTGCTTGAGGACCATTATGATGGCCATTTGGATGAAAAGATCTGTCAAACATCCACTGGGGTGACACTGGATGGATTGAACATGGCAAAATGTCAATAAAAACAAGCTTACTAACCAAGAAAGTTGTATCTGTGCCATGGTAACTTACCTCTTCTAATCTCCATTTACTGGCAATGCGCACATAATGACCAGGATAGCCGTTGATCCTGTGTGTTTAAGTCATGGCATATACTTAATAGTCAGTAAAATGTGCACATTTAATTTTCATTCAATGTAAAGTTTCTTACCTGCCCAGAAAAAAGGCGACGTAAAAAAGTGAGGAAAAGTACGTGAAGAACTGAAAGGTGAACATCTTGACTGTGAAACTCCTCTCTGTCGCAGCAAAGGATCTGGTTTTCTCTGCAGCAGATTTTTTATCATTGGAAGGACACTGATCCCCAAGAGATGTTTTTATCTACATTGTGGTGCTCATTTATAATAAATGCAGACATACAATATGGGGGGCACTTTTTCACAAATTGGCAAAATCCCAAAATGGCAAGGGTACCACCTTGGTCTCTGTGAGTTTCCTCTTTGGAGGTCACCTGCCATTTCATGCATCTGCTGCGGGGTGACCCAGTTCCAAAGATCACTCACACTTAACTCTCAGCTCGTCCCGTAAATGTTTGTTTGTGTTCACACTTCGATAAGAAAGACACTTGGCTCGCTGCCATGATATATGAACAAGTTTTAGTGCCAAATGCATTAACTGCTAGCCCTCTACGTGCAAATAGATTGGACAACTTGGATCGATGTGCCTGACTTTGCTATTGTGCATCCTGCATTCTTTTGCTCAATGTAGAATTGTATATGATGCAAATTTGACTCTACAAACATGTTTGGGCTGTTACTTAAAGTTGAACAACTTTCCTATTCTATATGACAAATATATTTAACGGTATATAGAATCAATAAAATATGAACCCAAATCAATAGTGACTAACAAACTGTACCTATTTCACAGAGTTTCATGGCCACGATCCTGTTCACCTGCAAAACATGATCAATTTCTTAGAGAACTTTGCATATTGTTGTACGCATTTGTGACATTCTATACCCAAGTCATGACAGTGATGATCAGGTAATGAAAGACGGCACCCAGCATCATGGAAATGCTGTTGGCGTGAGTGCTCAGGAATTCCGATTTTTCTTCAGCCAATTGTACCGCTGCGATCACCCGGAACACCACCAGTGCGTGTGTTAAGCCGATGATGACCAGAATCTAGAAAAACGCATGGCTTGGATGAGACAGCGAAACAAGTCTGTAGCATAAAATATTTAGGTCCAACTTTACAATCTATAGCCAATAACTTAAATCATTTCATCATAATCATTAACTATCTGTTGCCTCTCTGTGATTTTATTGCACAAGACAAATGACCCACCATAAGTGTGGCACAGATCAAAACCAAACCGCTTTGGAAGTAGGAGTGCTGGAATTTTTTGGGTTTACAGTTATCATTGTTGACAACCTCCAAAATTAGTTCCTCCTAAAAAAAATTAAAAAGATAAAGGAAGAAAGAAAGAAAACGTGGGGAAAAACCAACAGAAAACTCCTATGTGTAATACAGTACATGCAATGGGCAATTATACCTCTTCCTCACACCAATCAGACACTTTCCATTCCGACACAAAGGAAGTTCGATGCCTTTTCCAGAACTCCAAAAACAGTGTGGCTGTAAAAGAATTAAAAAAACGTACAAAAACGGGACAAATTTGGCCCTTGGGCCACCATTTTGACACATGGTTTACACTGAGTTACAAACTTAAACACTTTCAAGTGTGTCAAAGTGCAAATTGAATCGGAGTCCCTCCTAGCTGAACTATAACATCTTTGCTCCACTTTCATAGCCTCAACAGATTGTTTATCTTTCTAGTTCACCCCACCCTTTGTTTTATGTGACTTGGTCCCTTTCAAAGACAGCACTTTCTGATAAGCAATCTGCATACATATATGTATGATGTTCAGACAATGAATGGTCGCAGTCAAAATGAAATGACAGTCTATTGTCGTCAATGGCAGTCAAAGAAAATGAAGAAAAAAAATTCCGGCTCACCCCATACTGCCATGACCATGGCAAACGCCACAGTGCCATCATTGTCAAAGAGCAGGCTGACCTGTGAACACGTGAAAGCAATAGTGAATAAAAATACATATTATAAAGACTATTTTAAAGATGACCGACCTTGGCGTAGGTGCATGTGTCGGACAGCAGCCACACTTTGCATCTCTTGTCACACAGAGGGCACATGACCAAATCTGAATCGCAGACCTCTTTTCTACAAGACAACAAGCACTCAGAAGAATGCCCTCCATCACGTAACCTCGGGACACAAACGGAACCTTACATCAGGGGCGACGTGTTGAAGAAGGCTATGCCGTAGAGGAAAACGATGACTCCGATGAGAGCGGGAATGATTAACATGTACGTGTACCAACCCAACCACAGGTAGTACAATGCCACTTTCTCTCCAAAGTAGTTCCTAATACACAAAGAGAATTTACAGCATGGGTCTCAAATACATTTTTGTCAATGGCTACATTATAATTATAATATATATAATTATTTTCTCTGGAAACATGTAAGATGGCCTTGCATTTGATACAAACACAAAATATCAGATGAAGGCCAGAACTTGAGACTAATTTTTCTAACTCTTTTTGATTGCTTCTGATTACAACATCATTAAGACTTTGACAATCATGACAAGACACCAGTCAGTAACCTGAATAAATGCCTATGAAAGATGTCATCAATTGTCCTTACCCTAAAACCTTGCCAAATTATTATATGAAACAATGTCAACTTTGCCTCAAAAAGTGACATCATTTACTGAACTCTGCACAATCTGTCATACGCCATAATCCTTATTTATGACATGTTATGTCATGATTAAGTCAGGATTGTGATACAATTCAAATGGGAGCAAAGTATAATCTGTAAAATGAAATTTTAGATTCCCAAGCAGAACATTGATAGACACAGAATATTAGCATTCACGTTTATGCCTCTTTAGCAGCATAAACAATGCCGACCGACGCGCATAATTTGCCTTAGCACGCTACAAATAATGACAGGCTGGGTTTGGCCTATAGTTCCAAGAGTTTGACACCTGTGCATTAGAGCGTGAAAAGAGGTATAAATGCTTATGCTTGTTTGCCTGCAATTTTATTGTGACCTCTGTGAACCAAATCCAACTAGAGTCCATCAAATGACTCCAAATAAGGTGTGTGGTATTTCCGTCACGTGTAGATAACAACACGTTTGTCACTTACAAATGCACACTTGAGCCTACTTAAAAAAAAACGTGAAAATGCTAAACAATAAGGCTTTCATTTGTAGATGTGGAGAAGTGCATGTTGGGATGCAAACCTGACATCAGTAATGGGTTGCCCTTGGAAACAAGCAGTCCATCGAGCCCAGCTCTTCGTCAGCTCTTTCTGTTTCTTTTTCTGCGCCAACGTGAAGAGAAAGGAAGTACACGGTGAGGAGGACATTTCGTTCTCAATTCAAAACACTGGCGTTAATTGTTTATTCAACTAGAGATGAGCGCGAATCGGCCTTCGGATTTTTTCGATTCCACTTCCCCTACGGCGCTAGTCTTGCGAAAGCGAAAATCTGCTGACACGAAAGAGGTGCTTGAAAAAGTCAAACCCTTGCATGGGAATCGTTGGATGACTCAGCGACATGAGATGTCATGACTCATAGTCAGATGCCGTTGGTGAACTTGACTATTGTTTGGACACATCATTGCCAATTGCATTTTACACTTCAGTCCAACAGGGTAACACACTTGGTCAGTGATATGCTAATATTTCACACGACTCAAAGTTGTTATATGTTGGTTCATTCACACATAACCAGTCTTGTTTTTTTTTTTTTGTTACATTGGGTTTTAACTGAGTCATTAAAGACATAACCGAATGAGGGAATTCTACCTCATGAAGACAGAACTTTGCTTCAAAAACCTTGGTCTTCATGAGTTCTCGCAGACTCTCTGGTGAAACAAAGAGAGGATTTAGAATGAGTTGAATTGGCTGTCAATAGGCAGAAAAATAAAAATCTCTAACCTCCTGAGGCGATAGGTGTGTTATTCAAGATGAAGTGAACAACTCTTATTCTGGGGGAAGAAATGATGAAATATGTCAAAGAACAGGTATTGACAGAAGAAGAATGCAGTAAAAAAAACTCGTTAAAATGTTTGGGAAAAATCAGACTTTTACTGTCAGTTTCAAAATAAATGTGGTTTGCCTTAATATTTGACTAAATGGAACTAATTTGTTTTAGGAAAGACATAACTGCTTTTAATGAAAAGGTATAATTTGTCAGTGGATTGTATTTCAACTGGAGGACACTCAAATTGCAAACTCAAAGTTTTTTTTTATTATAGCACTTTAAGTAAATGTCCTTAATGATAAATGATGTCGGCGAAATGTTTACCTGCATTCTTGTTTTGACAATAACAAGCTCTTTGCATCGTTTACATAATTGCCAAACCAACTTGGCCACAAGTTACTTACTGCATCTCAACAATAGAATGAAATAAACAGGTTCAATCAGGTCGACGTTGGATTACTAAGAATTCTACGTGTTGCCACGTATCAACGTTTACCTGGTGCTGACTGACAAATTGTTCTGTTCTGAACTCCAATTGCAGGCATCAGAAACTTTGAGCAGATATCCGTACTTCTCAAAAATCTCCAGAGGAGCTGTGACACCAAAGAAGACCAGGTCCTCGTCGATCATTTTCTATTTAAAGGAAAGAGCTCACTTCAATTTGACCTGGAATTTAAAGTGTTCAATCGATCTTTTTGATTTACACTCACTGTGATTTTAAAATTTTTCTTCTTAAGTTCCTCCATATATTCGTTTTGCTTCTTGAGCGTCTCACGTTCCAGGGGCTCTCTGAATTTTGCAACCAGCACGTAGTCACAGAAGGCGGGATTGTACTGCATCCCAAAAACAATATCGGGATGAATTACTCATCGGCATCTATATAGAAGCACTTGATATGACTTGCACCAATCAATAACTTGTGATGTGTATTGATGTACAGTAGGAGTGCTATGAAAAACAATGTAGTATTTAGCGTATCAAAACTTAAAGTAACCAAGGCCGAATTCTTTCGTTCTGAATCTGCCAAATCGAGTGACGATCTAATTGGTATGGGCAAATTCATTTAAATTATGTTTTAACCATTATCCAATCATGATTCAATGACTCATTATTCAATCATGCTCATCAATGAAAACATTGATGAGGATGATCTAATAATAATAAGTACTTTTAGTAATTCTTGGGCATTATTGAGATTAAATCTACAATTTACTTACCAAGGTAGGAGGAACTGATATTTTCTCATTTTCATTGCCATTTCCTCGAACAACTCCGATTCGCTCCAGTAACTCAATGCTGGACTATTGAACAGACCAATCACAATGAGTATTTTCAATCTAAATCATTTTCAACAAAACATCAAAATCAAGCAGTATTTTTATTGAACGTAAAAATACTCGGATTAAAAATGACACCCTTAGAAAGATCACAGAGGAACTCTCACGTGGGAACAACATATGACAAAGGTTTCACTTCTGTGTCCATTTTAACTCATTTCTGCATGCTCTCAACATGTGTTATTCACCGAAAAATCCCACACAACACTGCATTCAGCATGGCGTGACTGACAATATGACAAAATAATGCCTCGCTGTTGATACGCCTACGCAAGTGTAGCAGCAGGCCAACATATATTGGTGTACAGGTTTAAGTGCTTTAAAAAATTGGCTGCCAAGGCAACCCAATCAATTTAAACTGGGAGTGCAAGTCCTCCCAGTTTTCATAAACGAAACTGCTCCCGAGACCTTTGAATATGAACAGGGTGTGTAGACTTTAAAATCGTTTGCACGTGCAACTGTTGTCATAACATCCATCAATCTACATTTACATATTGTCAGTTTTGCTACTTTGGTTCTGAATGATGAGCAAATTGTTACTCACATTAGGGGAAATAAACTGATTTTAAATCACTACTGTATTATATAATATTGAAATAATTCAAGAACAAATATGTGAGGACATTTTCAGAGCGTTTCATCAGAATAATGGTGACCAATTTCTCTTGTCATCTCATTTAGGACTACAATTTAGAAAAGGGGTCTGGAACCTTTTTGACACAGATAGCCATGCACAATGTAGATTTTCAAATGTTATTTATTCAGAGCCACACTCTGAATTTCAAAGTAAAAATATACATGAAAATGTGTGCATTTTTTCTCTCGTCATTTGACTCCATTTAAAGTCCAAAAATCCAAGAATTATTTTGACAACATTGTTACACTGTTGCCAATCAATGAGTATCAATAAGTATCAATGAGTATCAATAAGTATCAATGAGTATCAATGAGTCTGCATGCAGAAGAGACTAATAAAAAAAAATTATATATATATAGATAATTATCAGTGCTAGAGGTGGTGTCAACACCACAGTGACAGCTCATCGTATTTTCAACTCACAATTGAGCCACATATGGCTTTCGAGCCATATGCAACCACCAAGAGAGCCACATACAGCTCTTAAGCCATAGGTTCACTGCCCCTGATCTAGAACCATTAAAGCATGGCAGTTGTAGACCTTCAAAAACAATGTATTCACAGTGTCAATCAGTCTCGAAAAAGAAGACTGTTAAATACACAACACCCAATATGACATGTAGTGGTCATATTGTTAGAAGCTGGCTCATGTTCACCACATCCACATGTTTATGCGGGTGCTTAAAAGCATGATTGGGTGTTGTTTTCTGAAGAAAACAGAAGGCATGTCACCGCGAGCAATGGGCATGACACAGTAGCGTCTGTTTTAAACGTCAAGTATGCAGCGGAGAACATTTCCTTACCTGTCTTCTGTGTCCCGAGACTTGCAACATAATTAGGAGGTAAAAAGGGTGAAAAATTGAGGATCCTTCAAGTCTCCCTGTAGGCAATTCCGAGTCCTACGGCGGGCCTGTGATCAGGCAGGTAACTTCCGTAGTCCTCTGCAAAAAGCAGATCGTCATTTGTTGAGGCGAAGGAATGTAGGAGCAACTCTACCTGTTGCTGCCGTGACACGAGCTTGCACTTTGTTTTTTTAATTTTTTTTTTTAACGTGGCTAAAGTCTAAGAGAGATCTAAACAAAACTCACCCCAAACGAGGTTTTTAGCGTGGAGTATTGCTGGCGAAGACGCTCGCTTGCTTGCTTGTGGCGAGTAAAGTCCTGTCAGGTGCGATGGAATGATTTTATTGTTGCCTCCTCCTCAAGTGTTTTGGAGTGGCTCTTGTTGACCACTAGATGGCGAAAAAAACAATAATTCAATCCGGATAGGGAAACAGGAATATATAGTCTATTTGCCACATTTCATAATGATAAGGGATGCAGTGACTAAGCACCCACAATTTATTGGCTATTCATTGAACTCTTTGGCAGGGTGAATGGAATAGTACTGTAAAAAGAATTATTTTTATGTTAAAAATCAAACCGTCTCGCTCACTGTATCTAAAATATGGTGAATTTATAAACCTGGAAAGCATTTAATCCCAGCAAAAGTTAGAAAATGGTAGGAAAACCATTGTTGCCTAGCCTTGCAAGGCATTTCTAGCTGGGGAGAGCTTTTCCCAATCACTTCTTTGTATAAAACACTTATGACACAACTGTATAGTGCTGTATGTACTAGTCAAATAACTTGACATTTTTACCAGTAACCTGACTATATTCTGTCCGTGTTCATGCTGTTTATGTGTATAAAAAGTAGTAGTTTACTTAACATTGTGTTTCCTCCTTGTACTAAACTTGACTCAAACTCATTCATACTGTATCAAACAATGATTTGAGCTCCCATGTTTACTATTTGTACATTATGAGCCAGTGTGAATGCTGAATAAGCCGAAGCTTGACCTTAAGCCACTCCTTTGGTGTCTGGCAGTACTTTGGATCATTGTACCCTTTTCAGAATAAGAGCTCCAAAACATAATGTTTCCTTATCCATAATTGACTGTGGGGATTTTCATCATTCAAACACGACGTGTTGCGTTCGATGCCAGTAACTGTGGTTTGACCGCAGCCCTTTCTCTGAATCACGTTAATGTTTCTATGCAATTTTAACTAGCTTTCCGTAGGTGCCATTTATTTTGACAGATTTATAGGATCAGACACTAATAATAACTAAAAGTCCAAAATGAACTTACATGAAGCAAGAATGAAAAGTTGCAACACACCTTTTAACATGCAACTTGAAGAATTGTGTCCTAACTTGTAATTTAACATAACATAGTATTTAAGCGATACTTTGGATTACATAGGCCTAGTTTATATTCTCATTTTAGCGTAGTGTAGTGTAAATCCAAATCAAAGGTGGTCCTGCTTGTCTTGTCATTACACGCAACTGTTTACCATTAGACATTGGCCGTGTACACCCAAGAAGTGCCACATGTTGCGGAGAACGGACAATATGAGACTGAAGAAAAAGTGGTTTGGGGAAATGAGTAGCTGTATTTCGGTGCAGCCTGCCACACCCCGCAGAGGCCATGGGTAATTATACAAGTACAGGACGGTAGAAGCCACATGAACGGCAGCAATACAGCCATGACACTAAATTTAAACTGAGAGAAAATACAAGGTTAGAGGGGGAGGATTTCCCGAACTAGAGGATTGAGAGCAGAGTGGAACTAAGGTTAAAAATGCAGAAAAGAGAGAGAGAGAAAGAGGGGGGGGGGGGGGGGTATCATTCAACAGCATCTCTATGCATTCATTAAGATTTACAAATAACATAATAAATGAAAATAGAAACTAATTGAAACTTAATGTGGGATTTCAATACTATTAATAATAGTAATAATGAATAGAAAATGGATATACAAAAAAATATATATATTACATTTTCCCTGCATTAAAAATTAATGTGACGCCAAAATTATGAGCAAAATTGAGTGTAACTGTATTATTTGTATATTTTATATTGCCAAGAATAACAAAATCAACCTGTGATTGGAGCCCATGGTTGGCTGGGATAGGCTTTAGCACCCCTGCCATCCTTGTGAGGATAAGTGGTATGGTTAAATTATTGAATGAATAAAAAGAAAGAAAAGGATATGTCCAAGGTATATACATTACAAACCAAAGAACCATAACATATTTCTATTTTTAGAAAACTGAAAAACATTTAAAATTACAGTTAGTTCATATTGAAGGTTCTGCTAATTGAAAAGAGCAATTTTGGTCAGTTTTGGTTAATGAACGGGCAGCTGGCTTAGTACTGCAGAAATTACAAGGCCAAACACTCGCTTCCCGTTGGACTCGTATTATTGGCTCGAGAGGGGGAGACACTCCCCCTGCAAACCTCCCCCTGTGCTGGTGCGGGGTGGGGAGGCGTACGTCAGTAGGCGGCGGGTGGTCACTGGGTGAACGAGAAACCGGGCACCAGGTTACTGAGTCACCCAGGAGTAGACACCCGGCCGGCATAGAAAAGGGGCCCTAGTAAAGAAATCGTCGGGTTCGGGATAGACACAGCTAGATGTGGATTCACGTGCCTACTTTGGACCGTCAAAATATTGAAGATGAACAGAGTAAGGGGCTGGAGTGGAGAGAACAACTTGATGGAGATGAGCCCGTCTGACTACTATCCCGGTGAGTCACCTCTAAGTAAGATCAAAGTTTGCATTCTTTGCAATTTGCATGGATTATAATAGAATTGAAACCCACTCAAATGACCCAAGTATTTTTTCACCTCTTATTATAAAGCAGTTAACTGTAAAAGCACCCTTACATGAATACAGTAATTGCTAAGATATTTGCAGCAGTCAGAGGTGACAAAAATTCAAGTTAGGTCACTGCTAAAATTACCCTTTACATGTTCATTACACAGTTTTTCTTCATTGAAGTTAAGTCATCAACACTGTCAACCTTCGCATGTGTACTAAATTTAGCCACCACAATGTTTTGCGTCTATGAGCATGTATTATTAGGCCTGCTGTCAAGCCAATAATGTCACAACAGTACTTTATTACTATAGAGAGCAAGGTAGAATAACTGTAGCAAAGTGGGAGTAATTGACTATATTAAAAAAATATTTACAAGCATGATCAAGTATTGAGTCCCTCCCTGTTAAAAAGAACTGCATGTCTTTCACCATGAAAGTTTAACATCTTCATTGTAATTGCTTAACATGAACACTTTCCAAAGTAAACATTTCTCCTACGTTTAGCTATCACACAAGAATGTCACAAAGTGAATGGAAAAAGGGACTTCCAAGCTTTCTAGTCCGACAGTCGGACTGGAAACAAGCAAGAATTTTGTTATAAGCTCTGTATTTAATGTAATTGTAACTTTCGATATACTGCTTGCTTCTCACATGGCGGCACCGTGCCAGGTTTGCAGAAATAGGCCAAGTTGTTCAAGAGACTTTCTCATATAACAGAAGGACAGGCAGACTATTCCATAATATTAAATGGAAATACTGCTAATGAAGCATATTCCATCGGATATCCCCAAATAAGACATTTCATTAGATTTTGTCATGGCTCTATTTAACTTGCATTATTTGAAGTACATGCTTAGTATACTAAACACAACCATGTTATGGGGATATTTAAATGTAAAGGTGTGTTTAGAATTTTTTACTTATCTTTTGTTGGCAGTATGTAAATGGTGCAAAAGTCCTCTTGTCTTTAAAGATATAAATAAATGTAGTTTACACTGAAAGCCAAGTGTAGGGATCAGAAACTGAGGATTTTTTTGTTTCTGGTGGGAGTCCTGCCTCCAAATATAGTATGAACCATAACAATAGTTGCTAAAACTATACATCTGTTTAGTATCAATTCATAACAACATACCTTTGATTTCGCTGACATGAGATGAGCAGTCAACAATATTGCTGGAATCTGCCTTTATTTTTTGTATCTCTTATTGCTGTCTTCCAGATGAAATGAATGGCTCTTACCATGACTCATCCGGGCCAGGTTTCCTATATGGAGAATCAGAGGTAAGGTAGAAATGTATTTGGGTATATTGAGTAAAATACTGAGATTGTGTAATTACACATGTCTGATTCGGTCTCCAATACAGTTTGGATATTCACGTGCTTCCAGCTTTGTGGGGGCAGTTATCTGGAAGGCTATCTTGTGTTCCAGTGTATTTTCTGCTCAACACAAAGGCATGCACAGATTGGTTTGGTGAGGGAGAACTGAATTGGCCAAGAAATGTAATGAAAGTGAACAAAAATTGCTAATAAGGCCTTCGAAATGTAGGAACAGACTCTGGAGTTTTAACACTTTTTTCCATTAGAATTGACATTGAGGGGATTTTTCTTTCACTATCTTTTGTAGAAATGCTGAACTATATTTGCATTTTTTTTCTCTTGGTTGTTTAATAATCACACTAATAGTGCTTGGGAGATCTTGTTAACCAAAAGTACTTATTGTCAAGACCAATGGAAAGAGTACAAGGCTCCAATGTATTCATTTGCATGACATTATTGCGCTACCGTGTAGACTAGTTTAATTGACTTGGAATTGGTTCGAGGCGATCCCATGCTAAATGTGTCCTCTTCTCCTTTTGGAAAAGTGCCACGGTACGAGTGTGGCGACTTGTGAGTCTCTCAACGGCAGCATGGCCACGCTGGCCTCGTCTGACAGTAGTCGCGAAGCTCAGTGCGAGGCTCACAGTTTAGAGCGCACCAGTTCTTTGACTGGGGTAAGATGCCAGTCCGGCACACAGATGCATGCCCCTGTGTTTGCATCTGGATGATTTCTGGCTTATCAGATCACATTGAAAATACTTTAAAATATTTTTAATAACGTCCTGGGTTTCCATTTGCTCTGTTAGGACTATGGTTTCAACTCGGTTCCTCCACAGTACCCGAGAAAGCGCGCACTGTTCCTGAAATATCGTTCGAGGGTATGGCATGGTAAAAACAAGCTTTTGATGTGATGCTATTCAATGCATCTCATTGGCTAAGTTTTAAATAATAAAGCGTGTCTGTCAGACTTGAATAAAATGCACATCTGTGTTGAAAAGTGTATGTAGCTTCTACAGCATGTTTTTAATTCGTGCTGGTCATGAAAACATGCTGAGGTGAGAGGTAATTAAAATTGTTTTGTTCTCACATCTGATAATTGGCTGCCTCCTAGCTGTTGTTATTGCTTGTTATTACCACGTGTGTTTGTGTTTTTTTGCACTTATCGATTGAGCAAAACTAGGTTTTTGGATTTAAGTCATAGTTCCTATTTAAAAACCTCATCTAAAAAAATCTTAATTAACACAAGTAGTTCTACACTTCCCCTTAAAAATAGACATTTACTGTTTAACACCATGTTTTACACATGCAAAAAAAAAATAGGAAGCAAGACATCACCCACTAGTTTGAGGTTGGTGGTGCCTGGACAGAACTCAAGCATCTCCATTTGGCAAGGGCAGGGGTCCAAAGTGGGAGTAGTACAGCTTTCTACTTGCAGAACTGTAATCACTGCAAATGAGAGTGTTGCAGCTGTAAAGGAAGGTCTCCGCCCTCGCATGGTCAGCATGAACTCATTCAATCTAGGAGCTAATGTGGGAATTTATTTAGACTTTATTTGGGAGAAAACAACAATTTGACTTGTAAACTTTTACAGCAAATTAGTACTAAGCTTTTACTCCCCACAATGGATTTGCATACATTGATTTACTGCTTTCAGGCTCTTGAGTAGCCAGATCATACATCACCAGCTTCATCACACTACTACATTATTAATGGTTGAATTCCTTCTCTTGTGTCCTATTGCCAACTAAAGTAACATTAAACATAGCTTCTATAGAATTAACTTGAAAGATTTTCACACAGATTTCTATGTTGTCTTTAGTAGCTCCCTATTTTTTTAAAGCCTTCCAGCTCCTTCTATTCCACCTTGTCACTTTTTTTTTTTTGAGTATGAGAGAGCTGGCAGGCAGCTGCTCTGTAGCCGAAGACTGCGGGCAGCAATGCTTTTAGTATTTGCCCACACTCTTCCGGGAAGGCTCCATCGAGAAGCGGGATTTTGCTCTGGTGCATGTCTAACTGTAAAGGAAGGCTTGGGATGGAGGTAAAGTGTACTTTTGCTCCTCCTTGCTGAGTGCAGACAGTGTTGTCTTCCTACTGAAAGTATGTTGCCACTCTGGCAGTATTAAATAGTGCGTGGTTATGTTTAGCTCCCTGAACAGCTGAAGCAGCATTAGCCACTAGCAAACACAATGTTCTGTCCTCCCTTGAAGCATTCCTGTGCAGTTTGATTCCCTTCAGCGAATGGCTGATGCACATGCTTGACATTTTAACACACTTTATTACACCCGGCTCGGCCAAACAAGTTCATGAACTGCAGAAAATAAAATGCTTAAACCTTGGAAAATGTTACCCAATTTACTGCTGTTCCTTGATCTAATTATTGTAGGGATCAATTTTAAGGGGAAAAAAAGAATTAACTGTTGAGTTATAATTTTAGATTGGTTAAATCTAAAACTCGAATGCTGATTCCACAATTGCAGCCATTTTTTAATAGTATGCCAAGTTATTTTTTTAAATTCACAACTTATGTACTCAGCTGTTTGTTACTGTTTGCACACAATTATAATTACAGTAGCCATATCCTTAGTAAAAACTACTAGTGTACACACCAGCAGTCTGAAGCATGCTCTCGAGTGGCTAACTCAGAATCTACAGGCATAATGAGTCTGCAATTAAATAATCAGACCTGATACAAAGTGGAAAAATATTGGGCATCGAGGATGTAAACCATGCAGGAAGAGATTTGGAGCCTCAAGATCAAAACTAGGAGGAAGACAAGCGAACCACTTCTCTCCCCTCTTTCAGATTTTTGTTTCAGTGATTTGGAATGGCGACATCCTTAAAAAAGCCACCTCCACCTCCATTGTTGTTTTTTTTACTCACATTTTTCATCAGGCCTGACCTAGTGGTTTACTCATAGGCAGGCAGCAAAAAACAGTTAAGAAGAAAATGTGCCGAGATACTTTTATAGGCAGTCAGCACTTGTCTGTTATCAGATAAGGAAACAAATGTCCAGTGGAGTGCTGTATTTTCCATTTACCACCTGTCCTGTTTCGAACAGCTGAAAACCGAACATTGGGAGCATAATCGCAGTGTTGTCCTTTTCTTTGTTTCGTTCTGTGTATATTTTACTGTTTAGTTTTATTTTTTGGGTTTATTTTTAACCAAGATTCCTTCTGCACTTGAAAATGCTCTTGTTTTTGCACTTTAAAGAAATGGAATTCATTTTGACAGGAATTTAGGGGCCAGGTTTAAGACCTCTGCATGCAAAGTTAACACAGTGTTACGTTGTGAAGCTTTGTACTGACAATGTGTGCCTCTGGAAGATGTTTTTGTATTGTGCTCAAAGACGTGTAGTGACAAATCATGTGTGTCTTGTACATTTTGTGACCTCTGATCATTTTGTTCTAGATTGAGAAACGGCAAATAAGTAAAAACTTGGTGTTCTTCCGTGATGGAGTGCGAAGAATTGATTTTGTCCTGTCGTACACTGACGAAGACAGTGAAAAACACGTAAGAAAAAAGTTTTCCATTTCATGGGGCTTTTTTTGAATGCTCTGCTAGGAAGCTGTTCTTTCAAGATGTCTTCCAAACCAGTGGGAATTAGCAGGACATACTCTAGATAGGGTCAAGATGTTTCCACTGTTTACTCTGACAAGCACTGTTAAACTGCTGATACTTCGAAAAGTTGATAGTGGGGTGTTAGTCTTAACATCTGTCTGTCATCATTTCGGTGTGACTTGGTTTGGTTGAATTCAACTTGGGCAACTTGTGTATTTTAAACACTTGAAGACAGACTAGGTATAACATGACCTGATTAAAGTCATTTAACTCATTCATATTCAGATTGAAATTGCAAAACATTGATTAAAAATAATGGTCTTCATTCTAATGTGTGAAATTTGTCAGCAACAAAATTGGAAAGAAATCTAAAACTGCTATGTATTTTTGATTGCTTTAGGTGATTATGTCATTGTGTTAACTGTATATATTGGAAAACAACCTATCATTAATGATCAATAATTGATTTGAATGAATTGTAGTATTTTCTAGCAGCCATTGAAATAATAACTGTAGAACTGTTGAAGCAAATTCATCTGTTTTTTTTCTCCTAAAGAGAAGAAAAAGGGAGCTTTATGAAGCCAACTTAATTAAAGTTGGCTTGGAACTGGAGACGGAAGATAAAATAGTAAGAGTTTGCAATCACTCAATGAGTAATGTCTTGCATGGAAAACAAAATATACCAGTAGAGCTCATTGTTGACCACATTATAGGAATCAGAAGATGGAAAGACCTACTTTGTGAAGATCCACGCTCCATGGGAGGTTTTGGCCACTTACGCAGATGTGCTGAAAATCAAAGCACCCTTCAAAGTCAACGACCTGCAAAGAAAATCCATGAATCCCTTGAGTTGGTTGGCTACCCCTTTGCGTCTTCCCGACCACATCATGTATCCTGACCCGGATTACTTCACCGCGCCTTTCAACAAGAGCAAAGCTGACTTCTTCCTCATTGATGACAAAGATACATTCTTTACGCCTGCCACTCGCAACAGGATAGTAAGTAGTATGTTTTGTACCTTTTCTGTACATGTCTAATAGAGCCCCATTTACATATTTCCCTTTGTTGTTGTTTTATTTAAACATACAACTTGCTATCCATTGATTAAATCTGCCTATTTTCCAAGGTGTACTACATCCTCTCCAGGTGTGCATACGGAGAGGATGAACGCCTAGATAAAGACAAGAAAGGGATCAAAAGGTTGCTGAACAATGGAACGTACACAGCGGCTTTTCCACTGCACGACGTGAGACCTCTTTTCCAAATGTATGATTGAATAATCAAATACTATTTTTCAAATAATTCTGTGTTTGTTTACACGTGCAGGGCAAATATTGGGTAAAACCAAAGGATTCTAGTTTTGAAAGGGACCGTTATAACCTCTATCAACACTGGGCTACATTTTCATGCTTCTTCAAAGAACAACCTCTCAACCTCATCAGGTCATTAAACATACCAAAAAACACTGTTTCAATGTTTGCCGGCATTTTGAAACATCTCACATGTTTTTTTTCCCCTCGAAGGAAGTACTATGGAGAGCGGATTGGCCTCTACTTTGCTTGGCTTGGCTTCTACACTGAGATGTTATTTTTTGCTGCCATTGTTGGATCAATTTGTTTCTACTATGGTTTGACTTCATACAAAGACAATGAGTGGAGGTGAATTTGAGAAAAAATACACATCTTTTTTATATAACGACCGTGTTCACTAAAACTACTGTTTTCAATTATTTTCAGTAAGGAAATCTGCAATGAGCAAATTGGAGGCAATATTGTCATGTGTCCACTGTGTGACAAGAAATGTACCTATTGGAAACTCAGTACAACATGCAATGCATCATGGGTGAGATATTTTCCTGATCCATGAAGCTTCTCAAAATTGATGATTCAGAAAGTATGTTAACTAACATTTATTGTTGTCAAATCTGCTTTTTCTTTCAGCAAGCGCATCTGTTCGACAATGCAGGAACTCTGTTTTTTGCCATATTCATGGGAATTTGGGGTGAGTATATTCTGCCCCACACACTTTTGAGCTGCAGTACCGCCTAGTGGTACTGGTTGAACTGTAGTACAGTTCATTGATATTTAAAGACCATTTATCCTTGTGTCAAAGTACCACTAGTAACACATAAGCTTCCTCTAGTTTTATGTGAAAGAATTATTGAGTTAACTACAAAAATTAGCCCATTACAAGGCAAGAAACAATATTGAATGTTTTTTTTTTTTTAAATCAACCTCATAAAGACCTGGTGACCACATATATAGACATCACATTTTAGCTCATGTGGAGGTTGGCTCATTGAAAAGTAGATTTTGGAGCAAAAAACTTTTTGTCATAGATGGTTACATGACCAAAAATGTAATGTCCACAGAGGTCAGAGATGCCCAAATCTTTTTTTCAGAAAAATCAAAGGATGGACATCATACACTTTCATTGGTCAAACAGAATCGGAATGAAAATATTGGATTCTAAAATGTATATTTTTAAGTGTTACCTCATAGGTTGGCAATCCATGTCAACTGAGATGGGTCGGCAGCAATCACCTAAACGAATAAAAAGAAAAAAGATAATTAGATTTTTGTGACAGTTTTCTTGCTGAAATATTTCTAACATATCATTATTCTCTTAAACAAAACAGAAGCTCTAAAAGAGTGCTTAGCGTGTTGGCCTCACTGTTCTGGGGTCAAGAGTCCAAGTTTTGAATGAAAAATATCCATGTTTACATTCAAGTTTAGGATGCCCAGAAGAAACTTGATGAAAGATATTTGATTTTTAGTGACTTTATTTCTGGAGCTCTGGAAGAGGCGTCAGGCCCGGCTAGCATACGAGTGGGATCTGGTGGATTTTGAAGAGGCGGAGCAGCAACTGCAGATCCGTCCCGAGTACGAGAACAAGTGCACCAGCCGCAAGCTGAATCCCATTACTCAGGTGTCCATGTACTCATGACAGAACTCTTGTCATATATCTTCTCATCTATTTTGAGTAGAACTTGGTTAAGATTTGACTCTACAATGTATTAATGAGTTCATTTGAAGTTGAACTGATTATTGAATGAAACGGGATTCTTGAAATTTGCTTTGACCACATCCTGCCACATTTGTAGGAATCAGAGTTGGTTCTTGAGAGGACTGCTACTGATATTGTGGGAAAAGTATTTCTTTGCTGGATCACCGTTTTATTATGGGTAAGGGTTGTTTGTGCTGAAAAGAAACGACAGTTTTATTTGGGATTTTTTTTTGTCATGGTGTATAGTTCTGAAAAGGATTAACAAGCACAAGTTTCCTTCTCTGTCTGAAAACAGGATCTTCCTTCAAGTGCTGCCATTGACAGCATTAGATAGCTGTCCAATCCATCTCGATTGAGGGATTGGGCATCTATCGCCATGACTGACATCGTTAATTGGTACACTTTGGTCAGCCTCAGATCTGACGTAAACGGCTATTTGGGGGAACCTCGTGTAATTGCTTTTCAGGCTTTAACAAAGTGTGACTGACCTTTTTTGTACACGCTTTGCTTGCTTATGGTATAGGAAATGGAGCCTAACTTACCCATAACAACAGTCAGGTGTGCACGTATTTGTCTGTCTGGAGCTACTGTCCTTTTGTGGGTGAGCATTCAATCGGCAATGTCACGTTTATTTCGGCATTTCTTTCCTACTCTTTGCAAACCTCACATCATTGTATATCTCAGCTTGCTTTGCTTGTATGTAGTATTTTTCTGAATGTAAGAATACCAAGTGTTTTGCAGTCGTCTTTTCATGCTGTGGCGCTACTCTCTTTTCCCCCAAAGATTTGTCTGACCATTTCCTGCATCATCGGCGTGATTGCATACCGCCTGGCGGTCTACGCGGCCTTTGCCAGCTTCATGAAGGAGCATGAAGAATTCAACAAGATGGGTTCCTCAATTACACCGCAACTGGCCACTGCTGTCACCGGCTCATGCATCAACTTTGTCATCATTATGATACTCAACCTCATGTATGACCGTGTGGCTATTTGGATAACTAACCTAGGTGAGAGAAAAGGCGGCGTAGTAGGGGTGATTAAGATGTGCCATTATTTTTTGTTTATGTGCATTTTTTTTGTTTACTTGTTGTTCCTGCAGAAATTCCAAAGACACATGTGGAATATGAAAACAAGCTGACAGTGAAGATGTTCTTATTCCAGTTTGTCAACTACTACTCCTCCATCTTCTACGTAGCTTTCTTTAAGGGGAAATTCATCGGCTATCCTGGAGGTTATTCCTACATGTTCGGTCAGACAACTAGACTCAGGAATGAAGAGGTGGGGAACTGCATCAGTACCGATTCACTTGCATTGTTCAGTTGGCTGATTGATCTGTTTTAATTTAATTCATTGGTAATTAGTCGATCGCTCAAAAAATCTCTCCTAACCCTGTCTTTTTTTACTTATTAGGAAATTGCACACTAATCAATGTCAATCCAAAGCATCAATGTATAAATATGTTGGAGCTAGCACTAGGTACTAATTCACATTTGTTGTTCTAAGGCAGGTCAGTTAGTCATTAAACCACTATCATTGGGTTGTAAACATTTGTGGTCAACATAAAACCACACTTGTGGAGTATTTCTTTTTAACCTTCAGAACACCATCACAGCTATGTCTGCCGCTACGCTTATGTGGGAAGGAGTGACATTTGTATTGCCATTGCATTTAGTCACTGTCTGCTATTCGTTTTGATGTCATTTAATGACCTTGTAATTCTTTCTTTCCTTTGTGATGGAATTGAATAAGTTAATACCTTCTAAATGAAAGCTCAAAAGATAACTTCCAATGTTTAAAGGTTATCGGAATGCACAAAGAGATACTCTGATGTAAATCAGTCATTAGCTTTTCTCTCAATCAGTGCGTCCTTGGAAGGTATTCTTCAAATTCTTTTCTGCTTGCTTTCAGTGTGACCCTGGCGGCTGTTTGATTGAATTGACCACCCAATTGGTCATTGTGATGACTGGAAAGCAGGTGTGGGGCAACATTCAGGAGTCTCTGGTCCCGTGAGTATCTCAAACTCTCATCTACAATATTTCCTGCCTGCAAGTAATAACCCACTCGTTTGCGACAGGGTGGTTATGAACTGGTGGCGCGGCAGAGGAGCTCGCAACCACCCGGACAGTCTGTATAGTCGTTGGGAGCAAGACAACGATCTGGTGGTCTTTGGACAACTACAACTCTTTGATGAGTACCTGGAAATGGGTAAAACAACCATTTAACCCTTTATTTAGCCAGTTTCTATTTTTGTTTATTTAAAAAACTTGCTTAGACCTAAATACATAATATTTTGGATGATGTAGGTGACTACATTAACATTTTGTGTCGTACTAGTTGTGCCCTACCTGACCCAAAATGTTAAGCCCATGGTCAATATATATATATTATATTTACATTTAAAATCAAATATATTTACCATTACCTGCCAGCAATTGACAAAAACAATTGACATTCAACTTATTTAACTTAGTGGTAATGGATGTGAATACTTATGTTTCAGTGCCTTTGACGGTACTAGATGTCCAGTCCATTTTGAATAGAAAGGCTGGCTGGCTTCTTTCAAATTCAAAATGCATTGTACTTCTTGTACTGTCAGTTAGAGCCAATTAGTGCCCTATGAAGGCATACGTCCACATCTGAATCCTGAAGATAGCGCTGTTCCCCCTCTAAAAATATCTTTTTCTCTTCATGATCCAGTGATCCAGTTTGGTTTCGTCTCTCTGTTTGTGGCCTCCTTCCCTTTGGCTCCCCTGCTGGCTCTCTTCAACAACATTATTGAGGTTCGAGTGGACGCCTGGAAGCTCACTACTCAGTTCAGGCGTCCCGTAGCAGCCAAAGCTCACAGCATTGGCGCCTGGGGAGAAATCCTCAGTGGCATTGCCATCTTATCTGTTGTTACTAATGTAAGACATGGACAAACATGCAAATGGTGATTCTTTTCGCATGATCTTGATGCGGAACTTCAACTCTCTTTTTACAGGCGTTCATTGTGGCCTTCACTTCTGATATGATCCCCCGACTTGTCTACATGTACGCCTACCAGCCAGATGGGGTGGTGACTATGAGAGGCTACATCAACAACAGTTTATCTCTGTTCAACATCTCAGAGTTTCTACCGGCCAATAGGCCAGATGATGATGAGTTGCCGGCCTGGTTCAACGGCTCTATCAAAACTTGCAGGTGTGTCTGTGTGTTAGCTTGTGATTGGGTATCAAATAAAGGCATGAAGTCGTGTGTTTAAAGAATGTTAATTCACCAATCATGCAGGTACCAAGACTACCGCTATCCTCCTGGCCATCAGAATCAGTACACTCACACGTTGCAGTTTTGGCATATTTTGGCTGCTAAGCTGGCCTTCATCATCATCATGGAGGTAGTACTTTTAGGGTTCATTCATTCACATATGGAAAGCAATAAAACGATTATTTTTGTTTCATCTATATCGAAAATGGGTGAATGACAGTTCAGGGTTATCATAAATGCATTTTTAACATATCATTTACTTTGAAGCACTCTGAAAGGCTGTTGTTATGAAAAATGTCACCATGACTCATTTTTGTTATATATTTAACAACTATCCAGTAAAATAGAAACATCTTTAAATTAGTAAAAAATTACATCAAGTTTTGTATTTTTTATGTTATTGCCCTAGCCTCATTTTGTAGGTTGTATCTCAAAAACTCAAAGTGGCAGGTTTTCCTTTAATGCCTCCTACTTATCTGCAATTGTGCCAGATAACTGCTAATGCCAAAAAGGTTCGTTTCAATCATGGCCAAGAAAACAGGAACACTGAAATAGATTAAAATGGTTCATTGCAAAATGAAATAAGTATTTTGAATAGCCATTGTTTGAATGTAGTTGACAGCTGTGCCTTCCTTGTTTACAGCATATTGTGTTCATGATCAAGTTCTTTTTGGCCTGGTTGATTCCCGACGTTCCGATCGACGTGAGGGATCGAGTGAGGAGAGAGCGCTACCTCGTTCAAGAGAACCTCTACAAGTTCGAAGTGGAGAAGGTCAGGAGTCAATTTGGATATGTGGACGAGGAAAACGAGGTGTTTAGCAGACATAATGCTCTGTGACTTCCCCTTAAAAACACAGCTTAACTGTAGCGCCTCCCTGTCACACAAAGATCAAGAAGTGTAGCTTTAACATTTACTTCCTTGAAACCAATTATTGCTTCCTCCTGAGAAAGTGTGACAAAAGCAAATAGGTGAGTTTTGGGTGACCCACAAATAAGGAGTGACTATTTATGTGTCATTGATTAAGGACAGAAACACTTGTATACGTACATATAGCCTTTTATGAAGGAGTTTGAGGTCCCCGCAGCTATCCTGCTTCAAGACTTGAATATAACTGCCTCCTATTTATGGCCTTCTATTCTATGCTGTAATTGTAATGCTGGTATTGATCTCAAACACAAACCTCGCTATTCAGGACTATTTATTTTATCAGATGCTATAAGTGGCTTAAGAATAGATACGTTAATATATCACACTTTGTCCTGTCTGGCAGTTGTATCAACGACAGCAGTGTCATAAGAAATTGATGAATGACTTAACTCGTGATTTTTACTAATAACTGTTTTTACCACTACATAAAATGGCTTCAGTTATGTGTATGCATTAAAGGTAATGTGCATTTCTTTTTTTTTTTATCGCACAATGCACTTGATGAAAAATGACTTGTCATAGATGTGCCAGTCTTGCGGTTGTCATGGCGACACCACATTCACAGCCTTGAGAATTTTCAAGCATTAGATGGAGAATATTTAAGTTTTATATATTGCTGCCTATTAGAGAAATTATTTCATGAAATTGTTTAAATTGTATCGTTTATTCAGATAATCTATAGAATTTTAGACTTATTTTTTTCTGTTTTCTGTCTTTGTTCTGCGAATCGATATTCTTTGGTCACTTTTTATACTTTAACCATGTGAACGTGCTTACTGTACACGGACTTAGCTTATTATTTGACTCTGTATTTTTTTTCGACATGACTGTATCCAAACCTCAAGAATAAATTATAGTCCAACGCAGGCGAGCTGCTTTACTGAGGACATTGGCAGGCATGAACATTCGCACAACAGATGGCCAGTGAGAATTCTGCTTCCTTGTTCATGTTTGCTCGCACTAGCGGGTGTGGGTAACACCCGAATACATTGGCATGCTTACAAAAACTCATGAGTGAAATGCATGTACATGGTTACATGTCACCTCCTTGTATGGGGAAGGATTCTAAAGTGAATTGCTAAATTGGCACACGAGAACGAGTGATTTAACCTTGCTCCCTGCCATTGACTGCAATTATTATCCAATCCATTTGAACTGGAAGGGACGGCAGTGATCTTTCACGGCCAAATGGTTTTGACGCCTATTAACATCAATAACATCCAATAAGTTATGATCTCATTCCACTGACAAGAAGTACAGTCACCCAAAATGAAGCCCTTCCAGAAACTATAATTATGCTAAGCGTTTCTTGCCATTGACAAATATGCTCGTCAATTGTGTTTTTTTAACAGGGGGAGTTTGGGGGAGATTGACATGTTATATATAGTACAAAAAAATCACGTTTGGAACATGGGCTGTTGAAAAATAAATCATCTACACTTATACGTTGCCAGTAGATGGCAGCGATGTGGCATTTTATTTGATTCTGGGCTGCATAACGATGAAATAAAATCAGCCATGTTCTACTTGGGAATGCAGAGGAATTTAAAAAGTTAAAATCTTAAATCAAGGTCGTTTTCTTCTATTGTTGAAACATTGAAGGATACCCAATACATATGTAGCAAATTCAACTTCAGGGAGCCAATTTAATATTTTCCTCTTGAATATCTCCTTTTCAAATTGTGGTCAATTTAAAAACCGATGTCGAAGATATTTTTGTTAACCAATCCTCTATTTGAAAATCAAATGATGTGGCTTTAATATGAAATTCAAATTTGTAGACAAGGTTAACTTATAGGCTACCATGGACAGCGACAGGCGTCTAATCAATTTGGACTGGGAGGGTTGTCAGCGATTTTCACCTATAGGGCCAAGTCGTGATAATGTTAGTGTAAGAGAGCATTCTATTTCTTGGGACCACCTTCCTCCTGCACGGGGGGCTAAGTAGACGTGAGGGGGCGGGGCCGTGTCCGCACACAGGTGGCGCACTCAGTCGCTGTCCTCGGTCCTGAAAGCTTGGCTCACTTCGGACCCTTTTTCAATAGCCACCACCAGCTTTGACCCTCTGACAACTTCACACGGCCGTCTTTTCTACATCGGTCGGAAGTGGATTTTGAAGAAAAAAATGGCCGTGTGCCGATTAAGAGAGTACAAGAGGGAAAATCGGACCGACTGGAGCGTCGCTTTGTGACTGGAGAAGCTGTCTTTTGCACAATCGCAGCTCTTTTGGATCTCGGGGACGTTTTTTTTCTTGCGGGGAAAACAACGGAAAATCGAATATTGTGGATTATAAAAGCAGAAATGCACATACATCGCTTACGTTTCTTCAATTAGAATAGTCGTGAGGTGATTTTTTTTGTGGAGGAGGCAGAAATGGAGCCTGAAAGCGACCAGGGAGCGTTACCAAAGACCAAAGAGGGTCTAAAACAAATTGCAGGAAAGGCCCTCGGAGGTCTGTACAGGTAAGGCAATTTACATGATTTGTGCACATCGTAAAGTAAGTTAAAATATATATTTTGGGGGTTATTACAAGAGAGCAAGATCTCTTCGTTTGTACTAAAAAAATCATGATAAAGCAAGGAAATGCTGATTTATAGGAAGAATATGATGATGTAGAGAGCAGAGGAATATTTAAAGCTCACATATTTCCCATGAGGATCGCCCCCCTCCACAAGACCAGCAGCTGGGTGTCTTTTTTTCCTTAAATTAATAATGAAACGCAAACAGTCGTGACACAAAGTCTGCCATGATATCTATTAGCATTCAGATATGTCTTTTCAATGCAAAAGCAATGCTTTCCATATGAATTTATGCTTACTAGTGTTAAAGCAGCAAAGGAAAAGGTACAAAAATGAGTTTTCAAGCCATTTTTGAAAAAATAAAATATTTTTGAAAGATTAACTATGATGGACATTTGAAAATCGGATTTTATAGAAAGTACTTTGATTATGCTTGCAGAAAGAAAGAAGCGTGACTCAAAGGTGTAAAAAAAAATCTGCAGCAGGCCCACGTTTCCTAAAGGCCTGCACAATGACAAATCATGGCATTTTTCAAATATTTGAGGGAATTTTGGAGCCACACAAAGACGTTATGTTTAAGAAATCTTTTTTTGAAATAGTTTCCCTGCATAGATAAGATAAATCGAAAAACTGCAGTGATGCTGTAGTTGCTGCAATGCGGTATGAAGGTCATTCATTGCCTTGCTTTGGGGTGGGAAATAAATCTAAATTTTAATCAAACGAAAAACATTGTTTTTTTCTCTCGGGTGGGCTGGGGGCACACAGCATGTTTCGAATCCCAAAATTCAACGAATATACACTTGGATAACATGTTTTGGGGATTTACCTGCAAAGTGAATGCGAATGACGAGGGGGGCTTGAAGTGCTTTCGAACCGCCCCCGCAGGAGGCTGGAGAAGCGGCAGCAGACGGGCGAGGCCATCGAGCTGACCGAGGATGGGCGACCCCGGGCCGAACAGGGCCGCGGGGGCCCCCTGTGCGACTGCACGTGCTTCGGGCTTCCTCGCAGGTATATCATCGCCATGCTGAGCGGCCTGGGCTTCTGCATCTCCTTCGGCATCCGCTGCAACCTGGGCGTGGCCATCGTCAGCATGGTCAATAACAGCACGATTCACCAGAACGGCAAGATCATTATTAAAGAGGTGCGCGAGTTAGAGACGTGATTCGCTGTTCTCTTTTTCAAGTCCTGACACACGATCGTTTTTTCTTTTGTTTTTGACAGAAAGCCAAATTTAACTGGGACCCCGAGACGGTGGGGATGATCCATGGCTCTTTTTTCTGGGGTTATATCGTCACCCAAATCCCGGGGGGATATATTTCCTCCAGGCTGGCTGCTAACAGGTCTATCATTCCATCAAGTAGACCATACTGTATATAATTAATGACAAAATATAGAATGATGCATGTATACATCATTAAATAAATAGGAAGAAAATGAATATATATGTACATAAGCCACAACAGGATGTTTGTGCATATATTTTCACTTCATTATAGATAATATAAAATATACCTTAAACTAAAATTCAAGGATTTTTACATTAGTCTTGATAAAGGAGTTTTTAAGGTTCAAGAAATTGACTGTGCACCACAGTGACACCAGTATAATACAGATATATTGAAAATAACCATTCTGATAATTAAATTCAGTTGTTATTATAAATTCATCATGTCCTCATTGGGATTATACTGAATCCAGTCTAATTGTTTTATGATAATTTAAATGCTAATTAAAATGCTGAAGTCATATAGATGAGTAATATTTAATGGTGTAAACCATCATTTTCATAACAATACGATATCCATTCTTTATCCAATAGTACTACATTTGCCTATATTACAAAGTCTGCCACAACTGCATTTAATTCTTGATTTAATACCAGGTTTTAGACAGTTGAATGAAAACATTTTTTTTAACAATACAAGAAACCTTAAATTAGTTGTTGATAGCTGTTTTGCACTTTGATCAATTTGACGGGAGTGTTTCTTGACTCAATTGATTTACAAGCCGATAAATGATATCCTATGGTAGGAAAAAGCACTTTCCAAAAAGGACTCACTGGCTGCCAATGATGCTGACATCCTATTCATTTTACTTTGGAGTGACTGGCAGTGAATGATCATGTTTCAATGCCATTAAAGATAAGACACCCAAATCTATTAAAACAGAGGGGAAAAAAGAAAAAAAAAGGGATTAGACGTCAATTGGATGTCCTATCGCTGTCATCAATAGCAAGTGAGTTATGTCATTGTTTTACTAGAATAATACATAAAATATATATTTGACAAAAATCACCATAAAAATAATTGATCTAGATTGTAACATCAATGTGTGAAAATAAGAAATATCGATAATATAAAAATCTTTTGGATGTACCATTCAGGTAAAAATGTTTTGAATGGACTACTAACATGTTTCTACAAGAAAATTGTAAAAAATTAAAAAATTAAATTAAAAAATGATTTAGTATTATATAGAACTGTCTAAATCGACTGAAGGCCCTTGAATCAAATCAAATCACAGCAGTTTGTAATATTGGCAAACATTGTATTATTGTCAGAATGGATAATGGCTCAACATGAAATTGGTTATTCACAGTTCTAACATGTATATATGTGTATATATATGTGTATATATACACATATATATACACGTATATACAAACAGGTTCTAAAATCTTCATATTTCCTTTTGAGAACAATAGCAAGGGCAGCCATGTGCACGTGAGCCCGTTGTGTCTTGAAGGAAACCCAAGCTCCCGGTTGATCAAAGGGAGGACTTTGCTGACGCCCGCCATGCAGGCGTGCCTCCACCCTCCCTCCATGTTAATGAGCTCCCACGGGATCCACCGTGCCTAATCCTTTATGTTCACATGTAGGCATGGCGACCGCACCAGCCAAGGCCTTGTGTGAAACGTGGCAACCGCTAATAATTGTGGGATAGTTCCGACATGTGCCACGTCATTTTTTTTCCAAATGCTTGAATTAATATTAGTAGCGATAAACGTCCAATTCATTTGAACTGAGAGTGAAATGGATTGAATATTTGTCAATTGTAGGCAATGAGTTTTGATGAAAAAGACAGCTATTTTTTCCATAAAGGAGGAGCAAATGTTTGAGTGGTGTCATGTTGCCAAGTCAGCTGAGCCCACAGACACCTTCTGCTGCAAACACCACATGCAGAATCCAATTAAGATTGATTTATGGCTCAGTAGCATTTTTTAAAAAAAATCTGAATGCAGGCAGAATTCAGTTCTCACAAAGTAGGGGTGTTATTTACAATCGAATTAATGGATGCGCAATGCTTCTGGCTGCCATTTCTATACTCGGTGATGTTTGTTAAAATCCAACTGATTTGTCCATGCAGAGTTTTCGGGGCTGCCATTGTGCTGACATCCATCTTGAACATGTTCATCCCATCAGCGGCCCGCACGCACTACGGATGCGTCATCTTTGTGAGGATATTACAAGGCTTGGTGGAGGTACTGTTCTGTACTGACCTTTAGCATGGCTCCAAAACAAAGACTCATTACCTAGAGCTAGCTACAGTAAGGGGGGGGGGCACTATTATTGAAAGTACACCGACATTCTCTGTTTAATCATCTTTCATGGTTCGAGCATGTGGTTGTCCGAGTGGTCAAAAAAGAGTGAAGAGTTGGGCTAATGTGCTGTTCTCCTCAAAGTATTCACACAGAACAAAAGAGTTCTGGACCAAAAAAAAACCAAAAACACTTATCGCACGTGGCTGAATGGGAAAATTCAGACGCTATTACAAGCATGAAGGTTACGTTCTTTTGTTAGGCGACATACTGTTGCTTCGTGACCGTGAGAGACGGCTGAACATCCACTTGTTACTGCCAATTAAGCATGTGCGTTTGGGTTCGTGTCCCTGAGCAAGCCCCAGCAATTTGTGTCTATCAATAGTGGATTGTATGCCACTTAGAGGGTAATGAAGATTTAATGATGTTTTTTTTTAATTCTCTCCATCAAATGGCAGTCTGTTTGAATTCACACCTCACCTATTAGTCTGCATTAGAGAGGTTAGCGATGACCACGTCGCACTCTCTGCTATCAATTCCAATTCATCAGGGGAATGATGTACCAGGTGACGGATACAGTATCTTTGCACATTCGGCAAATGCAGTGTCATTTCCTGTAAATACAAGAAAGTTGTGGTAACGTTCATGCATGACAAATTTGGAAAGTTGTTATTGTAATGCTGATGAACTCAACTATTTTAATAAATGAGAAATCTGGTGGTAAATGGGGGGAAAGGCAGCTGCTACAGTCAATGGGGGATTATACTGACTATATGTGCTTAATGGTACACACAAAACTTGCAACACACTTACTCATACTCGGAAACTATTGAAATAACTGCAACATTTTATACTTTTTATCATGTGCAATTAAAAAATATATATCACATTGATTTATCACCCAAAGTCGCACCCAGTTTAAATACATTGGATGTCAATCACCATCACAGACAACACAGTTCAAAAATTGAATATGTTGACGTTGCAATTTCAGGGAGTGACTTATCCAGCCTGTCATGGAATCTGGAGCAAATGGGCTCCTCCGTTGGAAAGAAGTCGTCTGGCCACCATCTCTTTCTGTGGTACTTGACCAAGCACACATTTGCATGTCTGTAAATGTCTTCAGCCCATAAAATAATAATTTAATTCATGCTTGTCAATAAAGCAGCCAGGGACAATATTCTGCTTGCTCATAGCTTTTGTCCTTTATAGGATCCTATGCTGGTGCGGTTATAGCCATGCCTTTGGCAGGAATCTTGGTTCAATACACTGGGTGGTCTTCCGTCTTCTACGTGTACGGTCAGTCAATTATTCCTCATTAAACACCTTGGCTAGAGTAGCACTCTCAATACCGCATTCGGTAATAATGAGTCTAGGTAGGTATAGGTAAAATTGAGTTTGAAGAGTGATTACGCTTATTCTATATCATTAGTCTAATAATTGTCCAAGCCATCTTTGAACCTTTTTGGAAAACTGAAAGAAAAACAATATACCAGCTGGTTCATGAGTAGATACAGTAAAAATGTGTACTGTAATCTAGTCTGGATACATAGACAATAATAGAGGATGATGTGACAATGTTAGCAGTTTAAATTCATATAGTTGTTACAATGTGGCTAAAATATGACTTGGGCAAAAATGTTACATGGCTAACGATATAAAATCTTTCCTAATAATATTGAACTTGCTGTTCGCACTGTCATCAGTGGGTCAATGCGTCGGATAACATTATGACTAGCATAAAGATTTTTTGTTGTCATTACTTAATGGAATAACCGAGGATAGTTGATTCTAATGTGATTTTATAGTGACAGCTTAAATATCGGAATTGATCGCACGTAATATTGCCACCCTCACAGGCTCTTTTGGGATAGTCTGGTACATGTTCTGGTTCTTGGTGTCCTACGAGAGTCCGGCCGAGCACCCGACCATCACGGAAGAGGAGCGCCGCTACATTGAGGAGAGCATCGGGGAAAGCGCCCAGCTGATGGGTGCCATGGAGGTTGCTACTTTTATCCAGTCATTTACAGATGATTCACATGCAGAATATGCCTTAATGGTGAGTTTTCTTTCAATTTTAAATCAGAAATTCAAGACTCCCTGGAGAAAGTTCTTCACTTCCATGCCCGTCTATGCAATTATCGTGGCAAACTTCTGCAGAAGCTGGACTTTTTATCTGCTGCTCATCAGCCAGCCTGCATACTTTGAAGAAGTGTTTGGCTTTGAAATAAGCAAGGTAAGACAGTCATCCCAGAACTACAAAAAAACGATCTCACTGGTACCCTAAGAGACACTCATCTTCTCTGAAACAGAAACAAATTTGCAAGTGGTAGGGAGATTTGTCGTGTTCTCATCAATGATAACAATCTTGTCTCCTTCATGCGAGGGAGGGATGATTGAAGCTTGTCTGGCAGTTGTGATTTAAACTCGGGAGGAGAGGGTGATTGCTGAGGTGATATACGACCCAGGCGCGAGACCCCTGGGTCAGTTCACACACACGCCAAAAGATTCATCTTTGTTGGTCTCAATTGTGCTTCTCAGGTTGGAATGGTATCAGCGCTACCCCACTTGGTCATGACCATTATCGTGCCATTAGGAGGCCAGTTAGCCGATTACCTGCGTACGCACAACATCATGTCCACCACGACAGTCCGCAAAATAATGAACTGTGGAGGTGAGCTAGTGTGTGTGTGTGTGTGTGTGTGTGTGTGTGTGTGTGTGTGTGTGTGTGTGTGTGTGTGTGTGTGTGTGTGTGTGTGTGTGTGTGTGTGTGTGTGTATAAAGTAAGTGATGGCAGGATGCACCAGGTTACTTTTGTTTCTGTGTGACTGTTTTCAGGATTCGGTATGGAGGCTACCCTCCTCTTGGTGGTGGGTTATTCTCACAGTAAAGGGATAGCGATCTCTTTCTTGGTGCTGGCAGTAGGTTTTAGTGGCTTTGCAATATCAGGTAAGGAATTAAATAACTCCATATTTAAGATACAGGTAGAAATGGACTTATTGTTCATGTACAAACTATCATATACAATTTTTGTTGTTGACTTGAGTATGTTTTTGTGTTATTGGGTGATTGCGGTATTTACCTAAGCATGTGTTGAAAATTACAGTTCATCTTTTTGATTTGTTTTTTTTCTCCCTCCTACTTTTTTAAGGTTTTAATGTCAACCATTTGGACATTGCTCCGCGCTATGCTAGCATTCTTATGGGAATCTCCAATGGCGTGGGCACTCTGTCGGGAATGGTCTGCCCTTTAATCGTGGGAGCCATGACAAAGAATAAGGTAAGCTACTTTCATCCTACTGTCTGAAGGAGCATTTGCATTTTGGAATTAAAACGACGTTTAAACCTTCACTTCTTCTTTGTGATAATTTAGTTTGCAGATCAGGGTTTTGCCTTTCTGCATTATTTTGTGTTGCCCACGAACGCAAATAACATCAAGCTTTTCTCTAAAATAGCTTCATTTCATATTGTCATATTGTGCCTGATATTTTGACAAGGTCTAACCCCTATTTCTGTTCCCAGACACGAGAAGAGTGGCAATATGTTTTCCTGATTGCCTCTCTGGTGCATTACGGGGGCGTGGTGTTCTATGGGATCTTTGCCTCGGGGGAAAAACAGCCTTGGGCCGACCCAGAGGAGACCAGTGACGAAAAATGCGGATTCATTGACGAGGACGAGCTGGCCGAAGAGACAGGTGACATCACGCAGGGTTACGGCGCCGTGGGAGGCCCAGCTAAAAGCTATGGCGCCACGGCGCAGCTCAATGGCGGATGGGTACAGGACTGGGATAAAACAGAGGAGTACGTTCAAGAACCAGCCGGGAAGATTTACTCCGAGCGAGGATACTCTTAAAAGCAAATTAAAATTGCACAATCAAATACTATCAATAGACAAATCCATTGTATGTGTATTCTAGTTGTATGGCTGTTCCTTTTTTTTCCTACAGCCAATATCCATGGGGAGTCCATGTAATATTCTCATACACTTCTCATCACATTTACTGGCTGCAGCCCAGTGTTGTAGAATTAGGGAGACAAAATTCATCAGTTCAGTTAAACAAAACGAGCCAGATGACATCGCAACAGACTGTCACATATGGTCTCTCTCCTATTGCACTGAAACTACTAAAAGAGTTCTAAACAAAAAAAAAATAGAATAAAAAGCAGACTATATTGTGTTTTATGTACTGTACAAACCTGTATACTGTTTCTGTGAGACTATTGTGGATTTGGGTCGTTGATCTGTGTTTAACATTGATATAAAAGGCCATATTTTTCATGGACAGCACCTTTTCAGGGAGATGTCTGCTTGCAAAAAGGTCTCCTTTAACATGGACGACACCTGTAATACTATCAAAGGCAAAAATAGCGCGTGTGAACCTTGTACTGTGTGTTTGTTTGCATGACTTTGCGCCAATCAATGTTGAGATGCATCATCGTCCCCATTCACCCGCCTTTCATGATAGATGCGAAAAACTTGGTGCAAAGAGATGGGGTTGTGTGACAAATCAAAAGCCTTTAAGAGGTCTGCTGTTCGTCGAAATTTGATGTGCACTGTAATAAATCCTGCGTGACAGCTGCTAGCTAGCCACCATCTTTTGTTTTTGTAACGTAACACTGGCTTGCTGTATCAAACTGTACTTTTTTTGCGGCCATGTGACAATTTAGCTAATGATGCGTTTGGGGCAAATTTATTCGTGTTGCCAGAATCCAGCTTTAGTGCTTGCTCATGGTGCCGATTTTTTTGACAGTGAGGAATGCAGTACTGTATGTGGATGACTCCTTTGGTGTTTCTTGCTTGCTCATTCAAGCTATTTTATGGACACACAAAGTGGACCACAATAACTCATACATGGCTCTTCCATTTGAATTTATTTACTATACTTTGTTCCACCAATTGCTGTATGAAATCTGCAAGGATGTTTAAAATATATGAATATTTAAGAATGTTTAAGGTGACCAAAAGATGTTATTAATGGCATTCTGCCTAAAGTCAATGTATACAGATAAATGTGATTTTATGGATCCAAATATTGTGTTTAACAAAGAGGTATGTTGATGTTAAAAAGCGCTATCATTTTATATAAAAACAAATCTATCTAAAAGCCATACTTTTGTCATCATCTTTCTTTAAGTGTGTATAGCAACCAAACAAGGTAAGAACTTGTTTGTAGCTCCCATTCTATTCACGTTTCTCATTTGTAAATCAATGGCGCAAGTCTCTGGGGTCCAAAGCAAAGTATTGGACTCGGTAGCTTAGTAATTGCTGGATGGAGGAGGAACATCCATTTTAATGGGACGGGTGGCGTATACATCCCTACAAGAATCATCATCCTTCGACTTGAGAAGGATGCACGTGGTGTAAAATGTGCGATGAAGGTTATACATAAAGTCAGTTGAATTATAAGAAATATTAGTCATTGTTTAGCTTTTCCAAGCATATATGAATTCCACAGCACGTTCAATGATGTTGCAGTAAACTGATTCAATGACAATAGAGGGCATTCTATTCTATAGATAGATGTAGTGGGTGTGAATCGGCATTACACTGTAGCACCTTAAACACCTCGGCGTGTCCTTCTCCACACCTCTAAGGTGTTACTTTTGGCACATATTGATCCGACATAAAAATTTAATTTAGGCAGGAGAGAGACAGATCAATACATCCACAGTGCAATATTACAGAAAATCAAGTATATCCATACATTTGAGTTAAAAATTATATCTCTTATTTTAGAGCGTCTTTCAATACATTCAAAAACACTCAAAAAATAAATAAAACAAACAAAAAGACGATAAAAATAACCACAGTATAAACAACAAAACGTAACTCAAGTTGTAAACAGTGAGGCAGAGATGGATAGGATCATTTGAACAGGCTTGTTCAGAGGTTAGATTTAAAAAGTGCGAGGGAAAATAATGAGGCCATGGGGTAAAGAGTTCAAGAGGTAGGTGGCATAGTGGCTGATGCTAAGGAAGCAATGGTAGTAAACCAGGTAGGGGGAAGTATTTTAAACCCGAAATAACAACACAAAAGAATTTGTGAACAGAGTAGACAGGTTTGTTAACGTGCGCTTAGAAAAATGAAAGGGAGGACGTCTTCTAGTCTTCAGTCAAACACTAGCTTCCATATTAGTGCCCAGCTCAGCTCAAGAGCCAACCTAAGAGAACGATTAATTGCAGCTTGCCTGCGAGCTAGTAAATAATTCATAGCAAAAATGGTGTCTATCCATTCACATAAACCACTGTTAGCCTGGCCCTGGTATCCTGCAGCGCTCAAGAAGGCATTGTCAATGGAATATCACTCAAATACAATCTTACATCCAGTAAAAGCAAAGTAAAGCAAGTGCAGTTCTCTCATTTCATTCGATGCATATATTATATATAAATATATATATATATATATATATATATATATATATATATATATATATATATATATATATATATATATATATATATATATATATATATATATATATATATATATATATATATATATATATATATATATATATATATATATATATATATATATATATATATATATATATATATATATATATATATATATATATATATATATATATATATATATATATATATATATATATATATATACATATATACATATATACTGCAATATCTTTCTCTAAGCTTGAAAGCTGTGCTCAAATCACGTTCATGTTTACTGCGCTGTCTGATCACTTGAAGTAGGTCTGTGCAAACAGTCCGCAATTATAGTAAATCTCAGTTCCTCCTCGGATAACCGTCTCCTCGACCGAGAGGGAGGGGAGGAGCCATCAACCCTCCCTGCCGCCCTCCTCTTCAACTCACATGTTAATTTGACAGAAAACCCAATTGAGTCCGCAGTGGCGTGGAACGTGTTTCTCCGCCTGCCCGATCGGAGCAGTCATGGCTGGCGCGCCGATGACAAGCTTGTTACTTATAGGTCGCACTGTAATTGGACTCAATCTGGAGTCGGGGTTTTCTCTGCCTGGATTGACATTGTAGACTTTGTGCCCCGTCATGTCCACGTGGCTGTTGCGAAATAGTCAGAGGGCGAGCGGGTGGCTTGGTATTGTTGGTCATGTGGGGCAGGTGCAGTTTGGCTCCTGGGGGACTGTAATGGGATGAGGCCCCGACCGAATGAGTGTTTGATGACAGGCTCGCATCCCTCTCCAGGGAGCCTGCCTGAATGCAATTATCATGCTGGTCTTGCTCTCCTTGCCAAATTGTACCCTGCCACCACGCCACATTGCCGTCCGCGTAGCCATTCATTTACTAATAATCCCATATCCAGTCACTGCCTGTAATTAGAAGCCCAAATTCCAAACGAAACATAGGAGTAATTGGTGTTTTATGAGCCTATCACATGTGGTGTTAAACCACCTCAGGGTAATTGAATTGCCTTCTTCCATTAATAAAACAGTAATGGCTACATGCTCGGAGCCCAAATCAATCCCTTTTACATATATTAACGTCACAGGCACAAACACAAAAGGAGCTGGTGGACAATATTTTGTATGATGCAGGCTTGAAAAGTCATACTGAAATCCTAACAGTTCTCTTGTGAGAAAAGACATTTTTGAGTGTGACTTGTAAAGCTGGCTTTGGTCAGAGCAGCATGAAGCTCATTTTAAGCCTTCTTTCATCTGTGCTCACTTTTTCGTCCTACTGAAACATTAATAGATACCAAACTGGGTACCCATGATGCAACGGGGAGTTTTTGATGTAGATCTTTATGAGGGTTACATTTTTAGAGCTGCGTGTGACTTTTTTTCTCGACGGATATTAGTACATTCAATGTGTTATTTCTTATTTCTGCGTAACTTGCTCGGATACCGTAGTTGTAGAATGAGCTGATTTATAACAAGTTTATACAGTTCCCCTCCCCCATATCACATGAGGATGACAGTTTCATAACTCTCCTTTCTGCAGTACATTGTTATCACACAGAGAGACAAAGGGATGAGAGACTGATAATTTTTTTTTTTTTTACAAGATAACCTATTTGCTGGTGAAGCACTTGTGGGCATCAAAAGTGCAGATATAACGTTCAGGTATATTTAACAAGAAACATGTCTCAAATGGGACTTTTGTCTTAGACATCCATTGAAAAAAATATTTGATGTAAAATATACTCGCTTGATTCATATATTTTGTAGCAGTCATTGAAAAGAAATTGTAAATTGAGGAAAGCTACATTTTTTGCCAACTTGTGAAATGTAAAGAATATGTTTAATACAAATACAAATAATGAAAATTCAGTATAACCCTGAGAGAACATTGACTATTAGTATTTTTGACATGATCCATTAGTTTTATTTAATAGAGACATTGTTGTTGTTTAATTTTAAATTACAATATAAAATGTTGAATTGATAAAATGTTCATGGAAATAGAAATGCAAGATCAAACAATACTTGATTTTTCAATTTCATACTATATAATTCATTGCCTGTAATTGACAACTATAGACATCCAATTCATTTAAAACAGGTGCAGTGGTGATAACTCGAAAGAAAAAGTATTACCCACCTTTATCTCCAATGTTAACCTTTCCGAAGATGCTCAAACATTTTTAGACCTGAAAAGAGTACAAAGAAACACATGAGTACAATCAAATAATTAACTCATTGACTGCCATCGGTGGCCCACAGTGCAACAATAAAACAGCTCAAATGACACTGCAGTTTAATGGGTGCACAAACTGTGATGATGCTAGCACAGCATAGGAGAATCTGACTAGGCACTTTTTGTAAATGTTCCTAAAAAAGAGCCTCATGTGCAACCTCCAATGACTCAGTACCCTCCCCTCCTTGCTTGATGAGCTTCAGCATGGGGCACAGGTGTGAAGCGCACCCCCCACCCCTTCCCTCACTCCGACCAGCCCCTCAGAGCCCACTTCTATGATGCTGGGGGCCAGACGAGGCCAGAGATGAAGGGGCTTAGGCACGTGCCAAGGGAGGCTACTAAACCTTCAACACCCCCATCTGATGGACCCCTATTCAAACCACCAGATGGGGGTTGGATCGGACCTTTAATGACTGCTATTCCTCACCACCTGCACAGATGGAGCATACCGCCTCTGAACTGCACGGCAATTGTGGGTTTCAATGTTTCCTCTGAGTAATCAAATAAGAACCAATATTTTGTTCTTTTTTTGATCATTGAAAATGTGTGATGGGGCTTTCCTCCATCCAGATTACAGTGGTCCACAAAGAGAGGGGACAAACTAGCGGGTTCAAATCCAGCCCAAAGTTCATTTTGTTCGGTCATAGAATAGAAAAATGAATGAATTAATTTGACACACCAATATTTTAACTCTGAAAAACTATATTATAATATTCAGGCATGTAAATTACCATATGTAAAATGCAAAAAGCTATGGTCATGCCCCACCCCCTTCAAAAATATATGCAATGCTACAATCTGTCACCAGGGGGTGTTTGATAAACTGTCATAGTATAATATCACATTACAAAAACGAAAATTCTATAAATAAGTCCCATTTTAGAGGAGCTAACAAGTTAAAAGCTAGTGATGAAATATAATATCACAGCTATTTTCACATTAGTCAAAGGTGTGCTGATTTTTATTTGAGTCCTACAGAATTAATCATCACCTTTGCTACATTCCCACTGTGAACCCAATCTGTGAGGTTGTGAAAAATACTTTTTTTTTTTAAAGAAAAAAAAAAGACACTCCCAAAGGCTAAATGTTAACTCGGCAATGGGGAAATTGGCAACAGCATTTCAGAAATACTAATTGGTTTTGGTGTGCTGAAAATCTAGTTGAGATCATTTGCATGTTTTTACAAGAGAGGGGCAGCCGGAATGCCTTTAATCATGGCGGCTTGGCCCTTTTGTCAGCCACATATGTTCCTCCCGCCTCGGAAATAAATTGCTTGTGTACACACGGGCCGGTACTCCGTGACCCTTGTCTGTCACGGTGAGAATTGCTTTCACGGCGTGTTAAACGAGCCGTGGCTGTGTTGGTGTTTGCATGCACGCCATGGCTGGGCCTCTAATCCCTCGGTGTGTCGTGCACTAGCTATGGTGCAGTCTTCAATTGAACACACACAGGATGTGGCTAATTGATCCCCCGCTACTGAAAGTGTTGTGGCCTATAGGTAGCCACGCCTCAATCCGAATTGAACCCACCTGGCCGGCAGAGCCAACCATGATTGTGCTTAAAAAAAATCTAATGAGACTGAAAAAGGAATTGTTGACGTGCACTACAATTTACTTTCATTTTTTTTTCTTTACCGATAAGATGACTTTATTTCAATGAAAAATGTCATTCGCAGGTTTGTGTGGTCCGTTTTGTTTTATTTAAAGACATCATAAATTACACTTTTTAAAAAATTTATGGGGCAAGTGAATATATTTTAGAAAATAGTTGCATTGACAATTTGGTTACCAGTTTTTCCTTTGTGCATGCAAGTAAATTATTGCTTTTGCCAACTATGGTGTGCATATTGGAAGCAAGACAGGACACAACTTTAAAAATTAAAAAAAAACATTTAATTGTCTTCATCGTTCATTTGATGGACATTTTGCAGAGTTGAAACAAGATTCTTAAAAAAATTGCAGGTGTTCTTTAAAATATTAAAACTCATATGTGGCAATATTTAGAAACTATCTCGACACTCATGTATTTCTGCTAAGAGATCTCCCCACACACTTATTCCTCTGACATCAAAGTTTCCGTCTGAGATCTTCAAATCAGTCAGCTCTTTTTCTATAATTCTGCCCAAAGTGGGACACGCTTCAAACAAAAGAAGAAAGTGCTCAACCACTCCCCGAAAAGACACTTTGGGACGTGTCCCGCTTTGCACCCACTTGCCATCGTCCAAGCAGTACTCCATATCAGCGGTCCATTTTTTAAGAACGCCATAGTACATGTCCCTAAAACGTGCATTTCCTTTTGCCAAGTCTTTAAGACGAGACGTAGGCAACGTGAGGCACATGTGCTGCAGCGGGCTATGTTTTTGCTGGAGCCAGTCAAGAAGAAAATCCACTGAAGCGCTTCGTGCGTGTGCCTTTTCTCCAGTCAGCACGTCAGCGAAGACCAGACACAACCGTTCTGCTTCTTTGCATCCCTCCAGCAGCGAGTCAAGAAACCGCTGCGCCCGGAGAGTTTCACCGCCTGGGCTCAGCAGAGCGTGAAGCCTCTCGGTCAACAAGGCGGCCTGGACTTTGTCACCGACAGCCGTCTGACCCGCGATGGGGCTTAAAATTTGAATAGCAGATTTGCGTTGAATTATGCTACTGCAAAGCCCGCTGACTTCCTGATACTCTCCTGCTTTAAAGCATGCTGGCTTTGTTGTGTCGAATAGTATCTTCATGATGGAGAGGGGGAGGTCAGGGTTCTTCAGGAGTCCCGAAAGCAACAGATGCTGGCACTGTGACAGGTCCAAAAAGGACAGGTCAGCATAATCTCCATAGATAGCTCTCAATTTGCCATTAGCGTGATGTACTTGCATCTCCATGAGCTCTCTTATTTTGGGGTTCTGGTGGAACTTGGAGAAAAGCTGTTCACAGTAACAAGCCCAGTGAAAAGCCCGAGTTACACACTGGAGGTCCCAGAGACGTACGTCACTGCTCCGCGCCGCCACCGCCAGGAGCTCGATCGTGCTCGCTAAATTCTTCAGCGCAGCCTCCATGCAGTGCACTCGCCGGTAAGATCGGTCGGGCCTCTTCTAACAACCACAGACGATGGCCAACTTAAGTCCAAATGTTCTCCCTACGACGATCACAACGGCGCCATCGAAACTAAACGCTCGCTGGGACTAACCGGCTTGCTACAGTGATCACATGGTGAGTTCGTCGATCGTTCGCATACACTTTAAGGCGTTCGGCTATTGAGTAAATATCATATGTGAGCGTTATAAATCGACATTTTAGAGTTAAACTTAATAAATGGTAAAACTCACGCTCCATTTTGCACTTTATCCTTCAACTTGTTTTGTATGCGCCGCTTGGATTTTGGCGCATGCGTACTGCCAACTGCGAATCAACTGATTGGGACAATCGTAGATATCTTAGATACTACTAGATATATGGTGAACTCTCAGAGCCATGAGAACCTGGCGTTATTATTTGTCGGCCTTTTTGCGTTAGAACCGTAAACGTTTGTGATCTTGTCACTATTTATTAATACGTAGGCAGTTGATTAACTGCCTACTTATAAATGGTGAATATAATAATACATATTTTTCAAAAAAGTCCCCTTGAATCATAGCCACCCTAAACGTTTTTATTAACAAAAAGTTTGTCCATGCATCAACATTTAAATAGGCGCAGACTCCACCTATAGACATCAAACTAAGAAATAAACAATATTGTCTTATTTTTTTGTGGAAAAACTGCCAATTTGATGCATTTCAATCCACTTGCATTGATGGTGCAATTTAGGAGGTTCCAATAATTATAAAACAAGTTATTGAAAATATTTGTGTGTCTCTTTTAATAATTACCTACTTATTTGCAAATTGCACCACATTGCACACAATTATAAATCAGCACAGTATGCATGCTGCACTGTATTGAGCTGCTCTATTGAATCTGCTCCAGATATGGCATAATGAGTCAATGCGCCTACATATTAGTGAGGGGAGGTGGGGGATAAAACTTCCCTCCCATCAACTGTGGGAGTGCGTGTATTCCTATGTGATGCCAGACATTCCCGGCCCATTCTTTTGCTGAGACTTCAACCTGTAGGTGGGTGCACAGCAGTGAAAATTATGAAAAGTGGGATTGAGCTGCTCAGAGGACAAGTGAGAGGAAGGTGCGCAAGCTGCAGCTGAACCCTGGAGGGTGAGCACTGATAACAAGCCTTTTTAAAATACTAAATTATGTTGCCAATCTGTTTGAAACTTGTAATTAATTGTTCTTTCAGTTTCAGTAAATTCTTACAATATGACAGTTTTAAGCCAATAATTGCTGCTTGGATTAATACAAATGATGACTAGTCTAGTCATGGGGATGGTTTTCATTTTGAATTGGATTTGTATCATTACTCATGGATTTTAAACCCATAATGTGATTGGTGGATTATCTGATGTCACTTTTGCTATTTATTGACGTCGGTTTGAATGTCATGCCTGGTGGTTTTGTAAAGCATGAAGGGGGATTAAAAAGCATATTTAAAAAACTTCTGTCACAGCAGTAAATCATGTGTGCAGCATATGAATTGACATATGACTGGATTGTTGTTTTATAACAGAATGACTAATCATAGTGTTACTTATTGATAGTGTATGTGAAGCACATGTCATAATAAAGGCCTGATGTGCTTGATGTCGCTAGCCCGTTTCAAAATGAATGAACCAATAGGAAACTAGCACATGATCCCAGATGAGATGAAACGTTGTCATCGCAGGGTCAGCAGAATCAACACGTTGACAGTCAAATAGAGCAGGTGATACAATTCACCACGCGCACGTGTATATGTAAACGTAGTGAACTTTTGCTCCCGTCAAAATGTTGTTCCAGATCTAATGCATGGCATGCCAAAAGGGTTAGAACAACAGAACCACTCTTGTTATTTTCTAATTGATGTGATTTAGCTGCTGGAATTCCCATCCGTGTGGCTTTCCCGGAGCAATCTACAGCCACAATATGTTACGGTGCTGACATGGCAGTCATGAGGTGTCCTGGTCTGAGCAATGTTAATGTATATTTTACCATCATTGTGCAGTTCGTCTGTTTAATCCCGAGTCAACATCTATATCTAGAGTGTGACGCTGGGAGTTTTAGTTGGCCAGTTTAGTGGGATGTACGCCTACAAAAAATCCAATAGGGAGGCAAAGTCGGTTATGTTTTTTGACCTGAAATTGAGGAGGTCAGGAAACAGTGTGGTGTCAAGCCAGAACAACAATTGGATGTTTCTTTTAAGGATAGTTCTTCAGAAATATGTGCTTCAAATGTCAGCAAGATTTTGAGTCAAATTTCCGGAGAAGTAAACAGTTCTAAGCAAAATGTAGACAAATCAAACAATTACCCTCATTGGACTAATGTAGTATGCCCCAGCAATATTTAAAACTTTTTGAGATTTTTTTTTTTTTTAGAAAGAGATTAAAAATTAGGGAAGAAAGTCGAATAAAACTTAACTGTATTTGATAAATATGCAGTAGAAAATGAAAAAATACCATTTGAACATTTAATTCAGGCCATCTTTCATGTATTATGAGGGGGTGCCTGTTTACCTCTGTTGGTACGCTTACCATACTTTGAAAACCTACCGTGTGTACTTCAATAGTTTGAAAAAAACTGCGAGACACGAGCACTTGTCCAACCGTCCTCTTTCTGTCTGGCGGCCTGCTCCACAGCACCGCTGGGAATGTAGCACCTGCATGCTGTAACTGGCCGACTCCTCAGTTTAGGATGTAAACATAGGTCAAGGTACGCTTTTATCAACTTTTGTCAAGATCCCAATGTCCACAAAATGGTTTGGTGTTATCCAACTACAGAGGAAATCAATGAACATGTTTTTCAAAGACCATCTTCTTATTTTCAGGCTTTCATTCCTTGTTTGAAGAAAAATCTCTTGAACTTTGCACACTGGGCCATTTGGCAGCCACGAGGGGCTCCTTGGGTTGTATTTCAGTGAATAGTGGCATTCATTCTTTGCAAATATGGTTTTAACAAGTTGAAGGACAGTAATCTATTGTTTTTTAGAGTTATTGTGAAACCTTGAAATACACAAAGCGCTATCATTGAGGTATCCCAAATTTGAATCATTCTCGGCATATCTTAATGTATATCATGCTTGCATAAACTTAAGCAAATTTAATTAAAATCAGGTGTGAAATTGACTTAAACCAAGTCCTGTTTACTCAAAATGTTGATTTAAATATACCAAACTATACAATAATTACAGTTAACTCCCTTTTGAGATAAAATAGGTTGACTAAAAGTTTAAAAATTCAGCTTTTTTTTAAGTGTAGTCATAGGGAAATTATGTGCTAAAGGACATTATGCCAAACACAAGCACCTGTGATTCTTCATAAAACATTCCTATTCCTTGCAATGTCATCATGTCTGCATTGCAGTGTAACCTCCTCCTTTCTGCCAGAAGTCCTATTGGTGGAATTCCCAATTTGAAGCCACATTGTAGAAAAGAATGCCAAAATACTTTCATGTTAAAGTGAACTTTTGGCATAGCTGAATATGGGGAAACTGTGTTGAGTCAATGAAATCACATTACAGGCGCTGAGGAGCAGTTAAGTATGGCTTTGAATATTGATGGCAAGTGCATTCCCTCGCCAGGCTGCGTTAATGAGGCCTCCTGCCTTGTTGAGTCTGCTGAAGTAACTTAAACCACACACGCTGGACTGACTGGAAGACGCAGTTTTTGCATTTGTCATTCATTAATGCCACACAATGCATTCTAAACTATGCCACTATTAAGCTTGTGGACTACATCTTTTTCTCTTGTTTTTTTCTTAACTCAGTTCTTCTCATTGTGGGAAAATAAGCTTGAATGTCAGTTATAAGAATCCATTAATCACAAATAATTTTAAAATCCATTTTGACTGGGAGGGCTGGCAGCAAAGGATTGCTTATTTTTTATTTGTTGCGAGAGTTAAAATATTCGTGATTGATATACATTTTGATATTTGTGTTTTTGTGCTAGAAGCACCTCTATTCAAATCCAAATTATGTTACTAGTCATTTTTCAAGTTGAGTCGCAAGTCTTTTAACATTTTGTCAATTCGGGTTTAAAGTCCTCATAGTCATACGATATGAATCCACGCCACTGTGAATCACGGTGTGGTTGTTGTTTACAGCCATGCCACTAACAATTCACATAATAGTTTGACATTTAAATGTGGGATTAGCACGACAAAACAGATCCACTCCATGAGGACTGTATGGATGTTTGCTTTCCAGATGCTGATTCTTCCTGCCTTATGTCTTTCATTACCTCAGGCCATCCATAGGGAACCATGAACATCTCCTCGAGCCCGAGTCGACATCCGATCAACCCGGGCCTGCCTGGTCGGCATGAAGCCAGTTTATTGCCCATGAAAGAAGACCTCGCTCTCTGGCTCAGCAATATGCTTGGTGTGTACTAAACAATTACTCAGTAAAAAAATGCCCTGATTTATAAATATCTCACCCTCAAATCCCCCCAAATCATCTCTTTAGTCGTATTGCTGTAAACCCATTGAAGCAGACCAGTTTAAATTTGTGTTTAAGTACAGATGAACCACCAGTCTTTACATAATCTCCTATAGATTTGCCTTAATTGAATAATGGGTATCATTACAGCTCCGGCGTAATACAGTGCTATTGGTAAGGAGGAGTGGAAGAGCAGAAGCAGGCTCATAATTGTCTAATAAATCACTCTGTGTGCTCTCGTTAAACAGCAATGCACTTGCATAAGAAACAAATGAATAAGAGTGCCTTTAATATGATTCAAATGAGCAATGTGCTTATAGTTAGTAATGCAAGAGAAACAATGAGTCAACTGACTTTCTTTAGTATATGAGCCATTCCCATTAAATCTGGTACAGAAATCAAACTGAAATGAAGGTGTTTAGGGGGAAAGTGTTTATAGTGGTCCACATGACCCAAAATGTGATGTCCATGTATTCTAGTTCGATGCCAGGTCTTAGGGATTAGATTTCTTGCTTTTTCTTTTGCAAAATTAATCACTTGCTCTACAAATGGTTACAGTTATTAACTAAGAAATATAATAAATTGTCAAATATTTTTGCATTTGAGGAATCTCTTTTAAAAGTGTGGTAAAGCTAGCAAAAATCTAATTTCCGCTTTTTTTTTTTACTAAGTGTCTGGTTTTGGGGGAATATTTCCTCTTACACTAGACATGAAAGAGTAAATTGCCATCACATTTATGAAACACAGCCAAGTAATTTCACATGTGGTGGCAATTTTCGGAAAATGTGGGTATTATGCTAAGAACTGTATATTCTGAAGCGGTTTTAACTTCAAATCTTCCACTCTAAAACATATTACAAATTTCATAATTACATTCTCTCAACCTTTAATTGTGCATGCGTGTGAAGTTTTATCACCACTGGGCTTTTCTGCAGGTGCATGGAAAGTAGCTGAGTTCGAAGCAGCCATTAGCGTTGCAAATTTAATAACTTATACTACGAAGCCGTCTTCTTGAAGTTGAGCCTGAAGGGGTTGTTATGCTAAGCATAGTTTAGGTGGGAGAAGCATGGAAAAAGTCTACCGTTTGAGTGGGAGGAGGACACTTGGTTCTATTGACGAGTCTCGGGCGATGAGAGGCAGAGACATTTATAGGAATGAGAAGCCAAAATGAAAATGTTTTTTCAAAGTCTCTCTGGAATAAATTGTTTTCACCCAGCAGAAGCTGTGGCAGGCATATGCCTGCAGTACTGTAAATCTGGATCTCACTGAGTATTTCTCAAGATTGCAATCTCTTTTTCTGGGCAAAATACAACATTTGGAACTCATTAAATTTTGTGAACCCGGACCCCTCTTGCTATAAGAAATAGAAAGAAAAAAAATTCTCCGGTTTCTTTCCACAGACACCCCCTCGCCACCAACTCCTATTACGCGATGATCTCACTTAGAAAGAATCAACTGCTGGAAGTCAGTCAATTTGACACCACATTTTAATTGTCAAACTCCAATATCTCATTTTGCTGTGCAGGTGCAAATATGTCCACTTGGATTTAGTTTTTGTAGGGAAGCACCTTTTGTAAGGATGTAATGGACAGAATATTTCATTTGTCCTGTGCTGAATTCTCTCTATTTTTACTTTATGTGTCCCCTGAACAGGCTTGGAAATCACCGCTGAGAGCTTCATGGAACGCTTAGACAACGGCGTCCTTCTATGCCAGCTGGCTGAGACACTGCAGCAAAAGTTCAGGCAAAATAGCCTGCCTGTTCTCGTCAACGCTAAGGTATTTAAAAAAAACAACACCTGGAGAACCCCACCATTACATTGGTTTAGTATGAGAATTAGCATCATAATAGAGAGGTAAAATGACCTGACAGAGACAGGAAACAGCAATGTGAGATTACAACCAATTTAGAACCCATCCATTTTATATATTACTAAACTGTCATGGCGGCCCGAGTGCTTGCTTGTTAACACGTCGACCTCACAGTTCTGGGGTCGAGGGTTCAATCCTAGATGGGGTACTCACTGTGTGGGATTTGCGTGGGAACCCCAGCTTCCTCCCACCTCCCAAAAACAGGAAGGATAGGCTGTTTGAACACTCTAAATTGCCCTTATATATGAAAGTCTGAACGTGAATGGTTGTCCGTCTTCATCCTTCTTCTTTGAATTTAAATTGGTTTCTTAGTAGTAAATGTCCAATCCATTTCTAAATGGAGTAACGAATAAACCCATTGTTCTTTTTTTCCCTCCATCCCTCCCATTTCAAGTGAATTGGACGTTTACCGCAGTCAATAGAACGCATTAAACGGAGTAAATTAGTCCATGCAAAAATAATGCAAAGAAATGCATTTTCATCACTTACGTCATGTTATTTTTCAACGTTTCCATCCACAAGACATGATTCTTGCCAAGCCAAATACAGTATGTTAAAAACACAAAATTAATATTTTCCTCAACCCATAATCAAAGCTTCTCTGAAGCATGATTTGAAAAGTCACTTGTGGTATTTGATCAGACGTGCTTAGAGCGATTACATGCTTCTGTCTGAAAAGGGGGAGCAAAACAAAAAAGGATCTGCTCGAGTTTCTGTTTAGAGGCTGAATGGGAAGCACAAGACACTTCTCTTAGCAAAACTGTGTGAATTGTTGACGTTTGCAGTAGGTCTCCTGATCCCAGCATAGACATGAGGAAAATGCTTGAGGTCAAGAACGTGGGATGACAGGGACGCTCCGTCTATTGAGATTCTTTTGATCGCGTCTGAGATTCAGGAGGGGACAGCAGGGGCATTCTCTCTCATCTTGGCAAAAGTCGATAAAAAAGTTTGCATTTTGTGCTTATGCAAGAAATATGCTACGTCACGGTGAATATGAGTCAATGCTAAGCATTAGGTATTGCAGCAGCTAAATCTGTTGCAAACAGTGTACCAGACACTCATTTTCAGCTCATTGCGGACCTGTACTTACTGTAATTCTTCACCACAATAAAGACTACGTCCATCTGGGTTCAAGCTGCTCTATAATCCAATGTGAAGTCAGGATAAGTGATTCCAGGAGAGACAAGTGATAAACTATTTTTTTGCGGTTGCTGACTCGCCATCTTCCCCATGTGTGTTGCTTCCATATATGAAAAAGGAGGATGATCTGTCGTTCTTGTCATATGACCACCATGGGATATGCGCTATGCAGCACACGTCATTATTTGGGGAATTTTACTGCTGTCTCAGGGGCTGCAGGTTGAGTTGAGTATGTACAGATGTGAAGGCAAGCGTGTTGGGAATGTGCAGAAGTTAGTATCTTTGGCTGGCATAAAAACAAGTTGTTGGTTGATCGCTCTTAGGTAGGGCTGCCAAAATGTATTGTTTGGATAGTTGTCGATTAATTGACTAATCAACTCTTTATTTACCATTATAGTAGAGTCATTGTGTTCTAAAAAGATTTGCAAATATCGCATTCAGGTGAATTGTAAAGATATGATTTGCTTTCAGTGTGGAATACAGAAATATGAATATACTTACTTTTTTGTCCTTTGAAACATTTTAAATTAAACCAAATCATAACTTTATAGTGATGATATTTACTGTTTTTCACATTTCTGATTTTTAATTTAAAAATATTTCAAGAAATAAAAGGATTAAAATAATATGTTTAAAATAATATTTGTTATTTTCCTTTTAATTTTTCAAAATCAAAGAGAGGACATAGCATCAACATAATATTAAGATATATTTCAACAGTGTCTCTAAACTATTACTGGTAATTCACTGTCAAATGGTTGTAAAATAGTTTGGTAGTTGCTTATTGAAAGGCTAAAAACAAAAAATCCTTGACTGCCATTGACTTTAATAGACATCCAATCCATTTTGACCAGGAGGGTTGGCAGCCGTCTCAGTTGAAATGATCTGGGCGTTTATTGCCGTCATTGGCACTAAAACATCTTTCACAGTAGGAACCCGGACACAAAAAAAAAAAACAGCCCAAGGAGAGCCAGGAAAGAAAAGAAAATACCCTCCAAGACGGCATATTTCCAGCATGAGGTCATCGCACCTTTCTCATAGTACAGACACACATATCCTGTATAAAAACCACAGTAAGGAGCATAAATCTCCCAGAAGATATTGTGTGGGGGCTGTGGGTTGTGAGCATGTCATCTGATCTCTAATCATTGTGAGCCTGGCGAAGTAGTCCCACTATTCTAACCCGCCATCTCCGTATTGATCCGTGTACAAAAAAGGTTTTGAAATATAAGCCTGTCGGCAAATGGATGATGTGGTGGTGAGGAAGGTTATAGTAGATGTATATATTGTTTCTTTGCACAATAACTCTTGCATACAATCTAGTCATGAGTATCCAAGGATATTAAAATAATCTTACAACCTGTTTATTTGTCAAACAGGTCATATCTGATCGAAAGATCCCCTGCAGACGGAGCGCACCATCCGGTTCTTTCTTTGCCCGGGATAACACAGCAAACTTCCTGTCTTGGTGTCGGGAGATAGGAGTGGGGGACACGTGCTTGTTTGAGTCTGAGAGTTTAGGTGAGTGTATAACAGAACTACTGTAGAAATGTAGTATTCCTGCAATGGAACACTTAAAAAATAATTCATTATTCTCTTTTTTTTGCTCAAGAGAATAATAAAATCTCCTTTAGAACTATACTGGAGCAATCCTTTTTTTTTAAACAGTATGTGTGAGCATTCATAACATTAGTGTGAATACTTGGCTCTCAGCATTCCCAGAACAAATGAAAGGACAGGCAGAAGAGTGTTGGGAAACTAGGCCAACACTATGCAAATGTTTTCCCTCAGCCAATAGTAGGCACAGTTCTCCTTTTTGTCATGTTATCTCACAATTCCTTGATGTGTTACAAGAACATCTCGGGTCAATGTAGAAGTGATAAAAGGAAAATGCATTTAGATTGACATGTGAGCTCTGAAGTAACATAGATACTAAGAACATTTGTAAAATGGTTACTTTTCTCATAATTAACATTTGAGCTACTGATGGATAAACGTGCTGCAAATGGTTTTTGCAGACATTTTGCATGTGCAACACTGAAAAGCTATGTCAGTCAGTGAACACTCTGGGCAGCTGACAAATGTATTTTCCTTGTTTTCCTTCTTTCTCTTAAAGGAGTTTGTCATGTCAACAACACCAGGTTTGCTTCTGTGCTTTGCATATGCAGTTTTGTGTGAAATATGTACATTGTGGTGTGAGTCAAGCACCCCCAATTCACAACCGGTAGCCCACTCAGTGGCGTAACTTGAGCCTCCATCCCACTCCGTTAATGTCAAATGCGTAGGTTTGGTGTATTTTAGGATCTGTGTTAATTTAAAAAAATCTTTTGATTAGAATTCATGTTTAACACTCATTTGCAAGAGAATTTAATTGAATCAGATTACTTTTTTCCATTTTCTATATTGGATTTTATAAACAGGCAACTTTATTTAACATTTCATATGCAAGTCAGTCGTCCAATATGCTTTATTGTTTGTTAGATTGTACATATATGTTTCCTATTAACAGTAAAAAATGTGGTAGTTGAAAGGCCAATTTATATACTTTTTTAAAAATATTTTGTATTTATTTTATTTATTTGTGTGCTTTCCTGTTAGCACACAATGACCTGGAAAACTCAATTCCTGTGAGCATGTTGGCATCCTCGTGAAAGCATTTGATATTAATTGTGATATTGTCATTGTGCAGTGCTTTTTGTTTTTGTTCATGCTCACTGTTTGTTCCTCTTCATTCACCGCTTATTATTATTACCATTTGACATGATCTGTTGTCTGATTAGTGTGAACTAACACTGTTTTTCTTCTACAGTTCTTCACAAGCAGCCTCGAGAAGTTTGCATCTGCCTGTTAGAGTTGGGCCGGATAGCTTCCAGGTGCTGTTTATCTTTTGCGCTCACCATCATATGAGCCTTCACAAATTATAGTAATGTCATTTGCACATGGAACTTTGCTCTGAATAATACATTGTCGAGCGTATGCAGTAACTGCAGAGACTAACATGCATGTCTTGGCGGCACAGGTTCAACGTGGAACCCCCGGGCCTTATAAAACTAGAGAAAGAGATTGAACAAGAAGAGAAAGCACCTCTACCTCCACCGTCACCCGTTTCCCCAGTCCAGCCCCTCCCGCCTTCCCCTTCATCGTCTCCCTCCCTTTCTCCTTCCCCATCGCCTACCCTCCCCAAAGTCACCTCCAGCAGAAAGAGCACAGGAAATTTGCTGGATGATGCAGTAAGTCAGAAAGTGTGTGCATGGTCTCGGGTGGAAAGTCTGTATAGTAAACCCTGCTTTTACTGTATGCACCTCACAGGTAAGATATATTGCGGATGACCCCCCCTGCAGATGCTCTAATAAATTCCACGTGGAGAGGCACTCACAAGGCCGATACCGTGTTGGGGAGAAAATGGTCTTCATACGAGTGAGTACATGTCACTTTATCATCAGACATAACACAATGTGTTTTAAAACAAATGGTTTTGTGCATTCAAAGCAGTACAAATAAATGTAGTCGTATATTTTTGAAAAGTAATTTGCTACACACTGAAATGAAGCCAGAAATATTTGAGGCACCCATCAAAGCTTAAAGTAAGTTTGAAAAAAAAAAATATTTTCTTCAAGGATGATTTTTTTTTGTCCACCAAGATTTACAGAACAGCGTCATTTTGTCATACTACTTTGCACTGCCCTGTTTTCTGTGAAGTTCAGGATGAAAGCATCCAAAACAGAGACTTTACTGTCACCCAGTGGCCGCAATACTTCATTTTAATGATTGGAGAGTTTGTCATTGATGACACATGTGGACAATTGTATCCTTCAGGTGTCTGCAAGGTGACTGTGTCACGTGACCTGGGGACAGGTCTTACAACACTTAAGATGAGGCATGGTTGACATAAGGGCGGTTCCGTGGCATGTGTTTTGGTTGAGGTTAAGCCGTGCAGGTGTGTGCCGACAATTAAGGTCCATTAACTATAGAAAAGGAAAAATGGTCGTCTGAGAAGCCACACCAAAACATGTCATAAAAAAAACAAAAACCTCATTTGAATAGAGCTAAAGCACGCCAGCTGGTGGAAGCTGAAATCTCACTAGACACAATCATAAATAGCATCCAAATGCATGAACTGGCGAGAGAAAAGTTACAAAATGAAGTGAATAGACTTTTAGAATACATGTTATACAAATGATAGTAATTTTATGCTGGATGTAGTTTGTATAATTAGGCCCTTTTCTGGTGGAGCTCATGTCTTAGATTTCTACAGGCTAATATTGTGGCCATTAAGTGTAGGTTGTTACTGTGTGACTCAATCTGGAATGAAAATCATCCATTGTATGCAAAGAGTCTGCTGTTGTCATTGACTGAAATGGCCATTGGGACAAATTTCCATTGGCCGACAGGCACTATGTGACTCATTCTTACTGTGATGACCGCGTTATTCTTTTCAAAATATTTGATCTAGTACCGTCACGATCGACTCCTTGTCCAGTAAATGTTACTCAACTTTCCATGAGTGTACAACAAGGTGATCAATTCTCCAGTTAGTATAAATTAGATTCAAGGAATGTCTGCCTCTCTTGGGATGGTGGTTACTTGGCAACCCATGAAACCGGTGTTACACTTTCAAGGATTTACTCTTGGCTCTCCTATACTTTCAGCATATCACATAACAACCTCCCAAATCTAATTCAGCCAAAGATGCTGTTTCCTTTCAAAAGCTTACGCTCGAAATATTATGTAAGCTCTTTTTCATCACTATCTTTTGGACGATTGAATACCTTAATCTTTAGCTCTCGGTTGCCGAGCAACCAAGGACAGGTGGTGAAAAGCTTACACTGCCTTTGTGTACATGAAAAGTCATTTTTATTCCTTTAGCCCGGAATCAATTTGCCTACAAGGGCTTAGCAAACATACCTTTGCATCATCCGTCAGAAGATGCTGTTTGGCCCAGACAGAAATGTCAACTAGAGGACACTTTTTGTCCATTTTTTATGCTATGGTCCACGAGTGTATTCCCCAGTAGAATGTGTGTCAGTCACACACGGTAAAAGCCTAATCAAAATTCTGCAGACAGTCAAACGGCCAGCAACTGCTTTCCCAAAAGAGCAGTAGTAGTGTGTATTTATATTCCGTATTTGCCTATCACTACCTACAATACTAAAAATCAGGAAAAATCAACAATCTTCCTACCGACCATGATTGCACCTTTGCTGGACTACTAAGTACTACTGCACATACTCTGTGAATACAGGCAGTTATTGAGTAGTAATGAATTTTGTGGAAAAATCAAGAGTTTCATAAGAAAACTATGCTGTATTGTTTAGGCTTTAGAAATAACTCGTTACGTTAACCCTGCTGTTGGCTGACCACCAATTCAGGTTGTCCACCTACCCATAGTTGGCTGGGATAGGCTCCAGCACCCCCCATAACCCTTGTGAAGATAAGCGGTATGGATAATGAATAAATGTTACCTTAAAAGATCCTATTGTTTATGTTATTGTTATTATACTATGATGATGATGATGTCTGTTGTCCTACAGTGCACATTTAGTCATGAAATAGGGTCCTACATTTCGATGTAGAGGCCAAGCCTCCAAGTCCCTCTCAGGTGCATGAATGAAAAATTTGTAGTAATTCCGTTAAGTCTTTAATGTTGGTGCGAAGGGCTGTCATATACACGCCCAAGGGCCCCCACCCGTCAATCTGGTGCTGGTCGAGTCCCAAAGCAGCATGATTGAAACGTCTCAGCGACACGTGGCTCCATTAAATCCACAGTCACAAAGCCTGGAGGCCCGCCACGATTGATTGGAAGTGCCGCCCTGCCGATGGCCTCTAGATTGATTCTTTTAAGAGGCTTATAAATGTTGCATGTTGCACCGCTGCAGGGCGGGAAGTCCCATCTCCGAGGGTAAGGTGACAATATTACTTTTAAGACGGCAACCAAGTTTAGTTGTATAGCGCGAGAAGAGATGTAATAGTTTTCATCATAACCTGCTTCACCCTGACTCCGTGAAGGAACTTCTGTCTTTCTGAGGTAGATGCTGAAAGCCTTCCATTATTAAGGCACGATACTTAATGTCCTTGATGCATGCCTTTGCGTAGTAGACAAGCATGAAAATATTTCTCATTATTGCAGGGAGCACAAAACGAATGTAAAAAAAAAACAGAGAACATGATTGTGGTTGAACTTGTTGAAGAAATTTTAGTAGGATTTCACACAAAAAGTCACGATTTTAGTGACCCTAAACTGCCAATCAATGATATTTCCCACTAAAAATGTGGTCTTTGGTCTATGAAACGGAGTGAAGTTATTCCCAAGAACAGGGGTGTATTCTCATATTTTGAGGTTTAACTCATTTGCTTCCAAATGAACGCCCACATCCCTCAATTTTCAAATGAATTGGATGTCAATTGCCGTCAACGACAGTCATATACGATCAATCAGTGCAAATGTCTAATCTTGCGGATATGTGCTCAGATGCTCCACAACAAGCATGTGATGGTCCGTGTTGGAGGTGGCTGGGAGACGTTCGAGAGCTACCTGCTCAAGCACGACCCATGTCGAATTCTGCAAGTGTCCCGCATGGAGGGCAAGATCTCCCCGATCGGCGGCAAAGGCCTCAGCATCAAGGACCTGACGCCCGACAACTACTTGGTGGTAGCGGCCAACTACCGTAGTAGAAAGCCGAGGCAGGAGATCGCACCGTAATGATGACATCTGTGTTACATTCAGGTAGAGATTTCAATACACTGCCTATACATATGGTGTACATGTTCTTTTATATTAGTATACCCAATATTAGTTGATATATATTTTGCACATAGTTAATCCAGAAATTGTTAAAAATGTAACATTTTGCCACGACGTTCATGGGAATGTGGCATGGAATATAAATTGATTATTTGAAATTTTTAATTCATGGGGTGTACATACATTTAGTATATTTTGTATTATATTATATTATTATTAGTATATTAGTTGTGTACGTATACCGATGGACTCAAAAGTATGTTTTATTTTGTTTTGATGATGCTTTCCATAAAATATTGACACAGTGAATATCGATTTACAAAGAACCCAAAGCCCAGTGGTTTGTTGCAGTGTTGCTCACCAACATGCTATAAGGTGTACATTCCAGTAATATTGAGGTGAAATCAAATATGTTTAGTGTTTATTATTCAGTCTTCTACTATATATATTTCCAATTTTGTGATATGAAATATTTTTGAATGTATTAAAAAGCATTTTTCATTGTGGTAATCACCTCAAAATACATTTTAATTACTGTATTTTGTAACCCTTAAATCTAGATATACACTACTATCAGAAAAAATGATCAGCCTATCTCAGGCTACTTGACCCTCTGGTGTCTAATAAGGAGTAACAGGACTAAAATTGATATTTTAAGCAAATACATACACTTGGCAGATTCATTTGTTTTACTTTACTGCCCTCTGAAGGTGGAGAATGTACATCTATGATACATTTATTGTAAAATCATGATGTAGTTATATACTTGTACATAAATGCCTATCAAAGTTTATTACTTAACATGATATTATATCAGAGGGTACGTTACCTTTTTAAATGTTGAACCGTTTCAGGGTGTTTGCTTCCTACTGCCAGTATAGGCTCCAGCACCCTCAGAATTGTAAAATGTGTGAAAACATGGAAAAGTGAACCCAAGCCCTCAGTAGCAGATCTTGCAACTGTTGTACATTGCAATTTGTTGAAATCTTTCTTTTTCTTCTTCCAAATGTTAAGTAAATGTGATCAAGCAAATGCACACATATCAGACAGAAATGTGATTTATTGTAGCATATTACATTGACTTGATTATCCTTGCGACCAAATGCCGAAAACGTTTGCAGATCAAGTCAAAGCAGTGAGAAATGCACTTAGCTCAAAGTTCAATAACTTAATTAGTCCTTCAGTTCCTGACTATATATTCCTTTCACATTATCATTTCTTTATAATTTATGTGTACACACACAAACGTGTTCAAAATAAAATTGTACATATGGCAACCCAGTTCATAGTAAACACAGCAGGCTATACAAATACAGGGTTCGCATTTGTGAAATTCACTGCAGCAAAAGTGAAATTGTGCTCAAAATAAAATAAAACAAATGAAGTGTCAATTTTAGGACCAGAAATATCCTTCGTCTTGAGTGATTTGGTGATGTTATTCACACAAGTGAAAATATGTAATGATCAACTTGAATATAGTCAACTCCAAGCTTGCACAAGCTGCCAAACATGGAAAAAAGAAAATATATATAAGTATATATGAATAAATTGTGACAACTGTCATCATTTTTGGAAATATCAAACAATCCTCAGGTTATTGTTAGATTGCTATTAAGACCCAGCTGATTTGGCAACAAGGCTGCAGCTGTGTGTTTGCTTGCCCTAATCACATTTCATTGCATTAAGCACTTGGAGCTGTTCCTCTCAACCTATTGTGAAATTTAAAACAAAAACAAAAAATATATATAAATCATGCAGATGTGGGGCAGCTGTTCAAAAATGTCTTGCAGTGATCCCACAATGGTTTTGGTGCTTTTTAAGGCTTTGCAGTTTCAGCCCACCTGCCACTAAGGAGGAAACAAACAAAACATGTTTTATTATTTTTATTTATTTCTTAAAACTTATTAAAGCCACATTAAATCTTAAAATACTTTGATAGCACACAAAAGCAGAATTACAACATAATAATTAAGTTGCACGTTCACAATTTCGTCTGTCACTTTTTTTTAATGACAGAAAATTGCTTACCCTCAATCCGCCACCACTAGAAGAAGATGGTATCATCGTCTGTTTCTCAATTTCTTCTTGCTTTTTTCTTTTCCTCTCAAGCCCTTCTGGGTTTTTGACACCCCTGTGTGCTGTCTGGTAAAATGAAAAGAACATTTAATTCCAGGTGTTCCTTAAAAGTATATATAGTACAAAGTTTGGGTAAGGTTAAAACTGCGTGCTGTTTTTTTTTTTTTACCAACAATTTATATTTGAGCAATGAGGGGGCGTCACAAACAGCAAAGCAACATACAGTGTAACTGCCTGAAAAGTGAAACATTCAGAGGCATTGACCACGCAAGATGTGCTGCAAAGTGGGAGTGTGTTAGGATCCGAAATGTAATTTTGTAAAAATTGTGGTAGTAGGAGTGAGGCTAGCAGTTTTGATTCTGCACAGTAAGCTCTTTTGTTTTAAGGAGATCAAGAAAGGTGTGGTGGATGACAAAAGGGACAATCCACAATCACCTATTTGGGTCCACTTACCTTGTGGCAGCTTTTGTGTGGCGTTTACGGGAGATCATGTGGCTTCTCTGGACAGTGAAACATTGTTCACTAAAGACCATCTTAATTGATTTATTTAAAAAAACTATATCAAATTGCTTTAAGAGCTTCCCAAACAATGCTTTTTTTCCACAATTTACATGAGAGCTGTTGACGTTAATAGAGATCCACTTGTGGCTCCTTTCACCCTTCTACTGTGATTTTAATTAGTTTTTACTACAGATGTCCAATTCATTTGAAGCTCAAATTGATTGCCATAATGCCACCCAAATAGTTAAGGTGGCCTCTGTTCTCAAGCACAATTTACTCCAAAGGGATGTCTTAGTGTATGCTGTAAAAAAATGCCATAAAACATTTTTGGGTAATTTTGGGGTCATAGAGGCCACAATATTAACATTTGGTAAACAAGTGTGCCCTAAAAATTGCATAACCCTAAATATATATATTTAATCATTTTTTTACATTTATAATGTATTTAATATATTAAAATGTTGACTTTTTTACAATATGATTATTATTTTATAACATTACAATTTTAATAGTTATACAACTGAAATACACAGGCAATGTGTTAAATGAGTGCCCTACAATGGGTTATACAAACAAATCAATGTAGTGTATACTTCTATTTTAATAAAAAGCAAAAAGGACAAAAGCACACTCATCACTTGACACCTTCACGAAAATGGGATTACTTACTACTATACTGCATTGACTTAATTTTATGAATCTTTCAGGACGTTTTACCTCTTTTTGTCTTTTTTCTGCAGCCTCGGCCAACTGTCGCCTCCTTGAATCCTGGATAGGCGACAAAACTCTTTAGTTTCGCACGCAAACAAATCAAATGTTTAATAGAGAAAGGCAAAAAAATAAAATAATATGTTACATACTGGATCTGGAGTGTCAACAGCGTCGTCGACAGCCCCACCAAGGCAAGGTAGGCACATCCCCATTCTGGACTTGCAAAGGCAACGTTGAAAATAAGTTTTTGGTGTCTGTCTTCTGGGTGAGTTTGTTTCTAAAACAGTCAACTAAGTACTATATTTTTAAGTAGGAAACTACTTCAAAAAGAAAAGTGGGAATCTCCTACTCTTAAAGGCAACGAAATGGGTCATGACATGGACGTTGGTAGCTCCGAGCAACATTAGCATTCAAGCGAAAAAGCTCCAACTACGAAACAGAACCACGACAGTGACGTACACGATTTGTGCAGTTGAATGTAAAATCTTCACGCACCCCTTGTTTAGACACCGCTGCATTTAGAAATGGACATTTTAACTCCAGATCTTGCAAGTTCTAATAACCATCGTGACAGTAAAGCCCATTGACATATATGGTTGAAGCCAACGCAACTGTAGTTGTATTGTGTTGTGTTCAAGATCAGTGGAATAAATGATTCGCCGTCTAGTGATCGTATAAATGATAACTGTAAGAAGACAATGTAATACTGTTGCTTATTAAACATTGTTTATTCGTGTTATTTTCAGTAGGAATTGTACACGTGTTTGTGTGTGTTAATTAATTGCCTACAGAACAGCTGGGTATCAGGAGTACTCATGGTTATGAACGCAACATGGTCACCTGACAAACATTTTCCTACAACCAGTGAAGTAGCGTCACCTTGTGGCAAAAGTGCATATTTGTCAGAATGGGATATATACTATAGTTATGATTAACTGTTTTAAAAACACTCGGTAGACACAATAAATCTAATGTCATATATTCAGAACACCGCCGTTTTTTTCTTTAAAAAAACGCGTGTTTGCCTGAATGACCAATTGCATAATATTTTTCTTCTGAAATACCCGAAATGGGACCTCCATCAGATAAAATTGCATTATTCTAATGAACCAAAGTTATAACCCCTTTACATACGTTGATTTATTCCATGAAATTCAGCCCAAGTCCACTTCTGAAAATATATTGTCCTCTTCTTGTAATTGGTTGAGGGACGGAAAAGTGACGTCCAAGCCTTTTGAGGAGGTGAGTGATGCTCCATAAAGCAGTTCCATCAAATCAGTATTCTCAAGCTTGACAGTTTAATGTTGGAGCCGATTTCCCCCAACAAGCACGTCAAACTCCTCCCCTCCATCCCGACTGCAGCCTTCCAGGTTACTTTACAACTCAAACCCGGTAGAACGGCAGCCCGGTGAGATGCTGTGCCTCTCACAGGTGTATTTACTTGTCATTTGTAAAGTCAGTGATGGAGGATTCCCGTTGATGACGCATGGAGGGGAGAGTATCTCGGAATGTTGATGGCTCCTTGGGTGAGTTCCTCAAATCAGGATAGTTTTAAGCGTAAGAAAGTGAGTTTTTTTATGTTCATCTTATAAGATTATTGTATGTGAGTCCATTCTCCTTTTTAGAACCGTAATAATAACTACTATCATTCTGTTTTTACTTACATTGTGGTAGTATTCTTTTTAATTCTTCTAATTCTACTATCATTATCTTCAACCCATTTCGTGCAGCGGTAGTTCCATTTATCTGAACAACTATAAGTGGTAAACGAAAACAATTTAATTTCATATAGTGAACAGAAATTTCAAAGATCAGAAGTATTTCTTAACACAGTTGGCATCAATAACCTAAATACAGGAGATGATTAATTGTTGCTGTGCCTTAAAACTGTGCTTCCTCAAGCCATAAAACGATAGATGAAATCAGATACGTTAAGTATTGATTTATTCATGAACCTGTAATGAATGTTGGAAACGGCTGGTAAAGAAAGGAAGTCAACATACAGTGGATATGCAAAGTCATCATGTGGTTTTCCATGCAAGTGCTTCTCTAAGTACATATACATAGTATATAGTAAAGTTGAAAATACCAATAATTTAAATTAAATGTTTGCAAAATAACGAGGATCTACTGTAGCGTGACAGCCACTCACTTTAATGAGCTCCTTTCAAACACATGAATACATACATACTGCAACTTCTGATAGTTGTTACTGTTCATATCATTGTAGCTTGAGGCATACATACATGGAATGTAAACACTGTAGCCAATTTCCAACCGCTAATGGAACAATATCTACATATACATATGTGGAGACAACCCTGAAGCTCAGTTTAATTGCTCATGTCAACAAAACCCGGGTTAACCCTTTACAGGGCATTATTACAATAAAAAGCATTTAGAAGATATTCACTTGTATGACTTTTAACACATCATTTAATATTTTCCGCTAAAATAACATTTTATAAGAAGTTAATAATGAATCAGATTTTTTTTTTTTTTGTAACTTGTCCATTAAAAAAAAAACAATGGAACAACATGGATATTTTCTTTGCTAAGCTCATGTAGTGACATCACACCGTTTCAATAAATAATCAGTGACATTGGAAGTTCATCCAGGAAGTACCTGCTTAAGTATTGATCTGATCTAATGTGTCCATCCCTTTTGGATTTTTTTTAATGACAATTTTTCACTCACTGAGTGCAGGCATATTAGACCAACACACTCTCAGTCTCATCTGACTACTCGTGCAAATTTCTAGTGTGTCTAATTGCACTTTGTCAATCAGTGCTGGTGCAATAATCTTCAATAATGGCAGCCAAGTCCCACAGGGAGTTGACTAAATATGCTCATTCGGGGGAAAAATGCTTCAACCTTATGGACAGCATTGACTATTCCGATACAATATGCACCGGCCTGTCTGGCCAATCGCTCTTTTGTTATGGGGGTCCGTCAACGTGACGTGATGTGGGCCACAGTCCAACATGTGCGTAGAGATTCATCACTGAGTCAGGATGTTTGGACACAAAATGCAGCCTGCGGGACTTCTTGTTGTTCCCAACAAAGCCGCCTAGTAATCAAAGCTTATTGAATGCAAATCTCACACTTGATGTACAAAATTCCCACTGGAAACTACACACAAACACAAATAATTTCCTGGTTAGGGTTGTTTTTAGAATGTGTGATAATGTTTTAGTGCCATTGATCACTGCCAGCCTTTATCACCCAAAATAGATTGGACATCTAGTGTCGTCTAAGGCACACATAATCAATGTGCATGTGCTTTGGTAGTTAATAATGAAAAATATATATTATCAATTAATTTAATCAATTAATTTATTGATACATATTTGCTCATTGTTAGTAGTTAAAAGAACATTTGTAGCAACATTTTGTTTAAAAAAAAACATCGATGACAGTGATTCTCCCTGTCAAAATTGATATGAAGCATATCGCCGTTATCGCCCAGTTATTAATGTGCTTTATCTTGCAGGAGAATCATGTCATCAACACGGCTTCATGTCTGTGCCCCTCCTGGGCAACTGGGCCTGCCACTCCTTCACAGCCCACGGCAACATTCCCATCAACCCCGCTCTCAGCCACTCCGCCTCTTGGAGTTCCTCGACTGCCAAAACACACTCTGGAGACCCTCAAAGTGAGCAGACCTCAGGTGAGTCGACATTTTCAATGTCACAAAAACAGACATTATAAAAGGGGTGTTCAGACTTTTTATAGTAATGCATAATACTTTAAGGAAGCAGTCACCACATCAAGCTCAGGGTGGCAGTGTTTAGCCGTCTTAAAGCCCTTCTCCCTCTGCAGTGTTGTCATCTGACCTACATCTAAACATACAGGGAAGGGCACAATAAAATTTGAAATGGAACTGACCCTATAAAAGCTCCTTGATTAATTATCAAGCGGCCGAAACAAGAAACGCTGTTATATTCCATCTTTTAATGAGTATTTCAATGCGTTCTCAAGTCGCTATCCCACCATCTTAACAGCCGGAAGGAGAGCAAATGGCATTTGCATATGGCACCTGTCCGCCTTTTCTCCAAAATATAAGTGCACATGTTATTACTGTGATTTATGGTCAAGAGGGACGATGCCTGCTTCTGATGACAATTTGGCTGTGGAGTGACTTTGATGGTGTGCCTTTGCAGGCTTAAGATTTAATTGAGGAGAGGTTGGACATTGAGAACATTTCTGTAATGCACATTTTAGAAATAATGGCCGTGTATTAATCATTGTCATATTCTGCATACTGCGGCACATCTATTAGCACAGAAATAAACCGCTGTCTTGTTTCTAATATGGTGCCTTTAAAAAAATAGGGTAAGATTAAAACATTAGTTTTAAAATCCAGTTAGCTACTTGACTATTGTGCATAAGTAGTTATTTTCGTGACACATGGAGAACAATTAGTCTCTGAGGCTTGCCTGTAGCGTGTCTATTGATTCTTAGAGAATTTGCCTGCCTGGAGTTTGCAATTCAATGCAAATGAATTGGGTCAGAATGGCATCAAACCACTTGGTGTTTCTTTATCACTGGAGTTCTAGTGCTGAGCCTCTCTAGGATATATGGTATATTTGACTTTGTTATGGGTGACGGCAAGTTGTTTCTTTGATCATTTTTGACATTTGTTTCATCTCCAATTTTTCGCTCAGTGTGAGCCCAATTTTTTTGGTGGCATTTTTTTGCACTTGACGGTGAGCCTTCATAAAGGGAGAATATTCCAATTTTTGTTGCCAAAACCAAGACAAACAAAAGCATGAGTGCATATTGTCAACCGTTTCAATGTGATTTGAAGCAGCCATTGTGCCAGCTATATATACATGAATATATATTATGTCTCTTTACATAATTGGGAATGTTCTTAGTAACATTCCTACTATAGCTACCTCACACATCACCTTATATTGATTGTAAGTACAACATTTGGAAAATTATGCTAAATTATGTACATTAGTATCAAAGTAGGCCAAAGGAAATGTATACATCATGAGAATCTTCTCTGAATTGCTTCTTTATGTGTGAAATAAGGTTTTACAAGACAAGGCAGCTTTGTCTTTTGGCCAGTCCTGTAAATATTGCCTTGGGAATACTGCTTTTAAAATATTATTCTCTTTTTTTTTGCTCAGAAGATTTTAGATAGATAAATATCATCAAAAATGATTTGTGAGTTGACTATATTTTATGTCTAGTGGTTGCTGATTCATTCAGCATGATAAAATTCATCTAGTTTCTTGTCATAAATTCCAATGAACTACAGCTCAATTGCTATGCATCTCATCTACCCAGAAACATGATAAACACCTTTTTAGAGGCCAATTCAGAACAACAAACAAGCACCCCACCATTGATTAATTAATCAGCCATGAGTAAACAAAAAAGTTTGGCTTTGCTGATCAATGAGTAATCATAACATTAATATACGTATCAAATTTTACTTTAATCCGTCCATGAATAGCCGAGGCGTATCCATAAAGCCAATGAGATCTTGAGCCCTCCCTTCGGGCAGTTAAAAATAAATAAATGAATAAACATTCTCTGGTAGGCTTAATTTAAATTTCATTTTATGAAAGTGAACTGACAAATCATTATTTGTCATAAACTCTTGAACCAAAATTCAAAGCGCAAGTATGATATTAATTGCTCCATCTTTAGCACACTCGTGTGTAATTATTGTCATGTTCATTCTTTTGAGGTGAGGGCCAAGCCGCCTTCCAACATGGTGGCTAAAAAGTCTGCGATCGATCGATGCGTGAATCAATACGTGGAATTGTCGCTTCATGTGACAACTGCCACTCGCGCGAGTTCCAACACTTCTTTTTTGCCGTGCGTTAATCGTGGAGCAGAGGGGGCGATGTACCAATCCCCTGACACCCCTCTGCCACCACTCTTTCACCTCTATCCTCCTCCCCCTTGCGCGTCACCATGACAACAGCCGCGGATAGTTCGCCAGTAGCCGAGTGAGGAGGGGGGGCGGGAGGGGAGGGGGGTTTTGCGGAGCTGAGACAGGTGTCGTTGCGCTTTGCGGATCGTCCGAGCTGGGGGCTCTTTATACGGAATGGAACCCGAGAGAGCACTTAACACCGCCCCATCCTAGTTGGACACGCACGCAGCCAATTTGCTGTTTGACTTGAGGAATTTCATCACGCTGGAAAACACCAGATCGCCGCAATGGTGCACCACTCAGGCTCCATTCAGTCCTTCAAACAGCAGAAAGGTGGGTCGCAAGTCTGGCCAATGCGCGTTCTTTGCTTGAGACTTTTCTCTTGCTACTTCATACTTTCTTTTAATATCAACATGGACTTCAATGTAAAGGGCGGCGCGGGGTCAGGGGTCGTGGGGGCTCTTGGGATAGGACGTTGATTGCCTTTGTAGTATGTGATTGCATGATGTATGAGAGAGTTGGAGCATGTTGTGTTCATGAAACGCATGACCTCTACGCACAATCCAATCAGTGCAAACAAAAGCCCACGGGACAGCATAATCCTGAGCTCATCATTGTAAATTATGTAGGCACAAAGATTTTTTTAAAGTGTTTCATGTCCTATACCCATCTAAATCCTTTCTATAGTATGCTGCTGTTGGTTTCTGTGTAAAAAAAAAGGTTTTCAATGGTCTGCTAGAAACTTTAGGTTGAACTTGCCCAGTATTTTCAACCTTTCCCAAAAAGATATTACTTGTCCTAGTATCGTTTGGTC